>NC_138859.1:33743574-34343574 GCF_965183815.1 Platalea leucorodia
TGCAGTGGCCCAGATTGCATGGGAGTAGGTATCTATGGAAACGTGAACATATCTCTGCCGACCAAAGTCGGGTACATGAGTCACGTCAGTTTGCCAGAGCTGAAGGGAGGAGAGTCCCCTAGGGTTTGTCGCAAACAATGGGCAGGATGGTTGTTGTTGACAGTCTGGACATGTTTGCACAACGAGTTTTGCATCCCCCATAGAGATTGCAAATTGTTTCACAAGAGCTTTGGCAGATTGGTGGAAAAATTGATGCGATAATTGAGCTTGAGAAAGTGTGTTTGGTACTGGGGTATGTAATGCAATGTTCGTTAGGTAATCGGCTCGTGCATTTCCTTCTGTAAAGAACCCGGGTAAGTTTGTATGGCTTCTAATGTGGATTACACAATAGGGATGTTTTCATTGTTCTATTAAGAATAATAGCTCCTTAAACTTCAAAAACAAGGCTTCTTTCAGTATATGTTTTAGTTGTGCCCTTTCAATGTGTTGCACAATACCTACAGCATATAGCGAGTCTGATACAATATTTAGTGGAGTTAGAGGCCATTCTCTAAAAGCCATGGTAATGGCGTGCAACTCGACTAATTGAGGTGAACCCTCAATTTGTTCTATTTTGTGTTGCCATTGACCTTCTTTTTTCCATGTGATGACTGCTTTTCCTGTTTTCCCTGAGCCATCGGTGAACACCGTTTGACCCTTAACCGGTTGCCACTGGTATAGTGGCGCCTCTTCAATTTTTACATTATTGTAAAAGGTGAACATTTTATGAGGGGGGTGATGAGTATCAATTCTTCCACTAAACCCTGCTAAGGCCATTTGAAGTTCTAGACTATTTTGTAAGCACCAATCTAAGTAGTCCTTTACGACAGGAAGGACAATGAGATGAGGCTCTTCTCCAGCCTCATCTCCAGCCTACAATTCGTTCTCTGCCCTTTTTTATCAAGGCGGCGAACATTTCGATACGAGTAGCCAGGGTTTTCGCAGGTTGATGTGGCAAAAACACCCATTCCAACATTATGAGAGGGTCTATTCCTTTGTTCTCCCATTGTCCGATGATTGCTAGAGGCTGTTGGTTTTGGTTGCAGATATATAATGGTATGGGTAAATTTTCAAGTCGTCGGTGACATTGTTGCAGTGAGAGTTTTTCATTTATGATTCTCAGTGCGTTTTTTGCTTCGGTCGTCCATTGGCGTGGTGCGTTAATATCGGTATCTCCTTTAAGTGGCTCAAATAAGGGTGTTAATGTGTAGTTATCAATACCACACTGCGCTCTAATCCAATTTATGTTTCCCAATAGTTTTTGTACATCATTCAAGGTTTTTATGTCTGCTGAAATGATCACATTTTGAGGTTGGATACTTTGTTGTAAGATTTTCCACCCAAGATATTTCCATGGTGCTTCCATTTGAATTTTTTCTGGTGCGATTTGCAGTCCTTTGCTTTGCAATGCATATTTTAAAACAGGTAGTGCTTCACGCACCATGGTGTTCGTGGGGCCTGCTAGTAAAATGTCGTCCATATAGTGATAGATATACATTTCCGGGAATTTTAGTCGTACAGGACGTATGGCTTTAGCCACATATGTTTGACAGATCGTTGGAGAATTCTTCATTCCTTGAGGCAGGACAGTCCAGCGGTATCTATCCATTGGCTCGCCTCGGTTAATTTTTGGTACCGAAAGCACAAAACGCGGTGCATCCGTAGGATGTAGGGGGATAGTAAAGAAGCAGTCTTTTAAGTCTACTATGATTATGTCCCAATTTCGGGGTATCATTGTTGGCGAGGGCAAGCCGGGTTGGAGCGCTCCCATTTCTTCCATAGCTTCGTTTATTTGTCTCAAGTCATGTAGCAGTCGCCATTTTCCACTCTTCTTTTTTATAACAAATACAGGAGAATTCCAGGGGCTGGTTGTAGGAGTGATATGTCCTTGTTGAAGTTGTTCTTTGACCAGTTTTTGAAGGGCAGTGACCTTTTCTTTGGGGAGCGGCCATTGATCTATCCAAACGGGTGTTTCTTTTTTCCAAATAAGTTTCATTGTCGGTCGCTCATCAGTGGCCGCTACTGAAAATTTTCAGGCCAATTTAAGGTGAAGCCGCAATGGGACATTACGTCTCGCCCCAACAGGCTCACGGGCAAATTTGTCACATATGGCCGTACAGTAAACGTAGACCCTTCTTGGGTATTGATATTGAGCAGGTGGGTGCTTTGAAAGGTTTGAGAAAGGCTGCCGACTCCAATCAAGCCCTCTGTGGGGGTGGCTAACGGCCAACTACGTGGCCAGTCCTTAAGAGCTAAGACAGTAACATCAGCTCCAGTATCCATTAAGACTGATAGCTGGGTACAAGAAGGAGTTGCGCGTGGGTTGTGTAATGTAACTAACTGTAAGTGTCGGTCTTGTAGTGGCGATGTCTGTGGCCCAAAATATCGCAGGAGGCCCTGTTGATCCGAATCCCGCGTTGTGCCACGTGCGATTTTCAGCTCGCGGAACTGTAGCTTTAAACAGGATTAGTTGAGCGATTCTGGTTCCCTTAGGTATAAATACTGGGGGAGAAGGAGTCCAAACCATTGCTTGGATTTGCCCCTCATAGTCGGCATCAATTACTCCAGGCAAAACAAAACAGCCTGTTAAGGTGGTGCTTGATCTACCTAATAATAGCGCACTATATCCTTGTCCAATGGGTCCTTTCACGTTTAGCGGGGTTTTTTGCACATGGGATCCCCAAAGGGTAAGATCTGCTATTGTGGCGACATCCAGTCCGGCACTCCCTCTGGTCTGGGCGGCGAGGGTGCCCACGGGGACGATGTCTGTGAAGTTGCCGTCACTGTTGCAGAAACCGGCCTCTCAGCCAGCATTGCCCTTGGCCGGAAACCTGGCGTTGGCCGTCCTTTCAGTCCGGGAGGCGGTGGAGCTTGTGTCATCGCACGGCTCCGCCCCACGCTCCGCCTCCCGTTTCCCTGCCGTGCTGGCAGGGGTTGTCTTTCCACATTATATTTCGAGCAGCACTGGTTAGCCCAGCGCCACCCTTTTCCACATCGTGGACATAAGGTAGGAGGATTGGGAGCGGCACTTGGCCGGCCCGCTGTGGGCAATCAGCAGCTAGGTGTCCGGTGGCATGACACCGACGATAGCATCGCCGTTCCCCGTCGGCACCCTTCCCAATGTTGAGGGCTGCAGCAAACACTCCTGCCAACGCGGCAGTATGATGTTCAATAGATCCGACTCGATTACAAGCCTCTATCATCTGCACCAGTGTGGCATTTACAGGTAGCACCTGCAGTAATTTTTTACAATCTGTATTTGCATTTTCCACTGCTAGCTTTAGTATTAGGGCTTCTTTTGCCTCACGATTTTCGATTTGTTTATCCAATGCATCTCTTAACCTATCAATGAATTGCAGATATGGTTCTTGGGTCCCCTGCCGAATACTAGTAAACGATTGCTCTGGCTTTCCCACTTTGGGCAGCCGCAACATCGCCTGAAGAGCTAACGCCGCGGATTGTCGAAGGATATTTGGGTCTAATCTAGCCTGCAACCGGGGATCCAGCAAAGGGTCAGTACCCATCAGCTGGGGTATCCCTGCTCCGGCAAGGGGATCTCCATCCTGTCGCGCTAGATTGTTCAGGACGGCTACCTCACAGAGTTCCCTCCATTTTTGCTCCCAGAGTAATCGCTGGGTCGGTGTTAAGATCATTGCAGCCACTTGTCATGAGTCAAATGGGGTTAATAACTGTCCCGTCATAACATTTTCCAACAGTGATTGAGAAAACGGCGTGTTTAAACCGTACACAGTGACGGTTTTCCTTAATTCCTTAATCAGATCCCATTGAAAGGGGATCCATTCGTTTGGTCTATTATCTTGTACCCGCACCGGAAACGCGAACCCCACGGTTTCTCCATCTTTCAGCGCTTCCCTACGGAGCTGCTCCCGCCGATCCTGGGGGTCGAAGGCTCACTCAGGCTGTGGTACAGCCTGCGGCATGGGCGGCTGCATCGGACACAGGGGACAGGACGGAGTGGGTTTCATTGGAATGGAACTTGGGGGAGGTGGTCTGAGTCCTGTTCCCTTGTTTGTTTCACCCAAGTTCTCATTCTTTTCATTTTCCCCCGAGTCTATAAGAGCTTCCTTGTCTTGGGGCTTGCTTTCACTCAGTTCATCATTCCTTATCTGCGCCGCTTGAGCGACTGCGTTTTGTACCTTTTTTTCAGCTTGCCATGAGCGCAAGGTCTCAGTCACTAATCGCCAAGTGGTCATGACTTCGGTGGCGGTGGTGTCCCCTCTGGATGCTGCCTCCCAAATCGTCTCCCCTGCCTGTTCCCAAGTTTTCACATCAAATACTGCAGAGACTGTAGAAGGAGCCCCTTGCTTTTGCAAGAACTTCAGTAATAATTTTATTTTATATGCGTCATACTTCACTCCTTGTTTCATAATAGCTGCATTAAAAGTTTAACTATAGCTTCTTCTTCAGCTGATATGTTAGCTCCCATGATTACTGCCCAGCTGCTCACCTGTTTCTTAAGGTGATGTCCCGGGATTTTAAAGCCGCGGTCCTGCCGTCAGCTTGAGTCATTCAGCTGGGGTTCCCTCTGGACGCTACTTGCAGCGCTGCCTCCTCCGGATCATGTCGGGGTCACCATTTGAAGGGAATGAGACACGGACTCCGCATATGAGTTCAGGCGAAGACAAGCGAAGACCCTTTATTTTTACAATTTATCCCTTTTATAATATGATCTAGTGTTCATGAGCAAGCAAAACTTATTTCATTGGTTACTGTCTTACGTTCACACGTCTCTTCCGCACTGCTTATTGGTTCTTCAAGTTGGTGCACGCGACTTTTCTCTTTCAGAAACGTATCTAATCACATCCTTATTTTGCTGCCTCTAAGTTTTCGCAAACTTGTTTGTAACAAGCCTCAAGGGCACAGCTGCATCTCGTCAAAGTCAAACACAGCCTCATTTATTCCCACACACACTAGACTAAAACACAAGAGTATTCCAGGAGGACAATTCAGAAGCAGTAGCAATAGACTGTCATTAGGCATAAAAAGTTTCCCCAGCACACCACTGGGACATGTTAATCAAAGCTTTTTAATGTATTCAGTCTGATCTGTGACAGGCTTTGTTCCAGAGATAACATTTGCAGGATAGAGCTGCAAGTTATCAATAAGACACAGTAATTGCTGGAAGTGACTGAGTAATTCTTCAAAATGTATCATGTATTGATAAATCCTTTTTAAGAAGTGAAAGCCTGGACAGTTAGCCCTACATCCATTTAGGAAAGATAACTCCCAACATTGAAATGAAAATGCCTCACTGCTATTCAAAAAGCTAATGGAAATCTAACATTTTTATATAATGAAAGGTCATAATCCTCCCTCTGTAACACCACAATCATTGCCGTAGCAACAGATTTTATATAAAACCACAAGGGATAATGACCTCTCAGTAAGAACAAACAAGAAGAAAAATTGTTTAGCAAAGGAGGAAAAGGCAACACCAGCCAATCTCCTGTGTATGCACACACAACACAGGTATACACACCAGCTAAATGGATTTTTGTTTAAAGCACGAATGAACAACAGAAAGATTGTTAAAACTGGTTTTGTTGTTTTTAATCAGGGTTTATTATGCACAGCAACCAAATAAACTGTATTCTGTCCACATTAGTTTTTATACTGTGATTGTGGAAAAGCTGCTTTCACTGATTTTGTGTGTGTGTGAGTTTCAGTGTAATTTAGGAAGAAGAAAAGGTTAAGTATTGCACTACTTTGGGAATATGTAATGTTCTTGATGAAATATTTTTAATTTCTCTTGTTTGAAATTAGCATTGATTATTTTACATAGCTCCTTTTGATTTTAAATTGTTCTCTGAAAATATTATTTCACTTTTATTGAAACAACTTTTAAGATGTCACATCATGGGTCATTTTAATTTTTTTCTGTTTTACTTATAGAAAAGGAAAGAGAAGAGAAGAGAAGAGAAGAGAAGAGAAGAGAAGAGAAGAGAAGAGAAGAGAAGAGAAGAGTCCTACAACGATCATCTAGTCCAACTGCTTGACCACTTCAGGGCTGAAAAAAGTTAAAGCATGTTATTAAGGGCATTGTCCAAATGCCTCTGTGACTGTTCAATCAGCTCCTGCTTAGATTTTGGCTAAGCATGGCCCAGCTCATGCTAAGGCCTGATGTATGCTGGGAGCAGCGCCATTAGGTCAAAGTGAGAGCACCACATAGGCAGGACAGGTGGCCAGACAGAGCTAAAGGGCCATTATGTAGCCATTATCACCTGCAGATTGCTGTCTCCTGCAGCCATTATCTTTTGCCGGTTTCCTCAGAATCCACTAACATATGGAAATATATAGACAAAACCTCCAAGCTGGAAGGTATAAAACATCAGCTTACCCAAAAGGCTTTTGAAGCCGATCCAACAGCAGCTGGACTGCTGAGCTGCCAGACTGCTGAGGCTTTTGTGCTTCCCGGTGTGATACAGGGGACACCCGCACCGTCATGGAGGAGGAAGGGTGAGCACTCTCATCTTTGGCTAGGTAACTAATTCTTTTTTTTTTTCTTTTTGCTCATAGGTGCACGATATTAGGAGTTACAGGTTATAAGTTATGAAACCTTATGACTTGAGTGGTGAATAAGTGTATTCACATGATTGATAGACTAGTCTGGGCAAAGGGGAACTGAGACCCCGTTTTGTTGTGTTTGTTCATTTTATTTCTTAATGAGCTCATGAAATAAAGTTCAAATCACAGAGTACATTGTCCTGTAAATTTGAGAGATCCGAACGGACCGTGACATTGCCTCTTAAACACTGACAGGCATGGGGCATTGACCGCCTCCCTAGGAAGCCTATTCCAGTGTTTGACCACCCTCTCGGTAAAGAAATGCTTCCGAATGTCCAGTCTAAACCATTCCCATGCATCCTATCGCTGGATACCAGGGAGAAGAGATCAGCACTTCCCGCTCCACTTCCCCTCCTCAGGAAGCTGTAGAGAGCAATGAGGTCGCCCCTCAGCCTTCTTTTCTCCAAACTAGACAAGCCCAAAGTCCTTAGCCGCTCCTCATAGGACATGCCTTCCAGCCCTTTCACCAGCTTTGTTGCCCTCCTTTGGACGCATTCAAGGACTTTCACATCCTTCTTAAATTGTGGGGTCCAGAACTGCACACAGAACTCAAGGTGAGGCCACACCACCACTAAATACAGAGGGATAATCAGCTCTCTTGACTGGCTGGTTATACTGTGTTTGATGCACCCCAGAATGCAGTGTGCCCTCTTGGCTGCCAGGGCACACTGCTGACTCCTATTGAGCCTGCTGTCAACCAGCACCCCCAGATCCCTTTCTGCAGGGCTGCTCTCCAGCCACTCCTCTCCCAATCTATACTTGTGCCCAGTGTTACTCCATCCTAGGTGCAGAATCCGGCATTTTGTCTTGTTAAATTTCATGCCATTATTGATTGCCCAATGTTCCAATCTATCTAGATCCCTCTGCAAGGCCTCCAGTCCCTCAAGAGAGTCAACAGCACCTCCCAGTTTGGTATCATCAGCAAACTTGCTAAGGGTGCATTCAACTCCTGCATCCAGATCATTGATAAATATATTGAACAGAACTGGCCCTAGAATTGAGCCCTGAGGAACACTGCTGGTGACCGGTTGCCAGCCAGATGTAGCCAGTTCTTAACCCAGCGCATGGTGAACCCGCTCATCCCACAGTTGGACAACTTGTCCAGAAGGATGCTGTGAGGGACAGTATTAATATCCTTACTAAGATCTAGAAAAACTACATCCATCGCCTTTCTTATTGAATGCCTCCGCTTTCTCTTCATCCCTATTTGTCAGGTTACCATCTTCAACAAGTATCGGTCCAATGTTTTCTTTAGACCTCCTCTTGCTATTAACATACTTTAAAAAGCCCTTCTTGTTATCTGACACAACACTGGCCAGTTTCAACTCTAATTGAGCTTTGGCCTTTCATGTCTTCTCCCTGCATATACGAACCACATCTCTGTAATCTTCCTGTGAAGCCTGAACTTTCTTCCAGAGGTCATACAATTTCTTTTTCCTCTTGAGCTCCATGAGGCATTCCCTGTTCAGCCAAGCTGGCCTTCTGCCCCACTTGCTTGACTTTTGCCACAGTGGAATTTCCTGCTCCTGTGCTTCTAAAAGGTGGTTCTTAAAGACTGACCAGCACTCGTGGACTCCTAAGCCCTCAAAAGCAGATTCCCAGGGGTACTCTGCTAAATAGCTCCCTGAGTAGCTTAAAGTTTGCTCTCCTGAAGTCCAGGGTAGCAACTCTGCTGACCTTTTTTCTCATTACACTGAAAATTTTAAACTCAACCATTTCATGATCACTGTGGGACAGTGGATCCTGTCAGGCCCCAGCATACATCATAGCTATGGGAACTAACCAACACTTCTAGTTCATCCTGTTTGTTTCTCATACTGTGCGTGTTGGTGTACAAGCATTTCAGATATGCTCCTGAGCCCTCCGTGCTCCCAGGAGCAGTATAAATGTTCCCAGTAGCTTTTGCCACCCTCCGGCGATGCCATGCCGACCCTTGGCTTACCTACTGCAATCCTGTTGGCATCCCCTTCCCCCATTGATTCTAGTTTAAAGCCCTCTCAATCAGTTCTGCCAGCTTATGAGCAAATAAGTGTTTTCCCCATCGGGACAGGTGGATCCCGTCAGGCCCCAGCATACCTTGTGCCTCGAAGGCTCTTCCATGGTTTAAAAACCCAAAGTTTTGGTGCAGGTACCAGTCCTGGAGCCAGGTATTGATATCCTGGGCTCACCTGTTTCTTCCAAAGTCTCTCCCCCTTACTGGGAGGATCAAGGTAAACACTACCTGTGCTCCTGAATTTTTTAGCATTCTTCCCAGGGCCCTGAAATCTCTTTTGATTGACCTCAGACTTTTTGTTGTGACATCATTAGTACCCATATGAAAGAGCAGGACTGGATAGTAGTCCAAAGGTTGTACTAAGCTCTTCAGTCATCTGGTGACATCCCTAATTCAGGCCCCAGGGAGGCAGCAAATTTCCCTGAAAAGGTGGTCCGGTCTGCAAATGGGTGCTTCTGTTCACCGATGACCATAACTCTCCGTTGTTTCTTCTCAGCGCTGGTCTTAATGCAGGTCTTGTTGCGAGGGTTTGGTTGATCTGACCCTGGCAAGAGTGTTTGCATAGGTTCCTCCTCTATCTCATCATGCACTTCATCTACCATTTCCAGGGCCTCGTACCTATTCTGTAAAGGTATCCGAGATGGTAAAGGAGGGGTTTCTCTTACAGCTCCATGCAGTAACCTTCTTCCACCCCTCCCTATCCCTCATGACGCTGCCTTCTTCCTGGCACGAAACAGATCCTGGACCTGCCTCCGTAGTGGCCACGCTAGTTAGTTAGTTAGTATTTATCTAAATATTGATTTGAATTTAATGAAAAGGATTCCTTTTTTGTCACAAAGGGAAGGATGGCCGGTAGATGGGTCACAAGGATGTTTTGACATCTTGTTGAAAATTGCTTCATTATCAGTGAAATTAAATTACTGTTCTCCTTGTCTGGCAACTAACATTATACAGAGAATTATATTATTATGAGAAAGATATGTCTGAGTTACTGAGATGATAGGTGTTCTTGAGATGAAAAGATATGCATAGAAGAACCTAAGCATAGAGATCCCTTTTCAAGGTCATACCCATGCTTGTTGATAAAGACTGGTTTTAGACAAAATGCAACTCTGAAACTTTTTTCCTTTAGGCTTAGTTCTGTTGGGATAACATTTAAAGGAATATTTTGGAAGAAAAGGGAGAGACAATTAGAAATTTTTTCTCTTCTCATTTACAATTTGTGCAGTTACTTTTACTCAAATAATAAATCTGCAAATTTTCAGCCCAAAGGTTGATTCCGTAAAAAAAAATAAAATCCCAGATGAGGTAGATCAAAAGAATCTCTTAAGACACCTTGCTCAGATGACCTGCTACTAGGAATGTTTTTTTTTTCTCATAAATCCAAAGTTTTATTCTTCAAAGAAGTTTGTAGAGTAAAACAGAACAGATTTTATCAGCCTCCTGAATTATGTTTTTCTACAGTAAAACAGCTGGGAAAACAATAGTATATGAAAATTATAAGATAGATAGTTTGAAAGACTAGACTTGGTTTCTGTCTTTGCATAAATAATGGCAATATTGGGATGTTGTGGTTTAACCCCAGCCGGCAACTAAGCACCACACAGCTGCTTGCTCACTCCCCCCACAATGGGATGGGGGAGACAATCGGAAGGGTAAAAGTGAGAAAACTCGTGGGTTGAGATAAAGACAGTTTAATAGGTAAAGCAAAAGCTGCGCACGCAAGCAAAGCAAACCAAGGAATTCATTCACTACTTCCCATTGGCAGGCAGGTGTTTAGAGCCATCTCCAGGAAAGCAGGGCTCCATCATGCATAATGGTTACTTGGGAAGACAAACACCAGCACTCTGAATGTCCCCCCCTTCCTTCTTCTTCCCCCAGCTTTTATTGCTGAGCATGATGTCATATGGTATGGAATAGCCCTTTGGCCAATCTGGGTCAGCTGTCCTGGCTATGCTCCCTTGTGCACCTGGCAGAGCATGGGAAGCTGAATTGTCCTTGACTACTATAAACACTACTTAGCAACAACTAAAACATCAGTGTGTTATCATCATTATTCTCATACTAAATCCAAAACACAGCACTATACCAGCTACTAGGAAGAAAATTAATGTATCCATCCCAGCTGAAACCAGGACACGGGAGTTCAGTTCTATCAAAGGAAATGTAAATTCACCACAAAATTATAACTGGAAAATGTGAATAAAATAAAATAAAATAAAATAAAATAAAATAAAATAAAATAAAATAAAATAAAATATAATAACTGAGAAATCATTTTTGGGGTGTACTGTTCTACTGATTAATGAGTTAAGGCTCTAACATAAGCTCCCAAATAGATAAACAGGTGGACAGGTAATCTTCTCAGCTCAGTTTTCCTTATGTACTCATCATGTGATATGAAGTTCAATTAATTCTTTCTGTTAATTATATTCTTTCCTAAATGAACATACTAATAAGTGATGATACCAACAATGGAACAGTTGCTTTTGAATAACCTGGGAGAGGATATTAGACTGGCTAGAAAACAAGAATGCTGAGATAATTTTGGGGTTTGAGTGTGTTTGCTTATGCAAAGGAAGCAAAATCAGATTTTCCAAAAATCCTCTTGAAAAGTTATGCAAGGTGTCTTAAAATAGTTCACAACAGGAGGATTGTCCCATGTCCTTCATGAGTGCCCTAACCACCAGACTGTGGGCTGCCTTAGGATGGCAAAGACTCTATCCTCCCTCCTCTCCCTTGTTTGTTTTGTCCAGACATTCCTTCCTTGGCCTAAGAGCTCTGTCTGACCACACAGCATATTCAATGAAAAATATGTTATCTAAAAACTGTCATCTGGCTCTAATAAATATAGATATCCAAACATTTCAAATAAAGTCCATCAAAAACTAAGTGAAATATGCTATCTAAAAAGGTGCCCAAATAAAAACCAAAGCTAAAAGCTTAGATCTTTTTCTAGACCTGAAGTCAGAGACTATATATTTACTCACTAATATGCTATAACGACTAGATCTTTATTATAGTCTCTAATCACAGTTTTCAGAAGACACATGTGGTACTGCAGGAGAACT
The DNA here is from genome assembly GCF_965183815.1 of Platalea leucorodia. Classification (NCBI taxonomy): domain Eukaryota; kingdom Metazoa; phylum Chordata; class Aves; order Pelecaniformes; family Threskiornithidae; genus Platalea; species Platalea leucorodia. The sequence continues at coordinate 33,755,263 of NC_138859.1, forward strand.
AAAGCATAAGTGTCAGCTCAAGCTGCCAAAGTTCCTCTTGGAATAAAGTCACTTGCCTATGAACTGTGATTGAAGCTGCTGTCCAAAGTCAGTGGCCTAAAATCAAACAGAAACTGCTGAAAATCAGCGACAAAAGGAGGGCCAGGGAGAACCTCCATCCTTTGTTGGATGCAGAGGGAAACATTGCCACAAAGGATGAGGAGAAGGCTGAGGTACTTAATGCTGCCTTTGCCTCAGTCTTTAATAGTCAGACTGGTCATCCTCAGGGTATTCAGGCCCCTGAGCTGGGAGATGGAGATAGGATGCAGAATGAAGCCCCAGTTGTCAAAGAGGTGGCAGTCACCGACCTGCTCCTCCACCTGGATGCTCACAAGTCTCTGGGGCCAGACGGGATCCACCTGAGGATACTGAGGGAGCTGGCAGAGGAGCTTGCCAAGTCACTCTCCATCATTTATCAGCAGTCCTGGTCAACCGGGGAGGTCCCAGATGACTGGAAGTTAGCAAATGTGACTCCCATCTACAAGAAGGGTCAGGAGGAGGATCCCGGGAACTACAGGCCTGTCAGCCTGACCTCGGTGCCGGGAAAGGTCATGGAACAAATCATCTTGAGTGCCATTACACAGCACGTGTGGGACAACCAGGGGATCAGGCTCAGCCAGCATGGGTTTATGAAAGGGAAAGCCTGTTTCACTAACCTAGTCTCCTTCTATGACAAGGTAACCCGCTTAGTGGATGAGGGGAAGGCTGTGGATGTTGTCTACCTGGACTTTAGTAAGGCCTTTGACACAGTTTCCCACAGCATTCTCCTGGAGAAGCTGGCTGCTCACGGCTTGGATAAGTGCACTCTGCGCTGGGTTAAAAACTGGCTGGATGGCTGAGCCCAGAGAGTGGTGGTAAACGGAGTCAAATCCAGTTGGTGGCCGGTCACAAGTGGTGTGCCCCAGGACTCAGTACTGGGGCCGGTCCTGTTCAATATCTTCATTGATGATCTGGATGAGGGGATCAAGTGCACCCTCAGAAAGTTTGCAGATGACACCAAGTTGGGTGGAAGTGTCGATCTGCTGGAGGGCAGGAAGGCCCTACAGAGGGACCTGGACAGGCTGGATCATTGGGCTGGGGCCAAATGGATGAGATTCAATAAGGCCAAGTGCTGGGTCCTGCACTTGGCTCACAACAACCCCATGCAATGCTACAGGCTTGGGGAAGAGTGGCTGGAGAGCTGCCTGGCAGAAAAGGACCTGGGGGTGTTGGTTGACAGCCGCCTGAACATGAGCCAGCAGTGTGCCCAGGTGGCCAAGAAGGCCAATGCCATCCTGGCTTGTATCAGGAATACTGTGGCCAGCAGGACCATGGAGGTGATAGTGCCCCTGTACTTGGCACTGGTGAGGCTGCACCTTGAGTACTGTGTTCAGTTTTGGGCCCCTCACTACAAGAAGGACATTGAGGTGCTGGAGAGTGTCCAAAGAAGGGCAACGAAGTTGGTGAAGGGTCTAGTGGTGGACTTGGCAGTGTTAGGTTAACGGTTGGACTCGATGATCTTAAGGGTCTTTTCCAACCTTAATGATTCTATGATTCTATGAAAAGCTGAAGAGCTTAACTGATGGGTCTTGACTTTTAGAAGGACTAGTTATGTCTCATAATCTTTGGAAATACCATTTTCTACACTTTAGGCAAAATTCCTAACATCTTCCAGGGAATGAATTTCAGTTCACTGCTACTATGGAATTAAAGAGGAAACCATCTATGCAAATTACCATCAGTTACTTTGTAGTCCTTCCACTTTACCCTTAATTTCAAACTCTTCACTTTTTGTAAAGACTTTGCTTGTATGAGTATGCAAATGACCTACATTTGACAAAAAGTATTTTTAATTTTTGACCTTATTAAAATTTTTTAAAACTATTTTTAATTTTCCATTAATATTATAAACATATTTTAATTGAATGATTTTTTACTGTAAATATATTGAGAATTCATTTTCTTCCCAAACACCTATGACTGATAGACAACATCCAGAAGATTTTTCTATGATGGCCACTTTCAAATCCCTGCAGGATGGTTGTAAAACAAAGTTTATAATCACAGTATGTATTGCCTCTCCACCTGAAGGGACTCAAAGCACTGTGTAAACTATGACCCAAGTGTTGCACACTTAGGCATAGATGCAGTTTTAATTACGTATCTTGAATGGAGCTAATAATAACATGCTCAGGTAGATTACTGAACTGAGGTTGTAAGCCAACAGCACCACTGGAATGGAAGTAATGGTAGTGTCTAGCTGATTCCCACTATGCTGCAGAAAAAGGAACGGAAAGGAAAGGAAAGGAAAGGAAAGGAAAAAGACAGTTGTTGACCAAGCTCAAAACAACTATTCTTGCAAAAAATCCCCTCATTTCTGTGCAAAATACAGACTCCTTTTGTGAATTCTCCTTTGACAGATGTAGAAAACAAATTTTCTGTTGCTTCTGCAGACTGAAGTGTTCAGTAAGGTTATTCTTACATACCAACATGGAACATTGTATCTGTATAACAGTAACTGTAAAGAAATGTGCTCATTTTTAGAGACAAATTATGGGATTTCTTTAGTGAGCCCAGGGGATGCTAAGGTCATACATAGCTCTGTCCAAAAATTATGTTATTATGTCCCTTGGACATTATGAACTGGGCTGGAAGAACACCATTTTCAGGTCAGTCACCAAGATGAGCTGCTCTGGAGCTGGCCCGGTCCGCAGTAGAGCGGCAGATCTTGGCGTACAGGGGGGTGTCCTGAGGTAAGGAAACGCCAGGGCAGCAGAGAGACCCCAGGAGCCAGCAGCTCTTGCAAGAGACACTGATGAGGCCTAGGCGTTGCCAGAGCAACCGTGGCCACCCCCACATCTATAATAAGCAACCTAGGGAGTGCTAGTGACCAGGAGCACTGTGAACAGAGCAGGCAAACAGAGCGTGGCACGTCATCCAGGGCGTGGCGCAGCAGTTTGCACGGCAGTTTGCATGGAAGGGCGTGCAGGAAGGACATCCTCACCCTACCAGCTCAAAAGGTGAGTTCAATTGGTGGTCATCACCCTCCCAGAAGGAGCTTAGCTATGGTGTCCACCCAGCAGAAAGCTATGTCCTCTGCACTCACCAGAACTGATGTGGCAACCCAGACAGACTTCCCACAAAAACATGCAGCCATCCAGGTCTCAGGCTGTAGGGCATGCCAGAGCCTTTCACTAGTAACTGATGGCAGTAGTGAGAACAGCTGTGTGAGGTGTGACCAAGTGATGGCAGCGCATATTTCACATTCATTGGGATCTGATGATGTCCATCTTGCCATTTTATTCCTAAAAAAAGGATCTCCTGTGCAGGTCCTTACTTTGTTTTATGGCAAAGCCGGCCTCCGGAAGGATTTGGACTATTTGCTTCCCTTTCTCAAAAACTTCTGCTGCTGTGTTGCCCCACACAATGATGTCATCAATGTATTGCAGGTGTTCCAGAGCCCCACCCTGTTCCAGTGCAGTCTGGATCAGTCCATGGCAAATGGCAGGGCTGTGTTTCCACCCCTGGGGCAGTCAATTCCAGGTGTACTGGACGCCCCAACAAGTGAAAGCAAACTGTAGCCTGCACTCTGCTGCCAAAGGGATTGAGAAAAAGGCATTAGCGATATCAGTTGTGGCATACCACTTGGCTGCCTTTGACTCAAATTCGTATTGAAGTTCTAGCATGTCAGGGACGGCAGCACTCAGCAGCGGCGTGACTTCGTTCAGGCCCCGATAGTCTACTGTTAGTCTCCACTCTCCATTAGACTTTCGCACTGGCCACATGGGACTGTTAAAGGGTGAGCGAGTCTTGCTGATCCCTCCTTGGCTCTCCAGTCAACGAATCAACTTATGGATGGGAATCAGGGAGTCTCTGTTGGTGCGATATTGCCGCCGATGCACCGTTGTCTTAGCAATTGGTACCTGTTGTTCTTTGACCCTCAGCAACCCCACAATAGAAGGGTCCTCTGAGAGACCATGTAAGGTAGACAGCTGTTTCATTTCCTCCGTCTCCAAGGCAGCTATACCAAAAGCCCACCAGTACCCTTTTGGGTCCTTGAAATACCCTCTCCTGAGGTAGTCTATGCCAAGGATGCACGGGGCCTCTGGGCCAGTCACAATGGGGTGCTTCTGCCACTCATTCCTGGTTAGGCTCACTTCAGCCTCCAATACAGTCAGCTGTTGGGATCCCCCTGTCACTCCAGAAATACTGATGGGTTCTGCCCCTTCATAGCTTGATGGCATGAGGGTACACTGTGCACTGGTTTCTACTAAAGCCTTATACTCCTGTGGGTCTGATGTGCCAGGCCATCAAATCCACACAGTCCAGTACACCCGGTTGTCCCTTTCCTCCACCTGGCTGGAGGCAGGGCCCCTCTAGTCCTGGTCATAGCATTCATTACTCACTTCTTGTAAATGCGAATCAAAAATCCCTTTATTAAGATCAGAAGCAAAAACAGCCCTTCTAGTCTGTCTGGGGAGCTGCCCACTGTAAACTGGAGCAGCAATTTTCGTGGAAGAACCCCCTGTGTGAGCAGCCAGGTGACAATGTGCTCACCTGGACTATGGCTGAAATCTTCTCGCATATCTCGCAGCTCACTCAGGGACAGGGATCGAGTGGTTACCATCTCATTTATGGGTTCTGCCTCTTCCGCCTCTTGTTCTCTCAATGGACCTGGTTCATCTTCATCCCTTACTAAATGAGCTGGTCTTCTTGTGTGTTTCTTCTTGTGTATAGGGGCGACTGATACTGGCACGGGTTGGTTCCCTGGTTCAGCCGCAGTGCCTGTTGCCGGGGTTGGAGTAGCTGCAGTGCGTGTCGCGGGGGTTAGAGTAGCCGCAGTGCCTGTCGCAGGGGTTGGAGTAGCCGAAGTGCCTGTCACGGGGGTAGATTTCTGGGTGGTATTCTTAAATAGCTGTTTAACCCTAAACAAGATCTGAACCACATTCAGGAAACTTAGCAATAGGAACATGCTGGTTTGAACATCCCGGTTTGAACATCCCAAGGATATTCAAAATTCTCAAGAGCTGTTGTAACTAGCCTGAATGAGAAAGGGAAGGTGAAGGAGCAGGGGGAAGTGTCACCCCTTGTCCCCCCCATAAATTGGCTCTCCGAGGAGAAGAGGTAAGAGGTGTAATTATTAAGTTTCTGAGAGATGGCTACCAAAGTACAGGGATGACGGAAGTGCTTAGCACAATCTCACGACCAATAATTTTATCATACCATAAGCCAGTGTTACACAGTACAGCAAAATGATAACTTTAATCCAACTCCCAGAAGTGATAAACAGCACTACAGGGAGTGTATACGGCAAGTAAGGTGTTAGATAACACAACTCTGAGAGCAAGCCCAACAACTATGACAGCAAATAAATCAACATTGTGACCAGCGAATATTAAACTAATATAATGAATGCTTATCACAAATTTGTTTTAACACACTCTGGTCAGATCTGTCATTATCGCAAACCCTTCATGCCCCATGTTGGGCGCCAAAAAGGACTGTTGTGGTTTAACCCGGCAGGCAGCTAAACACCACACAGCCATTTGCTCACTCCCCCACAGTGGGATAGGGGAGAGAATTGGAAACAAAAGGAAAAAAAGTAAAATTTGTGGGGTGAGATAAAGACAGTTTAATAGGACAGAAAAGGAAGGGAAAATAATAATAATAATAATGATGATGATGATGAAGAAGAAGAAAGAATATACAAAAATAAGTGATACACAATGCAATTGCTCACCACCCACCGACCCATGCCCAGCCAGTTCCTGAGTAGCAGTCGCTGCCCCCCGGCCAGCTCCCCCAAGTTTATATACTGGGCATGGTTTGGGTCAGCTGTCTTGGCTGTGCCCCTGTATTGGGTCCGACTGAGATGAAGTTAATTTTCCCCATAGCAGCCCTCATAGTGCTGGGCTTTGTATTGATAGCTGGAAGGGTTTTGATAACACACCAGTGTTTTGGCTGCTGCTGAGTGGTGCTCGCGCAGCATCAAGGCTGTCTCTTGGGAAGGGACATAGCCAGGACACATGACCCAGACTGACCAAAGGGATATTCCATACCATATGACGTCTGCTCAGTAATAAAAGCTAGGAGAAAGGAGGAGGAGGAGGGAGCATTCGTTGTTTTTACAGCGTTCGTCCTCCAGAGCAACTGCTACGCATGCTGGGGCCCTGCTTCCCGGGGGGTGGCTGGACATCGCTGCTGATGGGAAGTAGAGAATAAAATCTTTTTGTTTTTCCTTTTGCTTTTCCATGTGTGGCCCCTGTTTCTGCTTTCATTAAACTGTCCTTATCTCGACCCACAAGCCTTTTGTTATATTTCCTCTCCCCTGTGCAGCTGAGGGGGGGGAGTGATAGAGTGGCTTTGGTGGGCACCTGGCATCCAGCCAGGGTCAACCCACCACAGCCCCCTCCCAGCTTCTTGTGCACCTGGCAAAGCATGGGAAGCTGAAAAGTCCTTGACTAGTATAAACGCTACTTAGCAACAACTAAAACATCAGTATGCTATCAACATTCTTCTCATCCTAAATCCAAATCACAGCACTATACCAGCTACTAGGAAGAAAATTAACTAACTCTATCCTGGCTGAAACCAGGACACCTACTGTTTCAAAGTAAATAGCTTTGTCCTGTTTGTCACCATTTGATCAATGTCTTCTTTATAACAACACAATAAGCTCCACGAAAACAGCAAGAGAAAAATATTTACCTCAGAATCCAACAGATGGGTACTTGTGCAAGGACTGGGCCTATCACCTCTTGCTGTGGTCAAAAAATTAAGCAGTACATAGTCTGCTTTACCCCCACCTCTAAATATCATCCTTATTAAATTATTACTAGTTACTTCCCAATATATGACCCAGTTTGTTGGTAAAAGGAAGGAGTCTGTGCACCTCATTTTTTCTAAGGTACTCAAGAGTCATTAGTCCATCACTGCAGCAGATGTATTATTCAGTTTGCCACATTCCAATTTTTCTGCTAAGGCTTTTGTAGCAAAATGCTACACAGCTCAGCAGAGAGGTGATTGATTAAGCAAGAAGGAGCAGAATTTGGCCATCCTGATAAAATTTTCTCACAGTCTGCTCGGTTAACATCAATCAGTTTTATTTAGGTAGGAATGCTTGAATACCAACTAGACAATGTCATCCATCAGAGAAAAATGGATGATAATACCTTTAGGTTAATATTACTTGAAGATTTTATTCTTGGATAATTTCTATAATTTTTGTTAGTGAGGGTGTGTTTCTTCACAATTGTTTGGGGTTTTTTATTATTTCACTAAGATTCTGTCTATGCTGGCAGTGTTGGTCTAACATAGGAAGATGTGGTCCTCCAAGAGTGCATACACCAATTGCAAAGATGCACTTTGAGCGAGTACATTAAGGCTGTACCACTGAGTGAAATGAGTGTAAATAACAAAAGTACCATTTTATCAGTAGAACTGCACCTACCCCAGAGGTTGCACAGGCACAACTGTGTTGGTCAAAGAATCATATCGCTTCACCCTCAGGCTGCCCAGGCAGTGCTGGCAGCCACCCCTGGGGGAGACCTGGCACCAGGCTCCAAAAGTGCTCTGGCTTCTAGAACCATCTAACTTCCAAATTTGGGTCTATGTGGAACCAGGTTCTTGCCAATACAATTGTCAAGATGTTCATTGCCCTGTTGGTTTTGTATCAAAAAAAAATGCTCACTTTCTTCTGTCAATGAGCTTTTCCAAGCAGCATATCCACTTCCAGTGGCAAAGGCAGAAGCATCTTTAGCTAAACAGAAACAGTGGCTAAACTGTTTCAGATACCTATTGAAGAGAAAACAGCTACCTAATTTTTAAACAACTGATTAATGTTTTTCGAACCAAAACCAACATACATATCATTACAGGGGTTAGTGATTCCTTTTTTACTTTATGTTACAAAAGGTTCAACTCTGTGCCCTAAATTAAACAAATCTATCTCATATGTTGATTTTAATTTTATATGAATAAAAAGAATGAAGATTCTACAGAAATTTTGTATAATGACAATCAAGTATTAATTACCATGAAGCCACTATTTATATAAAGTAACTGAGTGCCTTTTTGCAGATAGTCAAAATCCAGCGCTCATATTTGCTACTTTTACATCTGTCTCCTCTACAAGTATTCCAGTCAACTCTCCAATAAATGTTTTAAATCCCAGTGTTCATTTTGGACTACAAAAAGAAAAAAATTTGATTGAGGAGAATGGGATACAATTTGGACTGAGTGTGCTCTGGGCCTCTTTAGGTGCATTTGTCCCGAAAAGAATTAATTTGTGTTGAACGTGTGTAAAATTATATAATGGACTGACCTTTGTAACAGAAATATATGGTTCATTCTGATCTGCAGATTTCCCAATGATAATATGTTTTTTAAAAAAAAGTAGGGGGGAAAGGTAACCAGATCACATCAGTCAGAGTAGTTGAACTGAGCCAGCAATCTGTCGGCTTGAATTTGCTTTTGGTCAGAAACATCCTATATTATCAGCAAAGAGAAAAACCTTTTACCATTACTTTTACATTTCTACATGATATAAAAAAGGGAGAAAGAAAAAAAGAGGTTTTTCACCTTATGTAATACAAATACATTTAAGGAGCTACATTCAATTAGCTGTTACTTACAAATGCTTTCTCCAGGAAAATATTTGACAGCTGTTAGAAGGGAATACTGTTGAGTGTTTGTAAAGACCTATTCACAGGGCTTGGCACAGTGATGGTGGATACCCAATACTCATTGGCCTGGTCTTGTAAACTCATACATTTATCAGAGAGAGTTACAGGGAGAATTCATCACTGTAGTCTTTTCTCACAGAGGTCTTACTGAGAGCATATGCTATATACTGCATGATGGAGCAGCCACCCAGAAGTGCCTATGTGCTATACAGTTAGTGCCACTGTGGGATGGATGTACCTTGGGGAGCATCTAGGTGGGCTGAAAAAAGGGCCATGTGCCTGTCAGGGTAGTGTCAGCAGTGCAAAGCTCTGTAAGCACCAGCATTAACATGCTACTATTTTATAGGCTCATCCTCTGAATTGCACCTACAGCACCTCATCACAGACATCTAAGGTCTTGCAAATTCTGTATGATTTTGGAAAATATTTTCTAATTAAGATAGTGTCATAACCATCAAATTTTAAAACATCAGCAATAGATAGGAAAAATAGTTGTACATTGAAAGCTTCCCATGTCGCCCTTAATTCTCAAGTAATTATGATGTAACTGGAGCTCTTTAATGTGGTTTTTCTTTTATTTATTTACTTATAGGTAATTTTTCACATCACTTATGCCTTTGATTCAGATGTGTGACCAATTTGTGTGCCACAAAAATTTGTAAAACTCTGTCCCTTGTATATGAAATTGATACTCCAGCTGTGACCTAGGTAGTGCTTCCAGGTAGGCTGTGGGGTTGCTTCTTTCTGCCTCACTGAAGGATTATCTGTCTGCCTTCCACTAAGGGCAGTCTTCTCCCAATCTATTCTGGAGCTCTTAAAAAAAGCAGAGAAACAGACTGAGCAATTGAATTAAGGCTCTCATTCTTGCTTTTAAAAAAAATCTGCTTATATATTTCATATAAGCTAGATCTTGATCTGCTTTATAGTATGACATCAAATATGAAGGTATGGTAGACAAACAACGGAATGTTAAACTGAACTGTGTTTGGCAAGAGTAAAGTAATAGGCTCCTGAGGGGGAGCCATAGGATTATGTGTATAATGTTAAATTCTCAAAGAGAGAAAATTATTTCATATGGGGAGGACATAATTTACTAATTTCACCACTAACTTTTATTCCAATTTTTATCAGTAGTTTTTCTTTGATAATGCCCTCATAACTTTTTTTTTTTTATAGTGAAATACTATATAATACAGTTGCAACAGGGAAGATGCAGAATAAGTCAAGGGATATGGGAGAATCAGAAGGTGGATTGTTTTGAGTCAGTATATTGCTAGTGACCTTATCGTAATACAAATCCACACATGCTGAGTAATTTTCCCAGATGTTGTCTAGAAAACAAGCAAGGACCTTGCTTTCATCTTTAAAAGTGATCCTGTTAGAAAACCTTAAGAATAGTTTATGACTATATGAGCTGTTGACAAGACAAGTAGAAATCTATGCATAGTCTTACCTGAAGTTTAAAAAAAAAATATACCAAAAGAATTTTCTGATGTTTTTCAGCTTCCTGTTGTGAAAAATTCCTGTTTATTTTTAAATTAGTACCTGCTGGCCTGTGAATAACAGTTATAGTTTTTCTTAAAAAGCATGAACAGTCTTGGAGAAAGTTTCTTTCAGATGCAGATGAAAATACTTTGTTACTCACTGTACTATGTAAGGAGCTTAAAGAACAAACAGGGAGTGTCACATATCCACATGATGCAACAAGTGTTACACTTTACATTGAGGTTTCAATTATTGCTGACAGATATCTAAAATAACATGCAGCCAGGCAGATCCCTACTGACTTCACATCTGAGATAGATTTCACTCACAAAAATTGACTCCAGATCCACCTGCCTCAAACGATTGTGTAGGACTATTTTTTGCTATCAATTTCATCCTCTGTAGCATAAGCGTTCTCCTTTTCTCAGTTTTCCCAATAGAATAAATAGAAGCTGAGAGCTTAGCTAGCTCTTCAGTGTCTCTAGACTTATTGCTTTCCTGGTGCTATGGAGGAATAAGTAACATCTTCAAAAAAAAAAAAACAAAGAAAGCGACTTTTAGGTCTAGCAGACATATAAATAAATATGCATTACAGAAATCTGCACTATATTTCTGTTGATAGAATGCTGACCACAAGCTAAAGCTATAAAAATCTGCTTGACAAATTATAATGTTCCTGAACACCTGAGAAATATGTAATTATGGAACTTTACAAACAGATATTATTCATTTCATGAGAATTCATTATGATATTGTAGGTATCATTTTAACAAAAAGTGTTTTATAGGCTTTCTGAAACACATTTTACTAGATGATATCATCCATGTTACTGATTACACTTTATTTGCAAATGTGACTTATTTCCCACTACCTTCTCATGGTGGCATGGTACAGGTAGGACAAAGAAAGTCCACATTTGCTCTTGTATCTCACAACATGCCCCTTTCAGGGCCAGCTTTAATGAAGATCTAAGATTTATTTAAAGTGTCCCTGATCCTAAGGTCTACTCTCTTTTTATAAAAGAATCCATTTGTAGATATACACACAGAGAGCCATATATATACACATATGTATGCATGTGCTAGTTATTTCTGCAGAGTCAAACAGAATTTGGATCAAGACACAAATCATCTAAAATATAAAAAATTCTCTTCTTAGTAGACAAATTACCTTTTCACAAGTTAAATGTACCTCTTGAAATGACAGCTCATGGAATGAGAGGTAGTAGACTCGAGAAACTTGCTGACAAATGCAATCCTTGTTTCATTTCAGAGATCTAGGGCAAAGGGCATGTTGGAAATCATTAGCTCAAAAAAAAAAACAAAACCTGATAAACCAGACAGACAGATATTTAAGTTCCACAAAGGACTTAGGGAGAAAAAGAATTTAATTTTCATATTAAATTTATATTCTGCAGCTTTGATATGTAGTATTTTCTTAAGCTATTGCCTATGAGGTTCAAAACACTATATATAGAGGTTCTAAATGGAGTAGAATCCTCTTAATTGGAGCAGCCTGAAGATCAGTCTATCATCCTGATAAAGAAAATACACAAATAACAATTATGACAAAATCGCTCTCCAAATGTTTGCCTGGCAGAATTGATTAATTATTTTGAATGCCTAAGAGTGTAGGGCATTTATTGACATAATAGCAACTCTAATGCAACTAGGCAGAACAGAATCTCAGAAGTCAGATGAAATGCTGTGTACTACATAAGTAGTTAGAAATTTCTATGAAGAGGGATGCAAACTTAGTATTTGACACTTTTAATTGATTTATTTAATCTGCCCCAAACTGAATTTTCAAAAATAAAAATGGTGCAAGCAGTCCCTCTATTTTTTTAGACTAACTATAAAGATGGTTAGAATGCTTTCATATGACAGTATTTGTTTAAAATTTTTGAGAAAAATTAATTTCTAACAGTATAGCAGTTTCTACTTTTTCAAGTGGCTATATGGAACACTAACATAATAATGTCACGTAGCCATCAAGCCACTAAAGAGAACTGAAAAGGAAACCTGCAAACAAGAGGTCCAGTGGGGCACCTTCCCTAGTTGGCTCCCTCACCAGCTGTGTCAGGGAGTTATCTTCCACACACTCCAGGAACCTCCTAGACTGTTTCCTCTCCGCTGTGTTGTATTTCCAGCAGGCATCTGGTAAGTTGAAGTCCTCCACGAGAACAAGGGCTAGAGACTGTGAGACTTCTCCCAGCTGCTTGTAGAATACTTCGTCTGCCTCTTCATCCTGGTTGGGTGGTGAATAACAGATTCCCACCAGGATATCTGCCTTGTTGGCCTTCCCCCTGATTCTTACCCATAAACACTCAACCCTATCCTCACCATCATCAAGCTCTAGACAGTCAAAACAGTCCCTAATGTACAAGGCTACCCCACCGCCTCTCCTTCCTTGCCTATCCCTTCTGAAGAGTTTATAGCCATCCATTGCAGCACTCCAGTTGTGCAAGTCATCCCATCATGTTTCTGTGATGGCAACCATGTCATAGTTTCCCTACTGCACAATGGCTTCCAGCCCCTCCTGTTTGTTGCCCATGCTGCGTGCACTGGTGTAGATGCACTTCAGTTGGGCTATTTCTCCTGCCACCTTTTTTGGGGGAGAAGCCCTAATTCCTACGTGACCATTCTCAGGCACTTCCGTGGTTTCTAACACATCAATAACCCTTGTGTCTTTGCTGCCACATGGATCTCCATCCCCTACCTCCACTGAGATGGCAGACCGAAGGACCTCGCTAGCAGACCGTCCCTCAAACATTGGCGTGCTGCCCCCAGGCTTATCTCTAGCAAGCCTGGTTTTATCCCTTTCCCCCTTCCAATCTAGTTTAAAGCTCTTTCAATGAGCCCTGCTAACTCCTGTGCAAAGATCCTTTTCCCCCTTTGAGACAGGCATGCCCTGTCTGTCACTAGCAGGCCTGGTGTCGTGTAAACCGACCCGTGATCAAAAAAATCCAAAATTCTGCCAGTGACACCAGGCTCGGAGCCAGGTATTGATATGCTGGCTGTTCCTGTTTCTTCCCTCATCATTTCCTGCAACTGGAAGGATAGAGGAGAACACTACTTGTGCTCCTGATCCCTTAACCAGTCATCCCAAGGTCCTGAAGTCTCTCTTGATTGCCCTCGGACTTCTAATTGCGACTTCCTCACTGCCTACCTGAAAAATCAATAATGGATAATAATCTGAGGGCCTTACCAGGGTAGGAAGCTTTCTCTTCTCATCTTTAACCTGGGCCCCAGGGAGGCAGCAGACTTCCCTAAGAAGTGGGTCCGGTCTGCATATTGGGCCTTCTGTTCCCTTCAGAAGGGAGTCTCCTTCTCACAATGACCTGTCTTTTTTTCTTTATGGAAGCAGTTTTGACGCAGAGTGTAGGCCAACTTAACCTCGGCAACACCTCCAAGCTAGATGAACCATCATCCTCGTTATTGTTTGGTTCCACTCCCAGAGCCTTGTACCTATTATGCAAGGGCACCTGGGAAGGTGGGGTAGTCATGGAGGAGACATGCCTCCTGTGCCGGGCAGTAACTTGTCACCATTGCCCCCTATCCTTTAAGTCACTGTGTTCAGCCAGGCAGAGAGAGGATAGGGAATCCCCCGTATCATGCGTGGGGTGGGGAGGTGACATTGCTACAAACACTGTCTTCGGCATTTCCCAACACGCTGGGAGAGATGGTGCAAGAAAAGCACTGAATCAGTGCATTTCCCAGAAGTCAAGAACTGTCTCACCAGCGGGGGTGTCTTAGCTGGTACAAGATCAAAATGGCAAACCGTGGAAAGCTTGTCTGTGTGGCAGATTTTACTAGTTGGACCAAGCACATATGTTTTTGTTGCATCAAGAAAATGAGTCAGGGTCAAAACCTAACTACTACAATTCCTCAACATAAAACCCAACCTTTTTATTTTGATGGAAGAAAGGTAAGACTTCATTAGCTATCATCTACCTCAAAATACAGATTAATTTTTAAAAAAACTTACACACACTATATACATTCCCAAATTGCCCACTCTCAACAATATTCAGTCCTGTCATGTTCATATGCAAAGTCCAGTTCACAAATCCTCCAGGGTTACATATGCAAGGAACATGCAACTATGAGGGCTCACCTGAGTCAGAGCCCACTGCCTTTAGTGGATGTTTTGCACCAGGTGGGGAATGTGCAGGGTTCTTTCCAGATCTCAGTAAGAAAGGCACAACAGCAAATAGAATAGTGAAATTGCTTTAATAATAAGATAACAATAGGAAGAGAAATATACATAGTGAGTAAATGTTATATCCCTTCACATGCTGGAAACCCTGCTTCCGTGCAGCATCAGATGGACCCTGGGTAGACAGCCATGGCACGCTACACAGCTCTCATCTGCGGAGACGCTCACTCTCCCCCCCATACCATGGCTCCTTATATCTAGTGTAACAAACAAAACTATACATCTTGTCTGGACAGATAGGAATGTTATCTTTCTTAATGTCCACCAGAGCATATCCTGCTACGCCTATCTCGGAACTGTATCCAGGAACAGCGCGTATCCAGTGTATTCCAGCAAATTCCCTTACATTGTTACATACATGGGGTTATACTGTGGTCACTCATGCTAACAGAAAGGCTTTTCAGGACCTAAATACAAGGCCCAGTAGAGCAGACATGGCTCACTCAAGATCACAAACTACTACAATATAATGTCTTCCGCAAGACTCCCAATACAGTTGATACAACTGATTCTGAGTTCATGCAATTTAAGGACAGTTACTGCCACACTGTAGGCATAGTTCTCCTTTGACTTTAGCCAGTGGTAATCAAGTTGCAAGACCAAACTTGGGTGTAGGAATTACTCCATATGCCTTTGCAACAAGAGACTGCAAGACCTAACTTGGGCATAATAATTATTCCATACACCTTTGCCATCCCACATGACAGGACTTTCTAACACCCACCAGTCTGCCCAGTACACACCCCATTGTGTCCAGCATGCTCCGTGGAATAGGAAACACTGCAGTCATCCTGGCCGGAAAGTTGCCTTCTTTTTCAGTTTTTCTTTTTCACTTTTTCTTTAGCCCAAGAAAGCTATCACGCTCTAGCATGCACTCCTCCTGACCTCCTATCACTCAGTGAGCAATTAAAGATTTTGTTCTATGCCTCTTTAGTGGGCATGAGAGATGTTGCCTAGAGCATCAGGCAACTGCTTGACAACAACTTTTTTTAGCAATGCAGGAGTCCAAGATGACATTCATACTCCAATCTGCCTCCCACCCAAGGGAAATGTCCATAATCAGATATGCAAAGGCTGCAAAGGGTTATAAAACAGGACATGGTGGGCCACTAAGGCTGATATATAGTTGGTTTCTGGCTCTTCAGAAATTTCAACATGCTTTTCCTGGGCCAAGCCAGCATCCTTTTCAAAGCTACATGCAGGAACACTGGTGGCGACTGGGTAAGGAAAGCTCTAAAGACTCCTGCAAAGAGAGCAACAAGAGATTGCACACAATTTTAAAAGGTGAAATATATTTATTCCTTTAGGAACACTGAAAAATATGGCCAATCTTAGCCTACTACAATGACACAAACAAGAAGGAAACTGAAAGCCGGAAGGTACGCTATTTGCCAGCACAGAACAGTGAAAACAGAAAGATAGTATCCAATTTGATTCTTCAGAAATCATGAAATATTTGCAAAGGTCATGAGTCAATAAGCTCTCCTATATAAAGCAAATCAATAATGTAAATTTCAATAGGTGCAGTTCATAGGCATTACCCCAAATGGGAGGGCATTCCTTGTCCTTAAACAGTTCAGATAAAATTAAAAAGCACCCCTCCAGACTGTGTGGTGGGACAGGGCTTGAATTCAGGCCAACCCCCACCTTCATTTGACTTTCACTGCTAGATAAACCAGTTGGTTTATGTCACTCCAGACTCCAGCCAAAACACAAGGCTCTTTGGATGGCCAGGAAGTTTAGACTCAGTGAAAGCTCAGGCCCAAGATAACATCATAACACAGATGTATTTTTTTTAATCATATAATTCTATTTGCAAAATCTACCTCAAGTACATTTTTAACCTCACTGACATGTCAATTATAAACTGTAAAAACACTAAGCCCACCATTTTAAAAAAAATCAAAAGTATGTTATCTGTGATCCAGGTCTTTGCAAATGTTGAATAATACAAACTCTACTGAAATCAATAGCAGTTGAATACTCAGCACTTTCTTGGATCAGGGCCTTAATGTACAGTCCTAAATGTCAAGGGAACATAAATTATATTTTGAAAAATTGACACAGAGACATTTGAGGCTCTTCACTGTCTGCACTCCTTCACTTCATCCTCCTCTCTTCCTACACATGCACACACATGCATGTGGACAAGCAATAGCACTGAAGCATACATTCAGTGTATTCTTATTAACCTCCAGTTAGAAAGTACTGTCTGGAACATATTACTTTTAGTATACTGACAAGCAGCATGCTGCTTTTCTAAAGAAACAAAAGGCAACTCACAGTGGCAAAAAAGGCAAGCTCAATTCTCTAACACCTGAGAGCAATTAATATAAGCAGAAATAAGAAACATCATCAATTACTTAAAATTAATATATAACATTGACTCATCAGTTTTATATCTCCACCTGAATAAACTCAGGGGAAATAAGGCCACAAGACAAATTTACAATACAGCTTATAAGGCATCAAATGACAAAAATAAAGAGCACTGTCTGTCTCTGTAGCTGTCCTCAGCATTTCTAGTCAGTAGTTTTGCATGTGAGACTCAGCCTGTCAATCTCTCAGTTTTGATACGTGTGCTCTTGCCTCCTATATTTTGAAATCCTATGTTCTTTTTTGGGCATTTCAGACTTTTAAGGCTGTGGGAAAATGATCAAAGAGCAGTAGACATTTTCTGTGTGTTGTCACTCTCTGATTTTAATGAACAACAAAAGAAAAAGAAGTATCCATAAGTCATGCTAATTTTGGACAATTTAGAGAAGGGGTGTAGAAGGCTCCAGAGCAGCTGGTTTCCAGAATTCTATGTATTTTTTAAACTTAGAATTGAGGGGTTTGGGGAAAATTTTATAACCCAAATACTCTTCTAACTCGTTGTCGCAGACTTGGGCCTTGGCAAAGGAGGTTTCAAGGGAACATAGAATTTATTAGCTAATGCAATTGCTGAACATATACTGCAGAAGGAGGAGGTTATTATTTGGCACACTAATGGCTATAGATTTTCAGAGCAAAGCCTATTAGACACAAAGTACAAAAAGTCTTTTGTGACTGTTTAATCTAAACAAGGCTCGAAGTGCTGGTGTCTGTTTTCCCCCCAACTCCTATTAGTAGTTTCAAGGAAATGCACAGGAGTACTTCATGCAGAATAACACAAGCTTGCACTAGGTCATCTGCTTAAAATCCTCCTACAGATACCCAGAATCTTTGACTAATTGTCTCAGATGAAGTGCCCTGTGTCATTACCATGGAAGCAAAGTAGATTACTAGTCTTCAGGAGCAGATTCATATTATTATTTCAATTTGGGTGCTATTAATGATTTTTCAGACTTTCCATCGTTAACATTTTCTTCCTGTTTCAGAAGAACAGACCTGTAAAAAGTGGCAGGGAGCCAAAGAATGGCATGCAGGATGTCAGCGTGGAAGCTATTAAAAGAAGAAGTGGTGTGTTAACAGTTGAATTTTAAAGGAGAAACAAATTATGCCAAGTATTGTTGTGGATTTGTTTATTTATTTATTTAATATAGCTCTGTAATGACTTCATTAATAAAAAGTTTTGAATATGAAATATCTTCAATGTCACCTAATCGCCTTTTGGAGGAGGAGGAGATCTGAACTATTTCTCTCTGAATAAACCTGATATTAGACTTAAAGGTGCCAAATTTGAAACTGTCAATGTAAAACACTTTCATGAATCAGGAGGACGTTCTCGCAAGGCTTCTGCAACCAGCATACAGGAGGGGCCACATAGAGGTAATCCAGGTTCCATGGGACCTGGGGAGGGGTCAGCTCTGGCAAGGCCTCAGAGGCAAAATCCAAGAACAGCTCTCCAGGAGACACAGAACAGGGCTGGCTTGGCCTGGCCTGGGTTAACTTTCTTCCTCCAGTGGCTGGAGACTTGGGTTATCCAGCAGCCCTGCTGTTGGCCATGTGGCACAGACTACATTTGGGATATTTGAAAGTTTACACTCCAAGTCCATTAGGATCAAGCACCAAGGCTTGGCCTGGCTTGTCATGATCTTTTAGCTCCTCACAACCTTTGTATGTGATTACCCTCAAAAAATGCCTGTGAAGTAGGAAGTGCAATTATTTTCATTCATAGGAGAAATGAGGGGATATGTGTGCTATGCAGGAGGGCAAGGGTACCTTGCTTAGCTGAAACCACATTCACACCAGAACTGGAAGTGATATTTTTTACAGCAACCCACTGCTGTACCTGCAATAATCAGACAAACCCCAAGGCGGGTCTGGTGAGCCCAGGTGTGGTGCCATACCAAGAGATATGCTCCTTCCGGGAACAAGCTCATATGTTGTCTGTGCTGTGTGGTAGAACGAGCTTCAAGAACTGTGAAGTGAAATCTATTCAATGGGCTAGGCACAACTGGAAGCACACAGAGATGAAGAAATTTATATAAAGGAAATATTTAAGAGTCTAAAAATCTATCAAAACATAGGCCCCTAACCCATAGTGAAAGTCAATTCTGTCTAAAAAAATTCTTAAGTGTCTTAAACAACCTTTTATAAAAATCTTTATGTGACTTGAATTCATACAGCCTTTGGTAAAGCTAGGAGTCAAAGCCAGCATTTTTTTGCAGCTCCCAACACAGCCCTCTAATCACCGAAGCTTCTTTCCTTAGTGTGCAACCAGTCTATGGAACTCACTGCCACAAAATATGACTAGAGCAAAGACTTAAGTAGGATTTAGAAAGAGATTGCATATTTATATAGATATTAAAGTAAGTACTAAAGATAAGAGCATTAGAATTAAACTTTCACAGTTCAGAACTTAATTCTTTCTCCCCTAATGTGGAAGTGTTCATGCAGAGCAGGCTCATCCAAAGTTGTCAAATACAACATTGAATGAACCGTCTGAAAAATCAGTTGGAATTGCCCATTATTAGAGATAGATAAAGGACTAGAAAAAGCACCAATTACAAGAATATTGTCTTTAAATTTTCAAATTTTCAAACTGTCTTTTTATAATGTGCATTTGTATTTTTATACAACAAACAGTTCTGTTTATGTGTTAAATATATTATGGTATGCGATGGATCTCCTGTCTACTTTCTTTTTTAAAAAACATTGCATTTGAATTAAAGCCAAATTCTTCTCCCACACTCACCCCTACACACCCACTCCTCATCATAAAATTCAGACTGATCCCCTGTGATTTTCAGGAACTTGTATCAATGTATTTCTGTTATGGAATTGTATTGGGTCTGGCTGATATGGAGTTAATTTTCCCCGTAGCAGCCCTCATAGTGCTGTGCTTTGCATTGGTAGCTAGAAAGGTGTTGATAACACACCAGTGTTTCGGTTACCACTGAGCAGTGCTCGCACAGCATCAAGACTGTCTCTCCAACATTCCCCCCCCTCCAAAGGCCAGTAGGCTGGGGGTGGGCAAGATCTTGGGAGGGGACATAACCAGGACAGCTGACCCAAACTACCCAAAGGGATATTCCATACCATATGATGTCTGCTCAGCAATAAAAGCTAAGAGAAAGGTGGGGGGGGGGGGGGGGGGGGGGAATGATTCGTTATTATGGCATTTGTCTTCCGGAGCAACCACTACACGTACTAAAGCCGTACTGCCCTGGTAGTGGAAGTGGCTGGACATCACCTGCTGATGGGAAGTAGAGAATAAATTTTTTGTTTTCCTTTGTTTCTGTGCATGGCCTTTGCTTTTGCTTTATTAAACTTTGCTTATTGCTATATCTTGACCCACGAGACTTTTTTTCCATCTTATTTTCTCCCCCCCACCCCTGTCCTGCTGAGGAGGTGAGTGACAGAGCAGCTTGGTGGGCACCTGGCATCCAGCCAAGGTCAACCCACCACAGCAATCAACCCAAGTGTAATTCAAAAACACAAACCAGAATAGTCCAGAGACTGTAACTGTGGCTGGGGCTCAAAACCACATACAAATATAATCCAGCTGTGGAGCATCTATACAGTCACTTTGTAGGAGCAGTCCCATGCCTCAGATTGTAACAGGTGTCAGGGGTTACTGTAAATAAAGGCTTGAGCCATTGTGACTGTAACACCTGCACACCATCTTTGATGAAAGTGTGTGTCCTCTAGGTCCAAGCACTGATAAGCAGATATTACGGCCCTTCCTTCTCAGTCCAATGCCACCTGTTATGCGGAATGGCAAAGGTGTGAATAATTATCAAAGACCTGGGGGTGTTGGTTGACAGCTGGCTGAATATGAGCCAGCAGTGTGCCCAGGTGGCCAAGAGGGCCAAGGGCATCCTGGCTTGCATCAGGAATAGTGTGGCCAGCAGGACCAGGGGAGTGATCGTCCCCCTGTACTCGGCACTGGTGAGGCTGCACCTCAAATACTGTGTTCAGTTTTGGGCCCCTCACTACAAGAAGGACATTGAGGTGCTGGAGAGTGTCCAAAGAAGAGCAAAGAAGCTGGTGAAGGGTCTAGAGAACAAGTCTTATGAGGAGTGGCTGAGGGAACTGGGGTTGTTTAGCCTGGAGAAGAGGAGGCTGAGGGGAGACCTTATCGCTCTCTACAACTACCTGAAAGGAGGTTGTAGCGAGTTGGGGGTAAGTAAGTCCCTTTTTCCCAAATAACAAGTGATAGGACAAGAGGAAACAGCCTCAAGTTGTGCCAGGGGAGGTTTAGATTGGATATTAGGAAAAATTTCTTCACTGAAAGGGTTGTCAAGCATTGGAACAGGCTGCCCAGGGAAGCGGTTGAGTCTCCATCCCTGGAGGTATTTAAAAGATGTGTAGATGTGGTGCTTAGGAACATGGTTTAGTGGTGGACTTGGCAGCGTTAGGTTAACGGTTGGACTTGATGATCTTAAGGGTCTTTTCCAACCTAAACAATTCTATGATTCTATACATTTTCTTTGACTTGAACTGCAAAAAATCCCAATATTATTACTAATGAATAACAATGCATTCCTGCGAAATCATTTCAGTTTCATAATATTAGATTGAAACAGATACTACCTATCAGAGTAATGAACAAAATCATCTATTATACACACACTAAATGACATTATTATATTGTACCACAGCAGTTCAGGTAAGAAGTAGCATGTGTTCATTTACAGTGAGCTCCATGAGATGGTCACAGTGTTGCTATAGCTACATTATAGGAAAGACAGGCTGAATGCTTATCTGTTTAACGCATTGCCTTGTGCTTCAAGAATCCTGGGGCTCGGTTTTTGGCCTGGCCGTCACACATGATTTTGCTTGTATAATGATTCAGCATACTAAGGGAGGGGCACTACCTATGAGAAATGGCTGTCAAATGCAATGCTGTTTGCAGACGATTTATCCAGTTAACTATATTTCAGGAAAAGGAAAATAACTGTGAGACTGCATTATGTGGATCAGCTGGATCAGGGTTTTGCTCCAGGTGAATTAGTTGCAGTGACAATGCAAAGGAAAGAGATGATGAGGAAAGATGTGCCTATGGGAACAAGGAGGCATAGAGACCAAAGAAGGGACTTTACTCTGAGATGCAAATAAAATGCATCACAATGCTTCTGTCTTCCTATAGATAAAATTCATGATGAGGATTCTGACTCACAGTTTCTGGTAATTCATATTGGGGATATTTAAAAAGTTATCACTCTCAGCTGTCCCTTTGTGCCTTTGCCAAAAGTTACTGCTCTGAAGCAGACATGGCAGATGTGAATATGCACTGGTTCTTCAGCTGTCCCAGTTCAAACCCCTCATACTAGCACAAGCTGTAGCATCAGAAAATGCCTCAGCTGCATCCAGCAGAGATAGTCAGAGCCCACAGTTTTGTCCATTTGCTTCTGGAGCAAGCATGGAGTTAAGCAGCTATTTTCCCTGAATTTTAAAGAATAATGATAATAGACTTATAGACTATTAATAAACAGACTGTTTATCAGTAAATTAGAAAAGAGAGGAACTGTATCCAACTGTTACATGATAAAGTGAAACGGAAGTAGTTTTAGAGTGAAAGATCTCTTGGTCTAGCATTCTGGTGTTTTCACTGCCTTTCTCAGAAATTTCTCCTTGCTAAAAATGAAACTGAGTTGATCATGTCTCCCTGGTGATAGAAGCATCTCTCTCGGTACCCTGGTGTGTTTTGGTCACATAGTCAGAGCCAAACAGGTTAACCAAAAATAAGGTAATGAGAAAAAAATCTTCCATTAGAGTTTTGAAAAGACTTTGGAGACATATATTTTTGTGGCGCAATGGGACAATTCCAATTTTCTATTTTAACGGCCTCACTGAAACTGTTCGTTACTGCTGAAGGACTTTCAACTGAGAGTGATACTTCAGTTTCTCCCATTTTCTCTGCTTTGGACTGAAAAGCTTTGATTTAACTGATGTCATTGCACTCATTAAAAGCTAAGATGCATCCATGTTTATGCACCACAACATGAAGTTCAGTATGAGCTTTTCAACTGACCAATATGAAATACTATCACATTTGTGTCTTCTGTCATACCAAAACACATTAACAGTTTCCAAGGAGGAGTAACATCAGCACAGAATGATAAATACTGAATTTCACCTGGAAAAATATGATTTTCACATTCTTAGCTGATGGTAGGACTCATGAGGATGCATGTTTAATTCACAGAATCACAAAATGGTTGAGGTTGGAAGGGACCTCTGGAGTCATCTGGTCCAACCCTCCCTGCTAAAACAGGGCCACCTACAGCTGGTTACCCAGGATCATGTCCAGATGGCTTTTGAATATCTCCAAGGAGGGAGACTCCACAACCTCCCTGGGCAACCTGTTCCAGTACTCAGTCACCCCCACAGTGAAAAAGTGTTTCCTGATGTTCAGACGAAACCTCCTGTGTTTCGGTTTGTGCCCATTGCCTCTGGTCCTGTCACTGGGCATCACTGAAAAGGGCTTGGCTTCGTCTTTTTTGCACCCTCCCTTCAGGTATTTATATACATTGGTAAGATCCCCCCTGAGCCTTCTCTTCTCCAGGCTAAACAGTCCCAGCTCTCTCAGCCTTTCCTCATAGGAAAGATGCTCCAGTCCCCTAATCATCTTCGTGGCCCTTCACTGGACTCTCTCCAGTATGTCCATGTCTCTCTTGTACTGGGGAGTCCAGAACTGGGCTGGAACCAGTGCTGAGTAAAGGGGAAGGTCACTGCCCTCGACCTGCTGGCAATATTTGTCTAATGCAGCCTAGGATACCACTAGCCTTTGCTGCAATGGCACATTGCTGGCTCATGTAATTAATTTCTAATAGAAATAGAATTATATAATCTCTGGTAACATATTAAATAATAAGGAATTCTTCAAATTATATATTACAATGCTGGCAAATTATGCATGATGATTCTCATTTATGCTGCAGTCTCTTTACATTTTTCTACAATATTAAAGAGACACGGAAAGGTGTAAATTTAATAAAGAACCCAACTAAGTATTTCTTGCTTGTCCAGTGGCTAACCCATTTCTTCTTTCTATCATGCAAGAAGGGGAATTGCAGCTGCCGTGTCCTGGTCCAAATGCCTATGACTTCTCTAATGCTTCAAGGCCAAATGTCAGTCTCCTGCCTTGAGGAACGCCTGACAGCAGATATTCCCAGCTTTAATGTATTCAATCTATTCTAATTATCAGTAGTATAAGGACAACTGATATACAAGATAAGAAGTGACAGGTGCCCTGCCCCCAGCTTCTGACAAAGGCCCACCCTCCTCCCAGCAGCCTCATGGGCCATTTGCCCTGAAATTTACTCCCCTCTTCCAGTCACATGGTCTGTTGTGATTGGCTGGCAGGACCAGCCACCCCATCAGTTCACACAGAAGCACGTGAGACCAGGAAGGCTCTTCCCCTGCATGCACAGGGTGCCACCATTTTGTTTCAGCTGCCATTTTATGGCAAGGAGCTGCCATTTTGTTAAATGACATAACCCGCATGTGTTCATATTGATCTGTGATTGGCTGACTGCCACTTCTTGACACCATCATACCCACGTGTTCTCAGGCAGCCCTATGATTGGCTGGCAGGACTAGCTGCCCCTACGAGCGTACTCAGGAGCACATCAGAAAAAGAAGCCTCCTGTCACTACATACAGGGAGGTTGCCACTTCTAACAGCACCATTCCTCATGGGTTATATTAAATATATATACATAAAAACATAGGTATAAAATGGCTAAAACATTTTTAATAAGAACTAATGGAATGAATAATTAAAGTTTAAATGTGAACAAAAAGTAATTAAACAAAAGTAAAGGCCAGGTCGTGGTCCCCCACTTTACGGGGCTGCAGAACAAGCCCTGACATGTCTGGGGTGGGGGAGAACTTCAAGACGGCGGAGGGGTGCCAAAAGGGTGGGGGGCACAGACAAATCGGAACATGCCTAAGAGATATGGACCACATCTAAGAGACTCACCAAGGGGCCTCCAGTGCAAATCTTGTCACATGCAAAGAAGACCCTAATCAACAGGGTGACCATGCAGAATTTGGGCTTTGCAAGGTGCTGCAAGACACAGGCAAACCTGTCTGCGAAAATGGAAAACCAGAACCAGATGCCAACTTCAGAAGAACATGTGCATGAGGACAATAAGGAAAAGACATGAAGGGGATCCCAAAAAAGACCATGAACACCAGAACCACCAGTGTCGATGTTTAACCCCAGCTGGCAACTAAGCACCATACAGCTGCTCACTCACTCCCCCTGCAGTGGGATGAGGGAGAGAATCGGAAGGGAAAAAGTGAGAAAACTCATGGGTTGAGATAAAGACAGTTTAATAGGTAAAGCAAAACCTGCGCACGCAAACAAAGCAAAACAAGGAATTCATTCACTACTTTCCATTGGCAGGCAGGTGCTCAGCCACCTCCAGGAAAGCAGGGCTCCATCGTGCGTAATGGTTACTTGGGAAGACAAACACCAGCACTCCGAATGTCCCCCCCTTTCTTCTTCTTCCCCCAGCTTTTATTGCTGAGCATGATGTCATATGGTATGGAATATCCCTTTGGTCAGTTGGGGTCAGCTGTCCCAGCTGTGTCCCCTCCCAACTTCTTGTGAACCCCCAGCATACTTGCTGTTGGGGTGGTGTGAGAAGCAGAAAAGGCCTTGACTCTGTGTAAGCACTGCTCAGCAGTAATGAAAACATCCCTGTATTATCAACACTGTTTCCAGCACAAATCCAAATCATAGCCCCATACTAGCTACTATGAAGAAAATTAACTCTATCCCAGCCAAAACCAGCACATTCTCCACCCCTTATTCCATACCATTTACATCATGCTCAGGTCCCACAGTATCCAATACATCCTCATTAACCACCACCCCCCTTCCCATCCTTTGATACAATACACAGATATCATTCCCTTAGTCTATGGACCACCCATGTGAAATGTCTGTTAAATGTCCACAAATGTCCACAAAAGGTCCATTGAGTTCATTTAGTCCATGACTTTGAGCTCCATCTGTGATGGTGGTCACTCAGGACAGGAGAGGTGGTGTGTTGCGTGGAGTTATTGGGCACCAAAGCCAGCTCAGGTCGGGTCACTGCTGCACTTGCACTGCTTCTTGTAAGGTTTGTCCTCCATTGATTCAGGTGGTTCCTTCTATAGTAATTCCTATAACATGCTACTCAAGTCATAGGTTACAACAATTTAAAGGTATTTCCATTACAATCTCCACCCCTGGCCCCTTTGGACCAGACCATTGGGTTTAACACTGCAATGGACTCCTCCCCTTGCCCCTGCTCCGGCTTGGACTTATCCACAGACTGCAGTCCCTTAGGGGTTTACCTGCTCCAAGTGGAGCCTTATCTATGAGCCACAGTCTCTCCAGGGGTATACCTGCTGCGGCATAGACTTATCCACAGCCACAGTCACTTAGAGGTGCACCTGTTCCAGTGTGGCCTTCTCCATGGGCCACAATGCCTTCAGAGATATACCTGCTCCAGCGTGGCCTTACCCACAGCCATAGTCCCTTCAGAAGTGAACCTGCTCCGACATGGCCTTACCCATGGCTTCAGTCCCTCCAGGGGAGTACCTGCTCTGTTGTGGGCTTACCCATGGCCACATGCTTTGAGGCGTTCCAGCATGACCTCATGCACAGCCACTGATGCTTCAAGGTGTACCTGCTGCAGCATGGACTTATCCACAGCCACAGATGCTTCGAGGTGTACCTTCTCCAGCATGGACTTATCCTTGGGCCACAATCCCTTCAAGAGGTATACCTGCTGTGGCACAGACATAACCATGGCCACAGGCGCTTCGAGATGTACCTGCTCTGGCATGGGCTTATCCACATCCACAGATGCTTCGGGGTGTCCTGCTCCCACATGGACTCATCCACAGGTCACAGTCCCTTCGACTCAACTTCACACTGGAGTTCCAGCCTGTCCAGTACAGGCAGCACAGAAAAAACAGCAGCGATGCCCTGGCCATCTGCCAGCCCAGGTGCATGGCTGTTGTTGTTATCAAAATGTTCCCAGGCACAGCAGAGTAAGATGATAAGCAGTTCAGCAAGCAGCAAAAGCAAAAAGCAGCCACTAACGAGCACTAGACTCTAATATACAGTAAGGCAAGCAAGCCCCATGGCAAGCACAGGAGTCTGCCGATTAATAGCTAAAAAGCACTAACAGCTATGAATTCGATCTAGCACATTCCAATCAAACCTGTCATTATCTCGAACCCTTCAAGCCCCACGTTGGACGCCCAAAAGGACTGTCGTGGTTTAAGCCCAGCTGGCAACTAAGCACCACACAGCTGCTTGCTCACTCCCCCTGCAGTGAGATGGGGAGAGAATCAGAAGAGTAAAAGGGAGAAAACTCATGGGTTGAGATAAAGGCGGTTTAATAGGTAAAGCGAGCACCACGCACGCAAGCAAAGCAAAACAAGGAATTCATTCACTACTTCCCATTGGCAGGCAGGTGTTTAGAGAGATCTCCAGGAAAGCAGGGCTCCATCACGCATAATGGTTACTTGGGAAGACAAACGCCATCACTCCAAATATCATCCCCCCCCCCCCCCCCCTTCTTCTTCCCCCGGCTTTTATTGCTGAGCATGACATCATATGGTATGGAATATCCCTTTGGTCAGTTGGGGTCAGCTGTCCCAGCTGTGTTCCCTCCCAACTTCTTGTGCACCCCCAGCCTACTTGCTTTCGGGGTTGTCTGAGAAGCAGAAAAGGCCTTGACTCTGTGTAAGCACTGCTCAGGAATAATGAAAACATCCCTGTATTACCAACACTGTTTTCAGCACAAATCCAAAACATGTAGCCCCATACTAGCTTCTATGAAGAAAATTAACTCTATCCCAGCCAAAACCAGCACACTGCTAAACAAAATCTTACAACACATAAGTGCATGTTTTTTTGTGTGTTTGGATATATGCAATTTCAAATAAATAGAAGCATTCCCCAATTCCTTTGCAGCATTTCTCAGGTGTTCCCCTGTTGGTTCCTAACCGTCAGCAGCCCCTGGCTCTTCTCTGTTGCTCAATACTCCATCGCCTTCCACCACTAAATCTTTTTTAAATCTCTCCTAATAAGCCTGGCTAGCTTGTTAGTGAAGACCCTCTTGCCCCACTTGGTCAGGTGAATCCCATCAGCTCCCAACAGACCTGGCTTCTCAGAGGTAGATACATGATCATAGATGCCAAAACCTTGAGTATGGCACCAGCCATGCAGCCAGGCATTCACAGGTTCGATTCGTCTCCTCCTTCCTGAACCCCTTCCTCTGACCTGTGCTCCTGATCATTTGCTCTGAGGGACATATAGTCTCTTTTGATGGTTCTAATTTGCCTCATCTCAGTATCATTGGACCCTACATGGAATAGTAGGAGCAGATGATAATCTGTAGGGTTCACCAGGCTCAGCAGCCTCTCAGTGACATCGTGAATGCAAGCAAACTTCTCTAGAGAAATTGTCTGGATGGCAAATGGGTGCTTTGGTGCCTCTCAGTAAGGAATCTCCAATTACTAATACTTTAGATGCTTTTCTGGTGGCACTGGTTCTAATGCAGGTGGGCGGTTGGATCAATTTTGCATGGTCAGCTTCTCCTAGATCCTGTCTGTTACTCATCTGCTCTTCATTCTCCAACCCCCTGAGCGTCATACCTGCTATGTAGGGGCACTTTAGGGGAAGGTGGAAGGTTCTTCCTTCTGCCCCAAGCAGAGACAAGGGTCCAGTCTCCTTCATCTCATGAGTTACTTGTGTCAGCCAGCTTGAGGTTGAATCCAGGCTTACCTTCCTCTTGCGCAGCCTTAAGGCAGGGCTGTCGCTCAGCCTGGGACAGCATTCAATATCACGTATCAATCTCACACTCACTTTCCCAGATATTGCGCTGCCTGTTGAGCTCCTCTTGTAACATAGCTACTTGTTTGAAGAGTTCTTCTAGCTGGGCACGCTTGCAGCTATGACATCCACTGCTGCCTTCAGGTGCTAGGTGGACTTCCAGATACTGGAGCTCCATGCAACCTGAGGTCTGGACAGCTATTTCAGTCCTTAGGAGGTCTGTTTGAGTGGAGACGTCAGCATAGGTAGGCTGCAGTGCTTCTGTTTGGGTTTCAGCCTCAGTCTTGCAGTTGTGGCGGGTGGACACCATTTTCTTTCCGCAGGACACAGTCTCCTTGAAGTTTTCAGAAAAAATGGCCCACTTACTTATAAAATGGTAATTCTTTTGAAACATGTTATCCTTCTAATTCTAGTTCCCTGGAGACCTCAAGCTTCCGAGTAGGCTTGCACAGCCACCAGCTAGCTGAGGTGACCGTCAGGGCTGCAGCCTAAGCCTGCGGGTGAGCAGAGCAGGCAGAAGCGCACTGCCTTTGTTGCGCACTCTGCTGTGCTGCCACTGCTGCTCCCAACTGATGCCACTTCCTATTTGCACGCCCTGGTCACTGGCACTCCCTAGGGTCCAGTTATATGTGGCTTCCCATGGTTTGAACTGACCACAGGGACCGCCAACAACTCCCCACTCTCTCTCTCCCCAGTAGCTAGTAGACTGAGTTTTTAACTTCTAAGACTTTTTAACTGTGTGTTTTACTGCAGTGGTAGCAACAATAGTGAGTAGTGTTAGGAAGATAAACCTATATCTATGACTTCAAAACTGCTTTAACATGCTATGTCAGTTACTTATCCAGAACACTGGATGTATATTTTTCTCCATGAGGTCCAGCCTCCCCTCTCCATATTGTTTTTCTTCCATAGGAAACTGGATTTTCTTTGATCAAAAGAGAGAAATGACCAAAAGGCCTGCCCATGTCGCAAAAGTGTACACCTCTTGTAAGACTAATGGCCTTACAGCTGGTCTGCCTTTTTTTTCATCATCTTCCCTCTAACATTTGCTCCAAACAGCAAATTCAGCCCTGTTTGTTGAATAGTGCAGGGAGGGAAGAAGGAGAAAAAATTAATCCACTGGCAGGGGAGCTGAAGCATCTAGAGACCAGACTGAATGTTGTACCTGGGGTAGTGGTCTCTCAGTTCACAAGGGGTGTGAAAGGTAGGAAAGTGTAATTGCCTTTTTGACTGTAGTTGCTCAGTGGATTTGAGGAGATGGGATCTTATCTGGGACAGTGCTAAAGAAGGTATTAGCTGAGAGAGGTGGAACAAAGATTAATGAAAAAGATGTGGGACATGAAATGCTGGAAGCTATGAGATCCAAATAGGAAAGGAGATTTAAACGTGTTCTTTCATGAGTATGTGTGCATAGCTGTGTGTTCAGAGGATTGTAGTGGGAGCCAAAGAAAAGAAAGGAAAGAGGAGTTGAAAGGTGCAAATGCAGAGATCACATCCAAATCTTTTTGCTTAGAGTTAAGAGAACAGCAATAGTTAATGTTTCTTGTTCAAGCACTGCTTCAGTAACACATGAAAACTGACTTTGAACTTCTGAGCACTCATTGAATGGTTTGGCTATGCCTGCCAGAGCAAGTCATTCTTCATTTGTACATGATAATTGCAAGAAGCTCTACAGCTAGTAGCCTCCTTACTGTTACAGAAAATTTAACTTGGATCAATTCAGTCCAGCAGATCAGCTTTGTGGTATCATGAAGATGTTCACAAATTCATACACGGGCTAGATAATTCCTTCTTCTTTTGTAGCTGCATCTTAATGGTGGTTTCTTTTATATGTCAATTATCTTCTAGTTTTTAGGTATTTTATTGCTCTGATGTTACCTTGTCGAGGACTAACCAGAATTGTCTCGACATTGCCGTTCTACTGCCATCTTCTGGGTCCGACATCCAGCCCCCGACGAAACCACCACAGCCCATGCAGAGACCAGGACACGAAAGGCGGGACCATGAACTTGCACGCACGCCTGCGCAGAGACCAGGGCGCGAAAAGCGGAGGCCAGGATGCGGAAGGCGGGGCCATGGACTGCACGCACGCCTGCGCAGAGACCAGGGCGCGAAAAGCAGAAGCGCAAACTGCATGTATGCAGACCTGTTCTGCGCATGTGCATGGCCCTATAAAAGGACCGCGTGCGCCTTTTGAGGTCCTCTCTCTCTCTCTCTCTCTTTTCTCTTCTCGTCCTTCCCCGCGCACCTCCTTGGAAGCTGCTCCTGCGGACACAGAGACTGGACCGACTGGACCTTTGATCGACGGGACAACGCCGGACTCGGAGTGGCGGTAGCTAGTTCCCCTACGTGGCTCTTTTCTCACCCGCCTGAGCACGCTCTTTCTATTTTTCTCTCTTTTTCTCTCTCTCTTTTTTTTTTCTTTTTCTCCCCCCCCCCCCCCCCCCCCATCTCCCTACCCGGTCCTCACCCCTTCATTCGCCAAAATAAAGTCAAAAGGTTGTACGGCATTTGACCTCGTTTGCGTCTTAATCTCGTCCTTGGGATCGTATTGAAACCTCTCCCGACATTGGATCGGGACATTTTAATTGGCGTCACGGACAGGATCCCTTGAGACGAGAGTGTCATACAACCTTACGGTGTGCTGAGCGAGTGTGTGTGAACGAGACGTACAAATAAGTACGAAGCGAGTGCGGAGTTCCGATCCGCGGTTCTGCTCTCCCGCGAGGGAAGCAGCCGGAGACGAACGAAGCGCAAGGAAGGAGTGGGTGTTGAGACCTTTGCACTGAAACGCGCGTAGCAGTTTGTGATTTGAGCTCCTGAGGGCGTATAGGGGAGATTTGAATTTTATGGTGTGACCCCCTCAGGATGATATCCCCTTCGTAGGCTCTGCTCTGTCTCACACTAGTTTATGGTCTGGCCTCCTGGGGGAGTATAGGGGAAGTTTGGATTGTACGGTGTGACCCCCTCAGGACGATATCCCCTTTGTAGGCTCGTCTTTGTCTTGTAGTAGTGTGCGGACTGGCCTCCTGGGAGCGTATAGGGGAAACTTGGTTTTTCTAAGGTTTGACCCTCCTGGGACGAACTCCCCTTTGTAGGATATGGCCGCCCAAAAGGCAGGCGATTTTTGTGAAGAGACAGAGAAATTATATGAGTTTTTAGAAACATACCGCTCTCGCCCCTCACCCCCGGGACGAGATTGGGCACGGGACCATTGGTTCCAACTGCAAAGTGTTATGGACCGAATAGCGGTTTTGCATAAAGAAGCTAGAGTGAAGAAGGGAAAAGGGAAGGCTATTGTTTGTGTTGTGTTAGGAGCGTGTCTGGCAGCGGCGGTGGAGGACAAGAAACGAGCGCCCTGCCAATCGGAGGCTGTGGCCGCTTCGTTGCAAGCGGCGATAGCGCTGCTGCGAGAGCAACTACTAGAGACCAAACGGGCGCTAGAGGAGGAGAAGCGCCAAAATATGATTTTGAAGGAGGAGCTGAGGGTTCAGCTCCTGAGGAAGGCAGACACCCTCGCTGAGGCAGAGGTAACGTTGGAGGAGAAAGGGGTACGCCAAATCTACCCCCAGAAAGACCTAAAGCAATTAAGGGAGACTGTGGATAACCCCCCCCATATGTGCCCGCTGGTAAAAACAGAATATATATATGAGGACGATAGTGACAACCGTCCCCAAGTTGTAACCAAAGAAATCCCTTTTACTGCCACCGAACTGGCTAAACTCCGAAAGGATTTTGCTAGGACGGCAAGGGAGTCCGAAACCGAATATGTGTGGAGGATATCCCTGTCGGGGGGGGACGGGATCATGCTATCGGAAAAAGAAGCAGAGGGGTATTGGGGCCCCGGCGTCTTCCTCACCACGGGCGATCGCCGGGCCCCATGGTCTCTGACCCAGAGGGCAGCATATTGGGCGGGGGGGCTGAACCCATTAGAGAGGGGGGATCCCCTAGCTATAACTGGTTCAGTTGAGCAACTGCTAGAAAACGTACAAAAGGCAGCATGCCTGCAAATGATGTATGACCGGGAACTTAAACCAAATTTAAGCTCTCCGATGTTGTTACCGGTAGACCCTGAGCGGCTGACACCGCTAATAAGAGGACTCCCCGACTCATTAAAACCTATCGGGATCCAATTACAGGGGAGAATCCAAAATGTGCCTCATGAAGAGCGAATTGCAGCTGCCCTGGAGGGAACAGTAACACCGGAACAGCGGCAGCGGGGGAGGAAGGTGTGGACCTGGGGGGAGATAGCTCAGGAACTGATAAACTATGGGAGGAAATACGGGCCAGTAGGCAGAACTTACAACAAGGTGGAAACTAGGGCCGTGCGGGCAGCGGAGCCGGCAAATAAACCGCTGGCTTTTTCGGGGACAAGCCCCGACCCAACAAAAAGGGAAAAACCCCTGCTCCGACAAGAATTGTGGCAGAAGGGACTGCAAAAGGGTGTGCCCCGAGACCTAATGGATGGGCTCCCCACCAAAAAATTAGAGCTCCTGGTGCGGAGGTGGTCCGGGCAAGGACCCTCTCCCAAACCAAACGTGCCCTCCGTGCCGGCACTGGATAAGGAGGAGGGGTTCAAGGGGGATGAAAGGGTGGCGGGAAACTAAGACCTCTGCCCCCTCAGGGTGAGGGGGGAGGCGGGGGGTGGATGTTTATTAGACAACTCACCTGCAACAATAAAGGGGACCTCCTCATTACCGTCGCAGTAGGGCCGAGGAAGAGGCCCATGACCTTTTTAATTGATACGGGGGCCCAAATTACAGCAATAAAACAAAGCGAGGCAGAACGGTGCGGCATCTCAACTCCTTCTAAGCGCCTGATAGTATTAAACGCCCTAGGGAAAACCCAATCTGTGCCCATGACCCCGGTAACCTTATGGCTACCAGGAGATGAGAGTCCGGTGAACACCATGGCGGCCATAGGACCCTTTCAAATGAACCTCTTGGGCATAGACGTTTTAAAGGGCAGACAGTGGCGCAACGCCCAGGGAAATTCGTGGTCTTTCGGCGTCCCGCAGATCAGGCGGCTGGCCGAAGCCCCCGGCGTGGGGGTGCGCCTGTTGCAAGCGGTGCCTGCCCTCCCCCCTTCCAAACTGACAAGCGTGAAACCCTACCCGCTACCGATAGGAGCAAGAGATGGAATCGTGCCAGTGCTGGAGGACTTAAAGGGGAGGGGGATTATAGTTCCCACCCACTCCCCCTTTAACTCCCCGGTATGGCCTGTCCGAAAACCAAACGGCAAGTGGAGGTTGACAGTAGATTACCGGAGGCTGAATGCCAACACAGGCCCATTAACAGCTGCCGTACCGAACATTGCCGAGCTTATAGCTGCCATTCAAGAGCAATCACACCCTATTATGGTGACTATTGACGTTAAAGACATGTTCTTTATGGTCCCCCTGCAGCCGCAGGACCAGGACCGCTTTGCTTTTACCTGGGCGGGGCAACAGTACACCTTTACGTGGCTCCCTCAGGGATACAAGCACTCCCCCACCTTAGCCCACCATGCTCTAGCACAGGAGCTGGAAGCAATTCCCATAAGGGCGGGGGTGAAAGTTTACCAATATATAGATGATGTACTCATAGGGGGGAATCAGGTGGAAGAGGTTGGGGAAGTCCAGAAGGACATCATCACCCATCTAGAGAGCATAGGATTGACAATCCCACCTGAGAAAATACAAACCCTTTCAAGTGAGGTGAAATTTTTAGGAATTTGGTGGAAGGGAGGGATGACATGTATCCCACCAGACACCCTTTCCTCCCTCGACCAAATTAAGATACCAGAATCGAAAAAAGACTTACAGCATGCGTTAGGGCTGCTTGTGTTCTGGAGAAAGCATATCCCTGATTTCTCAATTATCGCGAGACCCCTATATGATTTACTACAGAAAAGGGCGCAATGGGAGTGGACCCCAGTCCACGATGAGGCGCTACGGCTGTTGGTGTTCGAGGCAAATGCATACCAAGCCCTGGGGCCTATCCACCCGACAGCCCCGGTGCAGATCGAGTGGGGGTTTGCCGCAACCGGGCTATCGATTCATTTGTGGCAACGGGGGCCGGCAGGGCCCATCCGGCCCATTGGCTTTTATTCTCGGAGTTTCAAGGACGCAGAAAAACGGTACACCACGTGGGAAAAGGGGCTGTTTGTAGTCAGCCTGGCTTTACGAGAAGCAGAGCGCACCATTCGCCAGCAACCAATAGTGCTCAGAGGTCCTTTCAAAGTGATTAAACCAGTTTTAACTGGGACACCTCCCCCTGACGGGGTGGCACAAAGAGCTTCGGTGTGGAAATGGTACGCGCAAATAGAACATTATTGTGGTATTTTTGAAGTTTCTGAGGGCGCTGCCAAAAATTTAGTTATCCAAGAGGGAGTGGCCCCAGACCGGGAAGGTGACGTGCCCCCTTCTGCTGTGCAGGTAGCCCCCCCATTTTCAGAACAATTACAGAACGCTTGGTTCACTGATGCCTCTGCTAAACGAGAGGGCAGAACTTGGAAATACCGTGCTGTCGCCCTACAGATAAGGACCGACCAAAAAATAATTACCGAAGGAGAAGGCAGCGCTCAAGTAGGGGAATTAGTGGCCGTATGGAGTGTCTTTTAACATGAAGCCCAATCTGCCTCTCCAATCTATATCTACACTGACTCCTTTGCTGTCTTTAAGGGGTGTACAGAGTGGCTCCCCTTTTGGGAACAAAATGGGTGGGAGGTTAACAGAATACCTGTATGGCAAAAGGAAAAGTGGCAAGATATTTTAACCATTGCCAGACAGGGGAACTTTGCGGTAGGATGGGTAGCCTCCCATCAGACGGGAGAAGATCCGTCCGGTCATTGGAACAATAGGGTTGATGAGCTGGCCCGCCTCGCCCCCTTGCAAAGTGATCCAGTAGCGGAGGATTGGGAGCGACTCCTGGAATGGTTGCACCTTAAGAGAGGGCACACTGGAGCCCAAGACCTCTACCGAGAGGCTCAGGCCAGAGGCTGGCCGGTTACCTGAGAAAATTGCAAAACTTGCATTTCGACCTGTGAGCAATGTTGTATCCGCTTAGACAGGCACCCCCTGGAAGACAGTCCCCTACATTTGAGAGAGGGAAAAGGTTTGTGGGAGGCCTGGCAGGTTGATTACATTGGTCCGTTCTGTAAATCAGAAGGGAAGTGCTATGTATTAGTGGGTGTTGAAATAGTATCTGGCCTAGCACAGGCTAAAGCCTGCGCTAAGGCAACAGGGGAGAATACGGTGAAGGCCCTGAAAGAATGGTTTGGGACCTTCCCTAAACCGCAGTTGATTCAATCTGACAATGGTACACACTTCACAGCCAAGATGGTCCAGGAATGGGCGGCTCGGGAGGGGATTTCATGGGTATTCCACACTCCATACTACCCTCAAGCAAATGGGATTGTGGAGAGAACAAACGGCTTGCTGAAGCGCTTCCTGAAACCACACAAACCGGGGTGGGCTGAGCGGGTAGGAGAGGCAGTGACTAGCGTCAATAGCCATTGGGGAACAAACGGATGCCCAAAAATTACGGCGTTTTGCCCACTAGCGCCGACAATCATGCCCACCTCACCTGGCCCTGACCACTCCGTCAACCCATCCTGTTTCCCCGGACAACCCGTCTTAGTTGAACTCCCCACCGTGGGAGCAGTACCACTAGCATTAGACACCCCAGTGAATAAATACACGTGGAAGGCAAAAGATGCTTGTGGAAAGATCTACAAAATTCATGCTAAATGGATTGTCCCTTCCTTCTGACCCGAGAAGCGAGTTTGCTTCTATTTTTGTTTTCCAGGAGGAAGCAGCTGACCTGGACACGCACCACCCGACGGAGACTAGACAGACGCCGATTGCTGCTTAATCAGGATGCGCGCGTTATTGGTGGCTGTACTAGTTTGGAAATGTACCTATAACAGTGGCGGAGAGCTAATTCCTTCACCCTCCTCTGACCCGTTTGATCCCTTCAAGGACAATGAATTTGTATTATTAGCCAAAGCTATAAGCCGAGCTTTTAATTTAAGTCATTGCTGGGTTTGTGGGGGACCTCTGGGGCTGTCGAGTTGGCCGTGGACGTCCACACCCCTCACCCCAGCCCAAATTGTGAGTAATTATAGTGAAACCACGAATGACACTTGGGGTGATAGTGGAACATGGCCAGTTCAATTTCCTGCTGTGGGGCAATATTGTTTAAATCGTACTCAAAAGGGAGGGGTCTATGTGGGAGAAAGCAAGTGCCAATGGACACTTACGAACAAGTTGGTAAATGCAGATAGGGGTATCTCCATATGGGCGTGGCTTGATAGTGCCGGACGCAGTCGAGGGTTCAAAGGGTACTGGGCAAATAAAAATGAAACGTTAATTTTCCAACAATCTAGGGACCACGCTTACAAGCAAACCTGTGAATGGAAAAGCAGCTTTGGGGCCTGGTATTGCACCGGCCAGATGAATAATAACCCAACCGTCTTTTTTAGCCCTGTGGGCAACGACAAAACAATGTATTTCCAGTTCCCCGGGGATGCAGCGGGACCATTCGCCAACGGGGCCACAGCTAAAAGGGGCCGTTATTGGATTTGTGGACATACTGCCTATAAACAACTGCCAGCGCATTGGTCAGGGGTCTGTTATGTGGGAATTATCCGGCCTTTATTCTTCCTTCTTCCACAAACGGGTGGCTCTCAGTTGGGGATAAGATTGTACGATAATCTGGAAGATGGAAAGATTGCCTGCCGCAAGCGAGCTGTTGAGGTGAACATAGGTGGAACACAAAAATGGGGGGAAAATGAGTGGCCTCCTGAAAGAATAATCCAACATCACGGGCCTGTCACCTGGAACCCCAATGAACCGATATCAGGGGCAAGGGAACCAATCTATAATTTGAACCGTATAATCCGATTACAAGCGGTTTTAGAAATTGTTACCAATAAAACTGCCAATGCTATAGATCTTTTAACTCAACAGTCTCAACAAATGCGCACGGCAATCCTTCAACACCATATGGTTTTAGATTATTTACTGGCTGAAGAAGGAGGGGTATGTGGGAAATTAAACGTCTCTAACTGTTCTTTAGAAATAGACGATGTAGGCGAAGTAGTCCTCCAATTAATCAAAGACATTAGAAAAATAGCCCACGTCCCCGTCCAGACCTGGAATGGTTGGAATGGTAATTTATGGTCCTGGCTGCCGGGGGCGCCCTGGGTGAAACAGTTGCTGTTATATTTGCTATGTGCGTTTGCCACTTTAATGTTTTTACCCTGTATAATACCCTGTTTTGTTCAGCTAATACGACATGTGGTATCTAATATGCAGTTCGTACCTACCACCTCACCCGAGGGCATAAAACAAATCCGTGCCGTTCACCGGGTAGAACCCACCACAATAACCATTGTTTAGACCTCAAAAAAAAAAAAAACCAAAACAAAACAAAAAAAACCCCACCAAAACAAAAACAAAAACAAAAAAATTGCATATTCCTACCCATGTCATACTCACTAGTTGTTCTATACTTCTTATAATGGTGAACTACCTCGCGCAATGGATTTCTCAGGGTTGTTCTATAAAGTTGAACATTGTTAAACTTAGAAAGATTACGGAAAAAGAGTGTTTACATTGGACAATGTTCCTGTTTGTTTGCAATTGAACACTCTTGCCATGTCCCATGTCACCTTTCTCCTCTACAGCTCCCCTTTTTCTCTGCTTCTGTCTCCACCTCTGCTCTGTCCTCTCTCTCTCTCTCTCTCTCTTTTTCCCTTCCCACCTCTCCTACCACTGTGAAGACTGCAATGTCGAGCCACGGGGTGGTGTCGAGGACTAACCAGAATTGTCTCGACATTGCCGTTCTACTGCCATCTTCCGGGTCCGACATCCAGCCCCCGACGAAACCACCACAGCCCATGCAGAGACCAGGACACGAAAGGCGGGACCATGAACTTGCACGCACGCCTGCGTAGAGACCAGGGCGCGAAAGGCGGAAGCGCAAACTGCATGTATGCAGACCTGTTCTGCGCATGTGCATGGCCCTATAAAAGGACCGCGTGCGCCTTTTGAGGTCCTCTCTCTCTCTCTCTTTTCTCTTCTCATCCTTCCCCGCGCACCTCCTTGGAAGCTGCTCCTGCGGACACAGAGACTGGACCGACTGGACCTTTGATCGACGGGACAACGCCGGACTCGGAGTGGCGGTAGCTAGTTCCCCTACGTGGCTCTTTTCTCACCCTCCTGAGCACGCTCTTTCTATTTTTCTCTCTTTTTTGCGCTCTCTTTTTTTTTTCTTTTTCTTTCCCCCCCCCCCCCATCTCCCTACCCGGTCCTCACCCCTTCATTCGCCAAAACAAAGTCAAAAGGTTGTACGGCATTTGACCTCGTTTGCGTCTTAATCTCGTCCTTGGGATCGTATTGAAACCTCTCCCGACATTGGATCGGGACATACCTGAACCATGAAAGCAAATTAAATGATTGCATGAACTAGTGAATGTGGCTTGGTTCTTTTCCCTTTTCAAATTAAAAGAATGAATGCATAAAATTTAGAATTTATTTAAGTTAAAGGCATTACTTTGCAATGAGGTGTGCACTTTCACATCATCATTCAAAAAAAAAATTATTATTTTCTTATTTTTTTTCCAAAGTCCTTGTATATTACTTAAAGAGCTGGCTGATGTCATAACGAGACCTCTCTCAATGATTTTTCAATGCTCTTGGGAATCTGGGGAGGTCCCAGTTGACTGGAAGCTGGCAAACGTTGTCCCAATCTTCAAGAAGGGCAACAGGGATGACCCCGGTAACTACAGGCCTGTCAGTCTCACCTCTGTGCCTGGCAAAATCATGGAGAAGATTATTCTGGGAGTTATTGAAAAACACCTGAAAGACAACGCAGTCATTGGCCCCAGCGAGCACGGATTCACGAGGGGAAAGTCCTGCTTAACAAACTTGATTTCCTTCTATGGCAAGGTTACCCACCTAGTTGACCAAGGGAAGACAGTCGATGTAATCTTTTTGGACTTCAGTAAAGCCTTCGATACTGTCTCTCACAGTATCCTCCTGGACAAAATGTCCAGCATACAGCTGGATAAACACAGAATGCAATGGATGTGCAATTGGCTGATGGGTCGGGCTCAAAGGGTTATAGTAAATGGGGTTACATTGGGCTGGCGACCAGTCGCTAGCGGGGTTCCGCAGGGATCCATCTTGGGGCCAGTGCTCTTCAATATCTTCATAAATGACTTGGATGCAGGACTCGAAGGTTTGTTATCAAAGATTGCCGATGACACAAAATTGGGAGGAGCCGTTGACACTCTCGAGGGCAGAGAGGCCCTGCAGAGAGACCTGGACAAATTAGAGAGCTGGGCAATCACCAACCGTATGAAGTTTAACAAGGGCAAGTGCCGGGTTTTGCACCTGGGACATGGCAACCCTGGACATACATACGGATTGGGGAACGAGAGGCTGGAGAGCAGCCCCGCAGAGAGGGATCTGGGGGTTCTGGTCGACGGCAAGTTGAACATGAGCCAACAGTGTGCCCTGGCAGCCAAGGGGGCCAACCGTGTCCTGGGGTGCATCAAGCACTGTATTGCTAGCTGGTCGAGGGAGGTGATTGTCCCGCTCTACTCTGCACTGGTGCCGCCTCATCTTGAGTACTGTGTGCAGTTTTGGGCCC
Organism: Platalea leucorodia; assembly: GCF_965183815.1. Taxonomy (NCBI): domain Eukaryota; kingdom Metazoa; phylum Chordata; class Aves; order Pelecaniformes; family Threskiornithidae; genus Platalea; species Platalea leucorodia. Next base: position 33,795,521 of record NC_138859.1, read on the forward strand.
CACAGCACAAAAAGGATACAAAGCTACTAGAGAGTGTCCAGAGGAGAGCCATGAAGATGGTGAAGGGTTTAGAGGGGAAGCCGAACGAGGAGCAGCTGAAGTCACTTGGTCTGTTCAGCCTGGAGAAGAGGAGACTGAGGGGAGACCTCATCAAGGTCTACAGCTTCATCACAAGGGAAGGAGGAGGGGCAGGCGCTGATCTCTTCTCCCTGACGACCAATGATAGAACTCAAGGGAACAGCAGGAAGATATGCCAGGGGAGGTTTAGGTTGGACATTAGGAAAAGGTTCTTCACCCAGAGGGTGGTGGAGCACTGGAACAAGCTCCCCCAGGAGGTAGTCACGGCGCCAAGCCTGACAATATTCAAGAAGCATTTGGACAATGCCCTCAGACATATGGTGTGAATTTTGGGGCTGTCCTATGCAGGGACAGGAGTTGGACTCGATGATCCTTGTGGGTCCCTTCCAACTCAGGACATTCTATGATTCTATGATTCTATTTATATTTTATTATGCTCAATCCCTTGCATTTGCTTTCCCTTCCTTGCTTTCACTCTCTCCTTCCTTCTCTCTCCCTGCTTATTTTGTTAGAGCTACCAACTCAGACATAAACATATAACACTGTATTTTAAGCTGTACTTTGGAATCAGATAGACTTGAGCGGATTTGAAAAACATCAGAAAGGATTGTACTTCCACCCATTATGTAGGGCTAATCATGGAAGCCTTGTGGGTGGGATCAATGTACATCTCTCTGGTAGCACTGCCTAACTCTTCCCCCTCCTTTCCCTGACCTTTCGAGCATCAATCCTTGTCCCCCTGTTGCATCAACGGATCCAGTAGCCTGGTGCTGCTAGTTTTGGCTCAGCTAGTCCTGACACCTCCTCCTCTAGCAGCGCTTGTTGCTCCTCACCTGCTACCAGGGCATTGCTTGTATTTTGAAAACACGCATCAGCTGGTAGGGAAGGAGCTTTCCTGTTGCCAGAAACCACAAATTTCCAGCCTTCCTCACCTTGGAAGTTGCAAGCACACCTTGCTTGAGCAGAGTCACTAGCTGTCCCTCCTTCCATGCAAAGGGGGATTTGGGCACTTGGCTTTGCAGAGTCACTAGGAAGATCCTGCTCACACACTCCAGAGGATGCCAGCCTCCTCCCACAGCTCCTTCACCTTGCAGCACCACAGTGCCTCAGGACACCCCAGCATCCACCCCCCAGAGCTACTCTGGCTCAGGGCCATGGGGCAATTGCTGGGCCTGTGCTGGGGGTCAGGCCTTGCAGCAGCTTATCACCATCACTGCACTGAGTCTAGGCATCCTGCAGGGTTTCAAGCAGCATTTCTGGGCCTGAGCATGTCACATCAGGGCTCCCCAGTGATGTGAGCCTGGCATCGCCAAATCAGGACTCATGTCAACATATAGGCACTCTCTAATGGGAAACCACAGACAGAAAACCAAAATCTAGCTTTCTTTGAAAAAACAAGCTAATGGTTTGCTGACAGCTGGGGAAGGCCTGGTGCTAGCATTAGGTTTAGGGTCAAGAGAAGAGCAAGCCCAAAGCTATAGTGAGAGTGGGGCTGTAAAGGGGCTGTCCAAAGAAACCAAGGGCTGTCTCGCAGTCACACTCTCCACAGGTTTTTCTGCTATACTTTTTGAAGGCTGCTAAATAAAATAAATGACATTCTATTGTATTTGTTGATATTTGCCTAGGAACACTATGCAAAGTATAATTGATTGATGTTACCCCAAAAGTCCATTTGAATTTTGCTAACTTAATTCATAGCAGCTTTACTGACAATTTAAATAGCATATTTGTTGCCATTAAGACCATCATGGGATGGTCTACGCAACACCAGACCTGCTGAGGCTTGACAGGATTCATCTTTCTCAGTGGGGGAAAAATATTTTTGCTCACGAGTTAGTGAGGCTGACTGAAAGAGCTTTAAGCTAGGTTCAAAGGGGGAAAGGGATAAAATCAGGCTTACTAGTGATAAGCTATGGGATGGCATGACAATGTTTGAGGGACAGTGTGCTAGTGAGGGCTTTCACTCTGCTCCACGATGTATTGAGTACACTGGAGCACATCTGAAATGTTTGTACACTAACGCATGCAGTATGGGGAATAACCAAGAGGAACTAGAAGCTTTGGCTCAGCCCCAGAGCTATGACATCATTGGCATGTGAGACTTGGTGGGAAGAATCCTGTGACTGGAGTGCTGTGATGGACTGTTATAGGCTCTTCAGGAGAGATAGACAGGGCAGGCGAGGCGGAAGGGTAGCGCTGTATGTAAAGGAGGGATTGGACTGTACAGCGCTTGCAGTTGGGGATGACATGGTTGAGAGTCTCTGGGTAAGGATTAGGGGAAAAGCTAATAAGGTGGATGTTGTTGTGGGAGTCTACTATAGATCACCCAGCCAGGATGGTGACACCAATGTATTATTCTATAAGGAATTAAGGGAAATCTCTAGATCAGAAAATCTTCCAACTAGGAAAGGTACACTCCTAGATCTGTTGTTTGTAAATAGAGATGGTCTCATGGGTGAAGTGATGACTGATGGCGGTCTTGGCCACAGTGATCATGAAATGGTTGAGTTTAAAATTGTTGGTGATATGAGAAAAACTGTCAGCAGAGCTACTACCCTGGATTTTGGGAGAGCAGGCTTTAGGCTGCTCTAGGAACTAGTTAGTAAGAAGGTCCCCTGAGAATCTGCTTTCGAGGGTATTGGGGTCCATAAATGTTGGTCACTTTTTAAGAGCCATCTTTTAAGAGTGCAGGAGCAGGCAATTCCAATGTATTGGAAGTCGAGCAAGTGGGGCAGAAGGACAGCTGGGCTTAACAGGGATTTCATAGAATCATAGAATGGTTTGGGTTGGAAGGGACCTTTAAAGGTCATCTAACTCCAGCCCCCCTGCCATGGGCAGAGACATCTTCCACTAGACCAGGTTGCTCCCATCCAACCTGGCCTTGAACACTTCCAGGGATGGGGCATCCACAACTTCTCTGGGCAACCTGTTCCAGTGTCTCACCACCCTCACAGTAAAGAACTTCTTCCTTATATCTAATCTAAATCTACCCTCTCTCAGTTTAAAGCCATTACCCCTTGTCCTATCACTATGCTGCCTTGTAAAAAGTCTGTCTCCAGCTTTCTTGTAGGCCTCCTTCAGGTACTGGGAGGCTGCTATAAGGTCTCCCCGCAGCCTTCTCTTCTCCAGGCCAAACAACCCCAACTCTCTCAGCCTTTCCTCATAGGAGAGGTGCTCCAGCCCTCTGATCATTTCTGTGGACTCCTGTGGACTTGCTCCAACAGGTCCATGTCTTTCCTGTACTGGGGACTCCAGAGATGGATGCAATACTCCAGGTGGGGTCTCACAAGAGCAGAGTAGAGGGGCAGAATCACCTCCCTCGACCTGCTGGCCACTCTTCCTTTGATACAGCCCAGGTTATGGTTGGCCTTCTGGGCTGCAAGTACACATTGCAGTCTCATGTCCAGCTTTTCATCCACCAGTACCCCCGAGTCCTTTTCCTCAGGGCTGCTCTCAATCCCTTCATCCCCCAGCCTGTATTGATACTGGGGATTGCCCCGACCCATGTGCAGGACCTTGCACTTGGCCTTGTTGAACCTCATGAGATTCACACAGGCCCACTTTTCAAGCTTGTCCAGGTCCCTCTGGATGGCATCCCATCCCTCTAGCGAATCAACTGCACCACTCAGCTTGGTGTCATCTGCAAACTTGCTGAGGGTGCACTTAAGCCCACTGTCTATGTCACCAACAAAGAAAGGTGTTAAACAGTGCCGGTCCCAATACCGACCCCTGAGGAACGCCACTCATCACTGATCTCCACTTGGACATCGAGCTGTTGACCGCAACTCTTTGAGTGCGACCATCCAGCCAATTCCTTATCCACCGAGTGGTCCATCCATCTAATCCATGCCTCTCCAATTTAGAGACAAGCATGTTGTGTGGGACAGTGTCAAATGCTTTGCACAAGTCCAGGTAGATGACATCTATTGCTCTTCCCTTATCCACCAACGCTGTAACCCCATTGTAGAAGGCCACCAAATTTGTCAGGCATGATTTGCCCTTAGTGAAGCCATGTTGGCTGTCACCAATCACCTCCTTATTTCCTTCAGGAACTTATGCAGAAAAAGAAAGCATATGGACTTTGGAAGCAAGGTCAGGCTACCCAGGAGGACTACAGAGATGCTGTTTGATACTATAGGGAGAAAATACATATGGCCAAAGTTCAATTGGAGTTGAAGCTGGCCAGTACTGTGCTGGATAACAAAAAAGACTTTTTAAAGTCTGTTAACAGCAAAAGGAGGACTAAAGAAAACATTGGTCCATTATTTGATAAGGTTGGTCACTTCATAAATAGGGATGAAGATAAAGCAGAGACATTTAACTCCCTCGAGGGTAGAGAGGCCTTACAGAGAGAGCTTGATAGATTCATCCTAATGAAATTTAGCAAGGACACATGCTGGATTCTGCACCTGGGATGGTGTGATCCTGGATGTACGTATAGATTGGGGGACAAGAGGCTGGAGTGCAGCCCTGCAGAAAGGGATCTGGGAGTTTTGCTTGATGGTAAGCTCAATATGAGTCAACAATGTGCCCTGGCAGCCAAAAGGGCCAAATGTATCCTGGGGTGCATACCTTGGTCTGCACCAACCTATGCAGAACAGCACACATCCCTTTAAACTACTTTATTCTTCAAAACAAGGTGGCCAAATATAAACTGATAATCAGGTACGGTCCCACCCAATGCCCAGCCAAAGAGTACTAGTTGGCATGGGCTAAAATTAGGCTGAAGCAGCTGTGGCATTGTGTCAGAATGGATGGGTGAATCTAGTGCCCAATGGCATTCCCCAGCTCTCTTTAATTTTATAGTATAGAAACCACTACAGAGTCACTACCTGAGCAGTACCTGTGCAGTTTATTTTCCTTACCTATGTTTCATGTTTTACATTTTTACTATTTTTTCCAGTGCACTTTGCCAATTCCTGAAGATTATTTAGCATTCCAGTCCCATTCTTCAATGCACTTCTACCCCATTGCAGTTTGGTAGAAGCTGTATTTTATAAAAGGATCTATAATCTATTTTTTTATGTAAATTATTCATTTACATACTGAAAATAGTGGCCTCAGAGCATCTGAATGGGAATCCCCTCTCAGCACATGCTTTTGAGTTTGACAGTGAAGCATTGATAGTTAGTCTCCAAACACTGTCCTCCAAACAGTTTTATTCTGACTTCACAACAGTTTAATCAACACCACATCTCCCTCACTTGTATTTGGGAGCACTGTATAATTGTGTTGGGTTTATGTGGCAAGGTTTTGGTAGCTGGTTTTGGGCTGCAGGGGTGGCTTCTGTGAGAAAATGCCAGAAGCTGCCCCCATGTCCAACAGAGCCAGTCTCAGTCGACTCCAAGACAGACCCATTGCTGGCCAAAGCTGAGCCAATCAGCAACAGTGGTAGTGCCTCTGTGATAACATATTTAGGAAGGGCAAACAGCACTGCATAACAACAACTGGGAGAGAGGAGTGAGAATATGTGAGAGAAACAACCCTGCAGACACCAAGGTCAGTGAAGAAGGAGGGGGAGGAGGTGCTCTAGGCACCAGAGCAGAGATTCCCCTGCAGCCTGTGATGAAGACCATGGTGAGGCAGGTTGTCCCCCTGCAGCCCATGGAGGTCCACAGTGGAGCAGATGTATCCACCCGTTGCTGTAGGAATTATACAGCCACCACCTAGACTATGGTAGGAATTATGCAGATGCCACCTCAACAGGGCTCATCCCTAGGTTCCGCTTTTTAACAGATCAGATCAACTCTTTTGTATATATTTATTCATAATGCATGTGATCTACAGCTCGAGCTGAGTGCCTCCAAAGAGGGACCCCACCTGTCGATTGTTACCGGATTTTATAGTCTCTGTAGGTTGCTTGATTTCCTGATGGCACTTCTGTTCATCCAGTCCTGTTTGTTTGTGGATTCTGGTATATTTTGTTCTGATTCACTCTCGCAGCCTCCAGGCACCCTTTTTGTCTGTGTCTTGAGACATTTCCTTATCTTCTGTTACAGAGCATCCTGTAGTTAAAGTTTTACTTACACTTCCTTATCTACAGGTTACATTTACTTAGATAAAACCAAAGGTTAAAGTACAATTCATGCAGCCTAAGGCTTCCTTTAGTCACTAGTGCTAAGCTCTGGCACAAATTAGTCTCTCACTACACCTTGGAGGACGCCACACTGGAGCAGGTGGATGTGCCCTGAACAAAGATGTGACCCCATGGAGAGGAGCCCACGCTGGAGCAGGTTTTCTGGCAGGACCTGTTGCCCCACAGGGGACCCATGCTGGAGAAGTTCATTCCTGAAGTACTGTACCCCATGGAAAGGATCCATGCTGGAACAGTTTGTGAAGAACTGCAGCCTGTGGGAAGGACCCACGCTGGAGCAGTTCGTGAAGGACTATCTCCCGTGGGTGGGACCCCATGCTGGGGCAGGGAAAGAGCGTGAGGAGGAAGAAGCGGCAGAGACGAAGTGTTATGGATTGACCACAACCCCCATTCCCTCAGTATCTGAGTGTGCTCTGGTGAGGCACTGAACACCTGTAATATCAGTACCTTCGCTAGCCTGCCCTCTAAGGAGAAAATACATATATACTTTGGGGGTGTGTGGTGTCCGTGTACATGTTGGGCTGTGTGTGTTTATTTATGAAGGCCAGGATGCTTTGACTTACACCTTAAGATCTTTCTGTTGAGGAGCTGCATGTCTTGTCAGAAGACCCTAAAAACAATAAATTCCAATGGATCATCTCTGTGAGGTAAAATGAATATATTCGATAAACTCAATAAATTAGACACCTGCATGCATTTTTTTTAATGGGACAACATAAAAGAGGTCTTATAAAACAACAAAACCCTACTTTGAATATTTGCCAAGAGACGAAATAGGTTTTATAAAATAACATGATAATGAAGGAAAAAAGTTATCACTAATATATTTCCATTGTAGTATATCTCTGCTTTTACTTATAAGCATGGTAATTTAATCTTTTATACTGTATAGATAACAGATAAAGTCACAGAAAGGCTGGATTCTTTTTCAAAGGAATATGAATTTTAGTTGTTCAACAATGATGTAGATTCAAGAGCCATGTTGGCACAATCAATATAGCTTTATGAATACTTAGTTTATTATTGTCATAAATAATGAATTCAGTCCAGGTAGACTCCTTTAAAAAGCAAATCACTAAGCTGTCAACCAATACAAAACCAAAATACCAGGAATACATTTTACCAAGAGACATGACTTTAAAAAAAAGAATTAATTATTAGATTAAAAATATGATAAACACTTTTCTTCTGAACCCTGCAGTACAACTGCAACATTGTCTTCACAAAAAAATTATGATTATGTAAAATGGGGGACAAACAGAAGATTTTATTTTAAATAATAAAGATTTTTAAAAAGTGACATACTATAAGAGGTATTTCTCATCTAAAAGGGATGGTAAATGAATGCATTACTTCACAATGATTTAAATATTGTTCAATAATTAATGCGCTGCTGTGCTAACATGGCATTATAGAGAAGAACTAATTCAAAGGCAATCAGTAGTATTAGATGAAATTTTTGCTTTGGAGACTTTTATTACTTAGAAGTTATTTTTTATGATTAATTTAAACCTGATTGATAGCTTACATTTAAAGCTATGTGGTGTTTTGTTCCAGGAGGTGCTGTGTTGTCCCAAAAAGCAGGGTTCTTTTACCCAGTGTGCAAAAAAACCGAATAACACACAGAGTCGAGATATTTGTTTATTTCATGTCTGCGCAGAGATGGGTGCTAGGTGGTAACTCCACAAAGCTAGCACACCTTGGTTAACATACAGTGACATTTTATACATTCTGAGTAGCTGTTATCAGTATTTTCACAATTCCACTTATTCATCCTTGCTTCTATTGGTTCTCACAAGCTTCATCTCCACTTAAAGGTACAGTGTGTTTTAATTTTACAGCGCATGCTCAGTGGGTAGGGGTCTTTGCTTGGGCTGGGGGCTTCACTGATGGAGGTGTGGGTTTTACTATGTTAATTAGGATAGTCCACTCATGGTTCAAGTGATTCTTACTTCGGCTTTATCAGCGGCCTTGTTTTCTCGTGCTTATCTTGGTATTTCCTTGCTAGACTGTTTTGTGGTGTCCTCCTGTTTCTTCTCTCAGGCCAGGTCTTGTTAACTGTTTACAGAGGCTGATTAACATCCTCTGCCTTAGCATCCTTTGTCTTATTTCTCGCATATCTCCAACAAATCCCCCCTTTGAGACTTGAAGTCTCACCTGAGATCCTTTAAGTCTCACTCACTTTTCATAATATAGTTCTATCCTTTTCTCAAATTCTGTGGGGTTTTCCCATGCTAATAAATCTAGTTGGACATCTCTGTTTTTCAGAGAGAGATTGTCAGGCTTAAGAGATTTATCTCCCTTTGTCATGAGCATGAACATTTTGTGTGATTTCATTAGGGTTACTTGCTTAATCAAGTGCCAAACTTTAAAATACAATAAAATTACAAGCAGCAAACATAAACATGTTAGTGACAATAAAAAGGTCCCTTCCACTTTTCCTTCAACGGTCCGTCTTTCTAAGTTCAAATGTAGACCAAATCTCCTGGTTGGAAGTTGTGTGCAGTTGAGTTCAGAGGTAGAGGAGCTTGTTGATTAAGATACCTTTGTAAAGATGACAAAATCCGCGAAAGAGACAGCAAATAATTTTTCAGTATTAGCCAGGTAAGGTTTACCGTATAGGATTTCAAATGGACTTTACCCCTTCTCTAACTCTGGGAGTAATCCTAATTCTCATCAAGGCAATGGGTAAGACACCTACCCATTTAAGATGAGTTTCTTGGCATAATTTAGCAATTTGTCTTTTGATGGTCTGGTTCATTCTTTCTATTTTCCACTAGACTGTGGCCTCCAAGGGGTGTGCAAATTCCATTTGAACTGAAGGAATTTGGACACTCCCTGGACTATTTCTGCAATAAAATGGAGTCCATCATCAGAGGACAATCCCTTTGGAGCCCCAAATCTAGGAATTATTTCTTTCAATATCACCTTAACAACTTCTCTAGCCCAATTGGTACAGCAAGGGAAAGCTTCCGGCCATCCTGAAAAAGTATCTACTAAAACAAGTAAATACCTATACTGATTGCACCTTAGTAACTCAGAAAAATCTATCTGCCAGTGTTCCCCAGGGGTGATTCCTCTCTTTACATCCCCCGCAGGTGGTCTTCTTTGTATTTTTGGATTATTTGCACAAGAGGTCTGACATTTCTTCATTATAATGTCTGCAGCAGTTTGCATTTTTTGGTCCTATAGCATATCTTTTAACACTACTTAACATAGCATCTGCTCCCATATGAGTTTCTTCATGCAGCTTTTTAAGGAGGGTTTCCATCATTTTCTCAGGAACCAATAATTTCAATAAATAAACCAATAGTTTCACTGGTGTTACCCACCATCATCAATCATTTTTGGAGCAATCCAATTGTTTCGCCAATTGGTTTTCTTTGTCAGTGTATTTTGGTGGTGATAGTTCTAAACAAGATCCTGGAATCAAGGCTGCTTCTAAAGTTGGCTCCTTCAGGGCTGCCTCTTTAGCTAACCAATCTGCTTTTCGATTACCTCTTACAACTCCGCTATTTCCTTTTTGGTGAGCCTTACAATGTATGATTACAACCTCTTTTGGTTGAAGAACTGCTTGTAAAAGTTTCATAATTTCTGCCCCATATTTTATTGGAGTCCCTTGTGAGTTTAATAGTCCTTTTTCTTTCCAAATTGCCCTGCATGCATGCACCACTCCAAATGCATATCTGGAATCAGTATATATATCAACTCTTTTCCTATGACTCAGTTCTAGAGCTCGAGTCAGTGCTATCAATTCTGCCTTTTGAGCGGATGTATTACTGGGTAATGCTCTGGTTTCTAATGTTTGGGTGTTTGTTACCACTGCGTATCCAGCTCTCCGTTTTCCTTCCAACATGTAGCTGCTACCATCGGTGAAGAGCTCCGCTTCTGCGTCAGGCAAGGGTTCATCCTATAGATCTGGCCTGCTGGAATACAGTTGTTCAATAGTGGTTAGACAATCATGTTGCAAAGGCTCTTGTTCCGCAATTGACAATAGTGTGGCCAGGTTCAAAGACGACACTACTTCAAGGGCCGTGTCATCTTGTTTCAGTAGAGTGGCTTGGTATTTTGCCAGTCGACTCGGGCACATCCAATGATGTCCCTTTTGATTTAAGATGGTAGTTACAGCATGTGGGACAGACACCATAATGGGCTGCCCTAGAGTTAGCTTGCGGGCCTCTTCAATCAATAAGGCAGTGGCTGCCACAGCACATAAACAGGCCGGCCATCCTTTTCTCACTTCATCTAACTGCTTTGAGAAATATGCTACTGGCCTTTTCCCAACTAGATAGATTGGAGCACTGGGCAATCATTAATGGCATGAAATTTAACAAGACAAAATGCCGGATTCTGCACCTAGGATGGAGTAACACTGGGCACAAGTATAGATTGGGAGAGGAGTGGCTGGAGAGCAGCCCTGCAGAAAGGGATCTGGGGGTGCTGGTTGACAGCAGGCTCAATAGGAGTCAGCAGTGTGCCCTGGCAGCCAAGAGGGCACACTGCATTCTGGGGTGCATCAAACACAGTATAACCAGCCAGTCAAGAGAGGTGATGATCCCTCTGTATTCAGCGTTGGTGCAGCCTCACCTTGAGTATTCTGTGCAGTTCTGGTCCCCAGAATTTAAGAAGGATGTGAAGGTCCTTGAATGCGTCCAGAGGAGGGTAACAAAGCTGGTGAAAGGGCTGGAAGGCACGTCCTATGAGGAGCGGCTAAGGACTTTGGGCTTGTCTAGTTTGGAGAAAAGGAGGCTGAGGGGCGACCTCATTGCTCTCTACAGCTTCCTGAGGAGGGGAAGTGGAGCGGGAGGTGCTGATCTCTTCTCCCTGGTATCCAGTGACAGGACGCGTGGGAATGGTTCAAAGCTGCGCCAGGGGAGGTTTAGACTGGACATTTGGAAGCATTTCTTTACCAAGATGGTGGTCAAACACTGGAACAGACTTCCTCGAGAGGTGGTTGATGCCCCAAGCCTGTCAGTGTTTAAGAGGCATTTGGACAATGCCCTTAATAACATGCTTTAACTTTTGATCAGCCCTGACGTGGTCAGGCAGTTGGACTAGATGATCATTGCAGGTCCCTTCCAACTGAAATATAATATTCTAGTCTAGTCTAGTCTAGTCTATTCTTATTTCTCATTATCCTACTCTGATTTGATTGGTAATAAATTAAATTAATTTCCCCGAGTGGAGTCTGTGTTGCCCGTGACAGTAATTGCTGACTGATCGCCCTGTCCTTATCTCAACCCAGGAGCCTTTTGTCATATTTTTCTCTCCCCTGTCCAGTTGAGGATGGGGAGTGATAGAGCAGCTTGGTGGACACCTGGCATCCAGCCAAGGCCAACCCACCACAAATTTATAGTATACACAGCTGCTCTACAAAAGGCATTAGAGATTTAAGAACCACTAATATTACACAAGGTTATTAGGGGCCTTTTTCAAGCCTACTGAAGCCAATGGACAGAGCTCCACTTCTATTTTCTGGCTTGGGTCCCACACCACCACCCAGGAGAGGACCATATTGCAGGCCTAGTAGGGAAGGTATCGGATCACTGTAGGTGCACACTATTAACTGAGTCCCAGGAAGCACTTCTGAGGATATGGACTAGTAGCTGTGTGGTACCTTCAGACTCTGCTATCTATACCTATGACACATCTCTCAAAGTGGGCTACAGGAAAGCAAGTTGAAACAGACCGCAAGAAAGTACAAAACCAACTTTTTACTTTATTCTGATTGCCAAATTATTTAAGGCAGGTATAAAAATGAAAGCATTCAATATACGTTTTACATAAAATAAACTAGATTATAGCATAAAACAAGTAACCAGGCAGTTAAAAGTCTCTCTTCTAAAACTGTATAATTGTAAACATTAAGAAAAAGACTGCAGGACTATTCAAGTAAGAGAACAATCACAGATGTCTTCAGATATGCAGACTACTGAGTTATTTGCCATTCAAGACTATAAAAAAAGACATTTCATTATTCACAGATGCTTATTATTTCCCCATTTTAAATTAATATATTATGTACAACACAGTTTTTGTGGTACTGGCAACCCCATGGCTTCCAAATGTATATCTTTCACAATACACAATTACAATGAAACAGTGCATACAGTAACATTTTACACTGATGCATCCTAATAGGAGCCACCAAATAGACATCTACATTGTACCAAAGTGTCATCACAGTTAGCCTTTCTGAGAGCTTGTGGGAAATACCAGAAGGATATGCAAGATTCAGGCACACTGCTACATAACATTATTTATTTACAATTAGAAAGCAAGAGAAAAAAAAAAAAGAACAGAAAGGAAACAAAAAGCAGTCTTTCATGGTTGACACTTTCTAAACATGACAAATACATTTCTCCTTTACTGTGTGGTTTGCAACTTAGCAGCAGACCCTGTGTGTGAGCCTGGTTACCGATACAAAATAGTAAAGAATATATATATTTGTTATATATATATGCACACACATATATATATATATAAACAGAAGTCTAATTACAGCAACATTTGTTATTCTGTGATGAAATCTGCAATTTACAAAAATGAAATGACTGGGTTTTACCTGCCATTAAGGAATTTCAAATTAATACCATGGAAATGATGTCTGTAATAAAGCACTTCCTCATGTGATCCAGTCACATGACAATGTACATTTCCAAACTCATCATTCTCTGAAAAGAGAAAGAAGAATGTTTTACTATGGGGTGTCCTTTTTTCCTAACATTCACAGATACACTGTGAAATGAAATCTGCACAGTACTCTCAATCCCAAGTGGAAAAGACAGCAAGTCATGTCCTCTTCCCTCCCTTGCCAAGCTAACAAATAACTATACTAACAATGCTAACAAATAACATGTTGGGATTTATCTTCTGAGTTCTGAAACTCTACCATGCACCAGGTCTTTCAAAGCTAGAGACCTTTTTCATTCAAATAATTAAAGCTAAGAGTCTTATAATGGTGACTTGTTTTCAGTCAACTTTCAGAAAGACACCAATAACCATGGAACTTTATAGTGCTATCTAATACATTAAACACTCTGAGACTTAACATGGAAGTGATGAAAGAGAACCTACTGTTAAGGGTGCTTTGTGTTTTTCACTTAAAATGGGACGATTATTATAAAGAAGAGTCTCTTTCCTGTTGGAAGCTGAAGAGCAATTCCAATTGAAAAACTAGTAAATAACTGAGAGGCAAATGCATGGGATAAGTATGTAACTTAAAAATAATGTAACCTCCCTAGAAAACCCTTCTGGAAATAAAATCAGCAAACCAGAAAGATTTGCAGATTAGATAAAAGCATACGTTTACCCGGTAGTAGATCGATCTAACTGAATGTGAAGTTTAAACTACTTTTAAAAATCATTTGGATCTTAATTATATTTCATAACCACTTGTTTTATCTTAATAATAACAATACCTAAAACATAGCCTATAGAAAATCTCAGAAGACAGATTATTTGTTCCCTCTTAATGATTTGTATTACAATTAAAGGACACAATTCAAGTACAAAATGTCATCTTAAAGAGAATAAAACTACAATTAACCCAAAGTCCAGTCAACCTTTTTCCCCACCTTAAAAACTGTGTCTTACAAGGAAATATATACCAGGCAATAAAATCTATGATTTCCTTTCTCCTCTCTGTATTAAGATGTATAATTCAAGATTTACTAGATATTTTTCTTCTTTGTGCAGGAAACATACCAGAGGCAGATGCCTGAGCAGCCACCTGCTGAGTGGTAACAAGGGCATCAGAGGTCAGTCCTGAAGGAAAGAAGAAACAAAAGAATGTGGATGTACTTCTGGTTTTAATGGATTTTTGTGTTCAGAGAAATGGTAGGAAGACTCTCTAATGCAAACAAATAAAAAACCCTACCATCAGAAAATGGCTTTTAATACTACACAAACAGCACATTTCAGGCAACAATATCAAGACAGTCTGCCCAGCATGACCAATATGCCTTCATATAGTATACTGACTTCTCCTTGATAGGTATTTTACAAGAATATACAGCATTCCAACTTACTGCATTCCTTTCCAAGTATTTCACCGCATGATGCTAAACGGTTTGTATAAATTTCTGAATAGGAAGCCCAGTAGAAATAATAAGTACCAGAAAACAACAAGAATCAAAAGTCACAGTGAATTACAGAAATGACATGCTAGCTGCTCAGAATACAATACTTTGATAAAAACTTATCTTTTCTACAGTTTTCCTACTGAACAAGCATAATGCATTCCATAAGTCATGTAGAATCACTGACTCAAACTGAGAAATTTCGAGACTTTTACATAGGAAAAATAACTGTGAAGGGACTGAGTGAGCATAATGAATTTATGTCATTTTAGCTGCCAATTGTGATAGCATGTATTTTCTGTATGGGAGCAAATCTTCTTTGAATTCATCTAGAATCCAGGGTTAGAGAAAAACAGTCAAAGACTGGTATAAAACCTAAGGAGAATGAATCACGTCTTACTGTGATACTTTTTCCCCGACTGCAACTTTATGCACTGCATTTGCCAAAATACAAAGAATTCTCTTTCGGATGCTCCAACTGTAATGAACTCAAACCCTTGTGACTGCAATGCCTTGTACATAAAATAAGTTCAGTATAAAAAGTTTTTGTCTTTGCCATACTTCTTTCATTGCTTACACAACCCTAATTATATAAAAAGGGGGTTGTTTGGTTTGTTTTTTTGCCACCTTTCAGGCAGTTAATGTCAGTTTGCAGTAGGATTCAAAACATTCACGTGAACAACCACTTAACTGGTAAATCTTTAATAATGCTCTGACAACCAGTTTTGGAAACAAAACTTGATATTTCTCAGGCCTGAAGATATTTATTTGATGTTAGTCCTTGCTGTGAATTTTCAAGCCTTCTTCCTAAATATTAAGCACTTTTGATTTAACAGGGGGATCTCTATTCAAAACGCTTCATGTACACATGACTTGCAATGTCAAGGTAACAACTTCACAAGGCAAGCTAATCCCACCATTGGAAACCTTCTGCTCACCTTGAAATGGGTCATATTGACCAGGTATAAGTGGGTAACCCATTCCAACATGTGTGTGATGGTGTGTATGGAGATGCCTCTGGTTAAAAGGAGAATGATGGTCTCGTTCCCTCTCTGCTTCCCGTTCACACTCAGCTGCGGATTTTTCCACAGGCTGACAATAAAAAGGTGAAAGAAAACTGATGTGAGAATTTTAAAAGGGAGGAAATCACAAAGAAAATCCACTTACTAATATTACCCTGCAATGACCTTTCAAATTCAAATAATGAAGCTGATTTTTTCTGATGAAGAAATCTCTTTACTGGAGATTTGCACTTGATCTTAGCCTAAAGCTGGTGTATCTGGTTAATGGAAGATTTTCAAGGCACAGAGATTTTGAGGTGACACACTACAGCATGAAGCCATCATGCTGACTACAAGTTTTGGGTTCCCTTAAGCCTGGCTGACTTGCAAATGCCCGAACAACCTATTATCTGAGCTGTTAAGAGTTGATGTAAATTAGTTCTCAGCCTTACTTAATGCACTCTGGGGATCAAACCTGCCTGAGCAGGAAGAAAAAAATTCTTTTAAAAATAGAATCAAGTCAGTGACTTGCTCACAATTAAAACTAGAACCAACCTATCTGAAAGTAAATGTATTGGGTTTGTGTGGCAAGGTTTTAATAGAGGGGGGAGCTACAGGGGTGGCTTCTGTGAGAAGCTGCTAGAAGCTTCCCCTGTGTCCAATAGAGCCAATGCCAGCCGGCTCCAAGACGGACCCGCCTCTGGCCAAGGACGAGCCAATCAGCGATGGTGGTAACGCCTCTGTGATAACATATTTAACAAAGGGGGGGGGGGGGGGGAAACTGCGCAATGGGAATTGTAGCCGGAGTGAGAATAGGTGAGAGTAGCAACTCTGCAGACACCAAGGTCAGTGAAGAAGGAGGGGGCGGAGGTGCTCCAGGCGCCAGAGCAGAGATTCCCCTGCAGCCTGTGCTGAAGACCATGGTGAGGCAGGCTGTCCCCCTGCAGCCCATGGAGGTTAACGGTGGAGCAGATATCCACCTGCAGTCCATGGAGGACCCCACGCCAGAGCAGGTGGATGTGCCCGAAGGAGGCTGTGACCCTGTGGGAAGCCCATGCTGGAGCAGGCTCCTGGCAGGACCTGTGGGCCCATGGAGAGAGGAGCCCAGGCTGGAGCAGGGTTGCTGGCAGGACTTGTGACCTCTCAGGGGACCCACGCTGGAGCAGTCCGTTCCTGAAGGACTGCACCCCATGGAAAGGACCCATGCTGGAGCAGTTTGTGAAGAACTGCAGCCTGTGTTCTTCTCCAACTCATGTTGGAGAAGTTCGTGGAGGACTGTCTCCCGTGGGAGGGAACCCCATGCTGGAGCAGGGGAAGAGTGTGAGGAGTCCTCCCCCTGAGGAGGAAGGAGCAGCAAAGACAACGTGTGATGAACTGACCGCAACCTCCATTCCTGTGCTGCTTGGCAGGGGGGTGGAGGTAGAGAAATCAGGAGTAAAGTTGAGCCCGAGAAGAAGGGAGGGGTGGGGGGAAGGTGTTTTAAGGTTTGTTTTTATTTTCTCATTACCCTACTCTGATTTTGATTGGCAATAAATTAAATTAATTTTCCCCAAGTTGAGTCTGTTTTGCCTATGATGGTAATTGGTGAGTGACCTCCCTGTCCTTATCTCGACCCACGAGCTTTTCGTTATATTTTCTCTCCCCTGTCCATTTGAGGAGGGGGAGTGATAGAGCAGCTTTGGTGGGCACCTGGCATCCAGCCAGGGTCAACCCACCACAATAGAACAATAGTGTTTGCTCCAACATGGAAATTTCTGAAATTTCCATGGAAAATTTCAGAAACAAATGCTTTTCAGAAATAGAGGCAATCTGCTTTTCGGAAGATATGGATGGCTTCATGGCAAATATACTGAGGGGATATTACCAAATCCCACAGTCCAACTTTTTATTTCATTATCTGTTTACAAACAGGAGCTTCCTGTTTAAGTGCAATAAACTCTGCACCAATGGGTATTTCAGAATATAGGTTTCTATATGAGTCCATTCATTTACGTTAAGAAGACTGAGCACAGAACTCTGTTTTATGTGTCATTTCCACTTTATGCCAAGAAAGCATCCTGACTTCAAATTACTTTTATTTTAAGCAGCAGTATAAAGAAGCATCATGCATTCATAGCTTGATGCCAGATTGTGTGTGCTTCTTAAAATGATGATCTCTACCCCTCCCCAAATGTATTGCTCTTCAGTAACAACAGATGAAGCCTTACAACAGGGGACTTGCTGTGATATCGGTTGGCATGCTGCTGGAGCAAATCCAGTGCTTTGGACTCAGCGGTTGATTTCACATTGATGCTTGGACTGGTATTGACTTTCTCTGCCTCTTCTCTTCTTGACGTCTTCCCATAAACAGGAGAATGAAATCCTGGAGTGAGGTAGGTCCCTGCAGGTAAACAATAAATGCCACATCAAGTTACTGTTTTTACAGTTTGGTTATATCAAGGTAGGAGGAGAGGATGCCAGGACAGAGGGCAACATCAAAAAAGGATCATGTGATTATCAAATTGTATCTATTTTTTTTCACCTAATTTTCTCTGGTGAATGAAGGCTATAGAGGGCTGAGCTCATAGCCTTTTCAGACATTTATGGTTTCTCTTTAAGTGAAAGGAATAATAGTTATAATGGTTGTGACGGCAAGTGCTTAGAATATTTTTCTAGGCAATAAACTATCTGTCAGTCTAACAGCAATAGCAGACTGTCAAGGGTTGAAGAAACTGTAGCTGGGAACTCTGACAGTTCATAAAAGGAACATCCTGTATTAAATGAGTTTCATCTACAGAACTTTTCCTAGCATAAGCACAAGCAAAATGAAGCTGCTAACAGAAATATTAAAATGCAGGCTTTACTGAACTTTGAGCATGTAAATCTTTACCAGTGTGCAAGGCAAGTTTCAGAATACATACCAGGATAGCTGTGCATTAGGACAGGAGAGACTGCATGATAGGCTGGATGGTTGGGATCGTACATCTGTGGATAAGGATAAGCATGCAAGTACTGGATATATGACTGATGCTGACTCATTGGTGAGGAAACTGCCACTCTAGCATCCCAAGAGTCCTTCCAATTTACAGGAGTCTCTTGATCATTGTTTTTTATCTTGCGCTCATCCGCTGATTGAGAATCAGAATGCTTGACCTCTTTAGGCTCCTCTTTAATGCTTGCTAATGAGACAGGAAGGTTAGGCAAGGAACTTTCCTTGTTAGGTGTTTTTCTAGGGCTGTCTTCTTTTAACTTTTTCTCACGATCAAGTTCTGATTTTTGCTGATCAAGGTATTTGGGCTGATAGACATAATGATGCCATGTTCGTGAATCTGGGTCCTAATATGGAGCAGAAAAAAAGTTTTCTCAACTTCAATGTTGAAATAAGATTATTATTGATATTTCCAATATTTCAGTTAATGTATTTTTAATAGCTGTTTTAATAACGTATCTGCATTACATAGTGGAGAGGTTTGCTTGCTACACAGTGCCTTGAGCTGCAAGTCAAACCAATATTCCCATGAAAGAGTAAGAGACTATTATCAATATTTAATTCAATTGCTTCATCTTATATCCTCCTTCATGCCTTTAACTAGCTTAATCATGAAATACATATGCATTGTATCAAAGTTCTGAGACCATACTATATATAAAACATTTTAATTAAAACCCACAGAGAGATTTTCCCACTAGAGAGCAAAAAATATCTGTCAACCACAAAATTAAAGCTGCCTAATGATATGTCAGAGCACTTAGATTACCTGGAACAGTGAACCTGAAAAGCTGATCTAGCTGGGAGATGCTTATGCTGCCTCTGATATTACAAACATGAATGAATGGAAATCAGATATTTAGGCAGACTCCTTCAGCTGACAGTCACTCTTATTTTAAGTTTGTAAAATTGCACACACATAAGTATTTACAGGATCAGGACCACAAGGTTTAAAGAACATGTACAGGATATCACGAGTACATTTTTGCATATTATGTAGAGCTGTTTATAAGTATGTTCTAGAAGTAAGTAGGTGAGTTCTTAGCAAGACTACATCAAATCAGTACTGAACAATAACAGGAAACTGTTAAATACAAGATATGCAAGAGCTAACTGTAAACATTGTGTCTAACATATACATTCACAGCACATGCAACAGAAACATAAGCACAGAACTAGATGCTTGGATGGTCTGGTTCAAATACTCATTTGAATCAGCAGAAATCATCTCCTTCTCATGCCCATACCATCCCATTTCCTTTATAGCTCCCTAAATCCTACTCACCTGACCCCACTGTATCTTGAAAGACAGCCCATTAGGGTGAAGTCTGGGATGTATCATACACCAGAACATAAAAGCATTAAACACTGAGGCTCTGATTCAGAGCATAGAAACAGTAACATTGCCTCAAATGAAGGAAATCTGACGTCTAGTAAGGTCAGCATGAGCCACTAGATGAAATTTTGGTTCTATTGAAGTCAATGGCAAAACTATCACCAACTTCAATGGAGAGAAGTTTTCATCCATTGTATAGGTGTGCTGGCTGGGGTTAAACCACAACAATAGGTCTGTAGGGGTTTGGGGTTGGTTGAGGAGGGAAAGGGAACTTAACTATTTCAAAAAGGTCACCTTGAGTTAAGATAAAGAGCTGAGCTTCAAGCCAGCTCTTCAAAGGATCAGCTCACCCATCTTTAGTAAATGCCAACTATCATTTAACACACACAAAAAAGAAACACTCCAAACTGTGTTTCAAATCTACTTTGTCCTCTCACAATGAAAGCTGCTTATTTTGCTCGAAATTTCTCATTTCTGAACTTAGAAAATTGCTTGGAATTTACATCTAAAAGAGAAATCTAATTCTATTTTATTCTTGCATGCAATTTAAAATAGTCTATTCATATTTTAAGCCTGGATTCTGTCACCACCTTGCTAGTTTTTTTTTTCTTTTCAAATAGCTCAACTGAAAGGCCTATTGGTCTATTCACAGACTACAATACTATCCAGCATGAAAAAAGCATGGCGGAGATCGGTTGGCTGCAAAGGTAAAAGAACATAACAAAATCAGAGACAAAATCTCACATGATTTAATTATAAGTCAAGACACATTTGTTCTCTTTTCTGTGATCTCACCTGTTTAAATCTTGTGGTCAGATCTACTCCTGTTTGCTTCATGGAGTCCATAAAAGATTTCATCTCCACAGCCTCCTTTATGAGCTGGTGGTTCTCCATTTGTTTGGCTTTGAAACTGTCAGACTGAAGTTGCTGCTGGTGATTGGAAAGGATCTGTGATTTGCTCATCTCCTTGCCTTTGTTAGGGACTGATGACCCTATTTTAGTGTTATTTTTGCTTGACTCTGGAGTTGAAGGGGCCTTTGAAATAGTAGCAGATGGGTTATTTTTCTGCTTATCACTGTTGCCGATTTCCTTCAAGGGGGGTTCATTTTTCCCTTCACAGTCTCTCCCAGTTTGTGCCATTTTCTGTTCTGCTAGTCTCTGGTCCGCATAGTATTTTTCATACTGCTGTCTGTAAGCAGGGTTAGAGGCCATTAAGGACTTTTGGTCCATATAGAGTCCATAAGCATACTGTCCATAAAAAAGTGACTGGGCAAGTGCAGGGTGTCTTTGCATTATTACTGACTGATTTTGTGGCTGCAAATTAGTGGAATTGGTTTCACTTTTCTTTGAATCTGACAGTTCTGTCTTCTCTTTCTTTTCAGCCTCTCCCTCGGCCTCTTTTTTGATCTTCAGTCCCTGTGGGGTACTGCTGTTCCCATCTGCTGGGGCATTGACCCATCCAGAGTGCACGTAACTTGGAGAATAATAAGGTCCATAGCCATGGTAATAGGGAGAATGGGACTCTTTTGCTTGAGCCGATTGTGTTGTGGTTGAAGAATGTTCTTTTACAACACTCTCCTTATTAGATATAATATCTGAAGGAGAGCTGGCCTTTGAATTCATGCCCTCTGACCTGCTGTCAGAGCCACCGTCATCAGCCGCATCAGAAATATCTGAGTAAGCAGGACTGTTGGTTTTAGTGGCTGCAAAATCTGCACCACTTTGTGTCAACACATGCAGCAGCGCAATTGAAGATTGTCCATTCACCAAAGTGCTGCGTTCCATCCTGGAGGCACTTCCTATAGAAAGGCTAGGTGCATTGTCTGTGAACATGTAAACCTTATCAGCTTCAGCCTTAATACTTG
This sequence comes from Platalea leucorodia, assembly GCF_965183815.1. NCBI lineage: Eukaryota > Metazoa > Chordata > Aves > Pelecaniformes > Threskiornithidae > Platalea > Platalea leucorodia. Next base: position 33,816,944 of record NC_138859.1, read on the forward strand.
CCATCCTGCTCTCTTGAGACTCTGACAGTCCATTAGTTAATACTTCATTTTTATTGAGATGGTCCTTTAAAAAATGTCCAGATAATTCTTTCCCAGACCCTTTTGAATCCTCCAGCTTTCCCAGCTTAGAATCCATCTTAGGGCTTCCAGTCTCTTTGCTTTCTTTGTCTTTTAGCTTTCTCTTCTCCTTTTTCTTTCTGTCTTTGAGTGATGTGAGAGCTGGGTTTACAGTGCTTGGCTCTCCCATAATTGTGGGCTTTGGTTGAATAGGTTTTAGCGGAGGGCTCTTTGGTGTAGCCTGAACAACAGTAGTTGTTAGAGAGGGCAGTCCTCGTATTGTCCCTGTAGTGGTGGTTGTAAAGGCTGCAGTAGGTATAGCTATTAATTGGGGAGGAGTTGGTGCTGGCGCTGGGGCAATGGGCCTGGCCGTTTTCAGTTTGGAAAGGTTTTTATCCACTTTGCAATGATTAGCTTTTTTGCCTTTGTCTTTATCACCCAAAATTTTCTTGTCCATCAACCCTTCAGCCTCCAATTTGGGCATTTCAGTTTGCAAATTGCCATCTGCTACCAAACAATTGTCCAGTTCGGATGCCATATTAGAAATTACTGGAAGGCTGGTCAATTCACTGTTCGGACCCTTCTTTTTGCCAGAATTCTTGCCAGTTTTGGAACTGATAACTGAACTGGGGCTATTGCTGGTCAGCTCCCTTTTTCCTTTGGGGGTCCCTGGGGTAGTAGTGATGGAGGAAGGAGACGTCTGTGCTTTTATTGGATCAAAGCTTGACAAATTTGTGCTTGGCTCACTGCATTCAAGTGCCACATTACTCAACACTTCCTCACAGTCTGAAATGTTGTCTTCACTGTCAGGCTCAAACTCCAGTTTGTTTTCTGGATCTAAATGTGCATGAGCCTGGTGGTATCGGAGTCCATTAATGTGCTTGTACTTTTTGTTGCAATTGGGGTGAGGGCAATCAATCAGCACTGGAGAAGAGCAACCTTGGTCCAAAAAAGTAGCCTCGAGTTTCCCCTGTGGGGTGGTGGGAGTGCTTCTAGAGTTAGTACAAGCACGTTTTCCAGATTTATTGTCCTCTGAACTGGAGTTCAATTCTAGCTCCATTGGAGGCTTATTTTTCCTCTTGTTTGTGGATGAGGAGTTGTCTTTGACATCATCCACAGCACAGTTTGGTGGTGTCCTGCACCCACTTGCATTAAGGCTGCCCCTTCTTCCCTTCCCATTGGCACCACCTCGATTCTTATTTTGAAGTCCTCTAGACTCTGTAAAACTTGCATCATTTCCAGGTACAGCTGCAGTGGACCTTGCCCGCTTTCCTCTGCCCCGGCCTCCTCGCATTTCCAGGTCACTTGTTGGTGATTCACAAAACCTATATAAACAAGAGCAGATGTCATCAGCAGGAGCCATGAACTGAATAAATACCAAAACAACACTGCTTCCCGTAACATAACCTTCAGCCATGTTAAAGAAAGGTTGTCCTTCTTCCAAATGAGAACATTGCAGTCTCAAGGGAATGTCATTAAAAAAAGACAAAAATGGAAAAGAAACATCTAACTAGAACAACAAACAGAAAAAGTTTCCAAACTTCTAAAAATGTATTTTTAAATTAATTCTCCTTTGAGTTAATTCCCCACATATTTCCCCTTCCCTCTCAAATAAAAACTTTCACCCTAATGTCCCCACTTTTCAGTGTGGAACACAGAATTATTCATTCACTGGTACATGTTTTCAATTATACCCAGTTGTTTTTTATTAATCTCTGTATAGTCTCTTGACAGAGATTGGGGAGTGAAAATACAGCAGAGAAAAAAGAGACCCAGAATGATTGCCTACCTGGGAGGGGCCCAATCATGCTTTGTGCAGTCCAGCAGTGTTCCCACATAAGTCTTGTTCCTCCACGTAACATTTACTACTAGGACACCTGCTGGTAGGAGAAAAACAATTATCACAGTGAGAAGAAGAACTGGAGTAGGTTTTTTGTCTTGTTCTTTTTTTTCCTTTGCTTTTCTTCCCCAAAGAGTGAGAACTTTATTATCATTTCTTTTCAAAAGTTGTGCTCTATACTCTTCCTCTTTTCTGGTTTCAGTGACCTCAAGATAAAACCTACAGGAAAGAGAGCGAACAAGAAAAAACAAGAGTACATGCGTAAATGTGTGTGGGTGTAAGAAAGAATGTGTGCCTGTGTGACTGAGAGTGTGTGTAATCAAGATACAGCTGACAGAAGGAAATGGTATTTCATAGAATCATAGAATAGTTTGAGTTGGAAGGGACCTTAAAAGGTCATCTAGTCCAGCCCCCCTGCAATGAGCAAGGACATCTTCAACTAGGGTCAAGTTGCTCAGAGCCCCGTCCAACCTGACCTTGAATGTTTCCAGGGATGGGGCATCTACCACCTCTCTGGGCAACCCGTTCCAGTGTTTCACCACCCTCACAGTAAAAAATCTCTTCCTTATATCTAGTCTGAATCTACCCTCTTTTAGTTTAAAACCATTACCCTTTGTCCTATTGCAACAGGCCCTGATAAAGAGTCTCTCTTCATCTTTCTTATAAGCTCCCTTTATGTATTGAAAGGCTGCAATAAGGTCTCCCCAGAGCCTTCTCTTCTCCAGGCTGAACAACCCCAACTCTCTCAGCCTTTCCTCATAGCAGAGGTGTTCCATCCCTCTGATCATTTTTGTGGCCCTCCTCTGGACCCACTCCAACAGGTCCATGTTTGTCTTGTACTGGGGACCCCAGAGCTGGATGCAGTACTCCAGGTGGGGTCTCATGAGAGTGGAGTACAGGGGCAGAATCACCTCCCTCGACCTGCTGGCCACTCTTCCTTTGATGCAGCCCAGGTTATGGTTGGCTTTCTGGGCTGCAAGTACACATTGCAGTCTCATGTCCAGCTTTTCATCCACCAGTACCCCCGAGTCCTTTTCCTCAGGGCTGCTCTCAATCCCTTCATCCCCCAGCCTGTACTGATAATGGGGATTGCCCCGACCCATGTGCAGGACCTTGCACTTGGCCTTGTTGAACCTCATGAGGTTCACAGGGCCCACTTCTTGAGCTTGTCCAGGTCCCTCTGGATGGCATCCCATCCCTCAGGCATGTCAACTGCACCACTCAGCTTGGTGTCATCTGCAAACTTGCTGAGGGTGCGCTCGATCCCACTATGTCATTGATGAAGATATTGAACAGCACTGGCCCCAGAACGGACCCCTGAGGGACACCACTCGTCACTGATCTCCATCTGGATATCGAGCCATTGACCACTACCCTCTGGATGCGACCATCCAGACAATTCCTTATCCACCGAACAGTCCGCCCATCAAATCCATATCCTTCCAATTTAGAGAGAAGGATGTTGTGGGGGACCGTGTCAAAGGCCTTACAGAAGTCCAAATAGATGACATCCGTAGCTCTTCCCTTGTCCACTAATGTAGTCACTCCATCATAGAAGGCCACTAGGTTGGTCAGGCAAGGCTTGCCCTTGGTGAAGCCATGCTGCTGCCTCTAATCACCTTCCTGTCTTCCATGTGATTCGAGATGTAGGACATGTATTTGCCATGTGCTGCTGTAAAACAGCAACACTCACCGCTTAATTTTGCTTTTATTGCACATAATTGCTATTGTTTGGCAGCCAGTCAGCATAAACTGATCACCAGTTACAGTTTTTAAATTAGTAGGTGACTGAGAAGAACCTGCTTTACTTTCAATAATATGATAATCATGCTTCTATTTATTTGAAATTGCATATATCCAAACACATAAAACCACATGTACATATGTGTTGTAAGTTTTCTGTTTAGCAGTGTGCTGTTTTTGGCTGGTATAGAGTTAATTTTCTTCCTAGTAGCTCCTGTATTGCTGTGTTTTGGATTTAGGATGCGAATAAAGTTATCGATAACACACTGATGTTTTAGATGTTGCTAAGTAGTGTTTATACTAGTCAAGGACTTTTCAGCTTCCCATGCTCTGCCAGATGCACAAGAAGCTGGGAGGGGACACAGCTGGGACAGCTGACCCCAACTGACCAAAGGGCTATTCCATACCATATGACACCGCGCTCAGTATATAAAGCTGGGGGAAGAAGAAGGAAGGGGGGGACATTCGGAGTTATGGCGTTTCTCTTCCCAAGTAACCATTATGCGTGATGGAGCCCTGCTTTCCTGGAGATGGCTGAATGCCTGCCTGCCGATAGGAAGTACTGAATGAATTCCTTGCTTTGCTTTGCTTGTGCGTGTGGCTTTTGCTTTACCTATTGAACTGTCTTTATCTCAACCCATGAGTTTTCTCACTTTTATTCTTCTGATTCTCTCCCCATCTCACTGCAGGGGGAGTGAGCAAGCAGCTGTGTGGTGCTTAGTTGCTGGCTGGGGTTAAACCACAACGGTCCTTTTTGGCGCCCAACGTGGGGCATGAAGGGTTCGAGATAATGACAGGTTTGATTGGAATGTGCTAGATCGAATTCATAGCTGTTAGTGCTTTTTAGCTATTAATTGGCAGACTCCTGTGCTTGCCATGGGGCTTGCTTGCCTTACTGTATATTAGAGTCTAGTGCTCGTTAGTGGCTGCTTTTTGCTTTTGCTGCTTGCTGAACTGCTTATCATCTTACTCTGCTGTGCCTGGGAACATTTTGATAACAACAACAGCCATGCACCTGGGCTGGCAGATGGCCAGGGCATCGCTGCTGTTTTTTCTGTGCTGCCTGTACTGGACAGGCTAGAACTCCAGTGTGAAGTTGAGTCGAAGGGACTGTGACCTGTGGATGAGTCCATGTGGGAGCAGGACACCCCGAAGCATCTGTGGATGTGGATAAGCCCATGCCAGAGCAGGTACATCTCGAAGCGCCTGTGGCCATGGTTATGTCTGTGCCGCAGCAGGTATACCTCTTGAAGGGATTGTGGCCCAAGGATAAGTCCACGCTGGAGAAGGTACACCTCGAAGCATCTGTGGCTGTGGATAAGTCCGTGCTGCAGCAGGTACACCTTGAAGCATCAGTGGCTGTGCATGAGGTCATGCTGGAACGCCTCAAAGCATGTGGCCATGGGTAAGCCCACAACAGAGCAGGTACTCCCCTGGAGGGACTGAAGCCATGGGTAAGGCCATGTCGGAGCAGGTTCACTTCTGAAGGGACTATGGCTGTGGGTAAGGCCACGCTGGAGCAGGTATATCTCTGAAGGCATTGTGGCCCATGGAGAAGGCCACACTGGAACAGGTGCACCTCTAAGTGACTGTGGCTGTGGATAAGTCTATGCCGCAGCAGGTATACCCCTGGAGAGACTGTGGCTCATAGATAAGGCTCCACTTGGAGCAGGTAAACCCCTAAGGGACTGCAGTCTGTGAATAAGTCCAAGCCGGAGCAGGGGCAAGGGGAGGAGTCCATTGCAGTGTTAAACCCAATGGTCTGGTCCAAAGGGGCCAGGGGTGGAGATGATTGTAATGTAAATACCTTTAAATTGTTGTAACCTATGACTTGAGTAGCATGTTATAGGAATTACTATAGAAGGAACCACCTGAATCAATGGAGGACAAACCTTACAAGAAACACAAAAACGAATACAAAATATGTATTGTCATTTAATTGCTTTTCTAATTAAGTCTTCTATTAAAATGTAAATACATCTGCCCATCTAAGGCAGACTTAGAATTTTGGTTTGTTCAAAATATCAGTGTAAAATGTATACATGGTAAGGATGTCTTAAACAAAAATAAAAAAAATGGGGGAGGGCAGTTCATTCAAATGTTTTCACGCTCCCCTCAAACACTCCTTCACAGAGATAATTTATCATCATGTTTATGGACTAGTCAACAGAATTACCCTTTTACTTCTTTAACTACTGCAGATAAATATGTGGTAATATTCTTGAATCAGCCATCTCTTCTCTTTAGAACATACACCAAAATAAACAATTATTTTCCTATCCAAAGAAAGTCATGTGGTGCAAACTGTTTCCAGTTTATAAGAGGCATTGCATTAGACACTAAATTGCAGCCTTGTGATTTTTCTTTTCTTTACACTTTCTTTGTTCTTGCTCTAGCTTTTCTACAATAGATATAATAATGGCATTGTGACAAAATATTTCTAGCCTGTCTGTTTGTTTTGTCTTACCAGTGTGATTTGTAATTTTGCACCAGAACTATCTCTCTATGCTTCACCAAGGTAAACTAAGCATGTAACTTTTGTCCCAAAAAGCAGGGTTCTTTTACCCAGTGTGCAAAAAAACCGAATAACACACAGAGTCGAGATATTTGTTTATTTCATGTCTGCGCAGAGATGGGTGCTAGGTGGTAACTCCACAAAGCTAGCACACCTTGGTTAACATACAGTGACATTTTATACATTCTGAGTAGCTGTTATCAGTATTTTCACAATTCCACTTATTCATCCTTGCTTCTATTGGTTCTCACAAGCTTCATCTCCACTTAAAGGTACAGTGTGTTTTAATTTTACAGCGCATGCTCAGTGGGTAGGGGTCTTTGCTTGGGCTGGGGGCTTCACTGATGGAGGTGTGGGTTTTACTATGTTAATTAGGATAGTCCACTCATGGTTCAAGTGATTCTTACTTCGGCTTTATCAGCGGCCTTGTTTTCTCGTGCTTATCTTGGTATTTCCTTGCTAGACTGTTTTGTGGTGTCCTCCTGTTTCTTCTCTCAGGCCAGGTCTTGTTAACTGTTTACAGAGGCTGATTAACGTCCTCTGCCTTAGCATCCTTTGTCTTATTTCTCGCATATCATCTCCAACATAACCAGCAGCTTAATTTCTCAGGGATCTTAACAGCAGAGAAGTATTTGAAGTGTTGTTTGCTGAGGTACATTGGAAGAAGGCCTTGGTTTCCTTGAAAATTCTCAATAGCAGATATGAAAATTATTTCCCAAATCATTTTAAGTTGCCATTATGATAAGGTGACTATAATATTTCATACATTTCATACAACACAGTCTAAGGGATAAAAGATGATAAACTACTCTTTCAGTCAGGGTCAGAACCAGACTTTGGATACATAAAAGGATAAAGCTAAAAATTGATACATAGGCAACCAGAATTAAGTTTATTTTTATGATCTATGCAAATTTAGTAGCCTGGAAAAATATATTTTAGTCTTACTCCCTTCAAATAAAAACAAACACCTGAAAAAGCTATTGAGGGGAAGCAATGTTTTTCTCATCTTTTGCTCTGTAGTGCTTCATGTGTGGTGTCAATGACCTTTCTGACTGCTTAAAATTCTTCAGCATGTCATCTATATTTACAGCACTGGAATATATTTATGTTTCCAGAAGGTTACTCTGTTTTTGCCTCAGACACAATAGGTTGAATTGCTGTGTTCCAACGCCTCTGATATAGCAAAAATCTATAATTAAAATTGCTTGAAATGAAACATGAAAGAAACAACAGCCCCCCATTTTTACAGTAATAAAATTAAACACAGGAAAGTCTGTGCAGACACTTCCCATTTGTCTGCAGTGAAAGTGTTTTGTTGCTGCTGGCCCCACAGGGCTCCCCAGGCTGCCCAGCCCCGCCTGCCATTGGGACATGCCCTCCGGCAATTCCAATCCCTGATAGTCCGTGCAGGGCTCTGCGACACTTGCCACAGCAAGCCGCGGCCATCCATTGGTGGGTTGGGGGTGGTGTGATGCAACACCCCAGCTGGGGCTGGGGAAGGGGGGAGGGATGATGGTGGGAAGGAGGATGTATATGCAGAAACTGTTTTATCATCAGGCAGGAATAATCATCTTAACAATGTCTAATGCTTCCTGTCCCTGTAAATCAAACCCGGGTTTGTTTGCATTAACTAGGCTTGCCAATGTGATGAAATGGTACTGTCTGTTCAACTGCATTGTGTTCATACATCAAAGCCCACATCGCTGAACTGTTTAAGTTAGCACTTGGGCCCACTCCAAACTGCAGGAACTGCATTTCCTCATAGGAAAACAGGATTAAGATGATCTAAGAACAAGCCATTAATCACTAGTTTTCTGCAGTGTGGCTATGGAAGGGCAACATTTGACAAACAGCACCCACACTGGTTCCTTCAACCACCCTCTATTATTTCTTGGGGTCTTATTCAAGGAAAGTCCCCAACAAAATCTGTGCAGTGTTACGTTGTGATTGATAAGCAAATACAAGTAAATGGAGGTAGTCTGATCTTCAAGAAGAAAGCAGGGAGACCATGCCCTTCAGGAAATCACATGCCTCTAAAAGGGTTAAAGCAATGCTCTTTTGATTGAGAGCCTTACAGCTGCATACTGAATTGTCTCTGACACTATTCTGTTTGTAAGCATGTGTCTGAGACAGGAACAATAATTTCCAGAGCTTCTCTTCTATCAGTCCCTGTGTGAATTGCTCTCATGTAGGAAGTATACATTCAGAGAATATATGCCACTAAAGCCAAAGGAGAATGGAGCATTTTGGTTCTGGTACAGGAAATGGTGTATCTTGACCAGTCCTGGTCAACCGGGGAGGTCCCAGCTGACTGGAAGTTAGCTAATGTGTTGCCCCTCTACAAGAAGGGTCAGAAGGAGGATCCGGGGAACTACAGGCCTGTCAGCCTGACCTCGGTGCTGGGGAAGGTCATGGAGCAGATCATCTTGAGTGCCATTACGCGGTACGTGTGGGACAATCGGGAGGGATCAGGCCCAGCCAGCATGGGTTTATGAAGGAAAGATCCTGCTTGACCAACCTGATCTCCTTCTATGACAAGGTGACCCGCTTAGTGGATGAGGGGAAGGCTGTGGCTGTTGTCTACTTGAACTTTAGCAAGGCCTTTGACACTGTCTCCCACAGCATTCTCCTGGAGAAACTGACTGCTCACGGCTTGGATAAGTGCACTCTCCACTGGGTAAAAAACTAGCTGGACGACCAAGCCCAGAGAGTGGTGGTGAATGGAGTCAAATCCAGTTGGCAACCAGTCACGAGTGGTGTTCCCCAGGGCTCAGTATTGGGGCCGGTCCTGTTCAACATCTTCATTGATGATCTGGATGAGGGGATTGAGTGCACCCTCAGTAAGTTTGCAGACGACACCAAGTTGGGTGGAAGTGTTGATCTGCTGGAGGGCAGGAAGGCCCTACAGAGGGATCTGGACAGGCTGGATCGATGGGCCGAGGCCAATTGGATGAGGTTCAATAAGGCCAAGTGCCGGGTCCTGCACTTGGGTCACAACAACCCCATGCAACGCTACAGGCTTGGGGAAGAGTGGCTGGAGAGCTGCCTGGCGGAAAAGGACCTGGGGGTGTTGGTGGACAGCTGGCTGAATATGAGCCAGCAGTGTGCTCAGGTGGCCAAGAGGGCCAATGGCATCCTGGCTTGTATCAAGAATACTGTGGCCAGCAGGACTAGGGAGGTGGTTGTCCCCTTGTACTCGGCACTGGTGAGGCCGCACCTTGAGTACTGTGTTCATTTTTGAGCCCCTCACTACAAGAAGGACATTGAGGTGCTGGAGAGTGTCCAAAGAAGAGCAATGAAGCTGGTGAAGGGTCTAGAGCACAAGTCTTATGAGGAGCAGCTGAGGGAACTGGGGTTGTTTAGTTTGGAGAAGAGGAGGCTGAGGGGAGACCTTATCGCTCTCTACAACTACCTGAAAGGAGGTTGTAGCGAGGTGGGTGTTGGTCTCCTCTCCCAAGTAGCAAGCAATAGGACAAGAGGAAACGGCCTCAAGCTGCGCCAGGGGAGGTTTAGGTTGGATATTAGGAAAAATTTCTTCACCGCAAGGGTAGTCAAGCATTGGAACAGGCTGCCCAGGGAAGTGGTTGAGTCTCCATCCCTGGAGGTATTTAAAAGACAGGTAGACGTGGTGTTTAGGGACATGGTTTAGTGGTGGACTTGGCAGTGATAGGTTAACGGTTGGACTCGATGGTTTTAAGGGTCTTTTCCAACCTTAACGATTCTATGATTCTATGATTTTTCTCAAGTGCTGAAATCATGTCATGTTTTGTAACCTCTAAACCTACTTAAACATATGGGCAAAAACTTAAAATGATGAAAAGAAAATGCCGGTAGAACCACATAGGAAATATTTGTGAGTGGAAATTTGGTTCCTCTAAACTAGCAGCTCCGAGCTAAATGACCACCTGCCACTTGTGTACTAGAGAGATGCATTACAATAGTTTCTCTGGTAACCTTGATGCTTTCATCTCACTTTAATAGCTTGTCAGCTGTGATTCCATAAAGCTAAGAGTCAAAATCATGGGTATTTTCCATCTCTAAATTCTATTATGTAATACAGTCCATCTCCCTGCAGCAGCAGAATTTTTCCCTCCAGTTAATTTACCAGGGTTTGTCCAATTTTCTTCTAAACATACAAAGCAAGGAGGGCTTTTTGACTTTCCACAGATGATTATGAGAGAATTAAGCATGCTTTTCATTTCCTGCTGACTACTCCACCTGTATTTATCTTTTTTAAATGTAATTGTTACTTTTTTAAAAAAATCACGTCATATTCCTAAATAAGTCACCATCTTCCTCAATATTTGTATTCTTGTCTCTTTATGTGTCCCATATTTATTTATATAATGGAGCCATGGAGACTCTGTTATCTATTAATAGAACAGAAGGCAAAAGAGAAAGCATAAGGAGTAGATATAATAAAAAAATAATTAAAAAAACACCAAATCAATAAACATTTCAGTAATTCTTAGAAGACATTTAAATGACCTTCCAGTGTAAGAAAATCAATAGTTCAAAGCAAACACGAGTAAGTTCCTCCCTTAAAGTCAGTTACATTTATCATTTTATTAATTTTGTTAATCTTAGCTAAGGCCCCAGAATGCAAGTAGGAAGGAAGATTAATCCCCATGCTGTGTTAAGTAACTGTGGTAAGGAATAAATTTCCTTTCCTTAATGAATAGTACATTACTAAGCCACAGGTAAGATTTCATAGAACAGGCAGTCAAAGCAGCTCATTTAATATACTAAAATTATCATCAAAATGAGTCAAAATAATAGATGGAACATGGGAGCTAGGACTGACCCCTACGGAAACATTCAGCTAGAAAATTTATTAGACCAAAGCACTGGTAAATGAAAATAGATATGAGAAAGATATGTAGTCTACTCTATATGCTAGACGCATTACTGAATAGAAAGGACTATTCTTGCTGCACCCAGTCAGGGTGTACTATTACAGGTTTCTTTGATCCAAATATTTGTCCTGACACAGAGCTTAATTACATCTGCTTCAAAACAAAATTCTCTGCTGGAACTTCTTTCCAGGTTTCAGAGGCAGTACACAAATAGTACTCTAGCAGTCTTCAATACACTTCTGCATAATGCATCTGAATACACAGGGCAAGTAGTCATGGATCCATGACCCCTTCTCTAATTTGTTCTCACTCTTTTGTGTTTGTGTTGGGGCATAGCTCTCCACATACTAACACTATCTCATGAGGTAAGTAACATATCACATACAGGGCTGTGGGGCTGTGTCAAGCCATAAGAAATCTCTGTAATGAGGGTGGAGGGGTTTTCCTCTACATTAGACTGCATGCCCTGTAATATTTACATGGCATAGCCAGGAGCAACTGCGGGAGATATAAACGCAGTGAAACCGTAAGCAACACTCAGTCGGCGAGAAGCACAGCGGCGGCAACAGTAAGTTCCATGGCTGAGCGCAAGGCGACGAGGCTAAGGGTGGGGTTCCTGGAGCCCGGGAAACCCGTGGACGTGCCAAGGGACGCAGCGAGAGCCGCCAGCTCTCGCGAGCAAGGCTGACGCAGCGGGGAGGGGCGTAGCCAGGAGCAACCGCGGGGGATTTCAACGGCCTCTAGGGAGCGTGGCAAACAGGATGGGCAGCCAGGACGCGGCGCGGCAGCCAGGACGCGGCGCAGCAGCCAGGGCGTGGCACGGCAGTTTGCGCGGCAGTGTGCACAGGCAGGGTGTGCAGGCAGGGTGCTGAAGCTCTGCCAGCTCAAAAGGTAAGTTCAGCTGGTGGTCATCACCCTCTCAGAAGGAGCTCAGCTATGGTCTCCACCCGGCAGAAGGCCATGTCCTCTACAACCACCAGAATGGATGTGGCAACCCCTCCCCAAGGAGGGGACACAGCTGGGACAGCTGACCCCAAATGACCAAAGGGATATTCCATACCATATGACGTCATGCTCAGCATATAAAGCTGGGGGAAGAAGAAGGAAGGGGAGACGTTTGGAGTGATGGCGTTTGTCTTCCCAAGTAACCATTATGCGTGATGGAGCCCTGCTTTCCTGGAGATGGCTGAATGCCTGCCTGCCGATAGGAAGTAGTGAATTAATTCCTTATTTTGCTTTCCTTGCGCGCGCGGCTTTTGCTTTACCTATTAAACCGCCTTTATCTCAACCCATGAGTTTTCTCCCTTTTACTCTTCTGATTCTCTCCCCCATCCCACTGCAGGGGGAGTAAGCGAGCAGCTGTGTGGTGCTTAGTTGCCAGCTGGGGTTAAACCACGACAGTCCTTTCTGGCACCCAACGTGGGGTGACCACCATAACAGATGGAGCCCAAAGTCATGGACTAAATGAACTCAATGGACATTTATGGACATTTCACGGACATTTCACAGGGATGGTCCATAGACTAAGGGAATGATATCTGTGTATTATATCAAAGGACGGGAAGGGGGGTGGTGGTTAATTAGGATGTGTTGGATAGTGTGGGACCTGAGCATGATGTAAATGGTATGGAATAAGGGGTGGAGAATGTGCTGGTTTTGACCGGGATGACAGAGTTAAATTTTCTTGATAGTAGCTAGTATGGGGCTATGTTTTGGATTTGTGCTGAAAATAGCGTTGATAATACAGGGATGTTTTCATTACTGCTGAGCAGTGCTTACACAGAGTCAAGGCCTTTTCTGCTCTTCAGACTGCCCCACCAGCGAGTAGGCTTGTGCTACAAGAAGTTGGAAGGGGACACAGCCACGACAGCTGACCCCAAATGACCAAAGGGATATACTGTACCATATGACATCATGCTCAGGAAAGGGAGACGGAAGAAGGAAGAAGAAAAAGGAAGAGGGGGACGTTCGGAGTTATGGCGTTTGTCTTCCCAAGTAACTGTTACGTGTGATAAATCCCTGCTTTCCTGGAGATGGCTAAACACCTGCCTGCCGATGGGAAGTAGCGAATTAATTCCTTATTTTGCTTCGCTTGCGCGTGTGGCTTTTGCTTTACCTATTAAACTGTCTTTATCTCAACCCATGAGTTTTCTCACTTTTGCCGTTCCAGTTCTCTTCCCCCATCCCACTGGAGAGGGAGTGAGTGAACAGCTGTGTGGTGCTTAGCAGCCTACCAGGGTTAAAACACAACAGATGATAACTATCTGAAACCATAAAAGTAATTAGCAAAACCAAACAAACACTGTTGTTCTCCCCACTACTTTCACCAACAAATTAAGAAGGCTTAGAGGGAGGGATGGAGTAGAATCACACAGAATCAGGACATTTTATCTGGAAAAGTAGAAAGCAGCACTGACAGAGACGGATTGCCAATGAGGAAAAGGTGTTCTCCCATAGATTCCAGTTCTCCCATAGATTCTCCCATAGATGTGTCCTCCCATAGATTCCAGTTAATGGACCATAGCTCCAAACAATAAATGACAAAACGCAGTAACAATAGATGCCTCCACAAGAAGTTTGTAACACTAAGAAAAGGTGTGAAAGGAATGACAGTTGGCTACCTTTCTTGATTCTTCAGCAGAAGCCTCTCTCCTCATCCAGAAGGCAGCTGTGGCTGTGGCACCATTTCCTCATAGTTTCACTGTGTTTAGAGCTTCTACCAACGATCCTTTGGGTATGATATTTTAGTCAATTAGTTACCTAGATTAAAGAGGATAGGTTTCTTTCTTGGGGTCTGTCCTCTGACAGACTGTCCTCTGACAGAGACAGAAAACAGTACTAGCAGCTTGGAGAAGAGAAGGCTGAGGGGTGACCTCATCACAGTCTACAACTTCCTCAAGGAGGGCAGCGGAGGGGGAGGTGCTGATCCCCTCTCTCTAGTGACCAGTGACAGGACACGAGGAAATGGAATGAGGCTGCATCAGGGGAAGTTCAGATTGGACCTTAGGAAAAGGTTCTTCACTGAGAGGGTGGTTGGTCACTGGAACAAGCTCCCCAGGGAAGTGGTCACAGCACCAAGCCTGTCAGAGTTCAAGGAGCTGTCACGTCCCACCTGGGGAGGAGCGGGGAGCATGTCCAAAGAAGGGAAACGAAGTTGGTGAAGGGTCTAGAGCACAAGTCTTATGAGAAGCGGCTGAGGGAACTGGGGTTGTTTAGTCTGGAGAAGAGGAGGCTGAGGGGAGACCTTATTGCTCTCTACAACTACCTGAAAGGAGGTTGTAGTGAGGTGGGGGTCGGTCTCTTCTCCCTAGTAACAAGGGATAGGACAAGAGGAAATGGCCTCAAGCTGTGCCAGGGGAGGTTTAGGTTGGACATTAGGAAAAAATTCTTCACCGAAAGGGTGGTCAAGCATTGGAACAGGCTGCCCAGGGAAGTGGTTGAGTCTCCATCTCTGGAGGTATTTAAAGAACGGATAGATGTGGTGCTCAAGGACATGGTATAGATGGACTTAGCAGTGCTAGGTTAACAGTTGGACTCGATGATCTTAAGGGTCTTTTCCAACCTTAACGATTCTATGATTCTATGATTCTATGATTATGACTCTGTTAGCAGTGTCAATTTGACTAATATGTCTTCATCCAGAAGGATAGGTATGTTTAATAGTCTAGTTAAAAACAACTGAAAGATATGGGAATGAGTACCTGGAAGATAAGAGTGGAGTGGGAACTTTTTAAACTGGCTCATCTGACACAGAATAAGGATTTTGGAGCTGTGCCTGAAGGTACAAGTTTCACATTGCAGGCTCTGGGGCAGAAGAGCCAGCCTAAAAGCTTCCTGCTTCTTCCCCACTCTCTGCTCAAAAGTTAATTTCTGGAAGTACCTGAGCTAGCTCATATAAAGGTAGCCCTGGAAAGTCCCCACAAACCAAATTCCCTCTTTCACATCGCATGCCCTAAAATATGTCACTGGTTGAATTGAACCTAGGGTGTTTGCAGACATGCTGTAAGAAGACAGCTCTTTTTTTTTTTTTTTTTTTACACAAATAAGGTCCAGACAGAGCTAACTGATGACTGCACAATGAGTGGACCAAGCTCAAAAACTATGCCAATTAATATTGCTGTATTTAAAATGCTAGCAACAAGCTGTTTGAAGTCCATCTCAATGGGCATGTTTATATTTGTATGGAGGAATAACTGCTCCCTTTGTAGGTATGTTCCTGTCTTGTTTCCATTCATTTATATGTAAGAAGAGTAAATCTCTAGTCAGCCATCCTGCATAGGAGTAAAGTAAATAGGAAAGGCACAATTGTGGGATGTTTGAAGACTAAAATGAACCTGAATATGAGATGGTAGCATTTCTACTTTAGTTTTTCTAAGAAGTTATTAATGAGATAAAGTAAATGGATGCCTTGAAGGCTGGCTAATTTGTTTATAATAGTAAATGTCTCTGGTTTTGAGGGAGAGAAAAGCCATCAAACACTTATGTGCATGGCTGTTTATTTCCAAATATCTGAATAATGTTTGAGGTTGTATAATTGATGTATTCAGGAAAGGGATGCATACAAGTTGTTGCCTTTATCTACCAAACAGAACTTTTGCATACTTCCCGTATGTTAGTGAAAAACATTTTATGAAAAATTAGCAGCTTCATGCTTTGTAGCTGATGCCAGGTTTTTCCATGGACCAGTTCAAGGCAGAGCAAAGAGAAAAAATGTCTTGTTCTAGTGCCTGAATTACTCAGACAAGCTTTTACATTGCCCCTCCTCTTTATTAATATTCTTTTTGATGTGAGCTTGTAAAACAGAGGATTGGCTGTTAATCTCTGGGATCTCAAGGGCTTTTGTCAGTGACCCATACTAGATGAATATTAATGACTAGACAGCAGTGTTATCTCCCAACTAAATGAGTGTTGCTTATAAATCACACTTGATAAATTGCAGTTTCATTTCTTCAAAGGGTCTGTACATGTCTATATGCTTTGATAGAACTGCCAGAAGCATTTTATGATTTCATGACAGTTTAGATTAGGTTTATTTTTTTATTTCAGTAGGGCAAAATATGTGAATTTCTACCAAGTGTAGAAAATTGTTTTTTGTTGGTTTTGTTATAAACTCATAATGCAGTGATTAGAATAGAAAGGATATGAATGATTAGGGCAGAGCAGAGAATAGAAGGTGCAAGTAACTGTAGAATATCACACACGAAATGTGGAATACTTGGACTAATGATTTATTATGTTTTCTTATTTGAACAGAAGGGAAGCTTCATTTGCAGCAAGTGTTGATCACTTTGTTAGGCTACAACAGTAGTCCATGAGACAATGTAAGAAAGGAGAAAGATTAAGGTTAGATTGATGTACTGAAACACAAGGTGTTTCAACTATGGTGTCTTGGATATTCTGAGTGAAATCATGTCCTCTCCATGCCTCTATTATTTCTCAGAAAAACAGGAATGATAAGCCCTAACTGAAACTCTGCAAACATTTTTTTTTTGTCTGTGTTTGGGTGCTTAGAGAGCATGCTAATGAGGATCCCTAGGTAAAAAAGCAAAATCAAAAGGAAAAATGTCTTTGAAGTAGGGATATGAGAACAGGGATCTCTGTGACTGACCACAGCTGTTGCAAAAACCCCCTGACTTTCTCTCATAGAACCATAGAATCATTTTGGTTGGAAAAGACCCTTGAGATCATTGAGTCCAACCATAAACCTAACACTGCCAAATCCACCACTAAACCATGTCCCTAAGCACCACATCTTTCGAATACCTCCAGGGATGGAGACTCAACGACTTCCCTGGGCAGCCCCTTCCAGTGCCTGACTACCCTTTCAGTGAAGAAGATTTTCCTAATATCCAACCTAAACCTCCCCTGGCACAGCTTGAGGCCATTTCCTCTTGTCCTATCACTTGCTACTTGGGAAAAGAGATAGACAGCCACCTCGCTACAATCTCCTTTCAGGTAGCTGTAGAGAGCAATAAGGTCTCCCCTCAGCCTCCTTTTCTCCAGACTAAACAACCCCAGTTCCCTCAGCCGCTTCTCATAAGACTTGTGCTCCAGACCCTTCACCAGCTTCGTTGCTCTTTTTTGGACACGCTCCAGCACCTCAATGTCCTTCTTGTAGTGAGGGGCCCAAAAATGAACACGGTACTCGAGGTGCGGCCCCACCAGTGCCAAATACAGGGGCACTATCACCTCCATGGTCCTGCTGGCCACAGTATTCCTGATACAAGCCAGGATACTATTGGCCTTCTTAGCCACCTGGGCACACTGCTAGCTCATATTCAGCTGGCTGTCGACCAACACCCCAGATCCTTTTCCACCAGGCAGCTTTCCAGCCACTCTTCCCCAAGCCCGTAGCGTTGCATGAGGTTGTTGTGGGATGGGGGAGACAATTGGAAGAGCAAAAGTAAGAACACTCATGGGTTGAGATAAGAACAGTTTAATAATTGAAATATAATAATAATAATGATGATGATGATGATGTAATGAAAAGGAAAATTATGAGAGAGAGAGAGCTCACCACTCGCTGACTGATGCCCAGCCAGTCCCCAAGCAGCGATCGCTGCTCCCTGGCTAACTCCCCCCAGTTTATATACTGAGCATGACATCGTATGGTATGGAATAGCCCTTTGGCCAGTCTGGGTCAGCTGTCCTGGCTGTGCTCCCTCCCAGCTTCTTGTGCACCTGGCAGAGCATGGGAAGCTGAAAAGTCCTTGACTAGTATAAACGCTACTTAGCAACAACTATAACATCAGTGTGTTATCAGCGTTATTCTCATCCTAAATCCAAAACACAGCACTATACCAGCTACTAGGAAGAAAATTAATTCTATCATCCCAGCTGAAACCAGGACACAGAGTTAGCCGGACCAGCATGGGGGAAGTGAATATGTGGCTCTGCCTACACAGTGTTATAAAGACTTTTATACTCTTTTTATACTCTTTTTATAAATGATCTGGACACAGGAATCGAATGTACATTAAGTAAGTTTGCCGATGAGGAGGAGCTGTGGACTCCCTCGAGGGTAGAGAGGCCTTACAGAGGGATCTGGATAGACTAGAGAGCTGGGCAATCACCAGCCATATGAAATTTAACAAGAGCAAGTGCCAGATTCTGCACCTGGGATGGAGACCAAGATGGTGAAAGGTCTCAAGGGCAAGACTTATGAGGAGTGGCTCAGGTCACTGAACAAACACTGGTTTGTTCAGCTTGGAGAAGAGAAGGCTGAGGGGTGACCTCATCACAGTCTACAACTTCCTCAAGGAGGGCAGCGGAGGGGGAGGTGCTGATCCCCTCTCTCTAGTGACCAGTGACAGGACACGAGGAAACGGAATGAGGCTGCATCAGGGGAAGTTCAGATTGGACCTTAGGAAAAGGTTCTTCACTGAGAGGGTGGTTGGTCACTGGAACAAGCTCCCCAGGGAAGTGGTCACAGCACCAAGCCTGTCAGAGTTCAAGGAGCTGTCACGTCCCACCTGGGGAGGAGGGGGGAGGAGTGTCAAAGATTTGCAAATTGTCTCGGTGTGGATTAAGGTGGGCCAACACTCAAGGTCCGTACACAAACACTAGCTTTAATAGAAAGCTTCTATAGAGACAAATATTGTCTCTATATATACAAATACATATACAAATATTCGATACCCGCCAACCCTCTCACGGTTATATCCACCCCAGCTATGCGGGTTTACGGAAAATCAAGGTAGGCCATGCAGTACTTGACTACAGTTTAACAACTTTAACAACTTAATCACCTTAGGAAAAGTGAAAGAGAGAGAGAGAAGGAAAAGAGAATCACCAGTCCTGGATCCAGCGTTGGTCCTGCCAACAAGGGTATTCGGTGAGGAAAGAAGGAGAAGAGTGAGGAGAAGTGAAGGTTCTTATAGAGGTGTTGATTCTGCGCAGGGGACTTGGTGATGATAATTCCACAAATCACGCACGCACGAACATGAGCACAAACACCAACATGAGGACCGGCACACACGAGCACACAAACTACAGCATATTTATCAGGCTACATGATTAGTATAAACCTGCCTAAATTTACACTTATTGGTTAGTGATTAACATTTCATACACTATTGGTTTACTGTATTTAAATTAGCCTCGCTTGCTATGTAAATTAGCACGCATGCTCCTTTCAGGTGGGGGGGGGCAAGTCTTTTTGGTCCTGATTTGAGTCGGTGGTCGTGATCTCCCCTCGCCGCATTTACCTTTCACCTACTTTCTGCAGTTTTATCTTCTCTGGCCACCGTCCAGTCTTTGGTGCCAAGATGTTCACTTTTATCGGCTTGTTAGCTCTTCTTCAAGGTTAGAGCTGTTAGTTTTCCACAGTTTGTTATCTTTTAGCTCCCTCCCAAATTCCTTTCCCAAGGCACAAGTGGTTAGTAGTTTTGCTAATTGGAAAATTACATCAGCGACCAGTCAAACCAAGAGAAATAATACCAGGACTGTCCCCCAGGCAGTAGGTGTGGGGAGGGGGGAATAAGACGCTTCACAGACCGCGGGGAACTGGGCCGAGGCAAGGCCGCCCTGTCTCCACAGGGCTCCCTCCCTCACCCTCGCTCCAGGGTACTGTCCGGTCCTGGGTCCTAGCGACTGTCGCTCTGCATTGTGGTTTTAGCACCCAGGCTGTTTGAGACATCTTGTTGTTTTGCACTAGCAGTTCTCTACAGCACTGGAACAGGCTGCCCAGGGAAGTCGTTGAGTCACCATCCCTGGAGGTATTTGAAAGATGTATTGCTTAGGGACATGGTTTAGTGGTGGACTTGGCAGTGTTAGGTTTATGGTTGGACTCAATGATCTCAAGGGTCTTTTCCAACCAAAATGATTCTATGATTCTATGAGAGAAAGTCAGGTTTTTTTTGCAACAGCTGTGGTCAGTCACACCCTGCATTATTTCCTGAGCTTTATGGGCATATCACCCTTGCCCATCTCCTCTGAGCCTTCTTCCATTGTAGGGCTTTATTGGTCAGTCACACTGTCCTAAAAAGCTTTCCTACTGAATTGTTTCTGATTGTGCATAATGCATTGGACTGTGCAAAGAAAAAGAGGGTATCTCATAAGACACTAGCTGGGTCTGGGTTGTTTTTAATATGATGAAAGGAAAAAGATATTTTGTATCACCTCTACAAATGTTTTTCATGGACATTTAAAAATCTAGCTTACTCTCTTTAGCGGGTATTCTGATAGCTATTTTAGGTGGTTTGGGATATTCAGTAAGAAGAATATATCACTCTGTTTTTAAGTCTGCAGTCCTCCATCTCCAGTGGTGTTCTTTGTTTCTTCAAAAGTGAAATGTATCCCCTTCTGTGGTGTTTTCATCGGTCATTTTAACATTTCTTTCTCAAAATAATATCTATATAAGCTTTTCAACCAGAATAGGAAAGGTCTTCCAGGAGAAAAGAAGATTTCTGTACACAGGATCTACTTTTTTCTACTCTAACTTTACCAATTGACGCAAGTCCTACTTTTGTTACATTCCCAAAATAGGCAGAAGACCCTCCATCTTCTTTAGTCCCTTGACAGTTACAATAAATGTATGGTCCTACCTTAAATTCTAGTACTGTTTTCTGTCTCTGTCAGAGGACAGACCCCAAGAAAGAAACCTATCCTCTTTAATCTAGGTAACTAATTGACTAAAATATCATACCCAAAGGATCGTTGGTAGAAGCTCTAAACACAGTGAAACTATGAGGAAATGGTGCCACAGCCACAGCTGCCTTCTGGATGAGGAGAGAGGCTTCTGCTGAAGAATCAAGAAAGGTAGCCAACTGTCATTCCTTTCACACCTTTTCTTAGTGTTACAAACTTCTTGTGGAGGCATCTATTGTTACTGCGTTTTGTCATTTATTGTTTGGAGCTATGGTCCATTAACTGGAATCTATGGGAGAACACATCTATGGGAGAATCTATGGGAGAACTGGAATCTATGGGAGAACACCTTTTCCTCATTGGCAATCCGTCTCTGTCAGTGCTGCTTTCTACTTTTCCAGATAAAATGTCCTGATTCTGTGTGATTCTACTCCATCCCTCCCTCTAAGCCTTCTTAATTTGTTGGTGAAAGTAGTGGGGAGAACAACAGTGTTTGTTTGGTTTTGCTAATTACTTTTATGGTTTCAGATAGTTATCATCTGTTGTGTTTTAACCCTGGTAGGCTGCTAAGCACCACACAGCTGTTCACTCACTCCCTCTCCAGTGGGATGGGGGAAGAGAACTGGAACGGCAAAAGTGAGAAAACTCATGGGTTGAGATAAAGACAGTTTAATAGGTAAAGCAAAAGCCACACGCGCAAGCGAAGCAAAATAAGGAATTAATTCGCTACTTCCCATCGGCAGGCAGGTGTTTAGCCATCTCCAGGAAAGCAGGGATTTATCACACTGTCCTGGTTTCAGCTGGGATAGAGTTAATTTTCGTCTTGGTAGCCGGTATGGGGGCTGTGTTTTGGGTTTAGGATGAGAACAATGTCGATGATACACTGATGCTTTGGTTCTTGCTAAGTAGTGCTAAGCTGTCTCTGAATAGGTGCTAAGTGGCGCTCACAGTGGTAAAGGACTTTTCAACTGCCCATGCTCTGCCGGGTGCACAAGAAGCTGGGAGGGGGCACAGCCAGGACAGCTGACCCAGACTGGCCAAGGGGCTATTCCATACCATATGACGTCATGCTCAGTATATAAGCTGGGGGAAGAAGAAGGAAGGAGGGGGACATTGGGCATGATGGCGTTTGTCTTCCCAAGTAACCATTACGCGTGATGGAGCCCTGCTTTCCTGGGGATGGCTGAACACCTGCCTGCCGATGGGAAGTAGTGAATGAATTCCTTGTTCTGTTTTGTTTGCGTGCACGGTTTTTGCTTTGCCTATTTAACTGTTCTAATTTATTTTACTTCAATTATTAAACTGTTCTTATCTCAACCCACGAGTTTTCTCCCTTTTACCCTTCTGATTCTCTCCCCCATCCCACCGGGGGGGGAATGAGCGAGCGGCTGCGTGGTGCTGAGTTGCTGGCTGGGGTTAAACCACGACACACACGTAACAGTTACTTGGGAAGACAAACGCCATAACTCCGAACGTCCCCCTCTTCCTTTTTCTTCTTCCTTCTTCCGTCTCCCTTTCCTGAGCATGATGTCATATGGTACAGTATATCCCTTTGGTCATTTGGGGTCAGCTGTCGTGGCTGTGTCCCCTTCCAACTTCTTGTAGCACAAGCCTACTCGCTGGTGGGGCAGTCTGAAGAGCAGAAAAGGCCTTGACTCTGTGTAAGCACTGCTCAGCAGTAATGAAAACATCCCTGTATTATCAACGCTATTTTCAGCACAAATCCAAAACATAGCCCCATACTAGCTACTATCAAGAAAATTTAACTCTGTCATCCCGGTCAAAACCAGCACATTCTCCACCCCTTATTCCATACCATTTACATCATGCTCAGGTCCCACACTATCCAACACATCCTAATTAACCACCACCCCCCTTCCCGTCCTTTGATATAATACACAGATATCATTCCCTTAGTCTATGGACCATCCCTGTGAAATGTCCGTGAAATGTCCATAAATGTCCATTGAGTTCATTTAGTCCATGACTTTGGGCTCCATCTGTTATGGTGGTCACCCCACGTTGGGTGCCAGAAAGGACTGTCGTGGTTTAACCCCAGCTGGCAACTAAGCACCACACAGCTGCTCGCTTACTCCCCCTGCAGTGGGATGGGGGAGAGAATCAGAAGAGTAAAAGGGAGAAAACTCATGGGTTGAGATAAAGGCGGTTTAATAGGTAAAGCAAAAGCCGCGCGCGCAAGGAAAGCAAAATAAGGAATTAATTCACTACTTCCTATCGGCAGGCAGGCATTCAGCCATCTCCAGGAAAGCAGGGCTCCATCACGCATAATGGTTACTTGGGAAGACAAACGCCATCACTCCAAACGTCTCCCCTTCCTTCTTCTTCCCCCAGCTTTATATGCTGAGCATGACGTCATATGGTATGGAATATCCCTTTGGTCATTTGGGGTCAGCTGTCCCAGCTGTGTCCCCTCCTTGGGGAGGGGTTGCCACATCCATTCTGGTGGTTGTAGAGGACATGGCCTTCTGCCGGGTGGGTCCCTTCCAACTTGAGATATTCTACGATTATATGATTCTATGAAAACAACTAACAAAATTATTTCGAAGAGAGCAATGGACTTGAGCTGGTTTCATCCCACGTATTCCTTCCCGGCAACTGGGGACACCCAGCGTCATGATGGTGAGCATATTACAGAGACTGGTAATGGAGATCACATTGGTATTGTGATTGAACTGTGTATTGCAATTGCTATTTTTTGCTAAGTGTAACTTAGATTTGTATTGTGTTTTCAGTATATTTTCTATCACTCTTTTAAATCAGAAATCCCATGTAACATCAACTATCTCCAAATACATTTCATATTAAACATTACACCCTCCACATGCGAAATATCTAAAAGAACCTGGTCAGAGAGTATTGGACTCTGACGATGACAAAAGGCAAATCTCCAAAAGTGCTGATAAGCTTGAAAAACTGGGATGTGGAAGTAAAACTTCCTTAAACCAAAATATTTCAGGTGATTCTGTCAGTAGCTAGCCTTCAAGAGTCCAGAAATGTTTCCATGCAAAATGACAGCTGAGTTTCCCTCAAATACTTTAAAGTCTCACAGAGCAACACACACTGTTTTAGAAATCTTGAAGCAGAATCCTTTTTGTCTTTGATATGTCTTTTTTTAGGGATTAGATATATCCAACTCAAGTACGTTAGGGAATTGCCTAAAAAGAGCACTTTTGTCCACAGACACCCACAAATAGGAGGGCCTACCTGACAGAACACTGTCAGAATTTTGACATCTAGGTGATTCCACAGGGTCTTTCAAACTATTGCAACAGGATCTGAAACAAGAGTAGTTTAGGCTTCTGCAACAGAAAAAGAAAATGCTATTCTCAAAGACATCTCTAAAGATTGCTAGACACTAACAAACATCCAAGAAATCTTTATTGTCTGAATGGGAATCATTCTTAGTTGTAATTAGGACATCTAACTGGAGAAATTTAGGGGCCCTGGAAGTCAAGACAGAATGCTTCCAAAGAGACCTGAGCCAATTTTGGGCTATTTTTAAATATTTCAGATATTCACAACGATAGCTGTGGCAGACATAAAGGATGAATTTACATCTAGGAAAAACTGCCTTAAACTTATTTTTCTGACTATACTACCTCATCAATCCTGTCTAGATGATGACACAACCATAAGTTAAGTTCTTCTTAGCTGAAGATCTATTTTCTTCAAGGGCTTTGCAGTGGGAGATTAATAAATTATCTACATAAAATACTGTGGTGGGTTAGCCCCACAGTACTTGGGAAGACAAACGCCATACCCATGAATGTCCTCACTTCCTCCTCCTCCTTTCCCTGAACTTTTATTGCCAGGAACAATGTCATAGGGTATGGAATATCCCTTTGGTCAGTTGGGGTCAACTGTCCCAGCTGTGTCCCCTCCCAGCGTCTTGCCCATTGTCCTGGTTTCGGCTGGGATAGAGTTAATTTTCTTCCTAGTAGCTGGTATAGTGCTGTGTTTTGGATTTAGCATGAGAATAATGTTGATAACACACTGATGTTTTAGTTGTTGCTAAGCAGTGTTTATACTAAGTCAAGGACATTTCAGCTTCCCATGCTCTTCCAGCAAGGAGGTTGTGGTGGGTTGACCCTGGCTGGACGCCCGGTGCCCACCAAAGCTGCTCTATCACTCCCCCTCCTCAGCTGGACAGGGGAGAGAAAATATAACGAAAAGCTCGTGGGTCGAGATAAGGACAGGGAGAGATCATTCTTTCCTGAAAGAGAATTAAAAGAATTAAAAGAAACTTGAATTAAAAGAACTTGAAACCTAGGTTTCTCCTCTCTGCTAAAACTGAATTGCCTCAAAACTGAGGCAAGTAGGTAAGTAAATTCAGGATGGTCTTCCCTACTGACTCTAATTCCTGGTTTTGTCTTTATACTGTTAAATTTAATCTTTCATTCTCACTCTTAAGGACTATCTAACACTTTGCATCAATTTAGAAAGAGGGGGGGGGAAACATTGTGGGGGCAATAGGAATTATCAGTTTCCTCCACACATGGATTTTCTTGTTAAAAATCTTCACTGTACTTGGGGATTATTTTTGGATTTTTTTTAAGGCCTCTCAAAAAATTATTTGAAATGCTGACTTTCTCTCTCCCTGGTAAAACAAGCCCCACAATCCAAATTCATCCCAGTTATGCTTCAGTGGAACTACTATGGATTTACACCAGAGTAAAAGCGTACATCAGTTGAGACAAAAATTTGACTGTTATAATAAATTGGTATTCTCTAAGATATTATTTTGGCTTCCATGATCATGGGTCTACCTTTGAGAAGCCAGGTCTATTAGGAGCTGATGGGATTCACCTGACCAAGTAGGGCAAGACAGTCTTCACCAACAAGCTGGCCAGACTTACAAGAAGGGCTTTAAACTAGATTCAGTGGGGGAAGGGGACAGAGTTTTGAGCAACAGAGGAGAGCCAGGGGCTGCTGATGTATTAGGAACCAACAGGGAAACAGCTGTGAAATGCCTCAAAGGAATTAGGGCTTGTTCCTCTAAAAAGGTGACAAGGTCTACAGCACAGCTGAAGTGCCTCTATCCCAATGCATGCAGCATGGGTAACAAGCAGGAGGAGTTGGAAGCCACTGTGCAGCCGGAAAGCTACGATCTAATCACTATCACTGAAACGTGGTGATGCAATTGATGGCTATAAACTGCTCAGGAGGAACAGGCAAGGAAGGAGGGGTGGGGAGTTGCCCTCTATGTAAAGGAATGGATTGACTGCTGTGGTGGGTTGGCCCTGGCTGGATGCCAGGTGCCCACCAAAGCTGCTCTATCACTCCCCCTTCTCAGCTGGACAGGGGAGAGAAAAATATAATGAAAAGCTTGTGGGTTGAGATAAGGACAGGGAGAGATCATTCACCAATTACCATCATGGGCAAAACAGACTCAACTTGGGGAAAATTAATTTAACTTCTTACCAATCAAATCAGAGTAAGGTAATGAGAAAATAAAACCTAAACCTTAAAACACCTTCCCCCCACCCCTCCCTTCTTCTCGGGCTCAACTTTACTCCTGATTTCTCTACCTCCACCCCCCTGCCAAGCAGCACAGGAATGGAGGTTGCGGTCAGTTCATCACACGTTGTCTTTGCTGCTCCTTCCTCCTCAGGGGGAGGACTCCTCACACTCTTCCCCTGCTCCAGCATGGGGTTCCCTCCCACGGGAGACAGTCCTCCACGAACTTCTCCAACATGAGTTGGAGAAGAACACAGGCTGCAGTTCTTCACAAACTGCTCCAGCATGGGTCCTTTCCATGGGGTGCAGTCCTTCAGGAACGGGCTGCTCCAGCGTGGGTCCCCTGAGAGGTCACAAGTCCTGCCAGCAACCCTGCTCCAGCCTGGGCTCCTCTCTCCATGGGCCCACAGGTCCTGCCAGGAGCCTGCTCCAGCATGGGCTTCCCACAGGGTCACAGCCTCCTTCGGGCACATCCACCTGCTCTGGCGTGGGGTCCTCCATGGACTGCAGGTGGATATCTGCTCCACCGTTAACCTCCATGGGCTGCAGGGGGACAGCCTGCCTCACCATGGTCTTCAGCACAGGCTGCAGGGGAATCTCTGCTCTGGCGCCTGGAGCACCTCCGCCCCCTCCTTCTTCACTGACCTTGGTGTCTGCAGAGTTGCTTCTCTCACCTATTCTCACTCCGGCTACAATTCCCATTGCGCAGTTTCCCCCCCTTGTTAAATATGTTATCACAGAGGCGTTACCACCATCGCTGATTGGCTCGTCCTTGGCCAGAGGCGGGTCCGTCTTGGAGCCGGCTGGCATTGGCTCTATTGGACACAGGGGAAGCTTCTAGCAGCTTCTCACAGAAGCCACCCCTGTAGCTCCCCCCTCTATCAAAACCTTGCCATGCAAACCCAGTATGACTGCACAGGGCTGTCTTTGGAAAAGAGCGATGAACAGGTTGAGAGCTTATGGGTAAAACTTAGGGGCCAAGCCAACAAAGGAAACCTCGTGGCTAGTGTTTACTAAAGTACCCGGTCAAGCGGAGCGTGTTGACAAAGCGTTCTTACTTCAACTACAGGAAGAATCACGTTCGCAAGCTCTGATCCTGCTGGGGAACTTCAGTCACCCTGAGATCTGTTGGAAAAGCAGCACAGCAAGCTGTAAGCAGTACAGGAGACTCCTGGAGTGTGTCGAGGATAATTTCTTAATCCAGGTGATATAGACAGCCTGACCAGAGGAGAAGCATTACTGGACCTGTTGCTTACCAACACAGAAGAACTAATTAGAGATGTCAAGATTGGTGGCAGCCAGGGCTGCAGTGACCATGTCCTGGTGGAAGTCATGATCTCGAGGGATATGGGCCAGGTGAAGAGTAAAGACAAGACCCTGAATTTTAGGAGAGCAAACTTTGAGTTCTTTAAGGAACTAGTGGATGGGACTCCCCGGGAAACTGTCCTCAGGGATAAAGGAGCAGAACAGATATGGCAATGTCTTTGCCTCAGTTTTCACTGGATATCTCTTCCCATATCTCTCCAGCTCTTGAACCTCAAGACAGGGACTGGGGGAATGAAGGCCCTCCCATGGTAGGAGAAGATCAGGTTCGAGACCACCTGAGGAAGTCCATGGGACCTGATGAGATGCATCCCAGGGTCCTGCGGGAACTGGCTGATGTAGTTGCCAAGACACAGTCTCCTTATAGTTCTCAGAAAAAATGGCCCACTTATAAAATGGTAATTCTTTTGAAAGATGTTGTCCTTCTAATTCTAATTCCCTGGGGACCTCAAGCTTCCAGGTAGGCTTGCACAGCCACCCGCTAGATGGGGTGACCGTCAGGGCTGCAGCCTAACCCTGTGGGTGAGCAGAGCAGGTAGCAGCCCAACAACTGTCAGAGTGTGCTGCCTTTCTTGCGTGAACTGCTGTGGAAACTGTCACTGCCACTCCCTAGGGTCCAGTTATATGCAGCTTCCAGCAGTTTGAACTAGGTGTGGGGACCGCCGGCACCACCCAACTCTCAACCACCCCTCTCGCAAGACCTGTCGCATGCTGGCCAGTCCCTCCACATACATAGCCCAAGGGTGCTGTGGGCCCAGAAGCCCCTTCAGACACCTCCCAGGGACCTTACAAGCCTCATACTCCTCTCAGCACGCTGCAACAACTGCTGTTGCTGCTGCTGCTGCTGCTGCCGCCGCCACTGCTAGCATTGGCTTCCACTACTATCAAACCAAAAATTGCAGTAGTAGCTTAAAGTACACGTGCACTATTTTTAGCATTAACAAGAGAAAGCTGGCATTTTAATAATTAGCTTTTGAAAACCAAAATGGAAAAATCTGCATATCACAGTATAATCCTCTTTCTACTTACTTTGTTCTAAATCACAGCTAATCAACATCTAGTATTCCCCAAAGCTCTCCAGCACCTCTACTCGGCCAAATGCCTTTGAAGGGTATTAAAGAAACTGGTCTGGTTTAGCTAGCACTTGTTCACCAGATAGAACAAGAATGTTTTCCTCTTAAAGCATGTTTCAAACAACCAAAACGCAAACAATAATCATGACATCAAATACATTTTGCGGGGGGTCATCTCTGGGTCCTCTGTTATTATGTAATGGTGACATTTTTGATCATAGTATCTGAGTTCCAAAATTATTCAGCTTTGTAATTTTTCTCCTAAACTATTCATATATCCAGTCCTATCACATATAGTCCCCTCATGATGTACATTTACATAAAATCCTTCTGTTCAGCACATTTATGCTATTCTGATATCTATTTCTTCACAGACTTTTCTCAGTACAGCAATAGAAAACAATTCAATTGCTAATTGGGTTACGTGGAAGGTAATTTGGAAAATATGATTGCTTAAACAATAAAAAAATCTGCTGTTTGTTTGGAAAAGAGAAACTCACTAGTTTAGCTATAAAGCTGTGACTGCCATTCTACATAAGGGTGGACCAACAGACTAATGAGCCTCCAGTTAGCATCCAGACAGATACAGCACTGTTCTCATTAAGATAACTAGCAGACAAACCTAATGGAAAAACAGTTTACCTTCTTCAGTTTCATGCCACACAATTCCTTCCAAGTTCACGCTGGTCCCAGGCTCGCAGAGTCCAAGGCATTCTGGTTCTGTTACTACTCCAACCTCACAAGTATTTACACCCAATGAACGAGTCGTCTGTACCAAAAGCTGCTTGACTGGTGCTGCAATATTAGATGAGGATGGGGAAAAGTAGGAAGGCAGAATCTGAGGTGTGATACTGCTGGAAATCGGAGGTGGAGGTTCAGGCACTGTAAACAGGGGATCAACCTGAAAACAACAGACAAACTTACTATAATGGTGCTTTGAGATTATTAAAAAAAAAGTTTGCTTAGACTGTATATATGTATGCAGGGATTCGGTGTATCATGGCTAATTTCAGTCTTATGAGCTTGTAAATTTTTTTAATATATCAGTCCAAATGCTGCACATGAAAAATTAAGTACAAAAAAATTTATCACACTAAACAAGACAAATTGCTACGTTTCTACAAGACTATTCCCTGTTGTCATAGACTGCTAGCATGAAATAATAAAAATTTTAAAAAGGATGAAAGCCATTTTTTCTTGTTGCTGACAGAGACTGCTTTGTGGATGGAAATTAGTTTTGCAAATTGGGAACTGCATTTTCTATTTCATGAAAAACATTATAAAGAAAGACAGTGCAAAGACACATGAATGCCATTTTTTTTCCCAGTGCATCACAGAGAAATTAACACTTGGAACAATTCTAATATTCATATGCCATCAAATATAATCTCTTATCATCCAGTCATTTAAAATACATTAGGATCACCCACCTAACAGCTTACAGATAACATTTACATCTTTCTACTTGAAATAACAGATGAAGACTTTTACAAGAATCTATTAAAACAATCTAATTTCTAAGGATTTTCAAAATGTGTATATGGAAGGATACAACTCACCAGACAATCAGTCTGTACACAGACAACTCACAGACATAGAGAAAATATCTATATATAAATTGAAGAAGTTACTATTCTTGCACAACTTCCATTTTCCCCATTAACAGATTTTCTGTATACAGGTTTGGTCCTGAAGGTGCATGCTATTTTACTGTGGCCACAAGGTCCTTTGTCACATAAAAGATAGTTAAATGAGGATATCAGTGCCCCCACTGAAATAGCTAAAAGAATCATCTGTACCACCTAAAATTCATGTTTATTTGGCCCACTGGATCATAGATATCACGCGAAGAAATCCTTCTTCAAACCAAGGGTTTAAAAAATGGCACTACCTGCTTTCAAATAGATGACGAAATGTCTTTAAGTCTATGTTGTTTATCATTCTGGACCCCTGTAAAAAGGTCCAACAGAAAAGACGTGCTGACTCACTGCACATGGCCATCTAGGTTTCATTTAAATGAACCATAATATAGATCAAAGTTGATTTTGCTTTCTTTTAAAGCCAAGTTAGCAAATGGGGAGACAAAGATAGGAAAGGACTGAAGAGTATATCCTTGTATCATATACTCTTTCTATCACAGCTCAGATCACTTCATCATGTGGCCAGTTTTCATAATGAGAAAATGAAATGGAAATCTAAAATTAAAAAGAACTTTTGAAAAATCACAAATGGCCCTTGTAACAGTGGATTCTTTTGCTTTTAGCATCATTCATATAAACTGAGAGCCAGCACTTTTTGTCTGTGCACACAAGCCTAAGTGTGCTAAATATTTTTTAAAAATTAATTGTATGATCATTTTTTTTTGTCCTACCAGGCCATAAGCAAATGCTAAAAGAAAACAGCTTGGATTCTCTTCTTGATTACACTAGAACTGAACTGGGGAAAAGACAGGAGAGAACTATAATCAGAATCTTCCCCAATATTTTTTTAATTTTTTTGTTTATTGTCTTTTTTTAGGAATAAATAATTTTTAGATTAGAAACAGAACAAAGAAAAAAATTAATTAGAGCAAAACAGGACTACTAAAACATCCATTAAGACTAAAGGCCTGCTAATATCAGTAGAACTCCACTGAGTAAAGCAGAGTTACTATGGCATAAAACCAAAGCAGTCAAGCAGAGAATCAAAACTTACATCTTCATTCTTCTCTTTATGCCATCACCCTTGAAAAGTTAGGCAGAGCACATGCAAGAATGCTTTGTGGAGCAGACTTGAGTGCATGTAGGCAAGTCAAATATCAACTGCCCCTCAACAGCAGTTTCGCCCTGGACTAAGCAAGCATGACAAAACAATAACCCTGTATGCCTAGTATGAGGGGACACTGATTTTTTGCTATACAGATTCTAGCTCTAGGGTGCTGAGTGGAGGCAAGTAGAGACAAACGGTTACATGGCACAGAGCCCTGCTCCCCAGTACGGGCAGCGTAATGAGGTTCTGTCAATGGAAAGGGGGCAATATGTACCCCAGGCATAATTTAGAGGAGCTCTTAACATATTTGAACTCAAGCCAGAAGAGAATAAGGGACAGAAACTGGAAGGTCAATGGAGCCCAGGTGCTAAAGAAAAGCTAAGCCATATACTATGAAGGGACACGTAACCTGTGAAGAATATAGGGACACTGCCTGGATGTGTAGGGATGGGATCAGGAAAGTTAAGGAACAGTTGCAGCTGAATTTGGCAAGGGATGTGAAGAATAAGAAGAAGGGCTTCTACAGGTATGTTGCTCAGAAAAGGAACATCAAGAAAATGTACCCCCGGCTTCATAAATAAGACAAGAGAACTAGTGACAACCGACATGGATAAACCTGAGTTACTCAACAATTTTTTTTGCCTACGTTTTCAATGGTAATCACTCTTCCCAAATCTCTCCAGCCCCTGAATCTCAAGGCAGGGATTGGAGGAATAAAGTCCCTCCCATGGTAGGAGAAGATCAGGTTCGAGACCACCTGAGGAACCTGACCATACACAAGTCCATGGAACCTGATGAGATGCATCCCAGGGTCCTGCGGGAACTGGCTGATGTAGTTGCCAAGACACTCTCCATCATATTTCAAAAGTCATTGCAGTCAGGCAAAGTCCCCAGTGACTGGAAAAAGGGAAACATCACACCCACTTTTAAAAAGGGTAATAAGGAGGACCCTGAGAACTACTGACCAGTCAGCCTCACCTCTGTGTAAGATCAGTAAGACCATTGAACAGATCCTCCTGGAAGCTATGTTTAAACCTATGAAAGACAGGGAGGTGATTAGAGACAGCCAAGAAGGCTTCACCAATGGCAAAATGTGCCTGTCTAACCTAGCGGCCTTCTACGATGAAGTGGCTGCATCAGTGGACAAGGGAAGAGCTGCAGATGTCATCTACCTGGACTTATGTAAGGCCCTTGATATGGGTCCCCCACAGCATTCTGGCTCCAATATTGGAGAGATATGGGTTTGATGGATGGACTGCTGGATGGATAAGGAATTGTCTGGATGGCCACATCCAAAGAGTTACAGTCAATGGCTCAATGTCCAAGTGGAAACCAGTGATGAGTGGTGTCCCTCAAGGGGACCAATACTATTTAATATATTCATCAACAACATAGATATAGTGGGATTGAGTGCACCCTCAAACAGTTTGCAGACAACACCAAGCTGAGTGGCGCAGTTGCTTCATTAGAGGGAAGGGATACCATCCAGAGGGACCTGGACAAGCTTGAGAAGTGGGCCCATGCGAACCTCATGAAGTTCAACAAGGCCAACTGCAAGGTCCTGCCCCTGAGTCGGGGCAATCCCTAACATCAGTACAGTCTGGGGGATGAATGGCCTCAGAGCAGCCCTGCAGAGAAGGACTTGAGGATACGGGTGGATGAAAAGCTGGACATGATCCGGCAATGTGCGCTTGCAGCCCAGAAGGCCAATCGTATCCTGGGCTGCATGAAAAGAAGAGTGGCCAGCAGGTCGAGGGAGGTGATTCTCCCCCTCTACTCTGCTCTCGTGAGACCCCACCTGGAGTACTGCATCCAGCTCTGGGGTCCCCAGTACAAGAAAGACATGGACCTCTTAGAGCGGGTCCAGAGGAGGGCCACAAAAATGATCAGAGGGATGGAGCACCTTTCCTCTGAAGAAAGGCTGAGAGAGTTGGGGTGGTTCGGCCTGGAGAAGAGAAGGCTCTGGGGAGACCTTATTGCGGCCTTTCAATATATAAAGAAAGCTTATAAGAAAGATGGAGAGAGACTTTTTTTACCAAGGCCTGTAGTGACAGGACAAGGGGCAACGGTTTTAAACTGAAAGTGGATAGATTTAGATTGGACATAACGAAGAAATTCTTTACTGTGAGGGTGGTGAGACACTGGAACAGGTTGTCCAGAGAATTTCTGGGTGCCCCCTCCCTGGAAGTGTTCAAGGTCAGGTTGGACGGGGCTTTGAGCAACCTGATCTAGTGGAAGATGTCCCTGGCCATGGTAGGGGGGTTGGACTAGATGATTTGTAAAGGTCCCTTCCGACCCAAACCTTTCTGTGATTCTATGGTCCTGTGTTTGTAAATACTCTTAGCTGCATTTGAGAGTAAAGATTTTTTATTAAATACAGATCTTGAATAGCAGGTAGTTTTAGGGATAGCTAAATAATAATGATTCAGCTCCCTTTTCAGTAAAATTATCAGAGTGAAAAAGTGAAATGCTATTTAAAAATTATTCCATTTAGTGACTTCCTGAATGTTCATGTCCCATTCTTATAGTATGAATACCATCTTGTTGTTTAAATAAAATTAGGACTCTGTATCATACTCTTGGTCATCTATGTAGATAATAGTGTTGTGTGAGAATGAATGTAGGATCCCATATTGGTTAGTTTCTCTCTATCAGAAGCATAGGTGGGGCACTTAAAGCAATAATATAATTGAAGATATTTACCATAGATGCATCTATCTTGCCTAAAGGCTAGCTAAATTAGAATTTTTGGGGTTGGTGGACACTGATAGATTTTGGTTCATGATGTCAGCTTATGAATTTTCAGAACATGCTGGAAAACACCATCCATAATAATGTAGTTTACACGAAGAAAAAAAATTTGGTATATCAAGGGAGGTAATTTCTGTTTCTGAGGCTTATAGAAGTTCTTTGACAAGCTATTGCAAGAAAAAATAATAGTTCAGTAGATTCTATCACCAAAATGTTCTTGAACTGAGGAAGCAGGAGCCTGAATTATAATTTATGTGACTTCAAAGTCACAAAGTACAGTAGACAACAAGTAAGTAGAAAGCAACAAAAAATCTAGTGATAAGACACTGACATACAGGAGAGTTAAGAGATGCAAAGTAGCCGGACTAAAAGATATAGCTCTTTTTTGAATCTTGCTTTAGTATGGAATATACAAAGCACATTTCTGGAAAACTTGCAAAATTATACTGATTCTTTATATCCCTGCACTCCAGAATGGCTGAAGATGCAACTATTCCACCAGACTGCAGTCATGTCATTGACTAACTGAAACTGTATGCTGGTAATGGAGGACTTCTGCTGCAGGGTCACAGGGATGTGGCATGATTTGCCTGGACATTGAGAATAAACACTTGAAAGTAGCTAAATGCATTTCAGTCATGGTGAAATTAAATAATCTGTTCTTTTCCTATATACAATTAAGGGTGGAAAAATTTTCCTTGATAAATTGCTATCTTGATATGTCATACATCAAGTATAGCTTCATTCCTAGTCAAAGTCTCAGACCTGTTAGAACTGACCATTTGCAACTTCAAGGTATCAGTTATTAATAATGCTGTGGGATTTCCATAAACAAATACCTTATCTTTTTGTCTAGGTTCATAACACTGAAGGGTTGAATCTAGAAGAAATCTATGGAGAAAAATATGTGATTGCCTTCTTTAAAATTAAAATCTTCATTGTTGTAGGTTTCCTTTTCCAAAAGGTCATAGAACTAGCTAAAGCAGTATCTAATCCATTACCAGGACATGGCTATGCCTCGATTTTTACCATATTCAGATGCATGACACCATCTAGTACAGGAGATCGTCTTATCCACATTCTGTCTAAACCCAAACAGTTCTGAGAAATTCCTTTCTTCAGTGTAGAATACCGTGAATCTGTCTAGACAGGACAGGGATCTTGAGGGAATTACAGTGCTTATTTATTGTGTACTAAAACTTAGCAAAGGGGTCAGACAATGACTGAAAGAAAAAGTTTGGAAGTGCAGATTGAGAAATTGTCCAGTAGAAATCAAGTTTCAATGGAGAAAGGGGCTCTAGAGACCTTCAGGCAAAGTTATCTCAATCAATATGATTTTCTTGGACTGAGAGAGGAGAAATGTCTTTACTAGAAATTTGCAGGTAGCGATCTGGGCATCCTCCCAGGCCTCTGTCAAATGTTAGCGTTGACATACAGTTTTTCACAGACGTAGCTTTTGGCAGAAGGATATTGCTGGCAGCTGTCAAATGCTAATCTTTCCCATACTAAAACATGTCATTGGCTCTGGGAAATCCCAAGCATCTGAGCTAGAATAGAAGATATAAGGGAGAATAAGGAATTTTACTTGTCTGTTGTTTTTCTTGGTTTTCATTGATCTCCCTTGAAAGTTCATGTTCTGAGTAGTTTATCACCATTATTTCTGCATTAGACCCTACTGAAAAATTTGAGATCTCGTCATAGTCATCCTTGTATATTAGTACTGTCCTAAAAAAAATCATTATCATTATACTATCTGTGGAACTGCTGCTGATATAGTCCCACAACGTCTGAGGAGGTCTGGAAGTCTGCATACAGAAAGAGTATGTAATTATCAGAAGATCATGTGTTTGCGGAACTATGTTTGCCAGTTCCACAACTGATTGCAGTGGCACAGAAGATCTTGAATACAAGGGGGAAATTTTCCCCTTTTCCTTGTAGTAGAAGATTAATAGTATAGTAAGAGTTTTAAGAGGATTATTTTGCTTAATAATAGGAAATACTTGGAATTTCCAAGTAGGTGCTACTTGTATTAAAGCTCTGGTTTCTCATCCATACTACAGTATTTGGAAAGCACTTTTTTTTTATTACTCTCATACATAGGATCTTAAGGCTAAAATTTGGATGAAATTTAGGCAGTATGAATCTCTTCCATGCTTCCTTCACATTCAAACTCTTGTGATTCTCAATTAAATTGGCCACAAGTAACCAACCTCCTTAGTACCTCTGACTTTTCCATATGTTGAATGTAAAGCTTGTAATAGATCTGTCTGTCTTGTGATTAAAATTCTTTTCTACATCCAGGTCTTGTAATCTTTTTTTCCTGTTTTCCAAGCATGTCTTTCATGGCACTGATCTTTTTCTTCCCCATTAATTTGATGTAGAATGT
Source organism: Platalea leucorodia (assembly GCF_965183815.1). Lineage (NCBI taxonomy): Eukaryota > Metazoa > Chordata > Aves > Pelecaniformes > Threskiornithidae > Platalea > Platalea leucorodia. Next base: position 33,853,305 of record NC_138859.1, read on the forward strand.
TTGTTCATCTAAAATGTCTTTATTAGTTAATATATATGTGCTTTAGTAAATAAAAGGTCTTTTTAGGTAATGATCAAGTATTTCAAAGATATAATTAAACCCTTCTCATCTCAAAGTTGATACTAGTTTGTTTAAAAACCAAACATCTGTTCTGTTAAGTCTGATCTGAATTCTCTCAGTGCCAGGAGGCACACAAGGCGCGAACATCGTTCTTCCACTTCGATCGGTCCGCGGCTGCGTGCTCTGGAGTCAAGGGCCACAGCGCAGTCTTCCGTCGGTTTCCCCCTCAGGACACGACCGATCCAGCTCCATCTCCTCCTCCTCACTTCGTTAACGATTTTCTCCATCCCCGCCATTTCTGATGCTCGTCGTTTCTGCAACTTTTTTTTTTTTTTTTTTTTTTTTTCCCCGGGAGGAGGTAGTTGGCCTCCTGCCCAACCCCCATGACTTGGAGGGACAGTGGTTTTTCTGTCAGGGTGGCCTTCCCTTAGGCTGCGTTGGTTCGCGGCACCTTCTTCAATTTTATCCGGTGCACCCTCCAGAGAGGGATCCCCTATCCACCACCCAGGGGACGCGCCTTCTAGCCATGCAGCCCCAGCCGAAGGTGTTCTGTTAAGTACTGCGGCAAAATTCTTCTGAGTGGCTTCTCGAGTGAGTTTAGATGCAAAAAATCCTGAATTGAGACTGAGATTAAATTCAAGTTTTCCAGATGAAGCAGAGATTCTTTGTAGGGGGCCATTTCTGTTATATGGTAGAATATGGAGGGATAGGTTTAGTTCTTAGATGTTTAAGTTCTTTGTGGGGAAAGGCTTGCTGGGAAAAGAGGTATCTTTTATTAGATCAATAATGTCTGGAAAAGCAGACACACTTAGCACACAAACATTTTTTTTGCATGGCACATTCTCCCATTAGAATTACTTCTCATTTATGGTGCTGTGAATGAGATTAGAATGAGGTCTTCCAGGGTCATTTTTACTTTAGAACTCCATGAAGAAAGGGCAGGCATATTATATATAAAACCAAGTTAATCATCTCCCCTTTACCCTAAAATCTTGGGAAATAAATTTGGATAAAAGCAAAACTTCCATATAGGATGGAATTCATTTATTTTCTGCTTTTCATTTCAGATGTAGTGATTCTGTGAAGTATTATTTTGTAACTCTAAATAAATTGTCAATGCCAGTTTCAAGGTTGGAGGTTTCTCATTCCTTTTAGTCTTACATTGGAGTCTTTTTCAAGGAACGGTTAGTTTTGCAAAGGGTCAGGCATTGGTTTTTAGGTTTATCTCGTAATAGGTTTGGGATATTCTTTTTTCTGCATTCTTTCTACTGCTGCAGACATTCCCACTGGGAATGCTTACAGTAGATTTTTCTCAATTCAAAAAGTAGCGCTTTCTTGGAAGGGTCTATCGAGCTTTGAACCTGCTTCTCTGACTTTGTGCCGGCTATATGGTGGTGCGTGGATTAAATGGCTTTTGGAATGTGCGTTTCAAAAGCACATGGTGGGTGACACTGCAGCAGTGTATGACCCTGTTGAGTCTTAGTCTGATAGCCTATGATGTCTGTTGTCCTTCAGAGTTCATTGCCAAAGGCATATCTTCATTAATAAGATGGAACTACATACATTTTCATAGTTATACATGTGCTTGCACACTTCAGTGGTTCATATCGTGTTGCCTGACTGTTTGGGAGCTATAGCTATTAGTTATTTAGTTTGCATTTTGTGATTTATGACAAAAACATTTCACACACCACATTTCCCTCTCTGAAAGTTTTCAATCTTGAAATGAATGAAATACCTAGATACAGAATGCATCCACTTGATAATATGATCACAAGTCTTCTGTTTAAGTCTCTGGGAAAAGCAAGATTATTCTGAGCAAAACTGTAAATTCCCTCTTGGTCAGATTAGTACCATGGCAAATAGGGTCATAGGTGTTCCTGGGATTTCACTCTTCTTTCATTCAGATGGGCTTTCCACAGGAGTATGTGAGAGAATCTGTCCCATAAGGATTTAAAATACTTCCATCCCTGCAGGAATACAATATGGCTTCTCTGAGCTCAGCATTATCCACTGGAATCCTTCCTGATTGTCAGGAAATTGCTTACAAAAGACACAAAATGCTAATTTTCAAACATGATTTTAAAAGCTTACATTGCATCAGAAAGACAAGCTTTGATAAGCAGAACTTAATTTCAGTGTGTAAAATAAAGTGCCTGAGTAACTGAAGGAACTGAGTAACTGAACGAGCAGGAAGTCAGGCAAAAATGCCGGGAGGCCTGCATGGATGAACAAGGAGCTCCTGGCCAAACACAAAAGGGAAGCATACAGAGTGGAAGCAATAACAGGTAACCTGGGAGGAATACAGAAAAATTGTACAAGCATCCAGGGATGAAGTTAGGAATGTCAAAGCTCAAATGGAATTGAATCTGGGAAGCGATGTCAAAGGCAACAGGAAGGACTTCTATAAGTACTAGGTGACAAAAGGAAGGCTAGGGAAAATGTGGGCCCATTGCTGAATGAGGCAGGGGACCTGGTGACACAGGACATGGAAAAGACTGAGGTACTGAATGCCTTTTTTGCCTCAGTCTTTACGAGCAAGACTAGCCTTCAGGAATCCCAGGCCCCAGAGACCAGGGGGAAAGTCTGGAGCAAGGAAGACATACCCTTGGTGGAAGAGGATCTGGTCAGGGAGTACTTAAGCAAACCGGATGTACTTAAGTCCACGGGCCCTGCTGGGCTGCACGCGTGAGCGCTGGGGGAGCGGGCAGGTGTCATTGTGAAGCCACTCTTGATAATGTTTGATCAGTCATGGCGATTGGGAGAGGTGCCTGAGGACTGGAGGAATGCAAATGTCACCCCTCTCTTCAAGAAGGGCAAGAAAGAGGACCCTACAGGCTGGTCAGCCTCACCTCGATCCCTGCGAAGGTGATGGAGCAGCTAATCCTGGAAACCACTTCCAGGCACGTGAAGGACAAGACGGTCATCAGGAGTAGTCACCGTGGATTCACCAAGGGGGAGTCATGCTTGACCGACCTGATAACCTTCTATGATGAAATGACTGGCTTGGTAGACGAGGGGAGAGCAGCGGATAGTGTCTACCTAGCCTTCAGGAAGGCTTTTGACACCGTCTCCCGTAAGATCCTCGTAGAGAAGCTGATGAAGTATGGGCTGGATGAGCAGACAGTGGGGTGGGTTGAAAACTGGCTGAACAGCTGGGCCCAGCGGGTGGTGATCAGTGGCATGAAGTCTAGTTGGAGGCCAGGAATGAGCGGTGGACCCCAGGGGTCAGTCCTGGCTTCAGTCCTGCTTAACATCTTCATTACTGATCTGGATGATGGGGCAGAGTGTACCCTCAGCAAGTCTGATGATGACACAAAAGTGGAAGAAGCGGCTGATACACTAGAGGGTGGTGCAGCCATCTAGAGGGACCTCAACAGGCTATAGTCCTGTGTCCAGTTCCAGGCACTCCAGTACAGGAGAGACATAGACATACTGGAGAGAGTCCAACGAAAGGCCACAAAGATGATGAAGGGACTGGAGCACCTTACTCAAGAGGAAAGCCTGAGAGAGCTGGGACTGTTTAGCCTGGACATGAGAAGGCTCAGGGGGGATCTCATCAATGGATATAAATACCCGAAGGGAGGGTACAAAGAAGACGGAGCCAGGCTCTTTTCAGCGGTGCCCAGTTACAGGACAAGAGGCAATTGGCACAAACTGAAACACAGGAGGTTCCATGTGAACATCAGGACATACATACTTTTTCACTGCGAGGGTGACTGAGCACTGGCAGAGGTTGCCCAGAGAGCTTGTGGATGCTCCCACCTTGGAGATATTCAAAAGCCATCTGGACAAGGTCCTGGGCAACTGGCCCTAGGTGGCCCTGCTTGAGCAGGGACATAAGACCAGATGACATCCAGAGGTCTCTACCTCAACCATTCTGGGATTCTGTGAAATCCCTGTTTATTTGAAAGACTTGCCTATTTCTAGTTGGGATGACATTTCGTCTCTCTTCCATACCCTCTCTCACATGTAGACTAACATCATGCAGCCACCAAAATGTCTTTTTGTCATGTGCAGATAGAGGAATGCTCCATGGAGCACTTACTACAGTGGTTGGCAGGCATTCTTCATTTTCTGTGAGCTTTCTACTACTGAGAACTACAGCTGCCTGATACAACACTTGGCAGTGGAAAGCTGCCATGAATAACACTCCAGCTTTGTAGCCTTCATTGTTAATCAGCTCTCAAAAGCCCTTGAAATGAGGTGAATGAAGATAATATTGCTTGAATAATGATGTAATATTTGGAGCCTTTTGATTATGCATATTAAGAGAGTATCTGTGTAAATAACCTTCCTCAGGTTAAGCTTTTTGTTTTCATATTGGAATCTCATGTGAAAAATAGCAAGGTTACTGCTTAGCATCCACCAGCACCTGGGAATAATCATCCAAAAAATAACAGTGAGAAACTGCACAGCATCTGTTCTTGACATTAACTTTCCTCAGTTTACAGACTGCCACCACCAGATGTTAGACTTATGTGCCTGTTTTCCACTTGAGATGGTGGCCTTCCATTTTCTCTCTTTGCCTCTAACAGCTTACATCAGTGCCCTGTGGAGAATTCATGAAAACAGCTGTGTCACCACAATGATCACTAAGAATTACCATTTGGCTGTGCTGATGATTATCAGACAAGATGGGATGATTTTAAAGCATGGGAAACTGGAGCAATATTTAAGCTCTGCATATTTTTTTGTGGGTGAGTTTGTACAGGTTTCGGCTGGGATAGAGTTAAATTTCTTCATAGTAGCTTGTATGGGGCTATGTTTTGGATTTGTGCTGAAAACAGCATTGATAACACAGTTTTAGTTACTGCTGAGCAGTGCTTACACAGCATCAGGGCCTTTTTTCTGCTTCTCACACTGCCCTGCTGGCAAGTAGGCTGGGGGTGCATAAGAAGTTGGGAGGAGACACAGCTGGGAGAGCTGACCCCAACTGACCAAAGGGATATTCTATACCATATGACATCATGCTCAGCAAGAAAACTGGGGAGGTGGAGGTTGGTGGGGGCTGCCGTTGCTTGAGGACTGGCTGGGCATTGGTCAGTTGGTGGTGAGCAATTGTTTTCTTTTGCTTTCTTTTTCTTGTTTTTCTTGGCTTTTTTTTTTTCTCTTTGTTGTTTTTTTTTCCTTAATTTTTTTTAATTATTAAACTGTCTTTATCTCAACCCACAAGTTTTCTCATTTTACCCTTCCAATTCTCCCCCCCCATCCTGCTGGGGGGGAGTGAGCGAGCAGCTCTGTGGTACTCATCTGCCTACTGGGGTTACACCATGACAAGGTCATACTTGAACAATTAACATGACTTCAGGGACAGTAAATGTCCACTTACTTCTCCACCAAAGGCCTAGTCTTCTTGTTTCAGAAACAGACGCTTTTACTGCAGTAACCACTTTTTTGCTTTGTCCTGTTTGAGTGTTTTCAGTGGAAAACATGAACATTTATTAACAGGTCAAAATAAATCAGAATTGAGTACAAATATTTTTAACAAAGAACTTTATAGGGGACACTGTCAGATCTGTGATTTTTTTTTAAATTCCCCCTCTCTGTTTATAATACTTGGAAAATGAAAGACATATGTCAATTTAGTCTACATTCATTTAAAACATTTGCTGTTTTAGTATGATAATGGCAAACATTTAGTTTGTTTGCTCTGGTTCTATGCTGACTATGTTTAACGGAAGAATGATGTCGCATGTGTACTGGGAGTTTTTACACAGGTTTAGAAAGTAACATGTAAACTATCAAGCAAGCCATTCATTAGCATTTCTCAGTTTTATAAAGATAGAATAATAGAAACATAGAATGGTATGGGTCGGAAGGGACCTTTACAAATCATCTAGTCCAACCCCCCTACCATGGCCAGGGACATCTTCCACTAGATCAGGTTGCTCAAAGCCCCGTCCAACCTGACCTTGAACACTTCCAGGGAGGGGGCACCCAGAAATTCTCTGGACAACCTGTTCCAGTGTCTCACCACCCTCACAGTAAAGAATTTCTTCGTTATGTCCAATCTAAATCTATCCACTTTCAGTTTAAAACCGTTGCCCCTTGTCCTGTCACTACAGGCCTTGGTAAAAAAAGTCTCTCTCCATCTTTCTTATAAGCTTTCTTTATATATTGAAAGGCCGCAATAAGGTCTCCCCAGAGCCTTCTCTTCTCCAGGCCGAACCACCCCAACTCTCTCAGCCTTTCTTCAGAGGAAAGGTGCTCCATCCCTCTGATCATTTTTGTGGCCCTCCTCTGGACCCGCTCTAAGAGGTCCATGTCTTTCTTGTACTGGGGACCCCAGAGCTGGATGCAGTACTCCAGGTGGGGTCTCACGAGAGCAGAGTAGAGGGGGAGAATCACCTCCCTCGACCTGCTGGCCACTCTTCTTTTCATGCAGCCCAGGATACGATTGGCCTTCTGGGCTGCAAGCGCACATTGCCGGATCATGTCCAGCTTTTCATCCACCCGTATCCTCAAGTCCTTCTCTGCAGGGCTGCTCTGAGGCCATTCATCCCCCAGACTGTACTGATGTTAGGGATTGCCCCGACTCAGGGGCAGGACCTTGCAGTTGGCCTTGTTGAACTTCATGAGGTTCGCATGGGCCCACTTCTCAAGCTTGTCCAGGTCCCTCTGGATGGCATCCCTTCCCTCTAATGAAGCAACTGCGCCACTCAGCTTGGTGTTGTCTGCAAACTGTTTGAGGGTGCACTCAATCCCACTATATCTATGTTGTTGATGAATATATTAAATAGTATTGGTCCCCTTGAGGGACACCACTCATCACTGGTTTCCACTTGGACATTGAGCCATTGACTGTAACTCTTTGGATGTGGCCATCCAGACAATTCCTTATCCATCCAGCAGTCCATCCATCAAACCCATATCTCTCCAATATTGGAGCCAGAATGCTGTGGGGGACCCGTATCAAGGGCCTTACATAAGTCCAGGTAGATGACATCTGCAGCTCTTCCCTTGTCCACTGATGCAGCCACTTCATCGTAGAAGGCCGCTAGGTTAGACAGGCACATTTTGCCATTGGTGAAGCCTTCTTGGCTGTCTCTAATCACCTCCCTGTCTTTCATAGGTTTAAACATAGCTTCCAGGAGGATCTGTTCAATGGTCTTACTGATCTTACACAGAGGTGAGGCTGACTGGTCAGTAGTTCTCAGGGTCCTCCTTATTACCCTTTTTAAAAGTGGGTGTGATGTTTCCCTTTTTCCAGTCACTGGGGACTTTGCCTGACTGCAATGACTTTTGAAATATGATGGAGAGTGTCTTGGCAACTACATCAGCCAGTTCCCGCAGGACCCTGGGATGCATCTCATCAGGTTCCATGGACTTGTGTATGGTCAGGTTCCTCAGGTGGTCTCGAACCTGATCTTCTCCTACCATGGGAGGGACTTTATTCCTCCAATCCCTGCCTTGAGATTCAGGGGCTGGAGAGATTTGGGAAGAGTGATTACCATTGAAAACGTAGGCAAAAAAAATTGTTGAGTAACTCAGGTTTATCCATGTCGGTTGTCACTAGTTCTCTTGTCTTATTTATGAAGCCGGGGGTACATTTTCTTGATGTTCCTTTTCTGAGCAACATACCTGTAGAAGCCCTTCTTCTTATTCTTCACATCCCTTGCCAAATTCAGCTGCAACTGTTCCTTAACTTTCCTGATCCCATCCCTACACATCCAGGCAGTGTCCCTATATTCTTCACAGGTTACGTGTCCCTTCATAGTATATGGCTTAGCTTTTCTTTAGCACCTGGGCTCCATTGACCTTCCAGTTTCTGTCCCTTATTCTCTTCTGGCTTGAGTTCAAATATGTTAAGAGCTCCTCTAAATTATGCCTGGGGTACATATTGCCCCCTTTCCATTGACAGAACCTCATTACGCTGCCCGTACTGGGGAGCAGGGCTCTGTGCCATGTAACCGTTTGTCTCTACTTGCCTCCACTCAGCACCCTAGAGCTAGAATCTGTATAGCAAAAAATCAGTGTCCCCTCATACTAGGCATACAGGGTTATTGTTTTGTCATGCTTGCTTAGTCCAGGGCGAAACTGCTGTTGAGGGGCAGTTGATATTTGACTTGCCTACATGCACTCAAGTCTGCTCCACAAAGCATTCTTGCATGTGCTCTGCCTAACTTTTCAAGGGTGATGGCATAAAGAGAAGAATGAAGATGTAAGTTTTGATTCTCTGCTTGACTGCTTTGGTTTTATGCCATAGTAACTCTGCTTTACTCAGTGGAGTTCTACTGATATTAGCAGGCCTTTAGTCTTAATGGATGTTTTAGTAGTCCTGTTTTGCTCTAATTAATTTTTTTCTTTGTTCTGTTTCTAATCTAAAAATTATTTATTCCTAAAAAAAGACAATAAACAAAAAAATTAAAAAAATATTGGGGAAGATTCTGATTATAGTTCTCTCCTGTCTTTTCCCCAGTTCAGTTCTAGTGTAATCAAGAAGAGAATCCAAGCTGTTTTCTTTTAGCATTTGCTTATGGCCTGGTAGGACAAAAAAAAATGATCATACAATTAATTTTTAAAAAATATTTAGCACACTTAGGCTTGTGTGCACAGACAAAAAGTGCTGGCTCTCAGTTTATATGAATGATGCTAAAAGCAAAAGAATCCACTGTTACAAGGGCCATTTGTGATTTTTCAAAAGTTCTTTTTAATTTTAGATTTCCATTTCATTTTCTCATTATGAAAACTGGCCACATGATGAAGTGATCTGAGCTGTGATAGAAAGAGTATATGATACAAGGATATACTCTTCAGTCCTTTCCTATCTTTGTCTCCCCATTTGCTAACTTGGCTTTAAAAGAAAGCAAAATCAACTTTGATCTATATTATGGTTCATTTAAATGAAACCTAGATGGCCATGTGCAGTGAGTCAGCACGTCTTTTCTGTTGGACCTTTTTACAGGGGTCCAGAATGATAAACAACATAGACTTAAAGACATTTCGTCATCTATTTGAAAGCAGGTAGTGCCATTTTTTAAACCCTTGGTTTGAAGAAGGATTTCTTCGCGTGATATCTATGATCCAGTGGGCCAAATAAACATGAATTTTAGGTGGTACAGATGATTCTTTTAGCTATTTCAGTGGGGGCACTGATATCCTCATTTAACTATCTTTTATGTGACAAAGGACCTTGTGGCCACAGTAAAATAGCATGCACCTTCAGGACCAAACCTGTATACAGAAAATCTGTTAATGGGGAAAATGGAAGTTGTGCAAGAATAGTAACTTCTTCAATTTATATATAGATATTTTCTCTATGTCTGTGAGTTGTCTGTGTACAGACTGATTGTCTGGTGAGTTGTATCCTTCCATATACACATTTTGAAAATCCTTAGAAATTAGATTGTTTTAATAGATTCTTGTAAAAGTCTTCATCTGTTATTTCAAGTAGAAAGATGTAAATGTTATCTGTAAGCTGTTAGGTGGGTGATCCTAATGTATTTTAAATGACTGGATGATAAGAGATTATATTTGATGGCATATGAATATTAGAATTGTTCCAAGTGTTAATTTCTCTGTGATGCACTGGGAAAAAAAATGGCATTCATGTGTCTTTGCACTGTCTTTCTTTATAATGTTTTTCATGAAATAGAAAATGCAGTTCCCAATTTGCAAAACTAATTTCCATCCACAAAGCAGTCTCTGTCAGCAACAAGAAAAAATGGCTTTCATCCTTTTTAAAATTTTTATTATTTCATGCTAGCAGTCTATGACAACAGGGAATAGTCTTGTAGAAACGTAGCAATTTGTCTTGTTTAGTGTGATAAATTTTTTTGTACTTAATTTTTCATGTGCAGCATTTGGACTGATATATTAAAAAAATTTACAAGCTCATAAGACTGAAATTAGCCATGATACACCGAATCCCTGCATACATATATACAGTCTAAGCAAACTTTTTTTTTAATAATCTCAAAGCACCATTATAGTAAGTTTGTCTGTTGTTTTCAGGTTGATCCCCTGTTTACAGTGCCTGAACCTCCACCTCCGATTTCCAGCAGTATCACACCTCAGATTCTGCCTTCCTACTTTTCCCCATCCTCATCTAATATTGCAGCACCAGTCAAGCAGCTTTTGGTACAGACGACTCGTTCATTGGGTGTAAATACTTGTGAGGTTGGAGTAGTAACAGAACCAGAATGCCTTGGACTCTGCGAGCCTGGGACCAGCGTGAACTTGGAAGGAATTGTGTGGCATGAAACTGAAGAAGGTAAACTGTTTTTCCATTAGGTTTGTCTGCTAGTTATCTTAATGAGAACAGTGCTGTATCTGTCTGGATGCTAACTGGAGGCTCATTAGTCTGTTGGTCCACCCTTATGTAGAATGGCAGTCACAGCTTTATAGCTAAACTAGTGAGTTTCTCTTTTCCAAACAAACAGCAGATTTTTTTATTGTTTAAGCAATCATATTTTCCAAATTACCTTCCACGTAACCCAATTAGCAATTGAATTGTTTTCTATTGCTGTACTGAGAAAAGTCTGTGAAGAAATAGATATCAGAATAGCATAAATGTGCTGAACAGAAGGATTTTATGTAAATGTACATCATGAGGGGACTATATGTGATAGGACTGGATATATGAATAGTTTAGGAGAAAAATTACAAAGCTGAATAATTTTGGAACTCAGATACTATGATCAAAAATGTCACCATTACATAATAACAGAGGACCCAGAGATGACCCCCCGCAAAATGTATTTGATGTCATGATTATTGTTTGCGTTTTGGTTGTTTGAAACATGCTTTAAGAGGAAAACATTCTTGTTCTATCTGGTGAACAAGTGCTAGCTAAACCAGACCAGTTTCTTTAATACCCTTCAAAGGCATTTGGCCGAGTAGAGGTGCTGGAGAGCTTTGGGGAATACTAGATGTTGATTAGCTGTGATTTAGAACAAAGTAAGTAGAAAGAGGATTATACTGTGATATGCAGATTTTTCCATTTTGGTTTTCAAAAGCTAATTATTAAAATGCCAGCTTTCTCTTGTTAATGCTAAAAATAGTGCACGTGTACTTTAAGCTACTACTGCAATTTTTGGTTTGATAGTAGTGGAAGCCAATGCTAGCAGTGGCGGCAGCAGCAGCAGCAGCAGCAGCAACAGCAGTTGTTGCAGCGTGCTGAGAGGAGTATGAGGCTTGTAAGGTCCCTGGGAGGTGTCTGAAGGGGCTTCTGGGCCCACAGCACCCTTGGGCTATGTATGTGGAGGGACTGGCCAGCATGCGACAGGTCTTGCGAGAGGGGTGGTTGAGAGTTGGGTGGTGCCGGCGGTCCCCACACCTAGTTCAAACTGCTGGAAGCTGCATATAACTGGACCCTAGGGAGTGGCAGTGACAGTTTCCACAGCAGTTCACGCAAGAAAGGCAGCGCACTCTGACAGTTGTTGGGCTGCTACCTGCTCTGCTCACCCACAGGGTTAGGCTGCAGCCCTGACGGTCACCCCATCTAGCGGGTGGCTGTGCAAGCCTACCTGGAAGCTTGAGGTCCCCAGGGAATTAGAATTAGAAGGACAACATCTTTCAAAAGAATTACCATTTTATAAGTGGGCCATTTTTTCTGAGAACTATAAGGAGACTGTGTCTTGGCAACTACATCAGCCAGTTCCCGCAGGACCCTGGGATGCATCTCATCAGGTCCCATGGACTTCCTCAGGTGGTCTCGAACCTGATCTTCTCCTACCATGGGAGGGCCTTCATTCCCCCAGTCCCTGTCTTGAGGTTCAAGAGCTGGAGAGATATGGGAAGAGATATCCAGTGAAAACTGAGGCAAAGACATTGCCATATCTGTTCTGCTCCTTTATCCCTGAGGACAGTTTCCCGGGGAGTCCCATCCACTAGTTCCTTAAAGAACTCAAAGTTTGCTCTCCTAAAATTCAGGGTCTTGTCTTTACTCTTCACCTGGCCCATATCCCTCGAGATCATGACTTCCACCAGGACATGGTCACTGCAGCCCTGGCTGCCACCAATCTTGACATCTCTAATTAGTTCTTCTGTGTTGGTAAGCAACAGGTCCAGTAATGCTTCTCCTCTGGTCGGGCTGTCTATATCACCTGGATTAAGAAATTATCCTCGACACACTCCAGGAGTCTCCTGTACTGCTTACAGCTTGCTGTGCTGCTTTTCCAACAGATCTCAGGGTGACTGAAGTTCCCCAGCAGGATCAGAGCTTGCGAACGTGATTCTTCCTGTAGTTGAAGTAAGAACGCTTTGTCAACACGCTCCGCTTGACCGGGTACTTTAGTAAACACTAGCCACGAGGTTTCCTTTGTTGGCTTGGCCCCTAAGTTTTACCCATAAGCTCTCAACCTGTTCATCGCTCTTTTCCAAAGACAGCCCTGTGCAGTCATACTGGGTTTGCATGGCAAGGTTTTGATAGAGGGGGGAGCTACAGGGGTGGCTTCTGTGAGAAGCTGCTAGAAGCTTCCCCTGTGTCCAATAGAGCCAATGCCAGCCGGCTCCAAGACGGACCCGCCTCTGGCCAAGGACGAGCCAATCAGCGATGGTGGTAACGCCTCTGTGATAACATATTTAACAAGGGGGGGAAACTGCGCAATGGGAATTGTAGCTGGAGTGAGAATAGGTGAGAGAAGCAACTCTGCAGACACCAAGGTCAGTGAAGAAGGAGGGGGCGGAGGTGCTCCAGGCGCCAGAGCAGAGATTCCCCTGCAGCCTGTGCTGAAGACCATGGTGAGGCAGGCTGTCCCCCTGCAGCCCATGGAGGTTAACGGTGGAGCAGATATCCACCTGCAGTCCATGGAGGACCCCACGCCAGAGCAGGTGGATGTGCCCGAAGGAGGCTGTGACCCTGTGGGAAGCCCATGCTGGAGCAGGCTCCTGGCAGGACCTGTGGGCCCATGGAGAGAGGAGCCCAGGCTGGAGCAGGGTTGCTGGCAGGACTTGTGACCTCTCAGGGGACCCACGCTGGAGCAGCCCGTTCCTGAAGGACTGCACCCCATGGAAAGGACCCATGCTGGAGCAGTTTGTGAAGAACTGCAGCCTGTGTTCTTCTCCAACTCATGTTGGAGAAGTTCGTGGAGGACTGTCTCCCGTGGGAGGGAACCCCATGCTGGAGCAGGGGAAGAGTGTGAGGAGTCCTCCCCCTGAGGAGGAAGGAGCAGCAAAGACAACGTGTGATGAACTGACCGCAACCTCCATTCCTGTGCTGCTTGGCAGGGGGGTGGAGGTAGAGAAATCAGGAGTAAAGTTGAGCCCGAGAAGAAGGGAGGGGTGGGGGGAAGGTGTTTTAAGGTTTAGGTTTTATTTTCTCATTACCTTACTCTGATTTGATTGGTAAGAAGTTAAATTAATTTTCCCCAAGTTGAGTCTGTTTTGCCCATGATGGTAATTGGTGAATGATCTCTCCCTGTCCTTATCTCAACCCACAAGCTTTTCATTATATTTTTCTCTCCCCTGTCCAGCTGAGAAGGGGGAGTGATAGAGCAGCTTTGGTGGGCACCTGGCATCCAGCCAGGGCCAACCCACCACAGCAGTCAATCCATTCCTTTACATAGAGGGCAACTCCCCACCCCTCCTTCCTTGCCTGTTCCTCCTGAGCAGTTTATAGCCATCAATTGCATCACCACGTTTCAGTGATAGTGATTAGATCGTAGCTTTCCGGCTGCACAGTGGCTTCCAACTCCTCCTGCTTGTTACCCATGCTGCATGCATTGGGATAGAGGCACTTCAGCTGTGCTGTAGACCTTGTCACCTTTTTAGAGGAACAAGCCCTAATTCCTTTGAGGCATTTCACAGCTGTTTCCCTGTTGGTTCCTAATACATCAGCAGCCCCTGGCTCTCCTCTGTTGCTCAAAACTCTGTCCCCTTCCCCCACTGAATCTAGTTTAAAGCCCTTCTTGTAAGTCTGGCCAGCTTGTTGGTGAAGACTGTCTTGCCCTACTTGGTCAGGTGAATCCCATCAGCTCCTAATAGACCTGGCTTCTCAAAGGTAGACCCATGATCATGGAAGCCAAAATAATATCTTAGAGAATACCAATTTATTATAACAGTCAAATTTTTGTCTCAACTGATGTACGCTTTTACTCTGGTGTAAATCCATAGTAGTTCCACTGAAGCATAACTGGGATGAATTTGGATTGTGGGGCTTGTTTTACCAGGGAGAGAGAAAGTCAGCATTTCAAATAATTTTTTGAGAGGCCTTAAAAAAAATCCAAAAATAATCCCCAAGTACAGTGAAGATTTTTAACAAGAAAATCCATGTGTGGAGGAAACTGATAATTCCTATTGCCCCCACAATGTTTCCCCCCCCCTCTTTCTAAATTGATGCAAAGTGTTAGATAGTCCTTAAGAGTGAGAATGAAAGATTAAATTTAACAGTATAAAGACAAAACCAGGAATTAGAGTCAGTAGGGAAGACCATCCTGAATTTACTTACCTACTTGCCTCAGTTTTGAGGCAATTCAGTTTTAGCAGAGAGGAGAAACCTAGGTTTCAAGTTCTTTTAATTCAAGTTTCTTTTAATTCTTTTAATTCTCTTTCAGGAAAGAATGATCTCTCCCTGTCCTTATCTCGACCCACGAGCTTTTCGTTATATTTTCTCTCCCCTGTCCAGCTGAGGAGGGGGAGTGATAGAGCAGCTTTGGTGGGCACCGGGCGTCCAGCCAGGGTCAACCCACCACAACCTCCTTGCTGGAAGAGCATGGGAAGCTGAAATGTCCTTGACTTAGTATAAACACTGCTTAGCAACAACTAAAACATCAGTGTGTTATCAACATTATTCTCATGCTAAATCCAAAACACAGCACTATACCAGCTACTAGGAAGAAAATTAACTCTATCCCAGCCGAAACCAGGACAATGGGCAAGACGCTGGGAGGGGACACAGCTGGGACAGTTGACCCCAACTGACCAAAGGGATATTCCATACCCTATGACATTGTTCCTGGCAATAAAAGTTCAGGGAAAGGAGGAGGAGGAAGTGAGGACATTCATGGGTATGGCGTTTGTCTTCCCAAGTACTGTGGGGCTAACCCACCACAGTATTTTATGTAGATAATTTATTAATCTCCCACTGCAAAGCCCTTGAAGAAAATAGATCTTCAGCTAAGAAGAACTTAACTTATGGTTGTGTCATCATCTAGACAGGATTGATGAGGTAGTATAGTCAGAAAAATAAGTTTAAGGCAGTTTTTCCTAGATGTAAATTCATCCTTTATGTCTGCCACAGCTATCGTTGTGAATATCTGAAATATTTAAAAATAGCCCAAAATTGGCTCAGGTCTCTTTGGAAGCATTCTGTCTTGACTTCCAGGGCCCCTAAATTTCTCCAGTTAGATGTCCTAATTACAACTAAGAATGATTCCCATTCAGACAATAAAGATTTCTTGGATGTTTGTTAGTGTCTAGCAATCTTTAGAGATGTCTTTGAGAATAGCATTTTCTTTTTCTGTTGCAGAAGCCTAAACTACTCTTGTTTCAGATCCTGTTGCAATAGTTTGAAAGACCCTGTGGAATCACCTAGATGTCAAAATTCTGACAGTGTTCTGTCAGGTAGGCCCTCCTATTTGTGGGTGTCTGTGGACAAAAGTGCTCTTTTTAGGCAATTCCCTAACGTACTTGAGTTGGATATATCTAATCCCTAAAAAAAGACATATCAAAGACAAAAAGGATTCTGCTTCAAGATTTCTAAAACAGTGTGTGTTGCTCTGTGAGACTTTAAAGTATTTGAGGGAAACTCAGCTGTCATTTTGCATGGAAACATTTCTGGACTCTTGAAGGCTAGCTACTGACAGAATCACCTGAAATATTTTGGTTTAAGGAAGTTTTACTTCCACATCCCAGTTTTTCAAGCTTATCAGCACTTTTGGAGATTTGCCTTTTGTCATCGTCAGAGTCCAATACTCTCTGACCAGGTTCTTTTAGATATTTCGCATGTGGAGGGTGTAATGTTTAATATGAAATGTATTTGGAGATAGTTGATGTTACATGGGATTTCTGATTTAAAAGAGTGATAGAAAATATACTGAAAACACAATACAAATCTAAGTTACACTTAGCAAAAAATAGCAATTGCAATACACAGTTCAATCACAATACCAATGTGATCTCCATTACCAGTCTCTGTAATATGCTCACCATCATGACGCTGGGTGTCCCCAGTTGCCGGGAAGGAATACGTGGGATGAAACCAGCTCAAGTCCATTGCTCTCTTCGAAATAATTTTGTTAGTTGTTTTCATAGAATCATATAATCGTAGAATATCTCAAGTTGGAAGGGACCCACCCGGCAGAAGGCCATGTCCTCTACAACCACCAGAATGGATGTGGCAACCCCTCCCCAAGGAGGGGACACAGCTGGGACAGCTGACCCCAAATGACCAAAGGGATATTCCATACCATATGACGTCATGCTCAGCATATAAAGCTGGGGGAAGAAGAAGGAAGGGGAGACGTTTGGAGTGATGGCGTTTGTCTTCCCAAGTAACCATTATGCGTGATGGAGCCCTGCTTTCCTGGAGATGGCTGAATGCCTGCCTGCCGATAGGAAGTAGTGAATTAATTCCTTATTTTGCTTTCCTTGCGCGCGCGGCTTTTGCTTTACCTATTAAACCGCCTTTATCTCAACCCATGAGTTTTCTCCCTTTTACTCTTCTGATTCTCTCCCCCATCCCACTGCAGGGGGAGTAAGCGAGCAGCTGTGTGGTGCTTAGTTGCCAGCTGGGGTTAAACCACGACAGTCCTTTCTGGCACCCAACGTGGGGTGACCACCATAACAGATGGAGCCCAAAGTCATGGACTAAATGAACTCAATGGACATTTATGGACATTTCACGGACATTTCACAGGGATGGTCCATAGACTAAGGGAATGATATCTGTGTATTATATCAAAGGACGGGAAGGGGGGTGGTGGTTAATTAGGATGTGTTGGATAGTGTGGGACCTGAGCATGATGTAAATGGTATGGAATAAGGGGTGGAGAATGTGCTGGTTTTGACCGGGATGACAGAGTTAAATTTTCTTGATAGTAGCTAGTATGGGGCTATGTTTTGGATTTGTGCTGAAAATAGCGTTGATAATACAGGGATGTTTTCATTACTGCTGAGCAGTGCTTACACAGAGTCAAGGCCTTTTCTGCTCTTCAGACTGCCCCACCAGCGAGTAGGCTTGTGCTACAAGAAGTTGGAAGGGGACACAGCCACGACAGCTGACCCCAAATGACCAAAGGGATATACTGTACCATATGACATCATGCTCAGGAAAGGGAGACGGAAGAAGGAAGAAGAAAAAGGAAGAGGGGGACGTTCGGAGTTATGGCGTTTGTCTTCCCAAGTAACTGTTACGTGTGTGTCGTGGTTTAACCCCAGCCAGCAACTCAGCACCACGCAGCCGCTCGCTCATTCCCCCCCCGGTGGGATGGGGGAGAGAATCAGAAGGGTAAAAGGGAGAAAACTCGTGGGTTGAGATAAGAACAGTTTAATAATTGAAGTAAAATAAATTAGAACAGTTAAATAGGCAAAGCAAAAACCGTGCACGCAAACAAAACAGAACAAGGAATTCATTCACTACTTCCCATCGGCAGGCAGGTGTTCAGCCATCCCCAGGAAAGCAGGGCTCCATCACGCGTAATGGTTACTTGGGAAGACAAACGCCATCATGCCCAATGTCCCCCTCCTTCCTTCTTCTTCCCCCAGCTTATATACTGAGCATGACGTCATATGGTATGGAATAGCCCCTTGGCCAGTCTGGGTCAGCTGTCCTGGCTGTGCCCCCTCCCAGCTTCTTGTGCACCCGGCAGAGCATGGGCAGTTGAAAAGTCCTTTACCACCGTGAGCGCCACTTAGCACCTATTCAGAGACAGCTTAGCACTACTTAGCAAGAACCAAAGCATCAGTGTATCATCGACATTGTTCTCATCCTAAACCCAAAACACAGCCCCCATACCGGCTACCAAGACGAAAATTAACTCTATCCCAGCTGAAACCAGGACAGTATCCACCCCTTATTCCATACCATTTACATCATGCTCAGGTCCCACATTATCCAATACATCCTCTTTAACCACCACCCCTGTTGTCCCCAAAATGTCCATTGAGCTCGTTTAGTCCATGACTTTGGGCTCCATCTGTGATAGTGGTCACTCAGGACAGGAGAGGTGGTGTGTTGCGTGGAGTTCTTGGGCACCAAAGCCAGCTCAGGTCAGGTCACTGCTGCACTTGCCCTGCTTCTTGTAAGGCTTCTCCTCCATTGGTTCAGGTGGTTCCTGCTATGGTAGTTCCTATAACATGCAACTCAGATCATGGGTTACAACAATTTAAAGGTATATCCATCACAATCTCCACCCCTGGCCCCTTTGGGCTAGGTTTAACATTGCAATGAACTCCTCCCCTTACTCCTAGCCTGGCTAGCAACAAGGGGTTCCTGCTATAGTAATTCCCATAACATGCAACTCAAATCCCGGGTCACAACAATTTAAAGGTATTTCCATTACAGTCTCCACCCCTGGCCCCTTTGGGCCAGGTTATAGGGTTTAACACTGCAATGGAGTCCTCCCCTTGCCCCTGCTCCGGCGTGGGGTCCCTCTGACAGCACAGTCCCTGAACTTCTCTAATGTGAGTCCTTCCCACGGGCTGCAGTTCTTCACTAACTGCTCCAGCGTGGGTCCCCCACAGGGTCACAAGTCCTGCCAGCAAACCTGCTCCAGCGTGGGCTCTTCTCTCCACGGGTCCACAGGTCCTTCCAGGAGCCTGCTCCAGCACAGGCTTCCCATGGGGTCACAGCCTCCTTCGGGCATCCACCTGCTCCAGCATGGGGTCCTCCATGGGCTGCAGGTGGATCTCTGCTCCACTCTTAACTTCCATGGGCTGCTCTGACATGGGATTATCCACGTCCACAGACGCTTTGGGGTGTCATGCTCCCGCAGGAACTCGTCCACAGGTCACAGCCCCTTCGACTCGAGTTGACACTGGAGTTCCAGCCTGTCCAGTACAGCAGCACAGAAAAACAGCGATGCCCTGGCCATCTGCCAGCCCGGGTACGTGGCCATTGCTGTTATCAAAATGTTCCCAGGCACAACACAGTAAGATGACTCTAACATACAGTAAGGCAAGCAAGCCCCATGGCAAGCACAGAAGCCTGCCGATTAACAGCTAAACAGCAATAACAGCTATAAATTCGATCTAGCGCATTCCAATTAAATCTGTTGTTATCTCGAACCCTTCGAGCCCCACGTTGGGCGCCAAAAAGGACTGTCGTGGTTTAACCCCAGCCAGCAACTCAGCACCACGCAGCCGCTCGCTCATTCCCCCCCCGGTGGGATGGGGGAGAGAATCAGAAGGGTAAAAGGGAGAAAACTCGTGGGTTGAGATAAGAACAGTTTAATAATTGAAGTAAAATAAATTAGAACAGTTAAATAGGCAAAGCAAAAACCGTGCACGCAAACAAAACAGAACAAGGAATTCATTCACTACTTCCCATCGGCAGGCAGGTGTTCAGCCATCCCCAGGAAAGCAGGGCTCCATCACGCGTAATGGTTACTTGGGAAGACAAACGCCATCATGCCCAATGTCCCCCTCCTTCCTTCTTCTTCCCCCAGCTTATATACTGAGCATGACGTCATATGGTATGGAATAGCCCCTTGGCCAGTCTGGGTCAGCTGTCCTGGCTGTGCCCCCTCCCAGCTTCTTGTGCACCCGGCAGAGCATGGGCAGTTGAAAAGTCCTTTACCACTGTGAGCGCCACTTAGCACCTATTCAGAGACAGCTTAGCACTACTTAGCAAGAACCAAAGCATCAGTGTATCATCGACATTGTTCTCATCCTAAACCCAAAACACAGCCCCCATACCGGCTACCAAGACGAAAATTAACTCTATCCCAGCTGAAACCAGGACAGTGTGATAAATCCCTGCTTTCCTGGAGATGGCTAAACACCTGCCTGCCGATGGGAAGTAGCGAATTAATTCCTTATTTTGCTTCGCTTGCGCGTGTGGCTTTTGCTTTACCTATTAAACTGTCTTTATCTCAACCCATGAGTTTTCTCACTTTTGCCGTTCCAGTTCTCTTCCCCCATCCCACTGGAGAGGGAGTGAGTGAACAGCTGTGTGGTGCTTAGCAGCCTACCAGGGTTAAAACACAACAGATGATAACTATCTGAAACCATAAAAGTAATTAGCAAAACCAAACAAACACTGTTGTTCTCCCCACTACTTTCACCAACAAATTAAGAAGGCTTAGAGGGAGGGATGGAGTAGAATCACACAGAATCAGGACATTTTATCTGGAAAAGTAGAAAGCAGCACTGACAGAGACGGATTGCCAATGAGGAAAAGGTGTTCTCCCATAGATTCCAGTTCTCCCATAGATTCTCCCATAGATGTGTTCTCCCATAGATTCCAGTTAATGGACCATAGCTCCAAACAATAAATGACAAAACGCAGTAACAATAGATGCCTCCACAAGAAGTTTGTAACACTAAGAAAAGGTGTGAAAGGAATGACAGTTGGCTACCTTTCTTGATTCTTCAGCAGAAGCCTCTCTCCTCATCCAGAAGGCAGCTGTGGCTGTGGCACCATTTCCTCATAGTTTCACTGTGTTTAGAGCTTCTACCAACGATCCTTTGGGTATGATATTTTAGTCAATTAGTTACCTAGATTAAAGAGGATAGGTTTCTTTCTTGGGGTCTGTCCTCTGACAGAGACAGAAAACAGTACTAGAATTTAAGGTAGGACCATACATTTATTGTAACTGTCAAGGGACTAAAGAAGATGGAGGGTCTTCTGCCTATTTTGGGAATGTAACAAAAGTAGGACTTGCGTCAATTGGTAAAGTTAGAGTAGAAAAAAGTAGATCCTGTGTACAGAAATCTTCTTTTCTCCTGGAAGACCTTTCCTATTCTGGTTGAAAAGCTTATATAGATATTATTTTGAGAAAGAAATGTTAAAATGACCGATGAAAACACCACAGAAGGGGATACATTTCACTTTTGAAGAAACAAAGAACACCACTGGAGATGGAGGACTGCAGACTTAAAAACAGAGTGATATATTCTTCTTACTGAATATCCCAAACCACCTAAAATAGCTATCAGAATACCCGCTAAAGAGAGTAAGCTAGATTTTTAAATGTCCATGAAAAACATTTGTAGAGGTGATACAAAATATCTTTTTCCTTTCATCATATTAAAAACAACCCAGACCCAGCTAGTGTCTTATGAGATACCCTCTTTTTCTTTGCACAGTCCAATGCATTATGCACAATCAGAAACAATTCAGTAGGAAAGCTTTTTAGGACAGTGTGACTGACCAATAAAGCCCTACAATGGAAGAAGGCTCAGAGGAGATGGGCAAGGGTGATATGCCCATAAAGCTCAGGAAATAATGCAGGGTGTGACTGACCACAGCTGTTGCAAAAAAAACCTGACTTTCTCTCATAGAATCATAGAATCATTTTGGTTGGAAAAGACCCTTGAGATCATTGAGTCCAACCATAAACCTAACACTGCCAAGTCCACCACTAAACCATGTCCCTAAGCAATACATCTTTCAAATACCTCCAGGGATGGTGACTCAACGACTTCCCTGGGCAGCCTGTTCCAGTGCTGTAGAGAACTGCTAGTGCAAAACAACAAGATGTCTCAAACAGCCTGGGTGCTAAAACCACAATGCAGAGCGACAGTCGCTAGGACCCAGGACCGGACAGTACCCTGGAGCGAGGGTGAGGGAGGGAGCCCTGTGGAGACAGGGCGGCCTTGCCTCGGCCCAGTTCCCCGCGGTCTGTGAAGCGTCTTATTCCCCCCTCCCCACACCTACTGCCTGGGGGACAGTCCTGGTATTATTTCTCTTGGTTTGACTGGTCGCTGATGTAATTTTCCAATTAGCAAAACTACTAACCACTTGTGCCTTGGGAAAGGAATTTGGGAGGGAGCTAAAAGATAACAAACTGTGGAAAACTAACAGCTCTAACCTTGAAGAAGAGCTAACAAGCCGATAAAAGTGAACATCTTGGCACCAAAGACTGGACGGTGGCCAGAGAAGATAAAACTGCAGAAAGTAGGTGAAAGGTAAATGCGGCGAGGGGAGATCACGACCACCGACTCAAATCAGGACCAAAAAGACTTGCCCCCCCCCACCTGAAAGGAGCATGCGTGCTAATTTACATAGCAAGCGAGGCTAATTTAAATACAGTAAACCAATAGTGTATGAAATGTTAATCACTAACCAATAAGTGTAAATTTAGGCAGGTTTATACTAATCATGTAGCCTGATAAATATGCTGTAGTTTGTGTGCTCGTGTGTGCCGGTCCTCATGTTGGTGTTTGTGCTCATGTTCGTGCGTGCGTGATTTGTGGAATTATCATCACCAAGTCCCCTGCGCAGAATCAACACCTCTATAAGAACCTTCACTTCTCCTCACTCTTCTCCTTCTTTCCTCACCGAATACCCTTGTTGGCAGGACCAACGCTGGATCCAGGACTGGTGATTCTCTTTTCCTTCTCTCTCTCTCTTTCACTTTTCCTAAGGTGATTAAGTTGTTAAAGTTGTTAAACTGTAGTCAAGTACTGCATGGCCTACCTTGATTTTCCGTAAACCCGCATAGCTGGGGTGGATATAACCGTGAGAGGGTTGGCGGGTATCGAATATTTGTATATGTATTTGTATTTGTATATATAGAGACAATATTTGTCTCTATAGAAGCTTTCTATTAAAGCTAGTGTTTGTGTACGGACCTTGAGTGTTGGCCCACCTTAATCCACACCGAGACAATTTGCAAATCTTTGACACTCCTCCCCCCTCCTCCCCAGGTGGGACGTGACAGCTCCTTGAACTCTGACAGGCTTGGTGCTGTGACCACTTCCCTGGGGAGCTTGTTCCAGTGACCAACCACCCTCTCAGTGAAGAACCTTTTCCTAAGGTCCAATCTGAACTTCCCCTGATGCAGCCTCATTCCGTTTCCTCGTGTCCTGTCACTGGTCACTAGAGAGAGGGGATCAGCACCTCCCCCTCCGCTGCCCTCCTTGAGGAAGTTGTAGACTGTGATGAGGTCACCCCTCAGCCTTCTCTTCTCCAAGCTGAACAAACCAGTGTTTGTTCAGTGACCTGAGCCACTCCTCATAAGTCTTGCCCTTGAGACCTTTCACCATCTTGGTCTCCATCCCAGGTGCAGAATCTGGCACTTGCTCTTGTTAAATTTCATATGGCTGGTGATTGCCCAGCTCTCTAGTCTATCCAGATCCCTCTGTAAGGCCTCTCTACCCTCGAGGGAGTCCACAGCTCCTCCTCATCGGCAAACTTACTTAATGTACATTCGATTCCTGTGTCCAGATCATTTATAAAAAGAGTATAAAAAGAGTATAAAAGTCTTTATAACACTGTGTAGGCAGAGCCACATATTCACTTCCCCCATGCTGGTCCGGCTAACTCTGTGTCCTGGTTTCAGCTGGGATGATAGAATTAATTTTCTTCCTAGTAGCTGGTATAGTGCTGTGTTTTGGATTTAGGATGAGAATAACGCTGATAACACACTGATGTTATAGTTGTTGCTAAGTAGCGTTTATACTAGTCAAGGACTTTTCAGCTTCCCATGCTCTGCCAGGTGCACAAGAAGCTGGGAGGGAGCACAGCCAGGACAGCTGACCCAGACTGGCCAAAGGGCTATTCCATACCATACGATGTCATGCTCAGTATATAAACTGGGGGGAGTTAGCCAGGGAGCAGCGATCGCTGCTTGGGGACTGGCTGGGCATCAGTCAGCGAGTGGTGAGCTCTCTCTCTCTCATAATTTTCCTTTTCATTACATCATCATCATCATCATTATTATTATTATATTTCAATTATTAAACTGTTCTTATCTCAACCCATGAGTGTTCTTACTTTTGCTCTTCCAATTGTCTCCCCCATCCCACAACAACCTCATGCAACGCTACGGGCTTGGGGAAGAGTGGCTGGAAAGCTGCCTGGTGGAAAAGGATCTGGGGTGTTGGTCGACAGCCAGCTGAATATGAGCTAGCAGTGTGCCCAGGTGGCTAAGAAGGCCAATAGTATCCTGGCTTGTATCAGGAATACTGTGGCCAGCAGGACCATGGAGGTGATAGTGCCCCTGTATTTGGCACTGGTGGGGCCGCACCTCGAGTACCGTGTTCATTTTTGGGCCCCTCACTACAAGAAGGACATTGAGGTGCTGGAGCGTGTCCAAAAAAGAGCAACGAAGCTGGTGAAGGGTCTGGAGCACAAGTCTTATGAGAAGCGGCTGAGGGAACTGGGGTTGTTTAGTCTGGAGAAAAGGAGGCTGAGGGGAGACCTTATTGCTCTCTACAGCTACCTGAAAGGAGATTGTAGCGAGGTGGCTGTCTATCTCTTTTCCCAAGTAGCAAGTGATAGGACAAGAGGAAATGGCCTCAAGCTGTGCCAGGGGAGGTTTAGGTTGGATATTAGGAAAATCTTCTTCACTGAAAGGGTAGTCAGGCACTGGAAGGGGCTGCCCAGGGAAGTCGTTGAGTCTCCATCCCTGGAGGTATTCGAAAGATGTGGTGCTTAGGGACATGGTTTAGTGGTGGATTTGGCAGTGTTAGGTTTATGGTTGGACTCAATGATCTCAAGGGTCTTTTCCAACCAAAATGATTCTATGGTTCTATGAGAGAAAGTCAGGGGGTTTTTGCAACAGCTGTGGTCAGTCACAGAGATCCCTGTTCTCATATCCCTACTTCAAAGACATTTTTCCTTTTGATTTTGCTTTTTTACCTAGGGATCCTCATTAGCATGCTCTCTAAGCACCCAAACACAGACAAAAAAAAAATGTTTGCAGAGTTTCAGTTAGGGCTTATCATTCCTGTTTTTCTGAGAAATAATAGAGGCATGGAGAGGACATGATTTCACTCAGAATATCCAAGACACCATAGTTGAAACACCTTGTGTTTCAGTACATCAATCTAACCTTAATCTTTCTCCTTTCTTACATTGTCTCATGGACTACTGTTGTAGCCTAACAAAGTGATCAACACTTGCTGCAAATGAAGCTTCCCTTCTGTTCAAATAAGAAAACATAATAAATCATTAGTCCAAGTATTCCACATTTCGTGTGTGATATTCTACAGTTACTTGCACCTTCTATTCTCTGCTCTGCCCTAATCATTCATATCCTTTCTATTCTAATCACTGCATTATGAGTTTATAACAAAACCAACAAAAAACAATTTTCTACACTTGGTAGAAATTCACATATTTTGCCCTACTGAAATAAAAAAATAAACCTAATCTAAACTGTCATGAAATCATAAAATGCTTCTGGCAGTTCTATCAAAGCATATAGACATGTACAGACCCTTTGAAGAAATGAAACTGCAATTTATCAAGTGTGATTTATAAGCAACACTCATTTAGTTGGGAGATAACACTGCTGTCTAGTCATTAATATTCATCTAGTATGGGTCACTGACAAAAGCCCTTGAGATCCCAGAGATTAACAGCCAATCCTCTGTTTTACAAGCTCACATCAAAAAGAATATTAATAAAGAGGAGGGGCAATGTAAAAGCTTGTCTGAGTAATTCAGGCACTAGAACAAGACATTTTTTCTCTTTGCTCTGCCTTGAACTGGTCCATGGAAAAACCTGGCATCAGCTACAAAGCATGAAGCTGCTAATTTTTCATAAAATGTTTTTCACTAACATACGGGAAGTATGCAAAAGTTCTGTTTGGTAGATAAAGGCAACAACTTGTATGCATCCCTTTCCTGAATACATCAATTATACAACCTCAAACATTATTCAGATATTTGGAAATAAACAGCCATGCACATAAGTGTTTGATGGCTTTTCTCTCCCTCAAAACCAGAGACATTTACTATTATAAACAAATTAGCCAGCCTTCAAGGCATCCATTTACTTTATCTCATTAATAACTTCTTAGAAAAACTAAAGTAGAAATGCTACCATCTCATATTCAGGTTCATTTTAGTCTTCAAACATCCCACAATTGTGCCTTTCCTATTTACTTTACTCCTATGCAGGATGGCTGACTAGAGATTTACTCTTCTTACATATAAATGAATGGAAACAAGACAGGAACATACCTACAAAGGGAGCAGTTATTCCTCCATACAAATATAAACATGCCCATTGAGATGGACTTCAAACAGCTTGTTGCTAGCATTTTAAATACAGCAATATTAATTGGCATAGTTTTTGAGCTTGGTCCACTCATTGTGCAGTCATCAGTTAGCTCTGTCTGGACCTTATTTGTGTAAAAAAAAAAAAAAAAAAAGAGCTGTCTTCTTACAGCATGTCTGCAAACACCCTAGGTTCAATTCAACCAGTGACATATTTTAGGGCATGCGATGTGAAAGAGGGAATTTGGTTTGTGGGGACTTTCCAGGGCTACCTTTATATGAGCTAGCTCAGGTACTTCCAGAAATTAACTTTTGAGCAGAGAGTGGGGAAGAAGCAGGAAGCTTTTAGGCTGGCTCTTCTGCCCCAGAGCCTGCAATGTGAAACTTGTACCTTCAGGCACAGCTCCAAAATCCTTATTCTGTGTCAGATGAGCCAGTTTAAAAAGTTCCCACTCCACTCTTATCTTCCAGGTACTCATTCCCATATCTTTCAGTTGTTTTTAACTAGACTATTAAACATACCTATCCTTCTGGATGAAGACATATTAGTCAAATTGACACTGCTAACAGAGTCATAATCATAGAATCATAGAATCATAGAATCGTTAAGGTTGGAAAAGACCCTTAAGATCATCGAGTCCAACTGTTAACCTAGCACTGCTAAGTCCATCTATACCATGTCCTTGAGCACCACATCTATCCGTTCTTTAAATACCTCCAGAGATGGAGACTCAACCACTTCCCTGGGCAGCCTGTTCCAATGCTTGACCACCCTTTCGGTGAAGAATTTTTTCCTAATGTCCAACCTAAACCTCCCCTGGCACAGCTTGAGGCCATTTCCTCTAGTCCTATCCCTTGTTACTAGGGAGAAGAGACCGACCCCCACCTCACTACAACCTCCTTTCAGGTAGCTGTAGAGAGCAATAAGGTCTCCCCTCAGCCTCCTCTTCTCCAGACTAAACAACCCCAGTTCCCTCAGCTGCTCCTCATAAGACTTGTGCTCTAGATCCTTCACCAACTTCGTTTCCCTTCTTTGGACATGCTCCAGCACCTCAATGTCCTTCTTGTAGTGAGGGGCCCAAAAATGAACACGGTACTCGAGGTGCAGCCCCACCAGTGCCAAATACAGGGGCACTATCACCTCCATGGTCCTGCTGGCCACAGTATTCTTGATACAAGCCAGGATGCCATTGGCCCTCTTGGCCACCTGAGCACACTGCTGGCTCATGTTCAGGCGGCTGTCAACCAACACCCCCAGGTCCTTTTCTGCCAGGCAGCTCTCCAGCCACTCCTCCCCAAGCCCGTAGCGTTGCATGGGGTTGTTGTGACCCAAGTGCAGGACCCGGCACTTAGCCTTGTTGAACCTCATACAGTTGGCCCCGGCCCAACGATCCAGCCTGTCCAGGTCCCTCTGCAGGGCCTTCCTACCCTCCAGCAGATCGACACTTCCACCCAACTTGGTGTCATCTGCAAACTTACTGAGGGTGCACTCAATCCCCTCATCCAGATCATCAATGAAGATGTTGAACAGGACCGGCCCCAGTACTGAGCCCTGGGGAACACCACTCGTGACCGGCCGCCAACTGGATTTGACTCCATTCACCACCACTCTCTGGGTTCGGCCATCCAGCCAGTTTTTAACCCAGCGGAGAGTGCACCCATCCAAGCCGTGAGCAGCCAGCTTCTCCAGGAGAATGCTGTGGGAGACTGTGTCAAAGGCCTTGCTAAAGTCCAAGTAGACAACATCCACAGCCTTCCCCTCATCCACTAAGCGGGTCACCTTGTCATAGAAGGAGACCAGGTTAGTGAAACAGGATCTCCCTTTCATAAACCCATGCTGGCTGGGCCTGATCCCTCGGTTGTCCCGCACTTGCTGCATAATAGCACTCAAGATGATCTGCTCCATCATGCATGGAAGGACACACAGGCAGGAAGCTTTTCAAGCAACAGATTCATATTGCAGAATTGCCCCTTCAGTAAACAGCTGGAGCAAAGAGCTATCAGTCCCAGGTTATTTGTTCAGGTAATCATGGCAGTGTTAGCCACCACAGTTTTAACTGCTTCAGGAACATCTATAATGGCGATTTTAACTAAGGGTACAGTTTTGTATCAGCCCTTCTGTTCATATAGCCGAACACGTGGGCAAATCAGATCTGTCAAAAAAACAATACATTATTTTTTTGTGCCTTTGGTGGGATTCACCTTGACATGCCAGCTAGTGATCCAGAACCCACGGGAAAGTGGGACAATAACAGCTCAGTTTGAGACTGGTTTCTGCAGAGGTGGAACCACACGCTAAGTGTACACTTTGCACTGAAGAGGACAGGGGACCCTCACACAATCCATTCTGCTGGCACAGCCATAGAGATGGCAACTGCTGGCAGAGACCTGTAACATCTTATACTAACAACACTGGTGTTTTTGATAACTGAATATTGCATGTCAAAGTCCTTTGCTAACTTGGGTTAACACTTTTTTTTTTCCCCATAGAGAAAGCAACACCTAAAAGTATAGCCTGCAGTACACAGACCTGGTCCTTAAATATCTATTACTTACCACTTAAGAGCAGACATAATTTTAGAAATACCTTTTATATTCACTATTTTCAAAGAAAAGATTCTCTCTGATATATACCCAAAAAGGATATGTCTTTTACATGTCCAATAAGGATACCTTGCTGTGAGAGGCCACCTTCAAAAACCTGAAGTTTTTTATTTCAGTATATTCTTTCTTTCTGTCTCTCTGAGGACTACTGATTTTGATATTCAACTGTTTAAAAGCTAACCTGAGAAAACATATTTCTCAGAGACATATCTTCTAAATCAGTAACTTATCATAGTAACTTATCAGTAACTGCATCATAAAATAAGAAAGCAATTCAAACATTGTACAGCTGATAGTGGCAAAAAAAAAAAATCAGAATGAAAAGAAGTTAAATATATTAAGAGGTCATGTTTTTGTTCAGTTGGCCGAGACAGCAAATTTGTCCAAATGTTCTCTAACATTGTTTTCAAATTTGAATGAACTAATACAAACTAATGCCAAATTTTGAACTTAATGTGTCCAGGGACAAGTTAAGTTTAATGGGAGTGGTGTTCCAGTATCTAGCAAATAATAGAGAGAGACTGTTTGTTTATCTATTTTTAGACTGTTTTCAAAACAGAGTCAAAATTTTCAAAATTTCCAGCTCAAGACATCATTTTCAGAAAGTGCTAAATAGTCTGTGTACAAAAATCTGGGACTTCTCTGAGATGTCTCAAATAAAGCATTTGGGGATCTCTTAAATCGTTATTGAAAAATTTGGTTTAAGGACATGAACAATTAATATATGGCCTGGATTAAAGGATCCTATTAGAAAAGTGGAAAGACTTTAAATGACTCGAATTACTTTTAGATTGGCCCTTAATACACCTCCTAACTCAGACTATCAATAAATGCAGGATAAAACAGTGACAACAAACCCTTTCATAAAGTAAGCAGAGGGCAGGGCTTAAATCAATTTACTCTTTATTGGTGGCAATCCTGTACAAATCTTCTGCAGGTTCTACATGGCACAGTTTTCAAGGAAGCCTCGAAATGATATAGATATGAGCGCTATAAAACAGGGAATGCATGCAAGTCTAATACCAGTTGGATGATGGCCTTAATACAGAGCTCCTGAAGATGAAAGTACTTTGCCTGTATTACTACTAGCATTTTAGGTAACTGAAAATGGAAGAAGTTAGATTTGCTTGTCATTGCTTTTATTTACTTCTGGAATTTCACTCCTTATGGGTACTAAAAGCAGCCTAGTAAGTCTTCCTTTTTGTATTTGAAATATGAAAGGTGAAAATATAACTCCGTTTTTATTTTTGCAAAATTTCTTTGATGTCAACAGTGTTTACGTGACAGGTCCTGATACTACACTGTTAAAAACTCATTGAGAATAAAGCTTCCATTATTATTGGAATATCATTATGTCTAATGGCCAAGCAGAAAAGACTGAATGAAAGATTCCTGAAGATGCACTGTTTGCTTGTTGAGGTTAGAGAAAGAAGATAAGGCACACCCAAAATAACTTTGGAAAAAGCCTAAACAGACATCTGAGATACAGATATGGAGTTGGTGGATCTCTGAATATAAGCAAAGAACTTCACATATACATTCTTACACTGTAACATATCTTTTCTATAGAGAAAAAAAAAAGGCCAAAAGACTCGGATAAGCACAAACCTCTTGGATTGTGATATGCATGACATAATATGGAAAATTCTTCATTCTTACACAGCAAAGAAAATATTTAACCTCCCCTAGACTGGATTAGCCTGAGTATCTACTGAAGACTTACCACTTACTTTCAATATTGTTGATAATTAAAGGGAGCATCAGATAACTGTATATTTTATTACAATTAGTATCATGGCCTTTAAATTCTGCAGAGTACTTGTTTACTGCTCCATAGAAACAATGTAGCGTTTGCTGTACCATTCAAAAACAAGTGAATATTAACTCATATTCTCAAACTGTGTTAAAGAAACTGATGATAATGTTGGAATGGATACAGCCAATGTTTATGGCATACTATGACTAATTTCCAGAACATAGTGCAATTACTTTGCTTTGTGGTTCTAAAACCTAGAAATCTTAATATCACGGACATATTTCTTTTGGTCTGAATTTAGGCTCTAAAAGCCACTTCTGAGCGAGCTATTCAGTATAAAAATGTATTAACAATTTTCAGTAACCCCATGATCTCTCCATCTCAGATTCACCATCTATTAAATGGGGATAGCCTTTTTTCCCCACTCTGGGTATTATGAAGTGGCCACTCCGTGGTCGGAGTGGGTATAGTATTTAATTATAACTTATAAATTAAAACACAGAACTGATGCCAGATCAATCAAAAGAGAAGGCCAGATATTCAGAAGAAAAAAGCACACTGCGAGTAGGTCTTTCCTTCAGACTCTCATTATGACAAAAGTATGTGCTAGACTGTTGAAAATATTGCCACAGTTGTAGGTGTTAACCACATAAAAATCTGGTTTTCAAAAAATTAACTAACTCCTAACTCTGGGGAGGTCCCTGCTGACTGGAAGCTAGCCAACGTTATTCCAATTTACAAGAAGGGCGTGAGGGAAGACCCAGGAAACTACAGACCTGTTAGTCTAACCTCAGTTCCTGGGAAAATTATGGAGAAGATCATACTGGGTGCTATTGAAAGGCATTTAAAGGGCAATGCAATCCTCAGGCACAATCAACATGGGTTCACAAAGGGAAAGTCCTGTTTAACTAATTTAATATCCTTCTACGATAAGGTCACCTGCCTAGTAGATGAAGGGAAGGCGGTAGATGTAGTTTTTCTGGATTTTAGTAAGGCTTTTGATACTGTCCCTCACAGCATCCTTCTGGACAAGTTGTCCAACTGTGGGATGAGCGAGTTCACAGTGCGCTGGGTGAAGAACTGGCTGAAGGGCAGGCCTCAAAGGGTTGTAGTGAATGGGGCTACATCTGGCTGGCGACCAATCACCAGCGGTGTTCCTCAGGGTTCAATTCTAGGGCCAGTTCTGTTCAATATATTGATCAATGATCTGGATGCAGGAGTTGAATGCACCCTTAGCAAGTTTGCTGATGATACCAAACTGGGAGGTGCTGTTGACTCTCTTGAGGGACAGGAGGCCTTGCAGAGGGACCTAGATAGATTGGAACATTGGGCTATGATTAATGGGATGAAATTTAACAAGAAAAAATGCCGGATTCTGCACCTAGGATGGAGTAATGCTGGACACAAGTGTAGATTGGGAGAGGAGTGGCTGGAGAGCAGCCCTGCAGAAAGGGATCTGAGGGTGCATTTGGACAATGCCCTTAACATGCTTTAACTTTTGGTCAGCCCTGAATTGGTCAGGCAGTTGGACTAGATGATCATTGTAGGTCTCTTCCAACTGAAATATAATATTCTATTCTATTCTGTTCTGTTCTGTTCTGTTCTGTTCTGTTCTATTCTAACTCCTCTAAGCACTTTGAGATCCTTGGAAGAGGAAGAAAACAACTAAGCAAAGAAATATTTAGACCTAAGTCCTTTTTTCATTCACAGAAAATGACTCTGGAATTAGGTCTTTCATTTGTTTGGGGGCAAGGAAGAGACTGTTTCTTGGCTTCCTTCTTCCTCAGTATCACACAGGAAGCCTTGTGGGTTATTTTTCATGTGTTTGTTCTAAATAAAAGAAAGAAAGAAAAATAAAACTGGTGTAGGATGCCAGTGGATAAATCTGAGAAATCAAGCTGTTTCCTTCTGCCACACACAAGCTTTCAGCTTAGTCCCATATGTCACAGCAGCTCAATAGAGCATAATGTATTGTCTTTTTCTGCTACACTCAAATTTGCATGAAAAAGGAGCAGTCAAATGAAAACTATCCAATTAAAAAGCACTGGTTCAGAATACTGTACTTCAGGAAAACATTCATTATTATTTAGTGCTTGACAAATAACTTGGCCATCAAATACTAGTAGAAGAAAAAATGCTATGTGAAAAAGAGGCTTGTACTTATGCAGTGCTAATGACCATCTAAAAGAGTGATTCTGCACGGTTACCTTCTCCTTTAGATTCACAGCAGCAGTTTCACAAGAGCAGCTATACATTGTAATCTGCAGACATTTTAGGCTATCCTTGTGCTTTAAAGAGCAATCTGGGCAGTAAAAGAACCACTAATCTGCGAAGTAAAGTTCCCAATCAATGACAAGTTTATTTAACAAAGATGATTAGGGAGGAAATATTCAAATTTTTATACAGACAACATAGCTCATTGTAACAGCAGCGACAAATAGTTGAGAGTTCTCTATATTCATTAGAGAATAAACATTTCCATTATTAGATTTTGATTTTTAATTAAATATAACACAGACACAGAGTAGCACATAAGCTGTATCTTTAAAGAGGTCAGATAACTATTGTAAAATTATCATACCCGTTAATTAATGTCAGGAATTTGTTTCTTTATTAACATGCTGATCCTATAAAAACAACTAATTAACAGTCACTTTTCAAAAAGTTAACATCTTGGGAACAAATATAATTTCACTGTAATTTGAGACAGTTTCATAGTCAAAGGCAAGCATATAGATAAATGTTAACATCCACTAAATTAGTCACAGATTTTGTGAGAAAGCCAAATATACCCTTTACTTTCTAATTGTGTAAGAAAGATTTACAGCCACACACATCGCAGCAAAATATTTTCTCCAATTATGCACATTTCTATAAAGTGCACGTAATAGGGAAGCAAATATAGGTCTCTGAACAGCACATATCTGTGGCTTATTGGCACAACTCTTTAGATCTTTTATCAGGTTAGTCAAAAAGCAAAACAGTCTGGAAGTTCTTTTGGCATTACTGTATTTGTTCACCTGTGGCCTACTACAGTGAAGTGACTACATCAGTGGACAAGGGAAGAGCTGCAGATGTCATCAACCTGGACTTCTGTAAGACCTTTGACACAGTCCCCCACAATATTCTTGCCGCTAAATTAGAGAGACATGGGTTTGACAGATGGACTTTTAGATGGATAACGAATTGGCTGGATGGCCACATCCAAAGAGTTACAGTCAATGGCTCAATGTCCAAGTGGAAAACAGTGACGAGTGGTATCCCTCAAGGGTCCATATTGGGACCAATACTATTTAATAATTTCATCAGCGACATAGACAGTGGGATTGAGTGCATCCTCAGCACGTTTGCAGACGACACCAAGCTGAGTGGTGCACTTGATACTCTTGAGGGAAGGAATGCCATCCAGAGGGACCTTGACACGCTTGAGGAGTTGGCCTGTGCAAACCTCATGAAGTCTAACAAGGCCAAGTGCAAGGTCCTGCACCTGTGTTACATGCGGGATTCAGAAAAACGTTAATCACCAAGGACTGCTTAGAAGAAGTTAATCGCCAGCAATTGACAGCTACCAAGGACAGAGTAGAGCTAGGAAGAAAGTTAATCACCAGCATGCCAGTAGAAACCAAGGACAGAGGAGAGGCCTGTAAGATAAGAAGGAATCTCTGAATGAAAGAGTGAGCTCAGAACAAAGATAATGGGGAGTCTGAACATAAAACAAGAAACTCCCTGGACATTGAGGAGCATCAGCTGTGTTCTTAACAAAAGAAAACAGCCAAATCAGCATGATTAGGTGGAAAAAAAATCAACGAGGTCAACAAGCGGACAGCTCGAATTTGAGGATAACGACCACCAAGGACCCCTGAAAGAATCCCCCGAATTAAACAGCGCATGCTCCTGTGGGAGGGGAAATATGTTAATGATTTCTGGGAAATAATTGTAATATTAATGACTTTTCTCAGAAAATTAATGAATATGTATGTTTAAGTTTTATAAATACCTTGCTGGCGTGACCTACGGCATACATACTAGGTGGAGATATCCCCCGTGCATCCAGTGCTGCAATAAAGAATGCCTACTTTCTAAATGCCAAATCGGTGTTAGAAAGTTTTTGGACCAGTTTGCGGTAACAGTTTTGGCAACCCAGATGGGACTCTGCTTCTGAACCTCGACGGATCCGCGGGATCGCAGGACCTCCAGCCAGCACTGAGGGATTCTTG
Organism: Platalea leucorodia; assembly: GCF_965183815.1. Classification (NCBI taxonomy): domain Eukaryota; kingdom Metazoa; phylum Chordata; class Aves; order Pelecaniformes; family Threskiornithidae; genus Platalea; species Platalea leucorodia. The sequence goes on from NC_138859.1 coordinate 33,887,997, forward strand.
GGACCTCCGATCCCTGGACCGAAGAGCTCTAAGCAAGACCCTTGGGAAGGTAAAAGGCATTCTTTAATTTTGGGGGTTGCAACCGAGTAAAGGAGATTGCCTGCCTGTCAGACGGGGTGAAGGCCTCACAGGGTCGGGCCAAGGAGGGACCTGCAGGTGGAGGAAAGTCCTACTAGAGGGCAAAAGTCTGTGGGGCGCCCGAGCTTTGGGTATATGATATTTTGTTCACAAACACAGATTAAGAATTGGCTGTGGTAAGACTGAATTAATGAATTAATATTTTGTGAAAAGTTTGGTTTAATTTCACTAAATTTTGAGTTAAGTCATTGCCCTTGTGTCTCTGTGTTAAGTTATTGTTTTGTGCTTTTGTGTCGCTCTTTTGTGGTTTTTTTTGTGATGGGTAATAAACCCTCGGCGGAAGGGGAGATTCTGAAAAAATCTCCCCTAGGATGTATATTGAAACATTGGAAGGATGTAGGTGGCAGCTGGGGGGGGTACGGCTATCAGGAGGGATTTAATTAAGTATTGTAATCAATGGTGGCCACTATATAAGCTGGATGATGGAGAAAAGTGGCCGAAAACCAGAACTTTAAGTTATCACACCTTGTTGCAATTGATGTTGTTTCTTCGGGAAAGAAAATGGGATGAAGTGTTATATGCTGATATGTTCTTTACTTTGCATGATCATCCTGAGTGGCAGAAGGATTGCAGAATAGTTCTGAGGGATCCTATGGTACTGGCTTTGGAAAAGGAGAATAAGAAAGTTGGAAAGGGGTTGAGAAGGTGTTGTTCGTCATGTAGTATTGGGCAGAGATGTTTGAAATGTGAAGAGGAAAAGGAGGAAGATTTGGATTTATTAGTGGCGCCACAGAGGAGAGTGGAACAGAGGGAAGAATTGTTGAGTGAGAACGAAAACCGAGAAGGGGCTGGAGTGGGTGTAGGTACAATACAAAAGGGTAAGGGAAATGAAGGATTTAGTCCAATAGCAGGAAGAACAAGGGGACATCAAGGAGAGGTAATTCAAGCTCCTCTAAGATAGGCAGTGGGTAACAAAGGACCAGTAACAGTAAAAGTGCTGTTTTCAATAACTGATCTTACAAAATGGAAAGAGACTGCCAGGAGTTAGGAGTTACAGAGAAAATCCAGAGCAGGCAGCCAGCGTTTTTGAAATGCTAATAAAGACTCAGGATCCTGATTGGGGAGATATACAAGTCATTTTGGGAATCCTGTTTGATAGTACTGAAAAGGATATGATTTTATGAACAGCAAGGAGGCAAGTTGAGGCTGTGGTGATTGCGGGACAAGGACAAGGGACAATGGAGCAGCTATTTCCATCTGTCAATTCTAAATGGGATCCTAATCATTCTGGTCCTAGGAGTTTATTGACCCAATATCAGCAATAGGTTCTTTACGGAATCTGAAATGCAATGCCAAAGGCTATGAATTGGGCTAAATTGTATGAAGTAAAACAGGAGAAAGGAGTCTCCAACTGCCTTTTTAAATCGGCTTAAGGAGACTGCTAAGAAATACACTAGTTTGGACCCAGAAAGCGCTGATGGGAAATCCCAAATGACCTCATTATTTATTGGACAATCATCTGAGGACAATCGGAGAAAGCTGCAAAAATTACAAGGGGGGGAGGCTAGAGATTTGGAAAAGTTACTTGATGTGGCTTGGACAGTATATAATAACAGAGAAAAAGAAAAGGAGATCAGACAGGAAAAGAAAAATACTCAAAGAAATAATCAGTTGATAGCTGCTTTGACCAGGCTTCCTCAATCAGGAGAAGGTTGAGGCGGATGTAGGGGCAGAGGAAGGGGAGCCTATCTTGCCTGCCCTAGAACAAGGTTAGCAGAGAATCAATGTGCCATATGTAAACAGTTTGGGCACTGGAAAAAGGAGTGTCCGCAGAAATCTGGTCGGGAAGTGGTGACCAAACCAGTGAATGTGATGAATTTAGATCAGGAATGAAAGAGACCGGGGGATTCCTTCCCAGCAGAACCCCTGGTTAAAGCTGAGCTGGGGAATGAATAGAATTTCTGATAGATACAGGAGCAACTTATTCAGTGTTAAATACACCTCTGGGAAATTTAAGCCCGGATGCTGTAACTGTTGTTGGTGCCACTGGGAAACAGGAAACTCAGCTTTTCTTTCAACCATTGACTTTTAAATTGGGAAAAAGATGGATGATACATCAATTTTTATATATGCCAGAATGTCCAAGACCCCTCATGGGAAGAGACTTGTTAAGCAAATTGGAAGCACAAATCTCTTTCCAGGACAGAGAAATTCAATTCTCAGTTCCGGAATCTAAAGCCATAGAGGCAAGAATTTTTATGTTACAGGATCCTGCATCCAATGAGGGGGAAATTCCAACGGAGACAGAGAATGCAGTAATTCCTATGGTGTGGGTGGCAGATGTTCCGGGAAGATCCAAATCAGCGGAACCGGTAAAAATCACTTTAAAACCAGGGGCCAGGCCAGTAAGATCAAAACAGTATCCACTCAAACTTGAAGCCAGACAAGGATTAGAACCTTTAATACAAAAATTTTTAAATTACGGATTGCTAGTGGAATGTGAATCAGAATATAATACTCCAATACTACCAGTAAAGAAACCTAATGGTAAAGGATATAGATTAGTTCAGGACTCACAGGCTATTCAAATTGTGCAAGATATCCATCCCATAGTGGCTAACCCTTACACTTTATTGACAACACTTAGAGAAAAATATAAATGGTTTACTGTGATAGATTTGAAAGATGCCTTTTTCTGCATACCTGTGGAGGCTGATAGTCAAACCATTTTTGCATTTGAATGGGAGAATCCAACTACGGGACGAAAAACACAATTAACTTGGACTGTATTACCTCAGGGTTTCAAAAACAGTCCTACTATTTTTGGAAACCTATTAGCTAAAGAATTGGAACAATGGAGAAAAGAAAATATGGAAGGAGCCCTACTCCAATATGTGGACGATATCTTTTTAGCCGCAGAGACTGAAGAAGAATGTATTCAATTAACAATCAGCTTATTGAACTTCTTAGGCCTTAATGGATACCAGGTTACAAGGGATAAAGCACAAATCGTTAAGAAAACTGTATTTTATCTTGGATTTGAGATTTCACAGGGACAGAGACGACTGGGAAATCATCGAAAAGAAGCTATATGCCAGACACCAGAGCCGCGAACCGTGCGGGAATTACAAACATTTTTGGGAATGGCCGGATGGTGTCGCTTGTGGATTGCCAACTACGGAATACTAGAAGACCTCTATATGAAACTTTAAAATTATCTGGAGGACAATTTCTTGAATGGACCCCTGAGCGTCAAACTGCCTTCAGGAATTTGAAAAAAGCCCTTACGTCCGCTCCTGCTTTGGGACTGCCAGATTTAACGAAACCTTTTGAATTATTTGTACATGAAAAGCAACACCTGGCCTTGGGGGTACTAGCTCAACAATTAGGGAACTGGAAACGGCCAGCGGGATATTTTTCTAAGCAGTTGGATAACGTAAGCCAAGGCTGGTCAGGATGCTTAAGAGCTGTGGCCGCAACCGTTTTATTGATTCAAGAAGCAAGGAAATTAACCCTGGGGCAACGAATAACTGTTTATGTGCCTCATATGGTTATTTCCGTATGAGAACTAAAGGGGGGACATTGGCTTTCCCCCAGCAGAATGCTTAAGTACCAGATGGTTCTTTTAGAACAAGATGACATAGAATTGAAGATTACCACCGCCGTGAATCCAGCTACCTTTTTGAATGCTGAAAATCCAGAAGAATCACTGGTACGTGATTGTATACAAACAATAGAGCAAGTATACTCTAGCCGACCTGACCTTAAAAGCGAACCCTTGATTAACCCAGATTTAGAAATGTTTACAGATGGAAGCAGTTACGTTACAGACAGACAGTGGAAAGCCGGATACGCAGTAGTGACACCTACTCAGGTATTGGAGGCCAAGGCTTTACCTGTGAGTACATCTGCTCAGAAGGCAGAACCGATAGCCCTGGCACGAGCCCTGGATTTGTCTCAAGGGAAGAAGGTAAATATCTGGACAGACTCTAAATATGCTTTTGGAGTAATCCATGCTCACGGAGCAATTTGGAAAGAAAGAGGATTATTATCCGCACAAGGTACGCCTATTAAACACTCAGAGGAGATCTTACAACTTTTAAAGAGTGTTCAGAAACCAGCCGAAGTAGCGGTAATGCACTGTAAAGCTCACCAAAGTGGACGATCACCCGTTATTGATGGTAATAGATTAGCAGATAAAGCAGCCAAGGAGGCTGCAGAACAAGGCATCTTTGTAGTAATGCCCAAAAAGAAAATATCACTACCGGATGAGGGACCTAAATATGGATCAGCAGATAAGCAGTTAGCTGATCTTTTAAAAGCTGTTCCTAATGAAGAAGGGTGGATGATAACCCCAAATTATCAGGTTGTAGTAACTCCAGCCATAATGACTGAAATAATGAAAAGGGAGCATCAGCAGACCCACTGGGGAATAGAGTCCCTAGTACAAGGATTACAGAAAGTTGCTGCAAGTATTGGAATGATAAAAATAGCTAAATCAATTGTTGATAAGTGTTCGATTTGTCAAAGAAATAACCCTAACATTATCAGAAAACCTCTCCTGGGAGCTTTACCCCAGGGAAATACGCCAGGAGATTACTGGCAAATTGATTTTTCGGAATTGCCGAAACAAGCAGGATATCGATATCTATTAGTAATGGTTGATACTTTTTCTGGGTGGCCCGAAGTGTTTCCCTGTCGCACCAACCAAGCTAAAGAAGTGACAAAAAAATCTGTTAAAAGAAATAATTCCGAGGTTTGGGGTTCCTTTGGGAATGTCATCAGATAGAGGCCCACACTTTACGGCGGAAGTTGTTAAGCAATTAAGTAAGGTATTAGACATTAAATGGGATTACCATACACCTTGGAAGCCTCAATCTAGTGGTAAAGTAGAAAGGATGAATCAGACATTGAAAAGACAACTTAGCAAAATCTGTCAGGAAACTTCGTTGAAATGGCCTCAAGCATTACCTATAGCTTTACTTCGCATTAGAGTCCAGCCTAGGTTGAAGGATCATTTAAGTCCATATGAAATTCTGTTTGGAAGACCATACCAGAGTCCTAAATTTCCAGAAAACCTACATGTACGAGGGAAAATTGATTTAAATCAATATGTAATTTCTTTAGGAAAAACTATTAATGCATTGCAGAAATATATTGTGATGTCACGACCTCTCGGACCGGATGCTCCGGTACACTCCATTCAACCAGGTGACTGGATCTATGTAAAGAACTGGGATTCCCAGCCTCTGACCGAGCTATGGGAAGGACCTTATCAGGTATTGTTAACAATTTACACAGCTATTAAAATTGCAGAAAAGGAGCCTTGAATACATTATTCAAGGATCAAAAGTGCACCGGCTCCAAATTGGACTGCGCAGGAGGCAGTACCTTTGAAAATAAAACTCAGAAGAACTCAAGGAATTGTTTCTGGACTGAGATTATAGCCTTTGCAGAAGTAGATTGCCCTCAGGGCACACTAATGATAGCACTGCTTTGTTTCTTTTTCCTTATTTTCCTTTGCTGAAATATGTATCTGAGACGTATAATTAAGACGTATAATGACCTACAGCATGCATGCTAGGTGGAGATATCCCCCGTGCATCCAGCGCTGCAATAAAGAATGCCTACTTTCTAAATGTCAAATTGGTGTTAGAAAGTTTTTGGACCGGTTTGCGGTAACACCTGGGTCAGGGCAATCCCCAGTATCAATACAGGCTGGGGCATGAAGGGATTGAGAGCAGCCCTGCAGAGAAGGAATTGAGGATACGGGTGGATGAAAAACTGGACATGAGCCAACAATGTGCTCTGGCAGCCCAGAAGGCCAACCGTATCCTGGGCTGCATGAAAAGAAGCGTGGCCAGCAAGTCAAGGGAGGTGATTCTGCCCCTCTACTCTGCTCTGGTGAGACCCCACCTGGAGTACTGCATCCAGCTCTGGAGTCCTCAGTACAAGAAGGACGTAGACCTGTTGGAACGGGTCCAGAGGAGGGCCACAAAAATGATCAGAGGGATGGAGCACCTCTGCTATGAGGAAAGGCTGAAAGAGCTGGGGTTGTTCAGCCTGGAGCAGAGAAGGCTGCGGGATGGCCTTATTGCAATGTTTTAATACTTAAAGGGGGCTTATAAGAAAGGAGAGAGACTTTTTACCAAGGCCTGTAGTGACAGGACAAGGGGCAACAGTTTTAAACTGAAAGTGGATAGATTTAGATTGGACATAACGAAGAAATTCTTTACTGTGAGGGTGGTGAGACACTGGAACAGGTTGCCCAGAGTGGTGGATACCCCATCATTCAAAGTGGGGTTGGACGGGGCTTTGAGCAACCTGATCTAGTTAAAGATGTCCCTGCCCACGGTAGGGAGGTTGGACTAGATGATTTGTAAAGGTCCCTTCCAACCCATACCATTCTATGATATATTAATATCTTTGTCTCTTTGTAACTGATTGGCTCAGCTTTGGCCAGCGGTGGGTCCGTTTTGGATCTGGCTGGAACCGGCAGCATCCGGCACAGGGCAGGACCCCCTCCCTCCACTACCAAAACCTTGCCATGTATACCCAATATAGTACACTAAAAACATATCTATTCCTTTACTGGATTTCAAGTGCAATGAGTTCTTTTTTCACTATCTTTTAATTTTTCTTTACATAAACTTGTCACTCGTTAAAATGATCCAAATCTCAGTGTCTATTTTACTATATTTTGAAGGCGATCAAATTAAAAATATATTTTAAAAATTACTACAAATAGGAAGATAACTTGCCAAACTCAGCTATGCCCATTCCTTCCCTCTCCCAAGTTTACTATGGCCACTGTAGATGGAAAATGGAATATTTACTGCTTATTTTACATAGTCCCAACATCTTCAAAACATTCAAAATCTGATCAAATCTAAACCAGTTTTCACATAACCAGTCATGACATTTTTCAAGAAGGCTTTGCCTACCAAGCTACTGACAATGCGGATGTTTTTTTTTTTATAAATAAAATATTAACTTTTAAATGATTTTTTTTTTCCTAATATACCTTCTCCATTTTCAGACTTTGCAAATTCATTTTCATGGCAGTAATGCTAGGGAAATTACAGTATAAAAATACATCATGGAAAATTCAACTCAAAAGGTTATAATTTACTGAAAAACAGGAGGCTCAAATGAAAAAGCTTAAAAAACCTTTAAGGTAGAGGTTACTCCACTTCTGCTATAATGCTTTCTTGACTTTGATCTTTAAATCAGTGATTCATGAAAACGATATTTTCAAATTTACAAGCCACCAGTAAGTGTGGCCTTTAAGTCTTAAAAAAAAAAACCCACAAACAAAACTTTGTACAACAATAAAGCAGGAACCACAAGCCCTTCTTAACCATTTGGACTGCCCACTAATTAATTAGGATACTAAAACAAAGGTCCATTTACACAACTTGCCTTTAAGGGGGGAACACATGAGCTTGTGAGCAAGCCAAACTGCATTTCAGAGAGACAGGATCAACAAAATGTATTATGTTTGCTCAAATTAACAGAGGCATTTCTCCCACCCCAATTCAGACAAACAAAATAGGGCAGGTTGTCTTGCCAACAATTGATGTCCCTTAGCAAGAAGCAGCTCCAGTTAATAATAATTGTAAAATTGGTCTATAATTAAGTGAATTATTATAAATGAAAAGTTGAATTTACAGGTGCAAATCTCATTTAGAAATTACAAGTAATTAGCAATATCAACTTCAGCAATTTACTTTAAATTAATTTCTGCAAGCCTATTTAAAGTCTATTACGGCTGCTGACATCAATCTACCAAGCTGCAAAGTGCTAAGCTCTACTAATTTGCACCCTGTGGTGGGTTAACCTTGGCTGGCTGCCAGGTGCCCACCAAGCCACTCTCACTGCCCCTCCATCAACAGGACAGGGGGAGAAAACAAGACGAAAAAGTTCGTGGATCAAGATAAGAACAGGGAGATCACTCACCAATTACCATCACAGGGAAAGGAGACTTGACTTGCAGAAGATTAATTTAATTTATTGCCAATTAATAACAGAGTAGGATAGTGAGAAATAAAAACAAAACTAAAAACACCTTCCCCCCACTGCACCTTCTTCCCAAACTCAACTTCACTGCTGATTCTTCTACCTCCTCCCACCGAGCAGTGCAGGGGGGATGGGGAACGGGGGTTGCAGTAAGTTCACAATATTTCATATCTGCCGCTCCTTCCTTGTCACTTTTTTCCCCTGCTCCAGCTTCAGTGAGGGATCCCTCCCATGGGATACAGTCCTTCGTGAACTGCTCCAGCATGGGTCCTTTTCCACAGGATACAGTGCATCAGGAACAGACTACTCTAACATGGTGTCCTCCATGGGCTGCAGGAGGACAACCTGCTTCCCCATGATCTTCTCCACGGGCTGTGGGGGAATTTCTGCTGCAGCACCTGGAGCACCTCCTCCCCCTCCTTCTTCACTGCTCAGCAGTAGCCAAAACATTGGTGTGTTATCAACAGAGTTCTAGCCACAAATGCAAAGCACAGCACTATATGGGCTGCTATGGAGAAAATTAACTCCATCCCAGCCAGGCCCAAAATAGTATATAATCCTATCCTTTAAAAGAAACTAGCAACACAAATTTTATTACAGGAAACTACACCTTACTAACTGGTTGAAGGGGTTAGGAATGTGAATTTAGTTATCTGTAGTAACAAAGGATGTGGAAAAACAATTCCTAAATCGGATATAAAACTTAGAGCAGCAAAACAAAGTTCAAATGAGAAATTAGGTCCATTTCACAGAATCACAGAATTGCTGAGGTTGGAAGGGACCTCTGGAGGTCACCTGGTCCTATGTCCGTGCTCAAGCAGGGCCACCTAGAGCCAGTTGCCCAGGACTGTGTCCAGACTGCTTTTGAATATCTCCAGGGTGGGAGACTCCACAACCTCCCTGGGCAACCTGTTCCAGGGCTCTGTCACCCTCACTGTAAAAAAGCATTTCCTGATCATAGAACCATAGAATGCTTAGGGATGGAAGGGACCTTTAAAGGTCATCTAGTCCAGCCCCCCTGCAATTGGCAGGGACGTCTACAACTAGATCGGGTTGCTCAGAGCCCCATCTATCCTGGCCTTGAATGTTTCCAAGGATGGGGCATCTACCACCTCTCTGGGCAACCTGTTCCAGTGTTTCACCACCCTCATTGTGAAACATTTCTTCCTTATATCTAGTCTGAATCTACCCTCCTTTAGTTTAAAACCATTACCCCTTGTCCTATCGCTATTGGCCCTGCTAAAAAGTCTGTCCCCATCTTTCTTATAAGCCCCCTTTAAGTACTGAAAGGCCGCAATAAGGTCTCCCCAGAGCCTTCCCTTCTCCAGGCTGAACAACCCCAGCTCTTTCAGCCTTTCCTCATAGCAGAGGTGCTCCATCCCTTCTGATCATTTTTGTGGCCCTCCTCTGGACCCGCTCCAACAGGTCCATGTCCTTCTTGTACTGAGGACCCCAGAGCTGGATGCAGTACTCCAGGTGGGGTCTCGCCAGAGCAGAGCAGAGGGGCAGAATCACCTCCCTCGACCTGCTGGACACGCTTCTTTTGATGCAGCCCAGGATATGGTTGGCTTTCTGGGCTGCCAGAGCACATTGCTGGCTCATGTCCAGCTTTTCAACCTCCAGTACCCCCAAGTCCTTCTCGGCAGGCCTGCACTCAATCCCTTCATCCCCCAGCCTGTACTGATACCGGGGATTGCCCTAACCCAGGTACAGGACCTTGCACTTGTCCTTGTTGAACCTCATGAGGTTCACACAGGCCCACTTCTTCAGCTTGTCCAGGTCCCTCTGGATGGCATCCCATCCCTCAGGCGTGTCAACTGCACCGCTCAGCTTGGTGTCATCTGCAAACTTGCTGAGGGTGCACTCGATCCCGCTATGTCATTGATGAAGATATTGAACAGCACTGGCCCCAGAACGGACCCCTGAGGGACACCACTCGTCACTGATCTCCATCTGGATATCGAGCCATTGACCACTACCCTCTGGATGCGACCATCCAGACAATTCCTCATCCACCGAACAGTCCGCCCATCAAATCCATATCCTTCCAATTTAGAGAGGAGGATATTGTGGGGGACCGTGTCAAAGGCCTTACAGAAGTCCAGATAGATGACATCCGTAGCTCTTCCCTCGTCCACTGATGCGGTCACTCCATCACAGAAGGCCACTAGGTTGGTCAGGCAGGACTTGCCCTTGGTGAAGCCGTGCTGGCTGTCCTGAATCACCTCCCTGTCCTCCGTGTGCCTTAGCATAGCTTCTAGGAGGATCTGTTCCATGATCTCCCCAGGCACAGAGGTGAGGCTGACAGGTCGGTAGTTCCCAGGGTCCTCCTTTTTACCCTTTTTAAAAATGGCTGCAATACTTCCCTTTTTCCAGTCCTCAGGGACTTCACCTGACTGCCATGACTTTTCAAATATCATGGAGAGTGGCTTGGCAACTACATCAGCCAATTCCCTCAGGACTCTGGGATGCATCTCATCGGGACCCATAGACTTATGCATGTTCAGGTTCCTCAGGTGGTTGCGAAGCTGATCTTCTCTTACAGTGGGAGGACCTCTGCCCTCCTGATCCCCCTCAAATGGCCCATTGACTCGGGAGGTGTGAGGAGAGAGATTGCCAGTGAAGACAGAGGCAAAAAAGTTGTTGAGTGCCTCAGCCTTCTCCTCGTCTGTTGTTACCAGCTCACCACTTCTGCTCATCAGAGGGGGTACGCTTTCTTTGACCTTCCTTTTCTGGTTGACGTACCTGTAGAAGCCCTTCTTATTATTCTTTGCGTCCCTCGCCAGGTTCAGCTCCAGCCGAGCCTTGGCCTTCCTGATCCCATCCTTACACAACCGGGCAGTGTCCCTGTACTCTTCCCAAGATACCAGTCCCTTCTTCCACTGCCTGTGCAATCTCTTCTTGCCCTTTAGTTTGACCCACAGGTCATGGCTCAGCCATGCCGGCCTCTTCCCTTCCTTGCCCGATTTCCTGCACCTGGGGATCGAGAGCTCTTGTGCTCTATGGAAAGCGTCCTTAAAGACCTGCCAGCTCTGTTCTGCTCCCTTGTCCCTGAGGGCCATTTCCCAGGGAGTCCTGTTGATTAACTCCTTGAAGAGCTGGAAGTTTGCTTTCCTAAAATTCAGGGTCCTGACTATACTCTTCACCCGACCCTTACCTCTCCGGACTGTGAACTCTACCAGTGCGTGATCACTGCAGACGAGGCTGCCTCCAATCCTGACATCACCAATGAGCTCACTTGCATTGGTGACCACCAGGTCCAGCACTGCGTCCCCTCTGGTAGGGCTATCTATTACCTGGCTTAGGAAATTGTCATCCATGCACTCCAGGAGTCTCCTAGATTGCCTGCTGCCTGCCATGCTACTTTCCCAGCAGATGTCAGGGTGGTTGAAATCCCCCATCAGGATGAGAGCCTGTGAACGCAAAGCTTCCTGTAGCTGAAGAAAAAAGGCTTCGTCAATAGGCTCCCCTTGATCAGGCAGCCTGTAGCAGACCCCAACCACAAGGTTCCCTTTGTTGCCTCGGTCTCTAATTCTTACTCATGTTCAGGTGGAACCTCCTGTGTTTCAGTTTGTGCCCATTGTCTCTTGTCCTGTAACTGGGCACCACTGAAACAAGCCTGGCTCTGTCTTCTTTGCAGCCTCCCTTCAGGTATTTATATCCATTTATGAGATCCTCCCTGAACCTTCTCATGTCCAGGCTAAACAGTCCCAGCTCTCTCAGCCTTTCCTCTTTAAGTGAGGTGCTCCAGTCCCTTAATCATCTTTGTGGCCCTTCATTGAACACTCTCCAGTATCTCCATGTCTCTCCTGTACTGGGGAGCTCAGAAGCTGACACAGGACTCCAGGTGTGGCCTCACCAGCGTTGAGTAGAGGGGAAGGATCACCTCCCTTGACCTGCTGGCAATACTTTGTCTAATACATCCCAAGATACCATTAGCCGCCTTTGCCACAAAGGCACATTGCTGGCTCATATTCAACTTGGTGTCCACCAGGACCCCCAGGTCCTTTTCTGCAAAGCTGCTTTCTACCTGGGTGGCCCCCAGCATATATTGGTGCATGGGGTTGTTCCTCCCCAGGGGCAGGACTTTGCACCACTTCCCCTTGTTGAACTGCATGAGGTTCCTGTCAGCCCATTTCTCCAGCCTGTCGATGTTCTTCTGGATGGCATCACCACCCTCTGGTGTATCAGCCACTCCTCCCAGTTTTGTGTCATCTGAAAACTTACTGAGGGTACACTGTGCCCCATCATCTAGCCCATTAATGAAGACCTTGAACAGGATCGGACCAAGTATTGACCCCTGGGGTACACTGCTAGTTTCTGGCCTCCAACTAGACTTAGTACCGCTAATCACCACCCTCTGGGCCCAGCCATTCAGCCAGTTTTCAATCCACCTCACTGTCTGCTCATCCAGCCCATACATCAACAGCATGTATATGAGGATCTTATGGAAGACAGTATCAAAGGCCTTTAACTATTTCTAAAAGTTCTAAATAGTTTCCACTAAATTATAATAATTTAGTATTATTATAATACTAATTTATTTCTAATTGTATTTGCTTCTAACCGTTACCTTTTGTTGGAGAAAGACAGATCTAGTTTTGTTTCCCTTCTTCAAAAAGGAAGGGTTGGCAAAAACATGAAACCCAGAAACATACAACTACTGCCATTATTCCACTCTTATAAGCCTATAATAAAGTATAGATTTGATAGTACTATTGAAAGGGTTAAAAACCACAAGAGCAAGAAAAATGTTGTAAATACCTTAGTCACTTAATTAGATCAGAAGACACCCTGGTGTGATTTAAGGATGTTGTGAATACCTTATGGTTTGATGTGATTTAGGGAGTAGCTAGAAGAACAGTTACAAGATAAGGGGGGCTCCAGGATAATCTCGTTACAGACAACTCGGCCTTGGGAGAACAGATGCACGGAACCATGAAGATAGGAAGAAACAGAAGAATGGCAACAATAGCCTTGAAGGACAACGTTTACGTGATCCTAGGACTGAGTTTGCGCAGAAGCAAGGGTCAATCAGCGAGCACAGTGAAGAAGACTATGAGCCTTCATCCGAAGACCCCCAAAGACCACTTGAAGACCACCAGGGGAGACGACTGCGCATGCGAATCAGATATTTATATATGCTAATAAGTTCCTGGAAACCTCATGTTTATGTAAATAAATTCTCAGAAATCCTATGAATATGTATGATTGTATAGTATATATTCTCTAAAAATTCATCAACTCTTTGGAGCACTTATGGTGGAGAATCCCCAATGCTGCCCAGCGCTGCAATAAAGAATACCTGCTTAATAGTAACTTCGTTGTTGTTGAGTTTCATTTCAGGGACTCTCTGAATACTCCGTTTCTCCCTTGGGGAGATTCAGACTGTGAGGAGAAGCATCCGTGAATTTTTGTATCGCTATCCATGTACTATGGTGAACCACACACAAATAAACATTCCTCCATGAAGAATGAAAACTCAAAGACCAATCCCTTGCAATTCAAACATTATTGTTGCTTTTAAAATGAGCCATCTGCAGAAATCAGTCAGGGAAGTGACAGGAAGTCCAAAAATATTTTGGCCTGTCCCAATGCACTATGAGAAAGGAGATTACAAGTTGCTTTTGACTTTTCTTAATAGTTGAGTTAAAGGAAGCAGTGAAAACTATAAAATCCAAGCTTATGTAACTCCTATGGTACTATTCCCGTGACAGAGACATGTTTCTATCATAGATCACCACTGTATCACTAAAATTCATCAATGAAGGAGGCATTTGAGTAGACTAAATTTATGTTGGGGGGGAGACTTAACAAAACCTCTGAATTAAGTCAATGGCTAATGCAAAAGGCTAGAAGTGTGCAAAATCAAACTGTCTAGTGTGCACATTAAAAAGGCCAGATGTGTCTCAATATTTCCTGAGAAACTGAGCCTAAACTTGGGCACTTTCTTTCATCGGAAGGATGAAAGAAAGTAACTTCTAGGAGTTTACAAAAGTGTGATCAATTGGAGCTTAGTTTTCTTTTGAAACATAAAAAAAATTAGCCAATTTCTGAGGACAAACTACAAATATATACTGTTTGTAGTCCATTGTCACATGCTAAAAAACAGAATCAAGCTGACTGGTAGAAACTTAACTGGCAACCAAAGACCAATCTATAAAGCACAATTAAAAGTTAATAGCCTGATCTTTATATTTGCCCAAATGGCTACTCATAGTCTGGAGTAAATTATGTTTTTATTTTGTGAATGTAACCAAAAAAAAAAAAAAATAATCTCATTTTATGGAAAACCCCTCAAGTCTTGCTATGAAAACTGGTAATTATCTTTATTCATATTATCTTATTTCAAACATATTTTTTAACAAATTTAAAAATGATAGCTTATATTATTATTCACTTTGGTTAAACACTGCACCACAAAAGATATCCATTGGGCAGAAACATTCTAGTGTGAAAGGGGAAAAACAAGTAAATTCTGTCAAATTTAAAAAAGAATGAAGAAATATAAATAATAATTTCTAAATTTTAGAAAGGTATTTACATTTTGTAATTACATCATCATCAGAAATTTTCAAGGACTGCCATTTTGCTGTCTTTCACCTAACAGGGAATGTACAGACCAAAATAAGAAAACATGATCAGTATAATTCCTCTGATTATTATTAAGAAATAAACAATTACTTGACATGTAAACTTACTAAAACAAACACAAGATTTTAGCAAAACTATGGCCTACTTCAACTGATGTCACCGCATCCGCAGATCCACAAGTGTGACACTATCTAAGGATCCATGAGGGTGTATTTCTATTATAAGAAATAAAGCACAATTAAGAAGCCAGATAATCCAATCTTTTGTGGAAATTCAGCAATATACCAATGTATGCTATAACATTATTTAAGTACAATGTAAAGCTGGTATAGTGCATATTAAATAAAGAATAACCTGGTTGTTGGATCATCTTTCTGTGTCCAACAGGAAGTATCTTAGCTCAGAGCAAGGTTGACTCTAAAACTCTTGATTATATTCAGCAATCCTAATTGTATACCATGGAACAAATCTGGAATATATGGCTGATATGCAATTCAAACTATGTAAGTGAGCATTATAACTGAGAAGTACAGAAGATTCGGCAAAGTCAATACACACATCCGCCTAAATAGACATGGAAGTGATCTAACTTTTTTGCAAGGGTGGGTGATGGAAATCCAAACTATATAACTGTATGTCTTTATCCAAACTAGAAGTGAAGGTGGTATTCCTGTTAGCAGAAATATTAGCAATTCTGAGACCTTATTCCTGATAATGTTTGTAACGTGCTCATATAGCACAGGTACCAGTAACACCAAGACTTGGAGAAACACAGCCCATAAGTAAAAAGAACGCTTCAACAAGACCATTATAACAAATACTATGGTTCAAAAGGTAAACAAAATTGCATGATCTGTCAGGACACTGACGACACACTGGGCATTCTGAAGGGAACTCTGATTCTAAATACATTTGGCCTGTGTTTCCCAACTCCATTTCTATATGCCCTCTCTTCAGGCTAGTCTTCTGATCTAGTATTTTACAGGCCATGTTCTGTGGCCTTTAATTCCATGCGTGTTTCCTGGACACGAGTAATCTTAGTGGCTTCGGGGGGGGAAGGTGCCAGGATACAATTTGGTATTTTGCTTAATATTAACCTCACACTTGACACCATTTCAAGGATGTCTCAGATCACCTGCTCTCCTACCTCTCTCCTTGGATTTTAACAAGTGCATGCATACAAATGTCCTCCGGTCTAGCTCTCAACTGGATCAAGGTCTTGAAATAACCCGAGTAGCAAATTAAGTCAGCAGGACATTGTCCTGGTTTCAGCTGGGATAGAGTTAATTTTCTTCTTAGTAGCTGCTATAGTGCTGTGTTTTGCATTTAGGATGAGAATAATGTTGAGAACACACTGATGTTTTGGTTCTTGCTGAGCAGAGTTTAGACTAGTCAAGGACTTTTCAGCTTCCCATGCTCTGCCAGGTGCACAAGAAGCTGGGAGAGGGCACAGCCAGGACAGCTGACCCAGACTGGCCAAAGGGATATTCCATACCACATGATGTCATGCTCAGTATATAAACTGGGGGAAGAAGGAGGAAGGGGGGGACATTGGGCGTGATGGCGTTTGTCTTCCCAAGTAACCGTTACTCATGATGGAGCCCTGCTTTCCTGGAGATGGCTGAACACCTGCCTGCCAATGGGAAGTAGTGAATGAATTATTTGTTTTGCTTTGCTTGTGTGCGCGACTTTTGCTGTACCTATTAAACTGTCTTTATCTCAACCCATGAGTTTTCTCACTTTACTCTTCTGATTCTCTCCCCCATCCCACTGCAGGGGGAGTGAGCGAGCGACTGTGTGGTGCTTAGTTGCTGGCTGGGGTTAAACCACGACAGACATACACAAGTGTTCTGAGATCCAGTAATTCCCCATATTGACCACAGCAAATTGAGAACATATAAACATGCCACTGGGACCAGTCAACTGTCAGGCCTGCTGGCAAAGAACATGCTGATGGATTTTCTGGACACGGTCAGCAAAGTACTACTAAGGAGAAACAGGCAGAGCTGTGTAGCTCTGTATCATGTCAGGTTTTCAGTTTATAACAGGTACCATTACATTATGCTCTCCCACTGTACCCTCAACAGTATTTTATCTAAGGAAATGTAATTTTCACTGCTGTGGGTTTGCTTGCTTTTTTTTTTTTTAATCCATCTGTTTTACAAAGCAAGCACAGGACAAATCCTGCTCTCACTGAAGCAAACAGCATTTAGTCTACTTATACAAATGCAAATCACACAGATAACAAAGACTAAATCAACATCCAAAGAATGTGTTCGAATTAACAGAAAGCAGGCCACAGACTTTCCCATAAATGTCAGTATTAGAGACCCTAGAACTAACACCTTTTAAAACTAGATCACGCATTTCTTATGAAAAAACACACAAGTTTTATCATGCAAGAAAAGCTTTGCATTTCAGATTTATGATTTAAGTTGTTGTTGATGAAATAACTTTCCAATTACCAAGGCCTTCATAGGAGAAGCAGGAATGCATTATGTGTTAATGATCACAACCAGGGGGTCCAAGCTTTACTCTCTTGCCAAAAGTACAGCAGATCCTCCCTGCAGCTTCACCATGCCTGTTTCCTGTCAGACCACTCAGAGATAATGTCATTCATCTCAGGGCGGCACAAGACCTGTCATTAGCTTCAATAAAAGACCTTAAAAAAAGGCTGGATGGCATTTTATCCAGAGTTCATAGGCTGCAGTCAGGCATCTCATTGCCTAACAGTTCAGAACTTGTTATCTTTAAAAGAATAATTTTTCAGCTAACAACAATTCTATAACACTTCTCTGAAGAGCAGAAAACTCTCCGCATGGAAAATTTTAGTCAATGGTTTTATCATATACAGTTAGGTGACTGATCAGAGCTTGCTAAAGTTATCCTTTGAGAGTCTGTCTGGGTTTTTTTTTCCTTTTTTTTACCTCTTAGGGAAAAATTGACAGAACTGTCAGAATAATTCAGGTTCTAGCTAAACAGTAAGATCTGTAGTAGTAACTGACCCTTATTGTGTTTGCCTGCAGGAGGCGATTTACTATTATAAATTCTTCAATGACTGAGCTTCTTATTGTTAGAGACCCATAGTTACCAGTGTTTTTAACAGCCAAATCTTATGTAGCTTTCAAAACAGTTTGCTGTCAAATAACAATAGACTTTGTTCTTTAATTACAGCAAGTGACCTCCTTGCCCTTTTATTTCACAGTGAATAAACTAGAGCCAAGGCCAGCTAGAAAAGTACATGAAAAGCATATCTCCATAATATCTTTAATCAAAGCATGTACTTAAATGATTTAAATCAATATGTAAAATGCACACAGAATTTCCTGATGAAGTGGAAAACATTCTCATTTCTGCTATAAGAAGAATAAAATAAATAATACCAGCCAACAAGTTAATTTGCTTGACAACTTTCAGATGTGAAATGCAGTCTTAATGAAAAGCAATACACTAATACAAGAGAAATAAATTCCAATCTGAATATTACTATTGATTCATTTAAAAAAGGCAACTTTTTGTTTGGCTGGTTTTTTACAGCTCTGACGATACATTCAGACCTTCTGTATTATTTCCATTTAAACGCACAGATTTGCATACACCAAATATAACTTTCCCATCTCGGAGTAAAGTGTGCCTGCTTGAATACCCAAACTCTCCCTGTAACACATACAAAGCAAAACTTTCTAGATAATCTGAACACTTTTCAATGTAACAGTTGTTAAAATTACAAAAGCATAGCTAAAGCAAATGAAGAGTTCATGCTGAGAAACAGCCAGTAACTGTGCTAAAAAAGTGTGGATGAGGAATTACAGGTTGTAACACCAAAAATCTTTAGTAGTTAGCCTACATGTCAAAGCTACTTATTCAGACATGTCACTGGTGGCTTAACAACAAAATGGGCTGCACGAATATAGCTCAAACATCTTAGAATTACAGCATACTTTGACTTTATTAGGGGAGTAGTAATTTTTACAACATACTTGCAGATTCTGCATAAAAGTTCTGCCAGCAGAACAGAGTCATTGATTTAATTAGGTTTCAGAAGATCCAATTTATCATGTTTTACATTACTTTCTGCAGCAAGGAAACAGAATAAATAGACCAAAACCTGAAGCATGCTGTGAAAATTAAACAGTGACTACAATTCTTGGGAATCTGCTCCAAGCTTTTCAGAGACAGTAAACAAATGCAATATTCCACATCACATACAAAAACCTTCAGATTTTGAATCAGCATTAACTCGTTTGTATCTAGGAAGAAAGTATCCAAATTCATGAGACATGTCTTTCATGAACATTAAGACAACTGGAAATTGATTTTAACATGCAGGCTTGAAAATTATATATTTATCTACAAATACAAGGTGTTTTGTGCAAGTATAGCATATATATTCTAGTGTGTAAATAGTCAAAACAAGACCACAACAAATCTAAAATCCTTTAAAAGAAATCATTCCAATTATTATTAAACATTTGGAAAAAAGCCAAAACAGCAAACAAAACACTGAAGTTTCACTAATAATACCACAGGCTAGGTTTAAAGTTGCAACCATCGTCAGCAACAAGTGCTGAAAGGAACATTCTTTAGGAAGAGAAACACTAAGGAACATTATTAAGACAGCAAGCAAACACACCATTATGCCAGAAAATGGCCTACACTGCATGACTAATGTGCGAAGCCTATATTAAAGCAGGGCAGTGGCTGTTACTGGAAATGCAAGCTCTACATCTCCTAGAAGAGCAGCAACTACAATACAAAGTGTACTACTGTCTCTAAACCACTCCATTTATGTTTGCTCTTAATTTACATATGATCCAATTTACATTACATAAAAGATTACTTACTTCATACAATTTCCTGTGTGACTACAGAGTAAAAAGAACACAAAAACTGGAGAAACCACACCACTCTCTAACCTCTGTTGTCATGACAACAGCTTTTGAGATACTGAAATGTTCAGATTGCCAGCTAAAAAAAATTGTTGAATGTGAACATTTAGCTGAAATATGAAAACGCTAAGGGGGTTGCAAAATGGCAGTACCTCCCACATTCCAGGCAGCCACTGAATCCAATCAGATGGCTGACTCTTTAACCACAACCATTGTGAAGGCCAGATTAGGGCAATTTATCTAGATATTAAAGTGGACTAGAGAACTGCAATTTGAAGAGTATTGGCAACAAAAGTAAATGTCTACTGTACTAAGTTAATAAACAGACGATAGGATTTTAGGATGCTTTTTCACAGTGAACAAAACTTTCATAAATCAAAGTGCAAATATAAACCTATGAATTAAAGCAATCTGGTTTTCTTTCAATTGTGTTTAGAAAAGGTCACAAGGCTCATTCAAATTCATCTGTAGATATGCTATCTTAAAAGCAATAATGTGCATACAATATGAAATTTAATCTGCTCCTTGTCTTAAACACAAGGTCTTGAAATTATCTTCAAGTTTTCTTAACAAATATTTGATGTGACAGACACCCAAATCTAATCCTCAAAAGTCTACTTAAATATTACACAACCTTCAATATCACTGAAAAATAAAAAAGCCAAAAACAGGTCATAAAAAGGCATAATTTCCCTGAGATCTTCAGTCCTCCCAGGTACTTGCAAACCATGCTGTACAGTTAACACCAACCCAAAAGTTTTCCCATCACTGAACATTTGCTCAGGGAAGTTGTAAAAGCAGACAATAAAGTTGCAAACACCCTAAAATTGGTCATTTGAGGGGGGCATGGTTTTGCTTTACTTTTCAGGTAGACTTTGTTTAACAACCTGTAGAATTCATCTGACTTGCAATCCTGGGCCGACGCTAGCCCTCCAAATTCCCAAGAAGCTGCTTTCTGCGCCCTTTGAACAGAACATATTCTGCTGATACCAGAACCTGCCTAAATGAGCACTAACAAAAGCCAAGTTCTCCCTCCACCCTTCCCTAAGAATACATGACCATTTTTTCTTACAGAGAGCATCCTTCATACATTAATAGAAAGGAAGAAAAACACACACCCTCATTCGATTTATTTTATACATTTCAACTCCTCAATAAACAATTAGTTCACATCCAAGAACCCACAGGGCTCAGATTAAGAAAGCTCCCTCAAACAAGAGACAAACTGTTCCCCTCTGTTCCGAAAGCTGTTTTGCACACATATCTCAGTACAAGGTGTATCCCCCTCCTCCTTTCAGGAGGACCAGAGGCACCGCCTGTCTGCTGGCTCATTCCTCCTCATTCTCCACACCAGCTTCTGAGGCCTTTGGCCTGCTGTACCACCACAAGAGCCCCCAGTAAAATAAACATCCAGCATCTCTGCAAAGGGGAGTGACAGAGCCCAGGTCTCTGTTGATGCCTCTCTTCTCCCAAATGCAATCTTAACTCCAGAGAGGAGGGTCAAAGGAGAAAGGGTCCCTTTAGACTTTGGGAAAGGAATGACTGCAAATACCCACCAGTGTTGTAGCAAAGGGACAGCATGTACAACTCCAAGACCTACTGATGGTGGAGCCTGAGATACACACCACCACCACCATCCCAGACAAACACATAAACCTTCAGCCTGCAAACACATGCCATCCCACTGGTACCAACACTGCTGCTCTCTGCTAAAATCAGGAACAGCTCAGTCAGGGTCATCTCAGGGTTTGTCCTTTTGGGTGAATGCAATCAAAAGAAGCAGACAATGCAAAATAGAAATGTTCTCCAGGTCTGGGGATGGGAAGGGGAAATCAAAAGGAAAAGAAGCACGCTCAAAACATAGTGTCTCCTGTATAGGGAAG
This sequence comes from Platalea leucorodia, assembly GCF_965183815.1. NCBI lineage: Eukaryota > Metazoa > Chordata > Aves > Pelecaniformes > Threskiornithidae > Platalea > Platalea leucorodia. Next base: position 33,909,460 of record NC_138859.1, read on the forward strand.
GGGTTTGGTTTTTGGGGTTTTTTTTTTAGAGGAAGAACAGATGCATGTCACAAATACACAACTGAGATAACAACAGGAGCCAAGCACACAGTTGTGGGAAGTTTATCATAGACACAGGGAGACACAGAAGAGAAGGGATGGAGAGAAGCTTGTCCTACCTTTTCTATTTTCAGTCTCTTGATTTGCCTGTGGCTCTCCTCCTCCTCTTCCTTCTTTACCAAAACAGAGTTCCCCAATAACCCCGAATCCAGGGTACTTTTGCTCACCTCCCCCATGGTGGAGGAGGCACAGTGGAAGGAGCTGCTGCTCCCACCACCACCTCCCTTGGCGCCATAGCCATACAGGTGCCCAGAGGGAGCTTGGCTGCTGCCACCCCCACTGCCATTGGGGTGGCCCTGCTGCAGGTCATGCTGCTTGTCTTTCCTGGATTTCCCCACATCCTTATCCTGCTTGGAGCCTCTGCTGCCCTTTTTTTTACCTGGTTTCTCCTCTTTGTTTTTCCCACAAGAGGCACTAGTGCTGTTTCTGGTGGTGTTATTATTGCCATTTAGGTTACTGCTCACATTCTGACCCAGTGCTGAATTCATGCCAGTTGTCTTTCCAGGGCGCCCTTGGACTTCCTCCTGCCTCTTGCCAGCACTGCTGATCTCAGGAATCCCATACAAGGCAGCAGAAGGCAGAGATTTATTAGCATCCTTAGAAGTTTTGCTCCTTTTCACTTTTGATTTGCTAGTCTCTTTGTGAAAGGAACTCCCCTGGGGAGCAGAGGGCTGAACAGAAGCAAATTTTAGGCCATCAGCTAAGGCTGAGGTAGCATTAGCCCCACTAGAAGCCAGACTCCCACAATCCTTGGAGCTGGTGCTGCCGGTGGTGATGGTGGTGATATTAGTGGAATTATTCATCTCAAATTTCTGTCTGTCCTTCTCCAAATCAGCATCCAAATCAATTATTAAATTCCCAACCCTGATTTCCCAATCATCGCCATTGTCATAAGCATCAACTGCATTTGGATCCACACCTTTTCCTGCAGTGGAAGTGTTCACCGACATCCTGAAGATGAGATCTCTAGAATAAAACTCCGATGAACTTTCCTTTGGAGATGTGGGGACATTTGTTTATCTCTGTTGGGCTTTTTAAAATTTAACTCTTCTTATCTTCCTCCCCCAGGTATGTCTAGGTTTATACCCTGCAGTCCACGTCCACCTTTTCCTGTGAGAAGGGGAAAAGTCGAATGTTTCTTGTCTGGGTGTTACCAGAATAATGACTAATAAAAAGGGGCCAAGATAGAGGGAGCAAAATAATTCAGTATTTTCACAGGTTTGTTTTTAAGTTTGTTAAACTGGAGCATCTTGAATCTAGTTGTATCTCAATGTCCACGATTGCTCTTAAAAAGTCATGTCCAAAAAAAAAGAAAAAGAAGGAAAGAAAAAAAAAAAAACACAAAAAATTAACTATGTGATTTAAATCCACAAATCTCAGGAAATACAGACTTAGGACTGGTGCCTAGCTGTTGGAACACAAGTTGTAATCTAACCCCCTGGACCACCACCTAGGCACAAAAGGGAAAAAAGAAAGGACAGATTCACTCTTCAGTGCATTCCATGGATTTTGTGGCTTTAAACCAGACCCTTGAAGTTTTGTGACTTTGCTATATTATCTATTACCCCTTATACTTAATCGGGGGGGAGGGGGGGGTGTGATAAGGAAAGCGAGAAACCTAATTTTCCTTGACACAATACAGCTTCTATTAAAAACCAATGACCTATAAACACAAACGTTTACTGGAACATATTAAACTCCATAGGTTTAAAAAAAAAAAGAGAGAAATAAAAAGGTCTTATTTCTTTTAAAAATATGATCAAGAATATAGTTCTAAAAGCAGTTCTGATGTACTCCTAGTTCACAAAATGGTTAGGTCTGTTAAATATAGTATTATTTACTCTACAGGAAACTGATTAAGATATACATTTAAGTGATCTGCACCAAGGTGGCCTCAATGACTGTGAATGAATGCATGTTTGACAAAGCTTAGTTAAAATGATTTTTAAAGGGATCTCTCCCTTTTATAGTCGACTGTCAAAATATTTATACATATATAGGCATATTGCTTACCTTTTTTTAATTAAACCAGCAAATCAAAATGCTGTTTCCACTCGTCTCAGCAACAATTCTGTGCCTCATTTTACTTAAAGAGCAAGTGATCAAGAAGTAGAAAGCAAGTAACATCTCAGCCAGTATAAATCAGTCAATAACATATCTCCCCCTATTTTGGGGCACAGATCAGAAGTCCTTTTTTCTTTCAGTTTTTCCTCCTTGCTTAAAAAAAGCACTGGACCTCAGAGTCATCCTGATCAGCAAGTAATGATCCATGGAACAAGCCTAAAGGCGTCCGGGTGTTAAGACAAAATGTGCTAACATCGAGATAAATTAGTGAAAGGGAGGAAGGAAAAAAAAAACAAACCACCACACAAGAAGAAAGGACTGAAAATCTGGGCTGGATTCCACCTGTTGGGAAGTGGCATTTTTTTTCATCTGTCCTGATTTTTTTGAACTAAGAGTTCCAAATTGCTGTCTATAAAAATAATTTTTTAAAATCGGGAGTTTGGGCTAATCAGTCATGTGGTAAGTAATTCAGTAATTATAGAATCCAAAGAGAGAAAACAGACGACCTTTTTTCGGGACAGATCGTTCCCCCCCTTATTGTCTCAGGAAACCTTACGGTCTATTTCTTCCCCCCCTTCCTCCACCAGTTTATCCGCTCCACCCCCCCACCCCCCGCCTCTCCTTCCCTCCCCCCATAAGTCAGACGGTCTCGAACTTTAGCTTAGTATTTTTAACTAGTCGGCGTCGGGAAACTAAAAGCCGTAATGAATAGCCGGTGACGAGGCAGTGGGGAGGAGCGTTCGTGCTAGCAACCGCCAATCCCTGAGGAGCGGCGGTTCCGTTACAGTTCAGGTCTCTCGCATCACGTGAGGCTCACAGGCTCTATTGGTTGTCGTGAGAACAAAATAGGGTGACAAGCATATCAAATAAATACTGATCTAGTCTAAAAAAACCAAACAACTTCCCCACCCACACACAGCCTTTAAGGTTTCTCTCCCCGGCCGCTACAAGTTACGGAGATGAAGCATTTTCTTCCTCAGCAAAGAGGATCCCTGAAGGTTTTTGTTTGGTTTTCTTTTTTTTTTTTTTTTTGGGGGGGGGGGGGGGGTTGGGGGAGTGCGCCATGGCAAAGCATATGTTTTAGAGAAACAACTTACAAGCATTTCCTCGACTTATCTGCAATTTGTAGTAGTTCAGAAAGGAGATATGGCGGCGGGGGGAGGGTATTTCGAGGTCTTTGTGTCCTCTTGCTTCAAGGACGGTAACGCGATATTTGATAGTCCTGAGCCAGCCTCCGTGACCACGACGCGACAGTTTGGGGCTTGCTTGGTAGGAGACATCGGGAGGAAACGTTCAAGACACCAGTAACAAATGGTCGATTCTATCCCCTGGTTTTAGCCTTACATTTCTGGCATTAACATGTGACAGAAGAAATAGCTCCTGTGCCACCGAGATCTGTCTGTATCCCATCACTCCTATTAGCAAGTTTCTTGCTCTTGGGGGGATGATGTAATGAAGACTTACCTGTAATTGTGTCACTTTAATTTTTCCCTCTTTGTTAGATAAAACCCCCAAAAAGGCGCTAATGTTTTTACACCCCCAAGTGCACTGCCAAGTATGATTTGTGCCTACAGTGCTTTCACCCTCTCATTTCCCTCAAATCCTGCTTGTGGGAATCTTTGTTTTTCTTTTTTAACCCCCCCCCCCCCCAAAAAAAAAACAACTAGCTGTTTCAACGCCCAAAACTCTTAACATTCCCCTTTGCATTTAAAAAAGTGCTATAGACACACCACGCAACTGTACTTACGATCTGTATTGGATCGAGTTGACCTTTTCCTTCTAACTGTATTGAGTGTTTTGTTGTTTTTTGGGTTTTTTTTTGTTTGTTTATTTGGTTTTTTGTTTTGTTTTTTTTTTTTCTGCAGCCGCTTTTTATTTTTTTGGGGAAAAAAAAATCTTATGTCTTCAATGGATTTATTGTGTTTGGAAAAAGAGAGCACTAAATACCATGAACCTTCCTTTCTTAAAACAAAAACCAAATCCCCCTGTACACACTGCACACAATACACACTGCACAACAAGCTACCTTATGGCAGCAATGAGCAGCAACAACCAAGAGCGAAGAAGGGGGAGTAAAAGCCAGCTCCAGTTCGGTATCTGAAAGAAAATTCTCTTTGTTCCCAATACCCTTTCCCACACAGCCAATCAGAGACCAGTTTTTATGAAACCGGGCTCTCTGATTGGTCCACCGCTTCTTCTGTCTTCTGGTGGGTGTGAGAGGCAGAAATACGCACACAGCTCCGCATTTTGCAACTCTCAGCTTACGTCGAGTGTTATAGTAGGCAGCCTCCCGCTGCAGCGAGATACAACTCATGTTTCCTATTTCAGTTGCTGTATTATCTTATATAATGTTTATGCTTTTAAAAAAAAAAAAAAGAGAAGGAAAAAAAATAGAAAATCAAGATGGAGAGTAGTTCTCCCAAGATGTTGGGAGGAAGACTGCATTTCGTTTTAATTTAATTTCAGGGCAGTTTTCGAAGCAATGAGGAATGATTTTTCTGTGCCGGTTTCAAAGATACAACTTCAAATCTCATAATTTTTAAATGCCCCATAATTCAAATTATAACAGCTTGAACCTAGCGAGAGGGGGCTGGTAATACACATGATATTATTTTCATGCTTAATGCAGGAGAGAAGCAAACCATCTAAAGGAAGGGGCTGAAGAGGAGTTCAGGGTAAGGCAACACCCCCATCTCTGCTTTGAGGGACACTGGGATGCTGCAGTACATTCGGATCAGCCCCATTTCTTAGGTAAATCCTGTTCCCCTCCTCACATACTTTATTTCATGTTCATTTTTACAATATGGCTTAAGTTAGGCATGTCGGGTTTTATTCTTTATTTTTTATTTATTTTCAGAAGGAGGGGGAAGCAGAAAATAACCCTTTTGTTTCCAGGCTCCTGATTTACTGCTGCAAGCACTGAACTGTAAATGCAAGCAACCATACAACTACCACGTGAACATCTTTTCACAGACATTAGTAACACCAATCTTCCCTATCGGGCTTTGTGTAGCTCGAAAATATACCCCTTATATTATACCCCTTAATCATTCCTTTTGTTTAGGTTGGGAGACATTATGCTACACCACTGAAAACTGCGTTTAACCCTTTGCAAACTGCAGGCACAGTTGTGGGGGTGGGGATGAGAGCTGCCGCTACCACGCAGGACAGGGAGGCTACCCCTGCCCTGTGCCGACACCTGCCACTAGCAGCTGTTGATGCCCGTGTGGAAACTGCCTTGCCTTCAAGCCTAGGGGGTATGATTTTCTTTTTTTAATCTTGTTCGAAATTATCTCCATGTGAAAAATCAATTAGGGGATGTTTTTCTCATCAAATACAAACATTGGCAAGTCATGGTTTCCAGCAAGAAGTTAAAGCATGAAATTTACAATGTCCTGCACACACGTGACAGTGTGACAAAAATACATGTGTTTGGATTTCATCCAGCTGAGCAAATTATGGGCATTAGCATCCCTTTGTTACACACTTTCCATCAAAGGGGTGATTAGCAGAGAATTTATGGAAGAGTAAAAACACCTAAACCTGCTCACTACAGGGCCACTATGGAAGGTGACACAATTTGGGATGTAAAAGCTGCCCATGATGCAGTATCTCACTGGGCTGCAGCAGCTGGGCCACAACAAAAGGGCCCCTCAGAGGCAGCCCTCAGCTCCTGGTCCTGTGAACCCCAACTAATGGTTGTCTTTCCTACCCTACACTGAAGGCTGTGGGGTAGCCAGCACACACTCCCTTGGAAGGCCTTAAAACAGCCTGGAGAAAATCATGCTCCATTTCCCCTGGTGTAAAAATGCTTCTCCTTCAGGGCTTGTCACGAATGAGCGGTTAGGTCGCTTAAATAATCACCGCCACAGATATTTGCAAATAGTGATTTTAATAGAAATTCGTAAAAGGGTGATTTAACAGAGTTCGACGGCAAGGTTCACTCTATTACTTATTAAATGAATGGAATATATGGCGGGGGGGGGGAGAGGGAGAGAGGGGAAGATTTAAGTAGAAAGGAATACAAGGGGGGGGGGGGGGGTAAAGGAGGCCCTCCTGTTGAGTCATGAGGTTCGAAATGGACCCCCTTGCTTTCTAAACTCCTTCTCAGAGAGGAGCCTAGGTGCAGCTGGATCCAACTCAGACTTGGTCAACGGTTTACGTCTAAGGATTATATGTATTTAGCAGCAATTTAGATTTATTCACAGTAAGGAGAGAATCACAAGAATTTAGTAGTAACTAATCATTGGTTACTCTAGCATCTACAAAGTGATTAAATAAAGCTTACTACAATATTTGTATTAATACACACACACAATCACACAATAGGCCTAATAAAAGGTACCTCTTAAAATCCCTCACGAGTTTGATATGCGCAGATAAAGATACCCATCAAAAATTCCCCTCGAGTTCAGTGAAATACTCACTTCAATGATTGTCTCAACAGGCAAAGGGTTAAACCTCAAGGAGTGAAGGGCACTGGAGATCAGCCCAGGTCCTGTTGCCAGGCCTCCGTATGCAAACTTAAGAGTTTGCAGCTCTGAGAGGCGTCCCACTCAGAAGGAGATACTAGCACAGCCCACTGCAGTCTAGAAGAGCTCAAAGGGTCTCCCGTGGTACTGCTGTTTATAGGGTTGCGAGATGATTGACTTTAGACATCAGTAAATTTCCATTCTGGCCACAGCTGTGGTCAGTTATTGCTGAGTTCTCATTAATCTCAGCAAGGCAGGTACCATCCTCCCATACCATCTGCCCAAGTTACAATCCACAATGACATGTTCCCAAGCTGTCAAGGGGTGACTGATTATGCCAGGTGAGATCAAGGCATTCTTGTTCCCTAGCTCAGCCATGCAAGAGTACCTGGTACAACCAAGGGGCATCTGATGGCCAGACTCATTGCTCAGAGGCCAAGCCTTGACAGGAGTCCCTGTGGTCATAAGGTGGTCCAGAGGAAGGGGTGGGGGGATGCACCACCAAAGAGCTGATAATGAAGGGTTCATTAGTTCCGATAAGTTCATTGCCAACCAGGCCCTTGATCACATTATATTTTTAAGTGATTACAAAAAGAAAAAACACAAACAAACAACAAAAAAACCCACACACAGCTCACATATAGTACAACAAGAAATACCACGAGGGAAGTTTGCTGGTCTGGCCTATGTGAAGGCCTGAGTGTGAGACCAGCCCCTGTGAAGGCACTGGTGTGACACAGCTGTTGTGGTTTAAGCCTAGCCAGCAACTAAGCACCACACAGCTGCTCACTCACTCCCCCCACAATGGGATGGGGGAGAGAATCAGAAGAGTAAAAGGGAGAAAACTTGTGGGTTGAGATAAAGACAGATTAATAGGGAAAGCAGAAGCTGTGTGACAAGCAAAGCAAAACAAGGAATTCATTCACTACTTCCCATTGGCAGGCAGGTGTTCAGCCATCTCCAGGAAAGCAGGGCTCCATCATGCTTAACAGTTACTTGGGAAGACAAACGCCATCACTCCAAATGTCCCCCCCCTTCCTTCTTCTTCCCCCAGTTTTTATTGCTGAGCATGACATCATATGGTCTGGAACATCCCTTTGATCAGTTGGGGTCAGCTGTCCCAGCTGTGTCCCCTCCCAACTTCTTGTGCACCCTCAGCCTACTCACTGGTGGGGCAGCATGAGAAGCAGAAAAGGCCTTGAGGCTGTGTAAGCACTGCTCAGCAATAACAAAATCATCCCTGTATTATCAACACTGTTTCCAGCACAAATCCAAATCATAGCCCCATACTAGCTACTATGAAGAAAATTAACTCTATCCCAGCCAAAACCAGCACAATGGCCCAGCCCATGTGAAAGTCTTGGTGAAGCCATCCCTAGAGGTGAGCTGCAGGACTGCTGAATGGGGGTTGGGGGCTGCAGAGTCAGTGTGGGGTCCTGCCCAGGGCCCTCCCACACAGGCACTCCCATTACACACAGGGCTGGGACAATAACAAAAAATACTTACGAAGTGCATGCTTTCCAGCCAGTGTGGCATCCAAGATGATTGGAAACATCGCCAGTGGTACCTGGGATGACTTGCTTGTGTCTGGCATTTGCAAGCATACATAATGTTATAAGGTACTGAAAATCTGTATCTCTCTAGGGTAACTTTTAGGTTATTTTACTTGGTAGTTAGCAAATATTTTAAGATCAGCAACACCAAACCTACTTGCAGATCACTGTTGCTGTTTCTTTATGTTATGCATTTTTCAAATGTAGATAATAGCCCTGATTTCTCAAAGTCAAGCTCTGTTTAGACACATTTCACTTTGGGCTGCTTCTTGTCTGCAAAATTACAGTCATTTTCATGTTATTATACACTGAGTAGGAGACACTGTATTTAGCATTGGGTGGGAGAAGGATTATTATGGGAAGTGATCTACCACCATCAGCACATAATTTCAGCCCAAAGAAAATTACTCCTGAATAGCTGATCTATTAACTAGCCAAGGAACTCAATATGAGAGATTGCAAAAACATCTCTGCTTTATCTGCATTACACCATCAATTTAATTTCTCAAAGCAATGGTCAGTGGAAGAGCTGTTTCTGCAACCACAACTGCCAACTGCTAGGTAAAATATCCTCACAAACCTCCTTAGATTGTGGTACTCAGAGCCTTGCCTCTTCCCTCTCTCCCTCCTGGCTTTTGTATATAACTATACAGGGAAGGAGGCTGTCTAACATACTACATGATTATTGAAGAAGGCTTTTATCTATTTCTGAGGTAGAAATTACTACAAGCCCACTTGCAGGCCTGTGGGTACATCTGCAGCAGTCACCTACCATGAGAGGTTGCAAAAAGACCACTTAAATCATACAATCTTGTCAGGGTACAAATATCCTTATTTCACAAAGAAGCCAATGCCCACTATATGATTTAGTGGTTTTTTTCCACTGTTATTAATTCCTGCCTGCTCACAAAATTAAATTACAGCTTTGTATTTCTGTATATTTTTACAAGACAGGCAGAAGGCTAATAAATCAGTGATGTTTGTCTAAAATAGGAAATCTCTAATTATTATCAGTCTGCAGCTGCATTAATCTCAAAGAAAAACTCAGCCCCTTTTTTTTTTAATCTTATCAGACATATGCATCATATACACTAAGAAAAATAACCAGCAAACATCTATTTTTAGCAAAAAGAATGCAAAATTTTTATCTTACACTCTTGGATGCATTTTTTATGAATAAATGCTCCTTTTTCCTTCTCCCAGAAAAACCTAGCAACAAAATAAATCAGTACAATCAGTTGGAGAACATTTAGCAAGAAACAGAGCAACAGAAAGACATTCTCTCTGTCTGCCTCACACAGCACTTCTCACTTCACCTCCATTGGGGAAATGAGCTTTCCCACCCTCTCATTGACTGAACCTGAGCCTCAGCCCCCAGGTGCTGTGCAGTGTGGTGCGGTGCCTGGCCAGGCACCGCACCACACCAAGCCCAACTTCTGCCCTCAGCACAGAAGATAGTTTGGTCACATAGATGTTTAATATTCTCTGCAAGCCCAAGGCACCTGTGTCCACAGGCAATTTTCAGGGGGAAAGCACAGATCTAAGTAAATATTTCTTAGTGGACAACTTTTGGAAGGGCTTCTTTTCAATTCTTATTGATGCCCATATCCCAATGAAAGAACCAACTTCAATAAATTTAACACCACTGATTTTAATGTTTGAAAATGCCATGTAGTCTTATTATCATTTGCAGCTGGGTCTTAATTACCTTTTCTCAGGAGATCTCTTCTAATTGCACCCTTTGTTCCTGGATTTCATGTTGCAGGAGCAGATACATGTACGTGCTGACAATCTCAATATTGAACATAGTACATCTGCAGTGATTAAATCAGCATTTTTTTTCTTTAAATTTGTACTAAAGAGAGGACAAAAATCTATTTCTCTTGAGGATTTATTTTCCAGATTAATTAGTAAACTGAGAATGGTATTTCTCTTGTATATAACATTTTGCAAATACAAAGTTTCTCACAGTAGATTTGAAAGTAGTACATTGGAAACTATGATATTGATCCAAAAATTTTTGATTAGCAGATCATTACAAGCCTCAAAATTTATCACAGCCTACCCTGCAGTCTTATGATAAAACTTTTAATTGATGTATGCAAACATTACTGGCTCTGCAGATTAGCTGTGGATCATTTATTATGGCTTTGCATATTACCAGTGATCCATAGACTGGACTGTGGGAACTGGTGATGCAAACATACAGACAAGTCATTATACACTTGGCAAATACTTATGTTACATACTACTTTTTTTTCTTTTTTGAGAGGCAATGCTAACAATGTTTTCTTCTTTATAACAGTCCACAGACTCTTTTACATTCATCTGCATACTTACAAGGACTCTAAATTTGCTTTCTAATCTAAAGGTCAGTATCTCTGATGGATCAGCACACAAATATATGTTGTATATGGAAACAAATTACCACTGTGGTGTTTCTAGAAGAGCAAAACAAAAATGACCTGGCAACTACAGGGAATGACTTATGAAAGACTCTGTGTGTTTGGGGATATGGAAAGAGTGCAAAAGGTAGACAGTATAGAACCTGTCTTTCTAAGAGCAAGGGAGATAAAAATAAAAAGAAGAAGAAGAAAAAAGACAGTTTAATATCAAAAATAAGATTCCTTACGGTAAAATGTGCTAATCAGTGAAATAAATGATGTCCCAAAGGAAGTTGTTAAATCCCATTGCTTCGACTTTTAAAACTCGGCTGGAAAAAGAACTAAAAATATATAGAATAGAATAGAATAGAATAGAATAGAATAGAATAGAATAGAATATCTTGAGTTGGAAGGGACCCATAAGGATCATTGAGTCCGACTCCCTGCTCCTCGCAGGACTACCTAAAACTAAACCATATGACTAAGAGCGTCATCCAGACACTCCTTGAACTCTGACAGGCTTGGTGCCATGACCACTTCCCTGGGGACCCAGTTCCAGTGACTGACCACTCTCTCAGTGAAGAACCTTTTCCTAAAGTCCAATCTGAACTTCCCCTGATGCAGCTTCATACCATTTCCATGTGTCCTGTCACTGGTCACTAGAGAGAGGAGATCAGCACCTCCCCCTCCACTGCCCCTCTTGAGGAAGTTGTAGACTGTGATGAGGTCACCCCTCAGCCTTCTCTTCTCCAAGCTGAACAAACCAAGTGACCTCAGCCGCTCCTCATAAGTCTTGCCCTTGAGACCTTTGACCATCTTGGTCTCCCTCCTCTGGACACACTCTAATAGTTTGATGTCCTTCTTATATTGAGGCACCCAGAACTGCACACAGTACTCGAGGTGGGGCTGCACCAGTGCAGTGCAGAGTGGGACAATCACCTCCCTTGACTGGCTAGCTATGCTGTGCTTGAGGCACCCCAGGACACGGTTGGCCCTTTTGGCTGCCAGGGCACACGGTTGACTCATATTCAACTTGCCATCAACCCAAACCCCCAGATCTCTTTCCGCGGGGCTGCTCTCCAGCATCTCCTCCCCCAATTTGTATGTATAACCAGGATTACCCCATCCCAGGTGCAGAATCCGGCACTTGCTCTTGTTAAATTTCATACGGTTGGCCCAGCTCTCTAGTCTATCCAGATCTCTCTGTAAGGCCTCTCTACCCTCGAGGGAGTCCACAGCTCCTCTTAATTTAGTATCATTGGCAAACTTACTTAATGTACATACTTAATGTCAAGCCCCGGGGATGGCAGTGGGGTTGGAACCAGATGATCTTTAAGGCCCCTTCCAACCCAAACCATTCTATGATTCTATGATTCTATGATTCTAGGACTTTCCCCTTGTGAACCCGTGTTGGCTATGACCAATGACTGCATTGTCTCTCAAGTGTTTTTCAGTAATTCCCAGAATAACCTTCTCCATAATTTTACCAGGCACTGAAGTGAGACTGACAGGCCTGTAATTACCAGGGGCTTCCTTCTTACCCTTCTTGAAAATTGGGACAACATTTGCCAGCTTCCAGTCGACTGGGACCTCTCCAGACTCCCAAGACCGTTGAAAAATAATGGAGAGAGCTCCCGCGATAACATCGGCCAGCTCTTTCAGTAACCTGGGATGAATCCCATCGGGCCCCATAGACTTATGTGCATCCAGCTGGAGCAGCAAGTCTCAAACAAGTTCAGAGTCAGATAGGAGTTTATCATCCCCCCAGTCACAGTCTTCCAATACAGGGCTCCGGGGGTCCCAGGGCCCATCATCGGTGTTGAAGACAGAAGCGAAGAAGGCATTAAATGTCTCCGCTTCATCTACGTCCCTATTTGTGAGGTGACCGACCTCATCAAGTAAAGGACCAATGTTACCTCTGACCCTCCTTTTGCTGTTAACATATTTTAAAAAGCCCTTTTTGTTGTCCTTCACAGTGCTGGCCAGCTTGAACTCTAATCGAGCTTTGGCCGCATGAATTGTCTCCCTGCAGTGGCAAACAGCATCTCTGTAGTCCTCCCATGTTGCCTGTCCTTGCTTCCCCATATGCTATGGGGAATGATTCTATTTTGGCACTGGAATGGACTGAATGACCTAGTAAGTCTTTCCCATCTCTTAACTTAGCAGTTCAGTGAAATGTTGCTGTAGAAACTGAACTACAAACCTTTGACTCAGACATGAGTATAGCTTTCAGTTTGCTATATAGACACTCAATTTGTGCTCAAGTATTTTAAGCAACAGATTGTTTATCTAGTGTGTTGTTTAAAAATTCAAATAATATTAAAAATATTTCTTGCTTAATAGACTGTGTGATGAGAAACAGGCAATATATGTTAAAATCTATGTTATAGCCTTTTTTCACAGCCTTATTACTGTATATACACAATGCATTTTTACAGCTTCTTTCATACAAAATAGCATAATGTTTCATGGTCAATTATAATTTGTAATACAAATGATGGACGAAGGTACAATATTTTAGTCGGGCAGCATACGCATATAGTACTGCTAAGGTGAAAAACATAAAAAAGGCCAGAGGCTGGGTGCCACACTTCAGATTTTTAGAGAGAACAAATGAGCATGGGGAAATGAAACTGAGGGAATCGGATTAGATTGTTTTTTTAGAGAGAAGGCTTGGAGTTATAGGCCAGGGAGAGGCAAGATGAGTATTGAAATGGAATTTGCAGAGAAGTAGTCAATTAGGTGTAAGGAGTCTGCAGTATAAGCTGGGATGAGAGGATGTTGTTGTCCATTGTGAAAGGAGAGAGAATAGGCAGAAGTCTGATGCTGGATGAGCAGATTAAATGGGCCAAAGGTAAGATTAGATAGTACATATTAGGAGTAAGATAATAATGACTAAGAGGCAGAGTATGTACTGGCTGATGAAATGAGTAATGAATCTGTGAAAGTTTCTGATACCGAGGTTAGGTATTTCAAGCTCAGGGGAGGAATGAGGAAACATGCTGCTCCATTTTCAACAGAAAGAAGCTTGAAGAGGAAAGACCCTGAGAACTCACTAAACCTAAGTAGTTCTTTCTCGGCTGGCAAAGAACTGACTTTTACATGAGCAGGTCCCTTCTTGTACAACTGAGGCTATACAGTTCTCTCTGCGTTCTCTTCCTGCTCCAGTATAGCAAAGGAAACAACAGGGGAGCAAAAAGGACAGTCAAGAAAGCAAGAAGCTGTAATTGGCTGCTCTGGCACACATACATAACTACTTAGGTTCTAGCATAGAATTACCAAAGGAATTTATTCTTTTATTTTAGCTATGCACATAGCAGTGCCCCAGCCTAATACATGGAGGACCCCAATACAGAGGAAAGCAGGGTTTATATATGTAACAATATAGTTGTGTAGACCAATCAAATTAATTACTCATGTTAAGGGGTGGGCTAATGAGTTACTATTGCTCACATAATCGGTATGTACTTGTCCCATGCGGGATCATTACATGCTTGCCCCATGCAGGTGGTGCAGACGTATGGTCAGTGGTGTGTTCATCTTCATTGTTCTAAACCAATGTCCCATGCAGGTGGTGGTGGGGTTTATACTGGATTCTGGTCAGTTGCTGTTCTGACCATGGTTATACACCTGTTTTTTTTTGAAAGGTAAATCTTCTATTGTTTTGTCATTGGTATGGGGTGTTCTCAGCCGGTAAGAGCTGGCTTAGGTCACATTGACCCTGAGGTAAAAGCTCATAGTCTCAGGTAGTGTTCATTCTTCTAAGCAAGTCGTGCTGCAGTTAGCATCTTGCCTTTCACACTGGAAAAGCAGTGTGAGGACACAGAGGTCAGGCAGTAGAAAAAAGGAGAGTGGGTTTTGAGACCAAGAATCATAGAATCATAGAATCATAGAATCATTAAGGTTGGAAAAGACCCTTAAGATCATCGAGTCCAACCGTTAACCTATCACTGCCAAGTCCACCACTAAACCAGGGAGAAGAGACCAACCCCCACCTCACTACAGCCTCCTTTCAGGTAGTTGCAGAGAGCAATAAGGTCTCCCCTCAGCCTCCTCTTCTCCAGACTAAACAAACCCAGGTCCCTCAGACGCTCCTCATAAGACTTGTGCTCTAGACCCTTTACCAACTTCGTTTCCCTTCTTTGGACACTCTCCAGCACCTCAATGTCCTTCTTGTAGTGAGGGGCCCAAAAATGAACACAGTACTCAAGGTGCGGCCTCACCAGTGCCGAGTACAGGGGCACTATCACCTCCCTAGTCCTGCTGGCCACACTATTCCTGATACAAGCCAGGATGCCATTGGCCCTCTTGGCCACCTGAGCACACTGCTGGCTCATGTTCAGGCGGCTGTCAACCAACACCCCCAGGTCCTTTTCCGCCAGGCAGCTCTCCAGCCACTCCTCCCCAAGCCTGTAGCGTTGCATGGGGTTGTTGTGACCCAAGTGCAGGACCCGGCACTTAGCCTTGTTGAATCTCATACAGTTGGCCCCGGCCTATCGATCCAGCCTGTCCAGGTCCCTCTGTAGGGCCTTCCTACCCTCCAGCAGATCGACACTTCCACCCAACTTGGTGTCATCTGCAAACTTACTGAGGGTGCACTCGATCCCCTCATCCAGATCATCAGTGAAGATGTTGAACAGGACCGGCCCCAATACTGAGCCCTGGGGAACACCACTTGTGACCGGCCACCAACTGGATTTGACTCCGTTAACCACCACTCTCTGGGCTCGGCTGTCCAGCCAGTTTTTAACCCAGTGAAGAGTGCACTTATCCAAGCCATGAGCAGCCAGCTTCTCCAGGGGAATGCTGTGGGAGAAAAGAAAGGGAGACTGAGAAAGAGGACAGTGTAAATACAATGGGGAAGAATCACAGAATGACAGAATCATACAATAGTTTGGGTTGGAAGGGACCTTTAAAGGTAGTCTACTCCAACCCCCCTGCAATGAGCAGGGACATCTTCAACTAGGGTCAGGTTGCTCAGAGCCCGGTCCAACATGACCTTGAATGTTTCCGGGGATGGGGCATTGTCCTGGTTTCAGCTGGGATAGAGTTAATTTTCTTCTTAGTAGCCAGTATGGGGCTGTGTTTTGGGTTTAGGATGAGAACAATGTCGATGATACACTAATGTTTTGCTTCTTGCTAAGTAGTGATAAGTAGTTGCTAAGTGGCGCTCACACTGGTCAAGGACTTTTCAGCTTCCCATGCTCTGCCCGGTGCAGAAGAAGCTGGGAGGGGGCACAGCCAGGACAGCTGACCCAGACTGGCCAAGGGGCTATTCCATACCTCATGACATCATGCTCAGTATATGAGCGGGGGGGAGTTGGCCGGGGGCGGGGGGGGGCAATGATCGCTGCTTGGGGGACGTTCTGGGCATCAGTTGGTGGGTGGTGAGCAATTGTGCAGCATGTCGCTTGCTTTGTATTACTATTGTACTATTATTACTTGTTTTTACTATGATTGTTATTATTACTACTGTTCTATTTTTATTTTACTTTAGTTATTAAACTGTTCTTATCTCAACCCACGAGTTTTCCCCTTTTGCCCTTCCAATTCTCTCCCACATCCCAAAGGTGGGGGAATGAGCGAGTGGCTGCGTGGTGCTTAGTTGCTAGCTGGGGTTAAACCACAACAGGCATCTACCGCCTCTCTGGACAACCCATTCCAGTGTTTCACCACCCTCATCATAAAAAACCTCTTCCTTATATCTAGTCTGAATCTACCCTCTTTTAGTATAAAACAATTACCTCTTGTCTTATTGCAACAGGCCCTGCTAAAAAGTTTGTCCCCATCTTTCTTATAAGCTCCCTTTAAGTATTAAAACATTGCAATAAGATCTCCCCAGAGCCTTCTCTGCTCCAGGCTGAACAACCCCAGCTCTTTCAGCCTTTCCTCATAGCAGAGGTGCTCCATCCCTTCTGATCATTTTTGTGGCCCTCCTCTGGACCCGCTCCAACAGGTCCATGTCCTTCTTGTACTGAGGACCCCAGAGCTGGATGCAGTACTCCAGATGGGGTCTCACCAGAGCAGAGCAGAGGGGCAGAATCACCTCCCTCGACCTGCTGGACACGCTTCTTTTGATGCAGCCCAGGATATGGTTGGCTTTCTGGGCTGCCAGAGCACATTGCTGGCTCATGTCCAGCTTTTCAACCTCCAGTACCCCCAAGTCCTTCTCGGCAGGCCTGCACTCAATCCCTTCATCCCCCAGCCTGTACTGATACCGGGGATTGCCCTAACCCAGGTACAGGACCTTGCACTTGTCCTTGTTGAACCTCATGAGGTTCACACAGGCCCACTTCTTCAGCTTGTCCAGGTCCCTCTGGATGGCATCCCATCCCTCAGGCGTGTCAACTGCACCGCTCAGCTTGGTGTCATCTGCAAACTTGCTGAGGGTGCACTCGATCCCGCTATGTCATTGATGAAGATATTGAACAGCACTGGCCCCAGAACGGACCCCTGAGGGACACCACTCGTCACTGATCTCCATCTGGATATCGAGCCATTGACCACTACCCTCTGGATGCGACCATCCAGACAATTCCTCATCCACCGAACAGTCCGCCCATCAAATCCATATCCTTCCAATTTAGAGAGGAGGATATTGTGGGGGACCGTGTCAAAGGCCTTACAGAAGTCCAGATAGATGACATCCGTAGCTCTTCCCTCGTCCACTGATGCGGTCACTCCATCACAGAAGGCCACTAGGTTGGTCAGGCAGGACTTGCCCTTGGTGAAGCCGTGCTGGCTGTCCTGAATCACCTCCCTGTCCTCCGTGTGCCTTAGCATAGCTTCTAGGAGGATCTGTTCCATGATCTCCCCAGGCACAGAGGTGAGGCTGACAGGTCGGTAGTTCCCAGGGTCCTCCTTTTTACCCTTTTTAAAAATGGCTGCAATACTTCCCTTTTTCCAGTCCTCAGGGACTTCACCTGACTGCCATGACTTTTCAAATATCATGGAGAGTGGCTTGGCAACTACATCAGCCAATTCCCTCAGGACTCTGGGATGCATCTCATCAGGACCCATAGACTTATGTATGTTCAAGTTCCTCAGGTGGTTTTGAACCTGCTCTTTTCTTACAGTGGGAGGGACTTTGCTCACCCAGTCCCCGTCTTGCAGTCCATCCACTCGGGAGGTGTGAGGAGAAAGGTTGCCAGTGAAGACTGAAGCAAAATTGTTGTTGAGTGCCTCAGCCTTCTCCTCGTCTGTTGTTACCAGCTTGCTAGTCATGTTCATCAGAGGGGGTACGCTTTCTTTGACCTGCCTTTTCTGGTTAATGTACCTATAGAAGCCCTTCTTATTATTCTTTGCGTCCCTCACCAGGTTCAGCTCCAGCCGAGCCTTCACCTTCCTGACCCCATTCTTACACAACTGGGCAGCGTCCCTATACTCTTTGCAGGATACCAGTCCCTGCTTCCACCGCCTGTGCATTTCCTTCTTGCCCTTTAGTTTGACCAGCAGGTCTTGATTCAGCCATGCTGGTCTCTTGCCTTCCTTTCCTGATTTCTTACACCTGGGGATCGAGAGCTCTTGTGCCCCATGGAAAGCATCCTTAAAGAGCTGCCAGCTCTGTTCTGCTCCCTTGTCCCTGAGGGCAGTTTCCCAGGGGGTTGTCCTGGTTTCAGCTGGGATAGAGTTGATTTTTCTTCCTAGTAGCTGGTATAGTGCTGTGTTCTGGATTTAGGATGAGAATAATGTTGATAGCACACTGATGTTTTAGTTGTTGCTAAGTAGTGCTTACACCAGTCGAGGACTTTTCAGCTTCCCATGCTCTGCCAGGTGCACAAGAAGCTGGGAGGAAGCATAGCCAGGACAGCTGACCCAGACTGGCCAAAGGGCTATTCCATACCATATGATGTCATGCTCAGTATATAAACTGGGGAGAGTTGGCCAGGGGGCAGCGATCGCTGCTCAGGGACGTGCTGGGCATCGGTCAGCAGGTGGTGAGCAATTTTATCTTGTATCACTTGCTTTGTATATTATTATTGTATTATTAGATTATTATTATTATTATTATTACTACTACTATTCTATTTCATTTTACTTCAATTATTAAACTGTTCTTATCTCAACCCACGAGTTTTCTGACTTTCACCCTTCCATTTCTCTCCCCCATCCCACTGGGGTGGGGGGAGTGAGTGAGCGGCTGTGTGGTGCTTAGTTGCTGGCTGGGGTTAAATCATGACAGGGGTCCTATTGACTAACTCCTTGAACAGCTGGAAATTTGCTTTCCTAAAATTCAGGGTCCTAACTTTACTCTTTGCCTGTCCCATATCCCTCAGGACTGTGAACTCTACCAGTGCATGATCACTGCAGACAAGGCTGCCTCCAATCTTGACGTCACCAATTAGCTCACTTGCATTGGTGACCAACAGGTCCAGTATCGCATCCCCTCTGGTAGGGCTGTCTGTTACCTGGCTTAAGAAGTTATCCTCAATGCACTCCAGGAGTCTCCTGGATTGTCTGTAGCTCACTGTGCTACTTTTCCAGCAGATGTCAGGGTGGTTGAAATCCCCCATCAGGATGAGAGCCTGTGAGCGCGAAGCTTCCTGTAGCTGGAGTAAGGCGGCTTCGTCAATAGGCTCCCCTTGATCGGGCGGCCTGTAGCAGACCACAACCACAAGGTTCCCTTTGTTGCCTCGGTCTCTAATTCTTACCCATAAGCTTTCAACCAGCCCATGGCTGGTCTTCAGACAGCTCTTCACACTCTATCCATTTTTTGACATAGAGAGCAATGCCTCCACCCCTCCTTCCTCGCCTGTCCCTTCTGAACAGCTTGTAGCCTTCGACAGCTGCACTCCAGTCATGGGATTCATCCCACCAAGTTTCAGTGATGGCAACTGGGTCGTAGCTTTCTAGCAGCACGGTGGCTTCCAACTCCTCCTGTTTGTTGCCCATGCTGCATGCATTGGTGTAGAGGTACTTCAGCTGGGCTGTTGGCCATGTCACCTTCTTAGAGGAACACCCCTTAATTCCTTTGAGGTATTTCCCTGGTGTTTCCCTGTTGTCTGCTATTACCTCAGGAGCCCCTGGCTCATCTCCATAAGACTTCAGGTGTGCTGCAGTGTACCCAGCACATCTCAGAGCAACAGGCTGAGGGCCCTCACTAGCACCCCGTCCCTCTAACCTTGGCGTGTCATCCCACAGCTTGTTATGGGCAAGCCTGATATTATCCCCCTCTCCCTTCAAGTCTTGAATGATCTTCTTAGTGTAGAGGATGGGGAACTGGAATTCTTTTCGCAGTTGTCACATAGTTATTATGTGACCTTGGGAAGGTCATGGTACCTCTCTGTGACTGAGATATCTTGTCTTGAGAGAGTAACAAAAATAATGCACGTAAGATAAAAACATCCTTAATTCCTCTGCTAAATATAATGCAGTTAGTTACATTTTTTAGTGGAAATGGAGGCTCAATCAGGTGTGACTGTTAGCTCAACTCCTGTTCAGATTTTCAGCTAACACATCTCATGGTAAGGCCTGATGTATGCTGGGAGCAGCGCCATTAGGTCAAAGTGAGGGCAACACATAGGCAGGACAGGTGGCCAGATAGAGCTAAAGGTCACTATGCAGCCATTATCACCTGCAGCTTGCTGTCTCCTGCAGCCATCATTCTTGCATATTGATTGTCTGGCAGTTTCTTCAGAATCTGCTAACTCATGGAAATGCTATAGACCAAACTTCCCAACTGGAAGGTATAAAAACATCAGCTTTCCCAAAAAGCTTTTGAAGCGGATCCAACAGCAGCTGGACTGCTGAGGCTTTCGTGCTTCCTGGTGTGATACAGGGGACGCCCGCACCGTGAGGGAGGAGGAAGGATGAGTACTCTCATTGTCGGCTAGGTAACTATTTTGCTCATAGGTGCACGAGTTATGAGTTGCAAGTTGTGAGTTACGAGTGTATTGCAGAAATTCTTCAAGTATCCTCAATACTTTATTATCCTATAAGCATTTTCTAAAAATCAAACCATCCTATCTTGTAACTGTGGGTTTTGGACTCTTCAATGCACTAGCAGAAAAATATGAAAATGATTCCTGCAATATTCTTAAATATGCTGAAAGCTATGATCAGATAAAAGGCAGATTTTAGTGTAGAAATCCAATTCTCCCTCACCTGCCCACAATATTGCATAACCTCTAATTAGCTTTGAGCTAGAGTTTCCCTGTGCAGTTCAGCAGGACAAAAACTGAGGCTTATTGAATAAGGCAGAGTCCCAGAACACACTGGAACCATCTTAATCATGGCAGAACACAGGGCATGAGACAAGTCTTTCTTATGTGAAGATTTTAACTATTGATGCAGACAGGCAGTTGGCTTAGAGCAAGCACTTGAGGGGTTTATTGGTCCCACACAAAAGATATTGTGGAAAGGAAAACTCCCCCTCAATCGCCACACTCAACCTCTCCAAATCCACAATATAGAAAACATTTTGGAGTATCTAAAGCCACAATAATAAATAACTACTCTAGGCTGAGTGTAACTCAGTTTCATTAACCACAGGAATCATACACAGGTAACTGACAAGTCCATTTATATTTTAAAGCACAATTTATAGTGTGATCCCAATCTGGAAGGTCTTGACTCCTATGCTGCTTATTTTAATAAATCCTGGATAAGTAGTTAATTATAATAATGCCCTCCCTCAAAGTGCAATTTTGACTATCATTCAATAAAAATAAACCTACATATGCATGATCTCTTGTTTCATAGAGTCCATGAACAGGTTTGATCAATCATAAAACAAAGTGCCCTAGGGGGGTCAAAAATATAGGCAGGAAGTAATAAGATGAGATTGAACCTGAAAAAAATGCAGGCTAATGTGTCTGAAGAAAAAAAAAATGAAATAGATATTCAGCAGGAGGGTGTGGCAGTGTGCTCCCCCCCCCCCCCCCCACCTGACCTTTTCCCATAACTCTGATCAAGTGATAAACGTTAGTGGTGCCCATGATGGGTGCATCTCCCACAGCATTCTCCTGGAGAAACTGACTGCTCATGGCTTGGATAAGTGCACTCTCCGCTGGGTAAAAAACTGGCTGAATGGCCGAGCCCAGAGAGTGGTGGTGAATGGAGTCAAATCCAGTTGGTGGCCGGTCACGAGTGGTGTTCCCCAGGGCTCAGTACTGGGGCCGGTCCTGTTCAATATCTTCATTGATGATCTGGATGAGGGGATCGAGTGCACCCTCAGTAAGTTTGCAGATGACACCAAGTTGGGTGGAAGTGTCGATCTGCTGGAGGGCAGGAAGGCCCTGCAGAGGGACCTGGACAGGCTGGATCGTTGGGCCGGGGCCAACTGTATGAGATTCAACAAGGCTAAGTGCCAGGTCCTGCACTTGGGTCACAACAACCCCATGCAACGCTACAGGCTTGGGGAGGAGTGGCTGGAGAGCTGCCTGGCGGAAAAGGACCTGGGGGTGTTGGTTGACAGCCAGCTGAACATGAGCCAGCAGTGTGCTCAGGTGGCCAAGAGGGCCAATGGCATCCTGGCCTGTATCAAGAATAGTGTGGCCAGCAGGACCAGGGAGGTGATAGTGCCCCTGTACTCGGCACTGGTGAGGCCGCACCTCGAATACTGTGTTCATTTTTGGGCCCCTCACTACAAGAAGGACACTGAGGTGCTGGAGAGTGTCCAAAGAAGGGCAATGGAGTTGGTGAAGGGTCTAGAGAACAAGTCTTATGAGGAGTGGCTGAGGGAGCTGGGGTTGTTTAGCCTGGAGAAGAGGAGGCTGAGGGGAGACCTTATGGCTCTCTACAACTACCTGAAAAGAGGTTGTAGCAAGGTGGGGGTTGGTCTTTTCTCCCAGGTAGAAAGCAACAGGACGAGAGGAAATGGCCTCAAGTTGTGCCAGGGCATATTTAGATTAGATATTAGGAAAAATTTCTTCATGGAGAGAGTGGTTAGGCATTGGAACAGGCTGCCCAGGGAAGTGGTGCAATCACAGTCCCTGGAAGCGTTCAACAAACGTGTGGATGTGGTGCTTAGGGACATGGTTTAGAGGTGGACCAGGCAGTTCGGTTAATGGCTGATGTGATGATGTCAGAGGTCTTTTTCAACCTTAATGATTCTATAATTCTATGATTCTATGATCTGGTCTTGATGGCTGCATACGGGTCAAGGCTCAATGTGGATGGGGGAGACAGATAACAACACAATAGCCAAGGGCTAATTTATGATAATGCACCCACCAGGCTGCACGCTGGGATCTCCCCTTGAGTAGGGACGCCTCTCAAGGTTACTCCTCGAGGTTGAGAGAATCCTTATCACATCAGATAGATACTCGGTAAGTGAATTGGGAACAAGTGCACTGAAACTTTGAAACCTTAGCTAAGTAATATAAAGGATTGATTGTGCATATATAATCCTTTAGACATAAACCGTTGACCACGTCTGAGGCTAAGCCTGGATCCAGCCGCACCTAGACTCCTCTCTGAGAAGGAGTTTAGAAAGCAAGGGGGTCCTCTCTGAACCTCGTGACTCAACAGGAGGGTCTCCCTGACAGTCTTGTCTGACCCTGTCCCCTATGCAGTAAATAATCCAGTGTACCTTGCCATCGAATCTTGTTAAACCACTGTTGCATTTACTATCAAACTTTGTTATCAATAAACATATTGCTGCTTCTCTCCTATGAGTGAAGTGCCTCACTCCATCTGCAACACCATGAAACATCAGAACATCTAAGGAGAGATGTAACGTACAGATGGACTCGCAATTGAGGTGTGGACCTGACCATGGAGGCCATCATACAGGTCACTCATGAATGTGAAATATGTGCTGTATTCAAGCAGGCCACATGAGTAAAATCTCCCTGGAATAGAGGGCAGTGGCTGGGATATTAATATCACAAGGCCTGGCAGATCGACTATATTGGTCCACTGTCATGAACATGCCAAGGCAAGTGCTATATACTCACCATGGCAGAAGCAACTACTGTTGGCTAGAAACATACCCTGTAAACCATGCCACTGCCTGAAACACCATCTTGGGACTTGAAAAGCACATTCTGTTGCAAAACGGCACCCCAGAAAGAACTGAGTCAGACAACAGGACTCATTTCTGAAATAAATTCATAGACTTCTGGGCCAATAAACACAGCATTGAATGGGTGTATCACAGCCCCTATCACCCACAAGCCTCCGGAAAGACTGAGATATAATGGACTGTTAAAGACTATGCTGAGAGTGTTGGGCAATGGGGCATGGAAGCACTGGGATGTAAATGTAGCCAAAGTCACTTGGCTGGTTAACGCCAGAGGATATGCTAACCATCCTGGTCCTGCTCAGACAAAGCCCCTACGTACTGTAGGAGGAGATAAGGTCCCCGCAGTGCATGTAGGGAAGTGGCTGGGGAAGGCGGTGTGGATTGCTCCTCCCATGGGAAAAGGCAAGCCCATTTGTGGGATTGTCTTCGCTCAAAGACCTGGGTGTGAAGAATGAATTTCACAAGGAACTGGGTGAGTGCAGCAATGACCCAACCCAAGCCAGTCTTGGTGCCCAGCAATCCAACACACTGCTTCTCCTGTCCTCAGCGTTCACCTTGACAGATAGGGCCCTGAGACTGATGGAGTTATAGCTCTGTAAAAGAACATAGATCGCAAGAAGATCTTTGGCTATTTCAATCACTGTTTTAACCAGAAGCATTTTGAGTTCTTAAGAAATACTTGGCCAAGTCCAAGTCCTTCCTTAGTTAATGCTCTGTATATTGCAAATATCACACACCACATTTGGTCACCTGGCTGTCAGCCAAGCATCCACACAGCCACTCACTCACTCCCCACCACCACCAGTGGGACAGGGGAGAAAACAGGAAGAACGGGAGCAAGAAAGCTAATGGGTAGAAATAAAGACAGGGAAATCACTCACCAATTACTATTGTGAGCAGAACAGATTTGACTTGGGGAATTTAATTTAAAACATTTAATTACTGATTCAGGTATTGGGAAACAAAGAAGACAAACATTTAAACACTTAAAGAAAACACCTCTCTCCCCCGACTTTCCCAGCCTTAACTTCACTCCAGACACATGTCCTCCCTCTTTGTTATTGCCACAGGTTACACTTAGTCCCTTCAGTGAGACAAGCAGCACAGGGGACTGGGGTTAGTGCATAGTAGTTTCTCTCTGACACTACCTGTTTCTCACTGCCACTCCCTGTTTCTCACTCTTTCCTACTGCTACTCCTTCCTTCTTACTCATTTCCTATGCTCCGGTGTGAGCTTGTCTATGGGCCGCAGTCACTTCGGGGGCGTGCCTGCTTTGCCGTGGAGCACCCCTACTCCTCTGACCTTGTAGTACCCTTGTTCCCTCCATTGTTCCCTTGTTCCCTTGTTATCCCTGTTGTCCCTCCATTGTTCTCTCTGTTGTTCCCTTGTTCCTTTCTTTGTTCCCTCTGTTGTTGCCTTATTCCTTCCTTCCTGGCATTTTCTGCCCTTTCTTAAATATGTTTTCACAGAGGCACCAGGCTCAGCTTTGGCCTGTGGTGGGGCCGTTACGGAGCTGGCTGGAACCAGCCGTAACCAGCACAAGACAGTCTCCGCCTCTGACCTGACCTCCTCCCACAGAGGCCACGCCTGCAGCCTCCCCCACCCCCCACAGAGGGAGAGGAAGAAGAAAAGGAGGAAGAACATCACCAATAGAAAAAGTGTATTTGTCAAAAAATACATTTTAGGTTTTAAATGTTTAGACTTTTTTCTTTACTGTGATAATCATTTTTATACATTTGTGATGCTTACTATAAACTAAAAAAAACCCAAACAATAATGCCTTAGCTCCTTTGGAAATGCAATCATGCCTCCTCTCAATACATTTATAAATGGGCTGCTGGGTTTGAAAAAAAATTATAGTACATGAAGGCCTGCTCAAATGCTACCTGGATTACACTGAACTGTTCAACTGCTGTCTGAACAGAAGAGAGAAGAAAGTAGCAAACTCAGGCTGGCAGTGAGCTGCCAAGGAGGGAAGGGATGACACTCCCACCACCCCCTGGCACTGCACACCCACTGGCACTTTTCCTGGGGGAGCCCAGGGCAATAGGGAGCCACTGGCTCTGTGACTCCTTTTCCCTCAGAGACCTGGTGTTTGCATCTAATCAGCTCTGCAGCCCTGAAGTTGCATCTTCTCCTTGGCAGGGTTTTTTAATGGAACATATTTTTCCATGCTTCTGTAGGAGATCAATTGGTGTGGAACAGCCTCCAGTGGAATGGGGAGTTAACACCACAGAGGGGTGAGGTCTTCTTTCACAATTGCCCTCTTTGCACACCTCCGTGCTCATCTTCCAGTGGAAGTCTTATGGGTTCAAAAGTACAACAGTGGTAATATCTATAGTCTCTCTAGCTGTACTAGGCCTATTTGTTACCAAAGCTCCTGTTGTTTAATGATGTCAATTATAATTTCTTCCAAAAATAAAAACAAACAAACAAACAGCCCTTGTTACACAGCTTCATATCCTAGCCATTTTAATCATGGCAAGCCAAATGTCAGTGACAACATTTACCTTGGATTACCTCTTAAGGGGGTGAGAATTTCTTTAAAAAAACCAAGAAATTAACACTGTCCTTAAAAAGCACACTTACTGAACTACGTGAGATAAACCAAAGATGTTAGGGCATTTCCTAGTTATTCTTTCCAGATCATATTATTATTATTATTATTATTATTACTATTAATAATAACAATAACAATAACAACAACATCAATGGCATTATTAATCAACTTGATTAAAGTCAAAAGTAAATGACGCCCGCACCGTGAGGGAGGAGGAAGGATGAGTACTCTCATTGTCGGCTAGGTAACTATTTTGCTCATAGGTGCACGAGTTATGAGTTGCAAGTTGTGAGTTACGAGTTATGAATTAGAGAACTTGTGAGTGAGAAAGCTCATGAATTAAGTGATGAATTACTGAATTCACATGTTAGACTAGTCTGTGCAAAGGGGCTTGAGCCCTTGTTTGTTGTATTTGTATTAATGAAGTTTTTCGAAGCAAATGTTCTCAAAGACAGAAAAGAGGAGCCAAACCTGTTTTTTAAACGTTTTTTTTGAACTTTTATTTTCCACAAATAGTAAAAGAATAAGAGAGTATGGTTTCTTTCTCAAGCAGGTGTTTATGGTATATTATTTCAGAGTATGTGGCAGAACCCTAAAGATGACAGAAATATCTAATAGACAGATTACTGGACAGACAGGTAATATGGAAGGGTGCAACTTCGAGTGTCATCCACGAAGTCTGTGGCAGAACCAGAAGCACAGTCTAAATCATTGGACTCCTTGCCATTTTGCAAGAGAACATAAGAGCATAGGCCTGGAAAGGACACTTTGTTCAACAAGTCCAAACCCCTGACATTGCAGAAAACCACACAATAATTATAATAGGAGATGTACAGAATATGTATTCTACATACTACTGAAACATCATAGGCCACAGAATTCATTCCAAAGTTCTACAACAAACATAAGACCTATATCCAAACAACGAAAGCCACAACTATAGTATGTCCCAGCAAGACAGCAGGCATTTTTCCAACGTTATAAGGCTCTGCAACAGAAGGGAATATATTAGAGAAACCTCCCAGATGACCACTGGGAAAAGACTATGCCTAATTCTACAGAAGAACACCAAGAATATATGCCAATCAGAACTGAATAAAAATTGTTTCCAGACCTCAATTTGGTATAATTGCATGAAAAGTACATATGAACCAGATGCCTGAGAAATTTCATCACTACCAGAAGCATCTCCTGCTTTCAGTTGTGACCACTGCTAATGATGATCCATAAGAGGAACACGCCATGGTTAGAGGGACGGGGTACTAGCGGGGGATGGGATGCTACCAGGGGCCCTCAGCCTGTTGATCTGAGGCATGCTGGAGACACTGCTGCACAGTCGAAGTCTTACGGGGATGAGCAGGGGGCTCTTGAGGTAATAGGAGCCAACAGGGAAATATCAGAGAAATTCCTCAAGGAAACCAAGGGGTGTTCCTCCAAGAAGGTGACACGGACGACAGCTCAGCTGAAGTGCCTCTACACCAATGCATGCAGCATGGGCAACAAACAGGAGGAGTTGGAAGCCACTGTGCTGCTAGAAAGCTACGACCCAGTTGCCATCACTGAAACTTGGTGGGACGAATCCCATGACTGGAGTGCAGCTATCGAAGGCTACAGGCTGTTCAGAAGGGACAGGCGAGGTAGGAGGGGTGGAGGCATTGCCCTCTACGTCAAGAAACGGATAGAGTGTGAAGAGCTGTCTCTGAAGAATAGCCATGAGCAGGTAGAAAGCTTATGGGTAAGAATTAGAGACCGAGGCAACAAAGGGAACCTTGTGG
Source organism: Platalea leucorodia (assembly GCF_965183815.1). Taxonomy (NCBI): domain Eukaryota; kingdom Metazoa; phylum Chordata; class Aves; order Pelecaniformes; family Threskiornithidae; genus Platalea; species Platalea leucorodia. Next base: position 33,937,334 of record NC_138859.1, read on the forward strand.
TTGGGGTCTGCTACAGGCCGCCCGATCAAGGGGAGCCTATTGACGAAGCCGCCTTACTCCAGCTACAGGAAGCTTCGCGCTCACAGGCTCTCATCCTGATGGGGGATTTCAACCACCCTGACATCTGCTGGGAAAGTAGCATGGCAGGCGGCAGGCAATCTAGGAGACTCCTGGAGTGCATGGATGACAATTTCCTAAGCCAGGTAATAGATAGCCCTACCAGAGGGGACGCAGTGCTGGACCTGGTGGTCACCAATGCAAGTGAGCTCATTGGTGATGTCAGGATTGGAGGCAGCCTCGTCTGCAGTGATCACGCACTGGTAGAGCTCACAGTCCGGAGAGGTAAGGGTCGGGTGAAGAGTATAGTCAGGACCCTGAATTTTAGGAAAGCAAACTTCCAGCTCTTCAAGGAGTTAATCAACAGGACTCCCTGGGAAATGGCCCTCAGGGACAAGGGAGCAGAACAGAGCTGGCAGGTCTTTAAGGACGCTTTCCATAGAGCACAAGAGCTCTCGATCCCCAGGTGCAGGAAATCGGGCAAGGAAGGGAAGAGGCCGGCATGGCTGAGCCATGACCTGTGGGTCAAACTAAAGGGCAAGAAGAGATTGCACAGGCAGTGGAAGAAGGGACTGGTATCTTGGGAAGAGTACAGGGACACTGCCCGGTTGTGTAAGGATGGGATCAGGAAGGCCAAGGCTCAGCTGGAGCTGAACCTGGCGAGGGACGCAAAGAATAATAAGAAGGGCTTCTACAGGTACGTCAACCAGAAAAGGAAGGTCAAAGAAAGCGTACCCCCTCTGATGAGCAGAAGTGGTGAGCTGGTAACAACAGACGAGGAGAAGGCTGAGGCACTCAACAACTTTTTTGCCTCTGTCTTCACTGGCAATCTCTCTCCTCACACCTCCCGAGTCAATGGGCCATTTGAGGGGGATCAGGAGGGCAGAGGTCCTCCCACTGTAAGAGAAGATCAGCTTCGAGACCACCTGAGGAACCTGAACATGCATAAGTCTATGGGTCCCGATGAGATGCATCCCAGAGTCCTGAGGGAATTGGCTGATGTAGTTGCCAAGCCACTCTCCATGATATTTGAAAAGTCATGGCAGTCAGGTGAAGTCCCTGAGGACTGGAAAAAGGGAAGTATTGCAGCCATTTTTAAAAAGGGTAAAAAGGAGGACCCTGGGAACTACCGACCTGTCAGCCTCACCTCTGTGCCTGGGGAGATCATGGAACAGATCCTCCTAGAAGCTATGCTAAGGCACACGGAGGACAGGGAGGTGATTCAGGACAGCCAGCACGGCTTCACCAAGGGCAAGTCCTGCCTGACCAACCTAGTGGCCTTCTGTGATGGAGTGACCGCATCAGTGGACGAGGGAAGAGCTACGGATGTCATCTATCTGGACTTCTGTAAGGCCTTTGACACGGTCCCCCACAATATCCTCCTCTCTAAATTGGAAGGATATGGATTTGATGGGCGGACTGTTCGGTGGATGAGGAATTGTCTGGATGGTCGCATCCAGAGGGTAGTGGTCAATGGCTCGATATCCAGATGGAGATCAGTGACGAGTGGTGTCCCTCAGGGGTCCGTTCTGGGGCCAGTGCTGTTCAATATCTTCATCAATGACATAGACAGCGGGATCGAGTGCACCCTCAGCAAGTTTGCAGATGACACCAAGCTGAGCGGTGCAGTTGACACGCCTGAGGGATGGGATGCCATCCAGAGGGACCTGGACAAGCTGAAGAAGTGGGCCTGTGTGAACCTCATGAGGTTCAACAAGGACAAGTGCAAGGTCCTGTACCTGGGTTAGGGCAATCCCCGGTATCAGTACAGGCTGGGGGATGAAGGGATTGAGTGCAGGCCTGCCGAGAAGGACTTGGGGGTACTGGAGGTTGAAAAGCTGGACATGAGCCAGCAATGTGCTCTGGCAGCCCAGAAAGCCAACCATATCCTGGGCTGCATCAAAAGAAGCGTGTCCAGCAGGTCGAGGGAGGTGATTCTGCCCCTCTGCTCTGCTCTGGCGAGACCCCACCTGGAGTACTGCATCCAGCTCTGGGGTCCTCAGTACAAGAAGGACATGGACCTGTTGGAGCGGGTCCAGAGGAGGGCCACAAAAATGATCAGAAGGGATGGAGCACCTCTGCTATGAGGAAAGGCTGAAAGAGCTGGGGTTGTTCAGCCTGGAGAAGGGAAGGCTCTGGGGAGACCTTATTGCGGCCTTTCAGTACTTAAAGGGGGCTTATAAGAAAGATGGGGACAGACTTTTTAGCAGGGCCTGTTGCAGTAGGACAAGGGGTAATGGTTTTAAACTAAAGGAGGGTAGATTTAGACTAAACACAAGGAAAAAATTATTCACAATGAGGGTGGTGAAACACTGGAACGGGTTGCCCAGAGAGGTGGTAGATGCCCCATCCTTGGAAACATTCAAGGACAGGATAGATGGGGCTCTGAGCAACCTGATCTAGTTGTAGACGTCCCTGCCAATTGCAGGGGGGCTGGACTAGATGACCTTTAAAGGTCCCTTCCATCCCAAAGCATTCTATGATTCTATGATTCTTTTTTGCTCATAGGCATGCGAGTTATGAGTTAGGAGTTACAAGTTATGAATTAGAGAACTTGTGAGTTAGAAACTTCATGAATTAATGAAGTGATGCATTAGTGAATTGACATGTTAGATTAGCCTGTACAAAGGGGACTGAGCCCTTGTTTGACGTGTTTGCTTGCTTGCTTTCATAATGAGCTCATAAAATAAAGTTTAATTTACAGAGTACATTGTCTTGTAAATTTAAGAGATCTAAATGGACCACGACAACATGTCACCTTTTTATTTATTTATTACATTTCAATTTTTTATTTATTTCTGTTTGCTAGGCAGGTTTTTCCTCAAGCTCTTACAAGCTTTTTTTATTATTCATTTTCATCCCAGGAAGGAAAACTTGAAATATTTATCCACAGCATATTATTTTTTTAAAAATACTTTCCACAAATGCCAGATATGTTAAATGGCTAAATTCTTTCTGAAACAACCAACAAGATTGTCTTCTCTGAAATCTCACTTTAAAATAGGATAATAATTAAAACATTTTACTCTAAGCCAGGCAAATAGTTAATAGGATGAAATGGTTACTTGGAGAGAATCTGTGGAGTGAATGTCTTTTATTTCAGCAGGCTTTTAGTTTTATTTTGTTTAGTTTTTTTTTCTAAGTCTAACAAAATTTATAATTTCTGAGAAATGCTAACCACAATGGCAGACCTCTCTATGCTGAATGTTTTACAAGGAAGCTGTTTCTAGCCATAAGCTGCCACCGTGAGAAAACAACTGATGGCCAGAATTGTTTTTGTCAGATGCTGAAAAAGGAATCAATAAAAAGAAATGGCAAACGTTCAATCAGAATAGGCACCACTAATACAAATGGCCTTTTGGGACCCACAGAAGCATGGAACTGCTTTTCCATGTTAATTTCTCCTTGCTATGCTTGGGGCTATCACCTTCTTTGTCCCCTGTAAATTGAAAACTGTCTCCTGTTAAAGTTCTTTGGCACACATTTGCTTTGTGTCAACCCATTTTGCTGCCTGCTGAGAGAGGAAATGAAGGGAAGTAGAATTCTGAAACTGTTATGTGAAGCTGCCAGAATCTTTCCTCATAACTGCCACTTAACACAAACGTACACATTTCTCTCTCTGTCCCTTCAAATACTGAGATGAACTTAAAGATGACATACAAAAGGCAGACTTTAAATATTCATTATGCAACTGTGTCTTTTTATGAGGGTTCAAGTAGCCCTGATTATGGCTGTGCAAATAATTGATTTTTCTGATTGGCAGCCAAACAAAAAAAAAATAAGAATATACATTTGATAGACTCAATTAAAGTTCATCTACAATTTTTTCTTTTTTTTCTGTCTTGCAGAAGTGAAAGCTACTCCTCTGCCCCCACTCCTCCCAAACTGTCTCAGGCTCATGTTTAATTTTACAAACAGAAAAATATTTCCTTTATGGACAGTTTATAAGAAAAGCAAGAGCAATGAAATGGCAGTTTCCAGAAATGGAAGGGAGTAGTAGCAGCTCCGTTTTACTTAATAGTTTAGTTAGATGGGTTCAATCCTGCTTCTGTCTGAAGGGATTTGAATCCCTCTATCCCAAGAGACCACAAAGGCATTCTAAGGGGAGAAGGCTTTTGGGCCCTGGTGTAGACATTCTCTTTCTGTGCATAAGTAATTAAATATTCATTAGATTGTGACACTAGCATCACTTCTGAGATTCCTTCCCTCTTTTTGGCTCAGTGACTATTTAATTATTTTATATAAAAGTGGAGCATCTCCAACAAAAGGGAGTATGGAAGCCCTATCCAGAATACCTTATAATGCAGTAGTTAAAACATGCATATAAAGCAGCAGGTCTCATGAGAGGGGCGGGCAAGAGTTAGGCGGTGCCAGCTGTCCCCATGGCCAGTTCAAACCACCAGAAGCCAGACATAACCGGACCCTAGGGAGCGCCAGTGACCAGGGGTGCACAAACAGGGCATGCATCTATCGGGAGCGGCATTGGCAGTTGGCACAGCAGTTGATGTGGAAGTGTGCACAGGAAGGGCTGCGCACTCTGCCAGTTATCGGGCTGCTGCCTGCTCTGCTCACCCACAGGCTTAGGCTGCAGCCCAGACGGCCACCCCAACTAGCTGGTGGCTGTGCAAACCTACCCAGCAACTTGAGGTCTCCAGGGAATTAGAAGGGCTTATTAGGCAGTGCTTTGAGGTTGTCAGAAGCATGGTGGTAGAGACCAGGCAAGGGCTGTGCTCTATAGCAGACAGGAATCAGCTACCTAGCCAGGCTAGCCTGGGATGAATGGAGGCAGCCATCCAGACAGAGCTTCCTATCAGGGAAGCTGCTGTCCAGGTGGAGGGCTGCAAAGACTGCATCCCCTCCTCCTGTGTGGAGGAGGGTGGAAGCTCCACCTGTGCAAGGTGTGCTCTGGTGGAGTCACTCAGGCAGCAGGTGGAGGAGCTGCAGGAGGAAGTCACCAGGCTATGCTGTATTAGGGAGGGGGAACAAGAAATAGAGTATTATTTGAGACTTTGCAAGAAGAAATACTAGGGCCCCGTGGCACTGACCTCCAAGGACTACCAGACAAAGAGCGTCAACAGCGAACAGACAGCACCTTGGAGAAGGAGGTGCCATGGTCTCTAGTGACCCATGGGAACAGGATATCACTTCACTCCCCTTCCTCATATGTACCAACCAGCAACAGATACGAAGCCTTGGCAGTGGACAAAACCAATGATCAAGATTCACAAGGAAAAAACGCACCAGCAGCACACACTAAAAGCTGCAAAAGGAAGCAGTGAGTGCTAGTAGCGGGTGACTCTCTGCTGAGAGACACCGAGGCACTCATCTGCCAGCCTGATATACAGTCAAGGGAAGTTTGCTGGTTGCCAGGAGCCAAGATCCGGGATGTCATAGTGAGACTACCTCACCAAGTTTGCTGATGACACCAAACTGGGTGGTGTAGTGGACACGTCAGAAGGGAGAGCCATCTTCCAGAGAGACCTGGAATGAGACAGGCTGGAAGAGTGGGCTAGCAAGAATAGTATGAGGTTTAACAAAGACAAGTGCAAGGTCCTGCACCCGGAACGACCAAAGAAAGAGACCAGTAGAGGCTAGAATCTGTGTGGCTGGGGAGCAGCCTTGCTGAAAGGGACCCAGGGGTCCTGGTGGACAACAAGCTGAACATGTGTCAGCAGTGCGCCGCTGCAGCAACAAAGGCAAATCGCATCCTGGGCTGCATCTGCAGGGGCATTACTAGCAGAGAGAGAGACGTGATCATCCCACTCTACTCAGCACTTGTCAGGCCACCCCTGGAGTACTGTGTCCAGTTCTGGTCCCCACAATTCAAACAAAGACGCAGACAGACTGGAGAGGGTCCCAAGGAGGGCCACGAAGACGATCAAAGGGCTGGAGAATCTGCCCTATGAGGAAAGACTGAAGGAGTTGGGTCTTTTCTTCCTTGGAGAAGAGAAGGCTCGGGGGGAACCTCATCACAGTATTCCAGTACTTAAAGGGTGGCTACAAAGAGGACGGAGGCTCTCTCTTCACAAGGAGCCACATGGAGAAGACAAGGGGCAACGGGAACAAGTCGCACCAGGAGAGAGGTTTCCTCTCGATACAAGACAGGCTTTTTTTTTTTTTTTTAAAATGAGAACAATTATCCACTGGAACAGCCTCCCCAGGGATGCGGTAGTCTCCCCATCGCTAGAGGCTTTCAAGATGCGATTGGACAGGGTGCTAGATAATGTCATCTAGGCTCCCTTTCCCACAAAAGGTTAGACCAGACGATCTTTCGAAGTCCCTTCGCACCTGGGCTATTCTATGATTCTATGATTTTATGTTTATGTGATTTGTGCTTCAATTACCCTTTTATGACAGTGTAACACACTAAAAAACAAGCAGAAGTTTAATGGAAGCTTACAAGAATGGACAGAGGAATTGTTACAGTCTACCACGTAGGACATAAAGGCCCAGTTTAAAATGCATATTTTATACTTGCAGCATGCAGCCACTTTAAATTATTTCAGTGTGAAATGTGAAACTTTATGGTACTAATATATGTGCACATAGAGAAAGAATAGCAAGTATATAAGTGGTAACTGATTTTAAATAGCTTTTGATTATTAACTTTGCTGTCTTAAAATATTGCAGGGTTCTATTACCTGTTTTTTAAAAATCCCAGAAGCCTAATTTGAGTTACATAAGAATGCGTTAATGCATTTTTAAAATATATGAATAAGTATAGGCGAAAAATCACTCTTACAATTCAGAGAGGATTTTAATGGTTTTATTTAAAACTTCTAAAAAATGGTTTAAATAAAGAAGACATCAACAAAGCCTTAAATCTATATGAGATGACACTAGCATAGTAGAAAAAAATCCCATATGATTCTGAAAGCTTGCTACAGCACTACTAACATATTTTGTTGCAGTGCTCTCAGTCCTTCACTGAATGTCTAATTTCGGATCCGTTTCACGTGCTGTCCTTGCAGGGTTTAATGTACATGATTAATCTTGACTTGGCTTAATACTGCTAGGAATGTGGCAATGACCTCAGGTGAACACTGGCAAAGTGATTAGTGTTACATGAACTGGGATATGTTTTATTTGGGATCCTGAATGAACACAGACATGCTGTATTCTGTTACAGAGCTTTGCTCAATTGAAAATCTACCATGGTTTCAAAGAGTAATGTTTCAGATGCAGTAAACAATGTTAGAGGAAACAAGGATCTTGTTAAAGAAAATGTTCTTTCAGGCTACCGTCCCAGTGATCATAAAAGATATATGATGCAATAAACAGAATGAACCACAGGCAAGACAGGTCTATTTGATGACTAATCACTGATTGAGTTTTCCAGCACTCCTGGGCATTCTGTGAAAAAAAAAAAAAAAAAAAAAAATAAAAGATCCCTTTTAAATATAAGATTGTTGTTTCTTTTTTTATTTTTATAGTGAGATCCAAGAACTGTATGAATTCCCCCTGTTGGTTGTTTGTGGTTTTGAATTTTTTATGATATGGGAAGACAGGCAAACATTTGCTGTGATTGTCAAATGTCTTAAATCAAGTACAGAAAATGCAATATAACACAGTTTCTGTGGCAATGCATTGTAACCTAGTACCTCTGGATTATGAACCAGCTCACATCTATGATCATTATATGTTGACAGAGCATAAATTGAGCCTAGAAGCATTCATTTGAGAGATGATAAAACTGGAATGTTGAGCTAAGCTATAACAGTGTTTAAATATTACCAAGGTAGTGGCAGCGAATCAATGATAGTTATGTTGCCATTTACGTAAAGTTAATAAACTAAATGAAAACACTTTTATTTTCAAGCCTTTTGGGAAAGATGGTGTAAAAAATATGCACACCTCCAAACCTGCAAATAATAATTGACATGTATTCCATGATGATAAAGGAAATACAGTAGGACTAATTATATAGCATGATATACAAGACATTTTAATGAAATAATGTGATTTTGATTTGCAGTTGTTTGACAAAAGTCTGGAAAGAAGAACAAATATTAAAAAACCCATTTAATAAGGCCATCTCCCTCTTCAGTGCACTATCTGCCCATTGGACTTTTTGTGGGACAACTATGGAGCACTAAAAGAAGAAAGAGGAAATGAACTTTGTTAGCAGAACTTATGTATGCCTATCATCACCACAGATATTTCAAAACCAAAAAGGTGATTGCTTTGTCTGTTTTTCACGACTGAATAATAATTGACCAAAACAATCAACAATGATAATCAATCAAAGTGCTTCTCGCTATTACTACTAGTATTCAGTTCTATATCAGAACAGAAGCTCTTGCAGCTCTAGGTCCCAGTTCACAGAGGGCCTGATGGCCAGTGTGGAAAGCCCAATGCCAGGCACGTTGGACCTATTGCACATTCCCTACAAAACTGCTCTGAAAACCTGCAGACGTCCCCTGTGCTGCCTGGATGGTGTGGTAAAATACCTTCACAAAGCAATGGAAAATTGTGCTGTACGTGTGCTGGAAGTCTGATCCTTCCATCTTGCTGTGCATGCACAGAAACCATGTCCCATGCCTTTTGATTATTTGAGACCATCCTGCTTCTAGAGAGGGCCCAGTTTTTTAGTCTGTGGCTTTTCTCTATGAAAATTAATATCTGTGAACTTGTTTAGAAATCTAGTGGATTCTCAGCAGACAAGAATGGCTATTCATCTTACCTCTCTGAATCAAAATCCCTGCCATTCAAAGGCTTCGGTGTAACCTTCTTTAAGTCCATGTGTCTTGAATATTGCCTTTACATTGCTGCCAGAATTTAAAGAGACTTGGTAGGATAGCTCCTAAACATAGATTTATATTCCCTGGAAGTCTGGACCATACAGCTCAGGGGGCTACTTAAAGAAAATTGATTGCTATCCTTTTAGTTGAAAAAAATCAGATTTGACCATCTGTAACTAATGCAGAGGGCCAATTCAATAAACATGCAGCAACTTTAGGAACAATGGAAGCATATGCACATCCATTTAAAACTTTGGAGTCTAGTATGTGAATGAATAAATACTTCTTAAAATGTAGGTGTTTTTTTTTTCTTCGCTAGATAGCAACAACTTTGTAGGAATTCCTATAACATTTTGTAAAAAGATCTTGCCAATTGCAGAAGCAAGTGACTTAAAGAGGTTTGCCTGGCAGAACACACCTTCTCCTTCACAATGATTATTATATAAATATCCATTTGAAGACCTCTGAAAATACAAGCTGCTTGGACTTTTTTATGAAGGACTATTGCTGTGACATATCTTAATGTCTATAAATAGAGCAACAAGTGCTCTAATTCTGTCACTACACTTTACACGTTTTGACATTTTCTGTGGTTTAGGTAAAAATACAGAACTGGCTTTCATTCAAATATAGTGAAACTGGAACTCATTGTTTTGAAGAGCATACACATTCTGTGGGTACCTGAAGGGCAATGCCGATTCCTTAAGGGACTGGGGGAAAGTTAAAGTGAGCCAGCTAGTTACATCTATTTTTGGAAAATTGTGTGCAGGCCAGAGATACTTACAAGAAGTTCAATGATTCACTGAACGATATATTATACTTGAAAAGAATCTTCAGTACATAAGGAACAAAATAGTATTTAAACATTAGAGGCACGTAGTTCTTTCAATTTTATCAGTTGTCTACCATAAATACCCTCCAAGAGAGGATGAAGAATTGGCAATTAATCATTGTCATTCTAATATGGGCACAGTCAGACCATGCCTTTTTTTCTGTAAGGTACAATGGCAAAAGTAGAAGACGATGGAAAAGTAGAATCTCTGTGCAGCGGATTACCATTGAAACAAACCACTTTTCTCCTAATCTTTCCATGATCCGAACGCACTGTCTGTTGGTTGAATCTCTCTGCTTTAGACAGAATAAGCATCCTACTTGGATTGTTCCTCCTATATGAGCATCTATCTTGGGTGCTATATGGCCTTTAGCTTGGCATCTGTCATCAAACAATGACTGAGACATTGTTGCGGATGGAGTGAGAGTGCACTCGTAAGAGAGAAGCAGCAATATGTTTATTGATAACAAAGTTTGACAGTAAATGCAACAGTGGTTTAACAAGATTCGACGGCAAGGTACACTGGATTATTTACTGCATAGGGGACAGGGTCAGACAAGACTGTCAGGGAGACCCTCCCGTTGAGTCACGAGGTTCAGAGAGGACCCCCTTGCTTTCTAAACTCCTTCTCAGAGAGGAGTCTAGGTGCGGCTGGATCCAGGCTTAGCCTCAGACTTGGTCAACGGTTTATGTCTAAAGGATTATATATGCACAATCAATCCTTTATATTACTTAGCTAAGGTTTCAAAGTTTCAGTGCACTTGTTCCCAATTCACTTACCGAGTATCTATCTGATGTGATAAGGATTCTCTCAACCTCGAGGAGTAACCTTGAGAGGCGTCCCTACTCAAGGGGAGATCCCAGCGTGCAGCCCGCTGCCGTGCAGGAGAGCTCAAAGGGCTCTTGGGCTGCTCACTATTTATGGGGGTAAGATGATTGACTCATAGTCATATTTGCATACCGACCACAGATGCCAGTTTCTTCTAAATCTGCCTTGAATCCGCTCGGACCAGCACTGTGGTCAGGTGGGCACATTACCATAAATTTTCCCTTGGCTATTGTGTTGTTATCCGTCTCCCCCGAATCCACCTTGAGCCTTGACCCGGATGCAGCCATCAAGACCAGATGCACCCATCATGGGCACCACTGGCACCACGGGAAGATCTGTGAGATCGACCTTTAAAGAACTCTGATCTAACCCTTTTCACCAATGGATCTTCATACTACGTGAATGGAAAATGACACGCGGGCTATGCAGTGGTGAGAAACTTAGAGGTACTTGAAGCAGAACTTCTACAACCCTTGGTGAGTGCCCAAGGGGCTGAATTAACTGCATTAGCAAGAGCAGCCTGGTGGGGACATAATCAACGAGTAACTATTTATACTGATTCTAAATACGCTTTTGGAGTGTATCATGCAACAGCTATGCTATGGAAAGAACGAGAGCTCCTTACCTCGGCAGAAAAGAATATTTCTAATGGAACTGAAATCCAAATGCTGTTGGAAGCTATTAAGCTTCCAAGGGAAATCGCTGTAATACACTGTCCAGCTCATACCAAAGGCTCCAACGAAACTGAAAGAAAGAATAAAATTACTCGAACTTGTAGTCAGATAGGTTTAAAATGGCCTGAAGTTTTAGGAATAGTACTATGGGATATTGGGATATTGGAAATACCCCTCGCCGACCTCTAGGGTTGTCATCAACAGGAATAGTGTTTGGCAGACACTTAACTATACCCGGGACCTTTGTCCTCACTAGGACCAGCCTCTTAGATGGAGATGAATGGGTTACCAAATTTGTATTGGGAATACAAAAACATCTACAAGAAAATAGGGCACAAGCCCAATGGTTTCAACGAGTACCAGCAGGAATGCAGGTACATGATATCCAGTCCACTCTCGCAAAACGACATTAGACCATAAATGGGAGGGTCCATATACTATGCTATTAACTTCCTATTTTGCTGTAAAAGTTACAGGGAAAGAGAACTGGATTAATCACTCACACATTAAACAAATTCTTAAGGAACAGCAGTTAAATGAATAACCGCCAGCTATGCAGAACCCCACCAATCCTGCTGTGAAGATTAAAGCCAGGACCATTCGAATTCCCTAAGGAGGAAGGAATTCCGGAACCATGTCGCTTTTGTTTCCTTTCTAGAGCTACCTGGACCAGAGAGGCTCCTGCAGCATGGCCAAGTGGACCATCAGACACTGTTAAAAGAGGACAATGTCCTGTTTGGTGTATTCATCATCCATATAGAGCTGCTATACATCCAAGCAATCCCCCAAGAGGAGAAGAACTCAGGTTTTATCAGCATGGTTGGCTTCGATTATCCTGTAACAATTGTGGTCCATGTCATCCTAGAAGGTGTACTAATAATTGTTTTAAAGGTCATTGGGAACGTTGTTGACAGGGTTGAAGTCAAGGAAGTATAACTAGGGAAGGTGCCTCTGGACACACGAACTGGTGCTGTGCATGCAGACTACACCAGCCACTAACAGTTAGAAGAATCATAGAATGCTTTGGGATAGAAGGGGCCTTTAAAGGTCATCTAGTCCAACCCCCCTGCAATGGGCAGGGACATCTTCAACTAGATCAGGTTGCTCAGAGCCCCATCCAGCCTGTCCTTGAATGTTTCCAAGGATGGGGCATCTACCACCTCTCTGGGCAACCCGTTCCAGTGTTTCACCACCCTCATTGTGAAAAATTTTTTTCCTTGTGTTCAGTCTAAATCTACAAGAGCTTTGCAACAATACAGGGTATTGATAATTTGGGAATAACATCCAGATGAATTACACACATCCATAGTGCTCAGCCTGTTTAGCTATTTAATTCTTGGTTATCAAGCCTATTAGCCACTCTTATTAAGATTTTACTTCCTGTAGTTGTTATGCTCTTATTGTTCTGTTGCTTTTTTCAATGTGTTCAGACTTGTTTAAGAAACATAATACTTAGGAGCATGCAAGGGTATAGACGTACCCTTCTTGATGACCCTTTATAAGGCAGGTATGCCTATAAAAACAAAAGGGGGGACTGTTGTGTGATTTGGTATACTACTTATATAGAACTTGCTTAGCATAACTTGCTCAGCATTAGTAGCTAAATTTGCTGAAGCCTTAGGCCGCAAGCTGTGAACTTTCACCTAGATATGTTGAACTTTTACCTAGTTAAGTAAAAGAAGGCCCCAGAGCCAGTTCAAGCCGGAAGATAAGGAAGCTACAATCTCAGCAGAAGCTGCAACCTTAGAGATAAGAAAAGAAACGGCCTGCCTAGAGACAATGAAGGGACCCAATGAAGAATGGGAAGACCCCAGACCTTAATACTACTATTGGTCCGAACTGTCGCGTGAGGGGTGGGGAACTTAGATTGTAAGGGTACAATTGCCCAGGGATTTCTTTTTTCAGGGTCCCTCTTTGGAGGCACCCAGCTCGAGCTGTAGCGCTAGTAATAAAAAGTACTTCTATAGAGGAATCTATCTTTCAGCTTATCAATTCAGCAGAAACCTAGAGTCGAACCCTGTTATGGTGGCTGGCATGCGTAATTTCCATAACAACTTTCCACAGCAGAAGTCCTTTTCCTCTGTGTTCTACAGTTATATTGGATCTCCACAGTTGCACTTGTGTTGTATCATCTTCTCTGCATTTTGCTAATTATGAGGTGACTTTGGAGGTAATCAGAGCTAGAATTTCTGGCTAGAATCTGAATTCAGTTTGAAGGTGAATTCTGAAGCATATTCTTATCTAAACCAGGAATCCCATAATCCCAGATGAAGATAGATACCATTATAGTTCTCAAGACAGTACTAAGTGTTCAAATACTATAGTGATGGAAAAAGTATAAATCCTTACAGATTAGCTAGCTATATATTCCTCAATTAGATTACTAAGAAAAGAGAGGTTAGAAGAAAGAGAGCTATAAAGCCTGAACTTATTAGTATCAAGCATAGGCTTTCTTCAGTACAGGTGTATTGGGTTTACATGGTGAAGTGGGGGGGGCGCTGCAGGGGTGGCCTCTGTGAGAAGAGGCCAGGGGCTGCCCTGTGCCAGACACAGCCAGTTCTAGCCAGATCCACGATGGACCCACTGCTGGCCAAAGCTGAGCCAATCAGTGAAGCTGGTGGCACCTCCGTGAAAACATATTTAAGAAAGGGCAAAATGCTGCGTAGTCAGTGAAGAGTGAGGAAAAAAAAAAGTGTGAGAAGCAGCAGCGCAAACTCCAAGGTCGGAGAAGGATGGGGAGGAGGTGCTCCAGGCACCGGAGCAGAGATTCCCCTGCAGCCCATGGAGAGGACCACAGTGGAGCAGATATCCACACTGCAGCCCATGGAGGACCCCATGCCGGAGCAGGTGGTGGATATGCCCTGAAGGAACTGCGGCCCATGGAGAGCCCATGCTGCACCAGGTTCTCCTGACAGGAACTCCAGCCCATGGAGAGTCCATGCAGGAGCAGGTTCTTCTGACAGGAACTGTGGCCTGTGGAGGACCCATGCTGGAGCAGGTTTATCCTGAAGGACTGCAGCCCCTGGAGAGGACCCACACTGGAGCAGGGGAAAAATGTGAGGAGAAAGGAGCGGCAGAGAGGAATTGTTAGGAATTGACCACAACCCCCCATTCCCCATCCCCCCTGTGCTGCTCAGGGGGGACAGGAGTGGTAAAGGAATTGGGAATGAAGGAGTGAAGTTGAGCCTGGGAATAAGGGGGGTGGGGTGGGTGGGGGTGGGGGAAGGTGTTTTAGTTTTTGTCTTTGTTTCTCACTATCCAAATCTATTTTAATTGGTAATAAATTGCATTAATTTTCCCCAAGTTGAGTCTGTTTTGCCCATGACGGTAATTAGTGAGTGATCTCCCTGTCTTTATCTCGACCAACAAGCTTTTTCCTCTTATTTTCACCCCCCTGTCCTGTTGAGGAAGGGGAGTTAGAGAGCAGCTGGCCAGGCATCTGGCAGCTGGCCAACGTCAACCTACCACAACAGGCTAGGCTGTTGTAAATTTTAGGGCGATTCCTGGACTGTATTACTTTAAGCAGATACTTGTGATTTCAATGATAGGATCAAGTAGTCTTTGATGCTCTTCAGCGGTGTTAGCAGTCACAAATTTTAGTTTCAGTGACAGTGGTTGAAACATTCCTCAAGGATCTAGTTCTTTTTGGGAGACTGTTTCAACTGGCATCTTGGTTACTTGCCTTGTTTTACAGCTTGTTCTGCTTGTTCCATGATGGTGCGAATGCCACTGATCTTCTGCTGTGAAGTTGGCATGGGCCTGTTGCACTGTTGTATTCAATTTTTTGTCTGAAGTGTGCCTTCCTCAAAGTCAGTGGAGTTACCTGGAAGTAAAAGCAGAACAACATAATGGTGGAACATCTCTTTTGCCCATTAAATTCCCAATTAAACACATCATTGATCCAAATAATCTGTAAAGGCCAGTGCAAGGTTATGTAGTTTATGTTACTTAGGCAGAATAGTTTATAGCTGGCATATGTGAGCAAATGATTTGCAAAAGGGAAATGTATCCATACATTTTTAAAAGGCCAAACCAAAATCCACAGGAAAGCTTTAGATTGCAGATACTGTTTAAGGTTGCCATATAATACACTGTGGTGGGTTGACCCTGGCTGGACGCCAGGTGCCCACCAAAGCTGCTCTATCACTCCCCCTCCTCAGCTGGACAGGGGAGAGAAAATATAACGAAAGGCTCGTGGGTTGAGATAAGGACAGGGAGAGATCATTCACCAATTACCATCATGGGCAAAACAGACTCAACTTGGGGAAATTAGTTTAATTTATTACCAATCAAATCAGAATAAGGTAATGACAACATAAAACCTAAATCTTAAAACACCTTCCCCCTACCCCTCCCTTCTTCCCAGGCTTAACTTTACTCCTGAGTTCTCTACCTCTTCCCCCCGAGCGGCACAGGGGGACGGGGAATGGGGCTTGCGGTCAGTTCATCATCATTCATCATCACACATTGTCTCTGCCACTCCTTCCTCCTCAGGGGGAGGACTCCTCACACTCTTCCCCTGCTCCAGCGAGAGGTCCCTCCCACAGGAGACAGTCCTTCACGACCTTCTCCAACGTGACTCCTTCCCACAGGCTGCAGTTCTTCACGAACTGCTCCAGTGTGGGTCCTTTCCGTGGGGTGCAGTCCTTCAGGAACAGACTGCTCCAGCGTGGGTCCCCCATGGGGTCACAAGTCCTGCCAGCAAACCTGCTCCAGCATGGGCTCTTCTCTCTCTCCACGGGTCCACGGGTCCTGCCAGGAGCCTGCTCCAGCGTGGGCTATCCCACGGGGTCACAGCCTATAATATTGTTTGGTTTCCATTATGTAGAAAAGACAGTTAAGGGAAGAGATCACAGAGGTATGTCAGTATTTTAAAGCTGTACTTTGAGATGCATCTGTTCCATCCCTGCTGCCAGAGAAGTCTCTGCCCTTTTTGCTGCTTGCTTCTCCTCTCCAGCCTAGTGCCACCTTGCAGTCTGAGTTAGCAGAAGTGCTTATGTGCTTGTGTCATAAACTGGGATCAGGAAACTGAGATGGCTGAAAGACTGCCCAGCACAAACCATCTCTGCGCATTTCAGATGGATCAGTTCCCTCAGCTGTGTTATGACTCTACTTCACAAATGCTTCTTCTGGCATGTTACAGGTTGGCACAACTGAGGGAATAGGCAGCATTTTCCATGCATGGGGATGGCTGTGATTTTTGCAGCACTGCCAGCTTACAGATTCCTAAAACTACAGCCCAAAATTTTCAAAGAAGTCATGAGGCTTCTTTTTATGACACAAGGGCTCCATGAATTCTTTTGTCTTATAAATGAGATGTGACTGAAAATTTCTGTATACTACTGGTACAGAACTTAACTTATAAATAAACTAGGGATGAAAACACACAGGTAATACAGACTTAGAAAAAATTTACCAGTGTTACATTTTCTTCTTTCTGTATAATATCTGCCTCTGCATGTAAGATTAGGTCATTCACTTAAGTCCCTCTTTAATAAAGTAATCTCTTGTTAGTTCTACAAGATGGCCTTGTCTTCTCACCTGTTTTAATGAGGGCAACAGTACAGAATCAAGATCACTTATTGATGCAGTTTCTCCTTTAAGGTTATCCAAGGTAATGCAGAAGTGGGCAATCAATATCTGTTTGAAAGAGCAAGTTTTCAAGTTGTAACACTGATTTTTCTAATTATTAAAAAATGTTGTCATGGTAGGCAAATATGTTCAGAAAAGGAGAACTGATGCACCTTGTAGACAAACTCTGAAAGAATTGTGTGTGATTTTTAGAATAGCAATGAGAAAGTTAACATTTGTATTCTTTTTATTCCTCTCTCCCTATACAGACTATCTATCTAGCTTATTATTGCAGGATTATTCCATGTGAAACACTTTTAAAATTGTGTTCTTTCATATGACCTGTCCATATATTCATAAAGTCCACTTGTACTTAAGGAAAGAGAAAGGAACTGAATTTTCCATTATAATACCATACTAAACCACCCTTTTAAGGCCATATCTTTCCTGATAATATATACCACGCAACTCCCACTTCAAACTCATTCTTCAAGCAAGTGGGAGCCACAGAAAAAAAAAAAACATATACAGTTAGAAAAGTTTATATCAACAGCATCTCTCTCCACCACAGAGAAGAGAAAATGGTGTCACCTGTTACAATTGAATCTCAATCACTGATCCCAATAGTTCAAACGTTGACCTGACCAGAGAGACATCAGAACCGGTAGGGCTACAGGAATACAGTTCACTGGTATGTAAACAGTTTCTGTCCGTCCAATGACATTCCTATTTAGTGTTGATTCAGCTGTCCCTGAATCATCAGTTTGTTTTGCCTTGGTCTAGGTTTCAAGATTTGGCCTATAGCAATGCTCTGTTTACATATGATTTAAAAATCCTGTTGCTTGTCATGTTTGATAAAATATAAATATGTTTTTCAATCCATTACTAATATAGTGCTTTCAATAGAGGAGCGAATCACACCAGATGTTCCGTGGGATAGAGACATTGTATTCACATTTTGTTTCATAGGAAACCATGGAATAAAGCTGTGTTTGCATTCTATAGCTGGAAACAAAGAAGTGATATTCCTGAAGTGGCGGTCTTCAGTGTGAAATGTGGAATGAGAAAGATTTTGTTTACTGTGAGGAATGTCACTACCCAGTTTTTTAATCCTTTGTCAACAGTGAGCTTTCAGAAAGATGGGGTAGGGCAATGAGCAAATTGATCAGTTACATTCTTCTAATATCACACTATATTAACAACAGAGTTTGCAGGTTGTTCTGCTTAAAGGGCTATCTCAAAATTATGCTTCCTGGGGATTTTTTTGATAAATCTTTTCAGACTATGCTTTAAGAATATGAGGAAGCAATAGAAGGTGTCTGTGAAACATATGACACATTTCGCGATGATCTGAGATATGTAGTAATAGCAAGTAAAAGTTACAATACTTCAGTGGTCAGTACAATTAATGCCATTAAAGTAATTAGGCCTGGCAGATGTAAGGTCAAATAAAGATAGCTTTGCAACAACAGTATGCCAGAGGAAAATTACTGACATTTCCAACTAAATTATATTCTTTAAATTATTGTCTTAATACTAAATAAATAAAGTTATGATCATTGAAGGACTAATTACAAACTGAAATTAGCACAACTACTTGCTCCCCAGGTGGCTAGGGTTAACATTTTTAATGTAATTAGAATCATAGAATCATAGAATCATTAAGGTTGGAAAAGACCTTTAAGATCATTGAGTCCAACAGTAAACCTAACACTATCAAGTCCACCACTAAACCATGTCCCTAAGTGCCACATCTACAAATCTTTTCAGTACCTCCAGGGATGGTGACTCAACCACTTCCCCGGGCAGCCTGTTCCAGTGCCTGACAACCCTTTCGGTGAAGAAATTTTTCGTACTATCCAATCTAAACCTCCCCTGGCACAACTTGAGGCTATTTCCTCTCATCCTATCACTTGATACTTGGGAAAAGACACCAACACTCACCTCGCTACAACCTCCTTTCAGGTAGTTGTAGAGAGCGATAAGGTCTTGCCCGAGCCTCCTTTTCTTCAAGCTAAACCACCCCAGTTCCCTCAGCCACTCCTCATAGGACTTGCGCTCTAGACCCTTCACCAGCTTCGTTGCTCTTTGGACACGCTGCAGCACCTCAATGTCTTTCTTGTAGTGAGGGGCCCAAAAATGAACACAGTACTCGAGGTGCGGCCTCACCAGTGCCAAGTACAAAGGGACGATCACTTCCCTAGTCCTGCTGGCCACACTATTTCTCATGCAAGCCAGGATGCTATTGGCCTTCTTGGCCACCTGGGCACATTGCTGGCTCATATTCAGCCAGCTGTCAACCAACACTCTCTCTCCACGGGTCCACGGGTCCTGCCAGGAGCCTGCTCCAGCGCGGGCTATCCCACGGGGTCACAGCCTCCTTCGGGCATCCACCTTCTCCAGCATGGGGTCCTCCACAGGCTGCCGGTGGATATGTGCTCTGAAGTGGTGTTCCATGGGCTGCAGGGGACAAAGATTTTCTGCTTTTTGCTTCATGCTTCCCAGAGAATATTTTTTTACTTTGCTCTAAATAATTTTCTCTTGGATTGGATTTAGAAAGTATGTAACACAATTGCCTTTATTCTTTAACTCCAGCTTCACACAATGAAGTAGTAGCTGTCATAGCCAATCCACAGCATTTAATTTTCTAAACTCACTTTTGAGAAAAAAAAAATATCCTTACTAATGACTTTGGAATGAAAGAAAACAAGCAACCAAACTTGAGGTAGCTGAAATTATGGTCTGTTTAGATTAGGTGGGGGAAGGGAAGGCCTCTCTGCTGGCATGCCCTTGTTCCACCTCCTCTAATCATTAGCGATTCTATTCCATTCTTATCTGATTATTCAGGGACTCATTAATTCACTGCCAAATGAATACAGTATGAAAAAAACCTCCCTCAAATGCAAATAGAACAGGAATTGCTGTTACTGAACGCAAGGAAGCTTCTTGTACTGCTACCAGTCTGCTGACAGGGAGCCGCCAGCCACCCTGAAAGGATACATGAAAGGATCCTCTGTATTAGCACACTCAGGTTCTTTACAAGCATTATTTTAAAATATGACTTCTTTCACTTTGACACAGCAATGTGTTTTTTTTTTTTTTATTTAAACAAAAGGAAACAGAAAGGGAGTGGCGATACTGTATAGCAGTTCAGCTTGGAACAAATAATAGAAGCCATTACTTACAGGGTAGAGGACTTCAGCAGCTTTGGAAATGAGTGGAGGTTTATGGGGAATAGTCAGCTGAATGATAAAGCTGAGTGACTCTCAAATAAGATTAAAGAGATTAAGTCTCTATGATGATTTGTATAGTAGCACTCTGTTCAAGGAAGATGTTGACACTCTGGAGAAAGCTCAAAGAAGACTCAGAAGAGAAATTAAATGGATGGAAAACAAGCCTCACTGTGAAAGATTTGGGGAGTGCAGTCTGTTTATTGTGGAGAAGTTAAATAAGGACATTGGTCATAGTTGTAAATTCCTACAAGGAATTAGAAATTTAATAATATAGAGCTCCATCAGAGACATAACTGTATGGAATGGATGGATGATAAACTTAGACAAACTAGGATCAGTTTAGTACAAACTTGACTGGGAACATTCCTTTTAACAATAAAGGCCATTATTTTTACACACAGCTGAAAGAAGCCTTACCAGAACCTGCTGATGAAGTCTGTCACTCCTTGAAACCAGGAGACTGGGTCTACATTAAGGTATACCAGTGAAAATATGCATTTCAGCCATGCTGGAAGGGACCTTATCAGGTACTGGTAGTTACTAATACTGCAGTAAAGTGCAACATTTGTCCATATTTTAGCAGTTTTTTTGTGATATGGATACTTGACCAACACAAAAACAGATAAGGAGCACTGATTCATTTTGTATGAGTCACTAGAGAGCCTTCAAGTCATGATGACATTGACACATTAGTGATACAGCTGGGATAGGCTGTGTTTCTAAATGAAATGCTTGTGTTTTTTTAAACTCTTTTTGGATAGCTGAATTTAAAACTGATGGACTTTGCATGATCAATGCCATTCAACAGCTTTGCCTAAGTCTCCAAATTATCCTCAGGTGAAACTAGAAACCTTACTCAGCCAGTCATCATGGCTGGTTCAGAGCAGAGAAAGTTATAGTCAGAGTAATAGGAAATAATTTCAAATAATGTCTTCTTATGACTGTGAATTCAGAGGGTTTGGTTTTCTGAAATATATATAAACACACATACACACATGAAAAGAGAGAAAATGTTTGTCAGGTGGTATATTTTTCAACCTTTTACAACTCCAAAAACATTCTAAGTAAGATTTTATGGTGCATATTTTCCAATTTAGCACAATTCGAGCAACTGAATACTCGACCCATTTCCTTGGAGGAGTATTTTCAATGGATCCTTATACAGCAACAATTTTTTGTTAAAACTGTGCGTTTGGGGTGTGTGTTTGCTTGGTTTTTTTGAATTTAATGACTGCCACATTCCACTGCAAGAAAATTATTATTATACTTCTTTTTCTCCTGTGCTTCTCTGTTACTTTTCAACTTTAAAAGCAGCAAGGCATTCAGCTGACAAGGTCAGAGTGCCTTTCATTCCTGCAATAATCAACTAGCATAGCTCTTCCCCAGACCTGGGGAGAGAGAAGACAAAGGCCAAAAGAGCAATTACATTTCACATTGACTCCAGGAAAGACTTGGAACACAAAACTGAAAAGAAAAACAGCATAGACCCTTTCTCTTTCACATTCCTTTTCTGGTCATTATTATTAAAACAGTGCTGCAACCATGTCCATTATAAGCATTTCAACATGAAGAACATTTTTCCTCCAGTGGATGAGATCTTTATTCTCAGGCATTTAGCACTGTCAGCATATTGCAAAGGAATATAAATGAGAAACACCATGTATAACCAGATACAGTGAATAAAGACAATTAATTAATTAATTAATTACCAGATGTCTGCTGGAAATACAATATAGCAGAGAGGAAACAGTCTAGGAGGTTCCTGGAGTGTGTGGAAGATAACTTCCTGACACAGCTTAGTGAGGGAGCCAACTAGGGAAGGCGCCCCACTGGACCTCTTGTTTGCGAACAGAGAAGGCCTGGTGGGTGATGTGATGGTTGGAGGCTGTCTTGGGCACAGTGATCATGAAATGATAGAGTTTTCGATTCTTGGAGAAGTAAGGAGAGGGGTCAGCAGAACTGCTACCTTGGACTTCCAGAGGGCAGACTTTGACCTGTTTAGGCGCCTGGTTGAGAGAATCCCTTAGGAGGCAGTCCTGAAGGGCAAAGGAGTCCAGGAAGGCTGGACATTCTTCAAGAAGGAAGTCTTAAAGGCGCAGGAGCAGGCCATCCCCATGTGCCAAAAGACGAGCCAGTGAGGAAGAAGACTGGCCTGGCTGAACAGAGAGCTTTGGCTGGAACTCAGGATAAAAAGGAGAGTTTATGACCTTTGGAAGAAGGGGCAGGCAACTCAGGAGGACTACAAGGATGTCGTGAGGTTATGCAGGGAGAGGATTAGAAGGGCCAAAGCCCAACTAGAACTTAATCAGGCTACTGCTGTAAAAGACAATAAAAAACATTTCTACAAATACATTCACAAGAAAAGGAGGGCTAAGGAGAATCTCCATCCTTTATTGGATGTGGGGGGAGACATAGTGACAAAGGATGAGGAAAAGGCTTGGGTACTTAATGCCTTCTTTGCCTCAGTTTTTAATAGTCAGACCACTTCTTCTCGGGGTACCCAGCCCCCTGAGCTGGAAGACAGGGACAGGGAGCAGAATGAAGCCCCTGTAATCCAAGGGGAAATGGTTAGCGACCTGCTACACCACTTAGACACACACAAGTCTGTGGGGCTGGATGGGGTCCACCCAAGGGTACTGAGGGAGCTGGTGGAAGTGCTCACCAAGCCATTTTCCATCATAACCAGGGAGGTCCCAGTTGACTGGAGGTTAGCAAATGTGACGCCCATCTACAAGAAGGGCTGGAAGGAGGATCCAGGGAACTACAGGCCTGTCAGCCTGACCTCGGTGCTGGGGAAGGTCATGGAGCAGATCATCCTGAGTGCCATCAAGCGGCACGTACGGGACACCCAGGGGATCAGGCCCAGTCAGCAGGGGTTTGTGAAAGGCAGGTCCTGCTTGACTAACCTGATTCTCCTTCTATGACAAGGCGACCCGCTTAGTGGATGAGGGAAAGGCTGTGGATGTTGTTTACCTGGACTTTAGTAAAGCCTTTGACACCGTTTCCCACAGCATTCTCCTGGAGAAACTGGCTGCTCATGGCTTGGACGGGCATAGTCTTTGCTGGGTAAAAAACTGTTTCGATGGCTGGGCCCAAAGAGTGGTGGTGAATGGAGTCAAATCCAGTTGGCGGCCGATCACAAGTGGTCTTCCCCAGGGCTCAGTAGTGGGGCCAGTTCTGTTTAATATCTTTATCAATGGTCTGGACGAGGGGATCGAGTGCACCCTCAGTAAGTTTGCAGACGACACCAAGTTGGGTGGGAGTGTTGATCTGCTGGAGGGTAGGAAGGCCCTGCAGAGGGATCTGGACAGGCTGGATCGTTGGGCCGAGGCCAATTGGATGAGGTTCAACAAGGCTAAGTGCCGGGTCCTGCACTTGGGTCACAACAACCCCATGCAACGCTACAGGCTTGGGGAAGAGTGGCTGGAGAGCTGCCTGGCAGAAAAGGACCTGGGGGTGTTGGTTGACAGCTGGCTGAATATGAGCCAGCAATGTGCCCAGGTGGCCAAGAAGGCCAATAGCATCCTGGCTTGCATGAGAAATAGTGTGGCCAGCAGGACTAGGGAAGTGATCGTCCCTTTGTACTTGGCACTGGTGAGGCCGCACCTCGAGTACTGTGTTCATTTTTGGGCCCCTCACTACAAGAAAGACATTGAGGTGCTGCAGCGTGTCCAAAGAGCAACGAAGCTGGTGAAGGGTCTAGAGCGCAAGTCCTATGAGGAGTGGCTGAGGGAACTGGGGTGGTTTAGCTTGAAGAAAAGGAGGCTCGGGCAAGACCTTATCGCTCTCTACAACTACCTGAAAGGAGGTTGTAGCGAGGTGAGTGTTGGTGTCTTTTCCCAAGTATCAAGTGATAGGATGAGAGGAAATAGCCTCAAGTTGTGCCAGGGGAGGTTTAGATTGGATAGTACGAAAAATTTCTTCACCGAAAGGGTTGTCAGGCACTGGAACAGGCTGCCCGGGGAAGTGGTTGAGTCACCATCCCTGGAGGTACTGAAAAGATTTGTAGATGTGGCACTTAGGGACATGGTTTAGTGGTGGACTTGATAGTGTTAGGTTTACTGTTGGACTCAATGATCTTAAAGGTCTTTTCCAACCTTAATGATTCTATGATTCTATGATTCTAATTACATTAAAAATGTTAACCCTAGCCACCTGGGGAGCAAGTAGTTGTGCTAATTTCAGTTTGTAATTAGTCCTTCAATGATCATAACTTTATTTATTTAGTATTAAGACAATAATTTAAAGAATATAATTTAGTTGGAAATGTCAGTAATTTTCCTCTGGCATACTGTTGTTGCAAAGCTATCTTTATTTGACCTTACATCTGCCAGGCCTAATTACTTTAATGGCATTAATTGTACTGACCACTGAAGTATTGTAACTTTTACTTGCTATTACTACATATCTCAGATCATCGCGAAATGTGTCATATGTTTCACAGACACCTTCTATTGCTTCCTCATATTCTTAAAGCATAGTCTGAAAAGATTTATCAAAAAAATCCCCAGGAAGCATAATTTTGAGATAGCCCTTTAAGCAGAACAACCTGCAAACTCTGTTGTTAATATAGTGTGATATTAGAAGAATGTAACTGATCAATTTGCTCATTGCCCTACCCCATCTTTCTGAAAGCTCACTGTTGACAAAGGATTAAAAAACTGGGTAGTGACATTCCTCACAGTAAACAAAATCTTTCTCATTCCACATTTCACACTGAAGACCGCCACTTCAGGAATATCACTTCTTTGTTTCCAGCTATAGAATGCAAACACAGCTTTATTCCATGGTTTCCTATGAAACAAAATGTGAATACAATGTCTCTATCCCACGGAACATCTGGTGTGATTCGCTCCTCTATTGAAAGCACTATATTAGTAATGGATTGAAAAACATATTTATATTTTATCAAACATGACAAGCAACAGGATTTTTAAATCATATGTAAACAGAGCATTGCTATAGGCCAAATCTTGAAACCTAGACCAAGGCAAAACAAACTGATGATTCAGGGACAGCTGAATCAACACTAAATAGGAATGTCATTGGACGGACAGAAACTGTTTACATACCAGTGAACTGTATTCCTGTAGCCCTACCGGTTCTGATGTCTCTCTGGTCAGGTCAACGTTTGAACTATTGGGATCAGTGATTGAGATTCAATTGTAACAGGTGACACCATTTTCTCTTCTCTGTGGTGGAGAGAGATGCTGTTGATATAAACTTTTCTAACTGTATATGTTTTTTTTTTTTCTGTGGCTCCCACTTGCTTGAAGAATGAGTTTGAAGTGGGAGTTGCGTGGTATATATTATCAGGAAAGATATGGCCTTAAAAGGGTGGTTTAGTATGGTATTATAATGGAAAATTCAGTTCCTTTCTCTTTCCTTAAGTACAAGTGGACTTTATGAATATATGGACAGGTCATATGAAAGAACACAATTTTAAAAGTGTTTCACATGGAATAATCCTGCAATAATAAGCTAGATAGATAGTCTGTATAGGGAGAGAGGAATAAAAAGAATACAAATGTTAACTTTCTCATTGCTATTCTAAAAATCACACACAATTCTTTCAGAGTTTGTCTACAAGGTGCATCAGTTCTCCTTTTCTGAACATATTTGCCTACCATGACAACATTTTTTAATAATTAGAAAAATCAGTGTTACAACTTGAAAACTTGCTCTTTCAAACAGATATTGATTGCCCACTTCTGCATTACCTTGGATAACCTTAAAGGAGAAACTGCATCAATAAGTGATCTTGATTCTGTACTGTTGCCCTCATTAAAACAGGTGAGAAGACAAGGCCATCTTGTAGAACTAACAAGAGATTACTTTATTAAAGAGGGACTTAAGTGAATGACCTAATCTTACATGCAGAGGCAGATATTATACAGAAAGAAGAAAATGTAACACTGGTAAATTTTTTCTAAGTCTGTATTACCTGTGTGTTTTCATCCCTAGTTTATTTATAAGTTAAGTTCTGTACCAGTAGTATACAGAAATTTTCAGTCACATCTCATTTATAAGACAAAAGAATTCATGGAGCCCTTGTGTCATAAAAAGAAGCCTCATGACTTCTTTGAAAATTTTGGGCTGTAGTTTTAGGAATCTGTAAGCTGGCAGTGCTGCAAAAATCACAGCCATCCCCATGCATGGAAAATGCTGCCTATTCCCTCAGTTGTGCCAACCTGTAACATGCCAGAAGAAGCATTTGTGAAGTAGAGTCATAACACAGCTGAGGGAACTGATCCATCTGAAATGCGCAGAGATGGTTTGTGCTGGGCAGTCTTTCAGCCATCTCAGTTTCCTGATCCCAGTTTATGACACAAGCACATAAGCACTTCTGCTAACTCAGACTGCAAGGTGGCACTAGGCTGGAGAGGAGAAGCAAGCAGCAAAAAGGGCAGAGACTTCTCTGGCAGCAGGGATGGAACAGATGCATCTCAAAGTACAGCTTTAAAATACTGACATACCTCTGTGATCTCTTCCCTTAACTGTCTTTTCTACATAATGGAAACCAAACAATATTATAGGCTGTGACCCCGTGGGATAGCCCACGCTGGAGCAGGCTCCTGGCAGGACCCGTGGACCCGTGGAGAGAGAGAAGAGCCCATGCTGGAGCAGGTTTGCTGGCAGGACTTGTGACCCCATGGGGGACCCACGCTGGAGCAGTCTGTTCCTGAAGGACTGCACCCCACGGAAAGGACCCACACTGGAGCAGTTCGTGAAGAACTGCAGCCTGTGGGAAGGAGTCACGTTGGAGAAGGTCGTGAAGGACTGTCTCCTGTGGGAGGGACCTCTCGCTGGAGCAGGGGAAGAGTGTGAGGAGTCCTCCCCCTGAGGAGGAAGGAGTGGCAGAGACAATGTGTGATGATGAATGATGATGAACTGACCGCAAGCCCCATTCCCCGTCCCCCTGTGCCGCTCGGGGGGAAGAGGTAGAGAACTCAGGAGTAAAGTTAAGCCTGGGAAGAAGGGAGGGGTAGGGGGAAGGTGTTTTAAGATTTAGGTTTTATGTTGTCATTACCTTATTCTGATTTGATTGGTAATAAATTAAACTAATTTCCCCAAGTTGAGTCTGTTTTGCCCATGATGGTAATTGGTGAATGATCTCTCCCTGTCCTTATCTCAACCCACGAGCCTTTCGTTATATTTTCTCTCCCCTGTCCAGCTGAGGAGGGGGAGTGATAGAGCAGCTTTGGTGGGCACCTGGCGTCCAGCCAGGGTCAACCCACCACAGTGTATTATATGGCAACCTTAAACAGTATCTGCAATCTAAAGCTTTCCTGTGGATTTTGGTTTGGCCTTTTAAAAATGTATGGATACATTTCCCTTTTGCAAATCATTTGCTCACATATGCCAGCTATAAACTATTCTGCCTAAGTAACATAAACTACATAACCTTGCACTGGCCTTTACAGATTATTTGGATCAATGATGTGTTTAATTGGGAATTTAATGGGCAAAAGAGATGTTCCACCATTATGTTGTTCTGCTTTTACTTCCAGGTAACTCCACTGACTTTGAGGAAGGCACACTTCAGACAAAAAATTGAATACAACAGTGCAACAGGCCCATGCCAACTTCACAGCAGAAGATCAGTGGCATTCGCACCATCATGGAACAAGCAGAACAAGCTGTAAAACAAGGCAAGTAACCAAGATGCCAGTTGAAACAGTCTCCCAAAAAGAACTAGATCCTTGAGGAATGTTTCAACCACTGTCACTGAAACTAAAATTTGTGACTGCTAACACCGCTGAAGAGCATCAAAGACTACTTGATCCTATCATTGAAATCACAAGTATCTGCTTAAAGTAATACAGTCCAGGAATCGCCCTAAAATTTACAACAGCCTAGCCTGTTGTGGTAGGTTGACGTTGGCCAGCTGCCAGATGCCTGGCCAGCTGCTCTCTAACTCCCCTTCCTCAACAGGACAGGGGGGTGAAAATAAGAGGAAAAAGCTTGTTGGTCGAGATAAAGACAGGGAGATCACTCACTAATTACCGTCATGGGCAAAACAGACTCAACTTGGGGAAAATTAATGCAATTTATTACCAATTAAAATAGATTTGGATAGTGAGAAACAAAGACAAAAACTAAAACACCTTCCCCCACCCCCACCCACCCCACCCCCCTTATTCCCAGGCTCAACTTCACTCCTTCATTCCCAATTCCTTTACCACTCCTGTCCCCCCTGAGCAGCACAGGGGGGATGGGGAATGGGGGGTTGTGGTCAATTCCTAACAATTCCTCTCTGCCGCTCCTTTCTCCTCACATTTTTCCCCTGCTCCAGTGTGGGTCCTCTCCAGGGGCTGCAGTCCTTCAGGATAAACCTGCTCCAGCATGGGTCCTCCACAGGCCACAGTTCCTGTCAGAAGAACCTGCTCCTGCATGGACTCTCCATGGGCTGGAGTTCCTGTCAGGAGAACCTGGTGCAGCATGGGCTCTCCATGGGCCGCAGTTCCTTCAGGGCATATCCACCACCTGCTCCGGCATGGGGTCCTCCATGGGCTGCAGTGTGGATATCTGCTCCACTGTGGTCCTCTCCATGGGCTGCAGGGGAATCTCTGCTCCGGTGCCTGGAGCACCTCCTCCCCATCCTTCTCCGACCTTGGAGTTTGCGCTGCTGCTTCTCACACTTTTTTTTTTCCTCACTCTTCACTGACTACGCAGCATTTTGCCCTTTCTTAAATATGTTTTCACGGAGGTGCCACCAGCTTCACTGATTGGCTCAGCTTTGGCCAGCAGTGGGTCCATCGTGGATCTGGCTAGAACTGGCTGTGTCTGGCACAGGGCAGCCCCTGGCCTCTTCTCACAGAGGCCACCCCTGCAGCGCCCCCCCCACTTCACCATGTAAACCCAATACACCTGTACTGAAGAAAGCCTATGCTTGATACTAATAAGTTCAGGCTTTATAGCTCTCTTTCTTCTAACCTCTCTTTTCTTAGTAATCTAATTGAGGAATATATAGCTAGCTAATCTGTAAGGATTTATACTTTTTCCATCACTATAGTATTTGAACACTTAGTACTGTCTTGAGAACTATAATGGTATCTATCTTCATCTGGGATTATGGGATTCCTGGTTTAGATAAGAATATGCTTCAGAATTCACCTTCAAACTGAATTCAGATTCTAGCCAGAAATTCTAGCTCTGATTACCTCCAAAGTCACCTCATAATTAGCAAAATGCAGAGAAGATGATACAACACAAGTGCAACTGTGGAGATCCAATATAACTGTAGAACACAGAGGAAAAGGACTTCTGCTGTGGAAAGTTGTTATGGAAATTACGCATGCCAGCCACCATAACAGGGTTCGACTCTAGGTTTCTGCTGAATTGATAAGCTGAAAGATAGATTCCTCTATAGAAGTACTTTTTATTACTAGCGCTACAGCTCGAGCTGGGTGCCTCCAAAGAGGGACCCTGAAAAAAGAAATCCCTGGGCAATTGTACCCTTACAATCTAAGTTCCCCACCCCTCACGCGACAGTTCGGACCAATAGTAGTATTAAGGTCTGGGGTCTTCCCATTCTTCATTGGGTCCCTTCATTGTCTCTAGGCAGGCCGTTTCTTTTCTTATCTCTAAGGTTGCAGCTTCTGCTGAGATTGTAGCTTCCTTATCTTCCGGCTTGAACTGGCTCTGGGGCCTTCTTTTACTTAACTAGGTAAAAGTTCAACATATCTAGGTGAAAGTTCACAGCTTGCGGCCTAAGGCTTCAGCAAATTTAGCTACTAATGCTGAGCAAGTTATGCTAAGCAAGTTCTATATAAGTAGTATACCAAATCACACAACAGTCCCCCCTTTTGTTTTTATAGGCATACCTGCCTTATAAAGGGTCATCAAGAAGGGTACGTCTATACCCTTGCATGCTCCTAAGTATTATGTTTCTTAAACAAGTCTGAACACATTGAAAAAAGCAACAGAACAATAAGAGCATAACAACTACAGGAAGTAAAATCTTAATAAGAGTGGCTAATAGGCTTGATAACCAAGAATTAAATAGCTAAACAGGCTGAGCACTATGGATGTGTGTAATTCATCTGGATGTTATTCCCAAATTATCAATACCCTGTATTGTTGCAAAGCTCTTGTAGATTTAGACTGAACACAAGGAAAAAAATTTTTCACAATGAGGGTGGTGAAACACTGGAACGGGTTGCCCAGAGAGGTGGTAGATGCCCCATCCTTGGAAACATTCAAGGACAGGCTGGATGGGGCTCTGAGCAACCTGATCTAGTTGAAGATGTCCCTGCCCATTGCAGGGGGGTTGGACTAGATGACCTTTAAAGGCCCCTTCTATCCCAAAGCATTCTATGATTCTTCTAACTGTTAGTGGCTGGTGTAGTCTGCATGCACAGCACCAGTTCGTGTGTCCAGAGGCACCTTCCCTAGTTATACTTCCTTGACTTCAACCCTGTCAACAACGTTCCCAATGACCTTTAAAACAATTATTAGTACACCTTCTAGGATGACATGGACCACAATTGTTACAGGATAATCGAAGCCAACCATGCTGATAAAACCTGAGTTCTTCTCCTCTTGGGGGATTGCTTGGATGTATAGCAGCTCTATATGGATGATGAATACACCAAACAGGACATTGTCCTCTTTTAACAGTGTCTGATGGTCCACTTGGCCATGCTGCAGGAGCCTCTCTGGTCCAGGTAGCTCTAGAAAGGAAACAAAAGCGACATGGTTCCGGAATTCCTTCCTCCTTAGGGAATTCGAATGGTCCTGGCTTTAATCTTCACAGCAGGATTGGTGGGGTTCTGCATAGCTGGCGGTTATTCATTTAACTGCTGTTCCTTAAGAATTTGTTTAATGTGTGAGTGATTAATCCAGTTCTCTTTCCCTGTAACTTTTACAGCAAAATAGGAAGTTAATAGCATAGTATATGGACCCTCCCATTTATGGTCTAATGTCGTTTTGCGAGAGTGGACTGGATATCATGTACCTGCATTCCTGCTGGTACTCGTTGAAACCATTGGGCTTGTGCCCTATTTTCTTGTAGATGTTTTTGTATTCCCAATACAAATTTGGTAACCCATTCATCTCCATCTAAGAGGCTGGTCCTAGTGAGGACAAAGGTCCCGGGTATAGTTAAGTGTCTGCCAAACACTATTCCTGTTGATGACAACCCTAGAGGTCGGCGAGGGGTATTTCCAATATCCCAATATCCCATAGTACTATTCCTAAAACTTCAGGCCATTTTAAACCTATCTGACTACAAGTTCGAGTAATTTTATTCTTTCTTTCAGTTTCGTTGGAGCCTTTGGTATGAGCTGGACAGTGTATTACAGCGATTTCCCTTGGAAGCTTAATAGCTTCCAACAGCATTTGGATTTCAGTTCCATTAGAAATATTCTTTTCTGCCGAGGTAAGGAGCTCTCGTTCTTTCCATAGCATAGCTGTTGCATGATACACTCCAAAAGCGTATTTAGAATCAGTATAAATAGTTACTCGTTGATTATGTCCCCACCAGGCTGCTCTTGCTAATGCAGTTAATTCAGCCCCTTGGGCACTCACCAAGGGTTGTAGAAGTTCTGCTTCAAGTACCTCTAAGTTTCTCACCACTGCATAGCCCGCGTGTCATTTTCCATTCACGTAGTATGAAGATCCATTGGTGAAAAGGGTTAGATCAGAGTTCTTTAAAGGTCGATCTCACAGATCTTCCCGTGGTGCCAGTGGTGCCCATGATGGGTGCATCTGGTCTTGATGGCTGCATCCGGGTCAAGGCTCAAGGTGGATTCGGGGGAGACGGATAACAACACAATAGCCAAGGGAAAATTTATGGTAATGTGCCCACCTGACCACAGTGCTGGTCCGAGCGGATTCAAGGCAGATTTAGAAGAAACTGGCATCTGTGGTCGGTATGCAAATATGACTATGAGTCAATCATCTTACCCCCATAAATAGTGAGCAGCCCAAGAGCCCTTTGAGCTCTCCTGCACGGCAGCGGGCTGCACGCTGGGATCTCCCCTTGAGTAGGGACGCCTCTCAAGGTTACTCCTCGAGGTTGAGAGAATCCTTATCACATCAGATAGATACTCGGTAAGTGAATTGGGAACAAGTGCACTGAAACTTTGAAACCTTAGCTAAGTAATATAAAGGATTGATTGTGCATATATAATCCTTTAGACATAAACCGTTGACCAAGTCTGAGGCTAAGCCTGGATCCAGCCGCACCTAGACTCCTCTCTGAGAAGGAGTTTAGAAAGCAAGGGGGTCCTCTCTGAACCTCGTGACTCAACGGGAGGGTCTCCCTGACAGTCTTGTCTGACCCTGTCCCCTATGCAGTAAATAATCCAGTGTACCTTGCCGTCGAATCTTGTTAAACCACTGTTGCATTTACTGTCAAACTTTGTTATCAATAAACATATTGCTGCTTCTCTCTTACGAGTGCACTCTCACTCCATCCGCAACAATGTCTCAGTCATTGTTTGATGACAGATGCCAAGCTAAAGGCCATATAGCACCCAAGATAGATGCTCATATAGGAGGAACAATCCAAGTAGGATGCTTATTCTGTCTAAAGCAGAGAGATTCAACCAACAGACAGTGCGTTCGGATCATGGAAAGATTAGGAGAAAAGTGGTTTGTTTCAATGGTAATCCGCTGCACAGAGATTCTACTTTTCCATCGTCTTCTACTTTTGCCATTGTACCTTACAGAAAAAAAGGCATGGTCTGACTGTGCCCATATTAGAATGACAATGATTAATTGCCAATTCTTCATCCTCTCTTGGAGGGTATTTATGGTAGACAACTGATAAAATTGAAAGAACTACGTGCCTCTAATGTTTAAATACTATTTTGTTCCTTATGTACTGAAGATTCTTTTCAAGTATAATATATCGTTCAGTGAATCATTGAACTTCTTGTAAGTATCTCTGGCCTGCACACAATTTTCCAAAAATAGATGTAACTAGCTGGCTCACTTTAACTTTCCCCCAGTCCCTTAAGGAATCGGCATTGCCCTTCAGGTACCCACAGAATGTGTATGCTCTTCAAAACAATGAGTTCCAGTTTCACTATATTTGAATGAAAGCCAGTTCTGTATTTTTACCTAAACCACAGAAAATGTCAAAACGTGTAAAGTGTAGTGACAGAATTAGAGCACTTGTTGCTCTATTTATAGACATTAAGATATGTCACAGCAATAGTCCTTCATAAAAAAGTCCAAGCAGCTTGTATTTTCAGAGGTCTTCAAATGGATATTTATATAATAATCATTGTGAAGGAGAAGGTGTGTTCTGCCAGGCAAACCTCTTTAAGTCACTTGCTTCTGCAATTGGCAAGATCTTTTTACAAAATGTTATAGGAATTCCTACAAAGTTGTTGCTATCTAGCGAAGAAAAAAAAAACACCTACATTTTAAGAAGTATTTATTCATTCACATACTAGACTCCAAAGTTTTAAATGGATGTGCATATGCTTCCATTGTTCCTAAAGTTGCTGCATGTTTATTGAATTGGCCCTCTGCATTAGTTACAGATGGTCAAATCTGATTTTTTTCAACTAAAAGGATAGCAATCAATTTTCTTTAAGTAGCCCCCTGAGCTGTATGGTCCAGACTTCCAGGGAATATAAATCTATGTTTAGGAGCTATCCTACCAAGTCTCTTTAAATTCTGGCAGCAATGTAAAGGCAATATTCAAGACACATGGACTTAAAGAAGGTTACACCGAAGCCTTTGAATGGCAGGGATTTTGATTCAGAGAGGTAAGATGAATAGCCATTCTTGTCTGCTGAGAATCCACTAGATTTCTAAACAAGTTCACAGATATTAATTTTCATAGAGAAAAGCCACAGACTAAAAAACTGGGCCCTCTCTAGAAGCAGGATGGTCTCAAATAATCAAAAGGCATGGGACATGGTTTCTGTGCATGCACAGCAAGATGGAAGGATCAGACTTCCAGCACACGTACAGCACAATTTTCCATTGCTTTGTGAAGGTATTTTACCACACCATCCAGGCAGCACAGGGGACGTCTGCAGGTTTTCAGAGCAGTTTTGTAGGGAATGTGCAATAGGTCCAACGTGCCTGGCATTGGGCTTTCCACACTGGCCATCAGGCCCTCTGTGAACTGGGACCTAGAGCTGCAAGAGCTTCTGTTCTGATATAGAACTGAATACTAGTAGTAATAGCGAGAAGCACTTTGATTGATTATCATTGTTGATTGTTTTGGTCAATTATTATTCAGTCGTGAAAAACAGACAAAGCAATCACCTTTTTGGTTTTGAAATATCTGTGGTGATGATAGGCATACATAAGTTCTGCTAACAAAGTTCATTTCCTCTTTCTTCTTTTAGTGCTCCATAGTTGTCCCACAAAAAGTCCAATGGGCAGATAGTGCACTGAAGAGGGAGATGGCCTTATTAAATGGGTTTTTTAATATTTGTTCTTCTTTCCAGACTTTTGTCAAACAACTGCAAATCAAAATCACATTATTTCATTAAAATGTCTTGTATATCATGCTATATAATTAGTCCTACTGTATTTCCTTTATCATCATGGAATACATGTCAATTATTATTTGCAGGTTTGGAGGTGTGCATATTTTTTACACCATCTTTCCCAAAAGGCTTGAAAATAAAAGTGTTTTCATTTAGTTTATTAACTTTACGTAAATGGCAACATAACTATCATTGATTCGCTGCCACTACCTTGGTAATATTTAAACACTGTTATAGCTTAGCTCAACATTCCAGTTTTATCATCTCTCAAATGAATGCTTCTAGGCTCAATTTATGCTCTGTCAACATATAATGATCATAGATGTGAGCTGGTTCATAATCCAGAGGTACTAGGTTACAATGCATTGCCACAGAAACTGTGTTATATTGCATTTTCTGTACTTGATTTAAGACATTTGACAATCACAGCAAATGTTTGCCTGTCTTCCCATATCATAAAAAATTCAAAACCACAAACAACCAACAGGGGGAATTCATACAGTTCTTGGATCTCACTATAAAAATAAAAAAAGAAACAACAATCTTATATTTAAAAGGGATCTTTTATTTTTTTTTTTTTTTTTTTTTTTCACAGAATGCCCAGGAGTGCTGGAAAACTCAATCAGTGATTAGTCATCAAATAGACCTGTCTTGCCTGTGGTTCATTCTGTTTATTGCATCATATATCTTTTATGATCACTGGGACGGTAGCCTGAAAGAACATTTTCTTTAACAAGATCCTTGTTTCCTCTAACATTGTTTACTGCATCTGAAACATTACTCTTTGAAACCATGGTAGATTTTCAATTGAGCAAAGCTCTGTAACAGAATACAGCATGTCTGTGTTCATTCAGGATCCCAAATAAAACATATCCCAGTTCATGTAACACTAATCACTTTGCCAGTGTTCACCTGAGGTCATTGCCACATTCCTAGCAGTATTAAGCCAAGTCAAGATTAATCATGTACATTAAACCCTGCAAGGACAGCACGTGAAACGGATCCGAAATTAGACATTCAGTGAAGGACTGAGAGCACTGCAACAAAATATGTTAGTAGTGCTGTAGCAAGCTTTCAGAATCATATGGGATTTTTTTCTACTATGCTAGTGTCATCTCATATAGATTTAAGGCTTTGTTGATGTCTTCTTTATTTAAACCATTTTTTAGAAGTTTTAAATAAAACCATTAAAATCCTCTCTGAATTGTAAGAGTGATTTTTCGCCTATACTTATTCATATATTTTAAAAATGCATTAACGCATTCTTATGTAACTCAAATTAGGCTTCTGGGATTTTTAAAAAACAGGTAATAGAACCCTGCAATATTTTAAGACAGCAAAGTTAATAATCAAAAGCTATTTAAAATCAGTTACCACTTATATACTTGCTATTCTTTCTCTATGTGCACATATATTAGTACCATAAAGTTTCACATTTCACACTGAAATAATTTAAAGTGGCTGCATGCTGCAAGTATAAAATATGCATTTTAAACTGGGCCTTTATGTCCTACGTGGTAGACTGTAACAATTCCTCTGTCCATTCTTGTAAGCTTCCATTAAACTTCTGCTTGTTTTTTAGTGTGTTACACTGTCATAAAAGGGTAATTGAAGCACAAATCACATAAACATAAAATCATAGAATCATAGAATAGCCCAGGTGCGAAGGGACTTCGAAAGATCGTCTGGTCTAACCTTTTGTGGGAAAGGGAGCCTAGATGACATTATCTAGCACCCTGTCCAATCGCATCTTGAAAGCCTCTAGCGATGGGGAGACTACCGCATCCCTGGGGAGGCTGTTCCAGTGGATAATTGTTCTCATTTTAAAAAAAAAAAAAAAAGCCTGTCTTGTATCGAGAGGAAACCTCTCTCCTGGTGCGACTTGTTCCCGTTGCCCCTTGTCTTCTCCATGTGGCTCCTTGTGAAGAGAGAGCCTCCGTCCTCTTTGTAGCCACCCTTTAAGTACTGGAATACTGTGATGAGGTTCCCCCCGAGCCTTCTCTTCTCCAAGGAAGAAAAGACCCAACTCCTTCAGTCTTTCCTCATAGGGCAGATTCTCCAGCCCTTTGATCGTCTTCGTGGCCCTCCTTGGGACCCTCTCCAGTCTGTCTGCGTCTTTGTTTGAATTGTGGGGACCAGAACTGGACACAGTACTCCAGGGGTGGCCTGACAAGTGCTGAGTAGAGTGGGATGATCACGTCTCTCTCTCTGCTAGTAATGCCCCTGCAGATGCAGCCCAGGATGCGATTTGCCTTTGTTGCTGCAGCGGCGCACTGCTGACACATGTTCAGCTTGTTGTCCACCAGGACCCCTGGGTCCCTTTCAGCAAGGCTGCTCCCCAGCCACACAGATTCTAGCCTCTACTGGTCTCTTTCTTTGGTCGTTCCGGGTGCAGGACCTTGCACTTGTCTTTGTTAAACCTCATACTATTCTTGCTAGCCCACTCTTCCAGCCTGTCTCATTCCAGGTCTCTCTGGAAGATGGCTCTCCCTTCTGACGTGTCCACTACACCACCCAGTTTGGTGTCATCAGCAAACTTGGTGAGGTAGTCTCACTATGACATCCCGGATCTTGGCTCCTGGCAACCAGCAAACTTCCCTTGACTGTATATCAGGCTGGCAGATGAGTGCCTCGGTGTCTCTCAGCAGAGAGTCACCCGCTACTAGCACTCACTGCTTCCTTTTGCAGCTTTTAGTGTGTGCTGCTGGTGCGTTTTTTCCTTGTGAATCTTGATCATTGGTTTTGTCCACTGCCAAGGCTTCGTATCTGTTGCTGGTTGGTACATATGAGGAAGGGGAGTGAAGTGATATCCTGTTCCCATGGGTCACTAGAGACCATGGCACCTCCTTCTCCAAGGTGCTGTCTGTTCGCTGTTGACGCTCTTTGTCTGGTAGTCCTTGGAGGTCAGTGCCACGGGGCCCTAGTATTTCTTCTTGCAAAGTCTCAAATAATACTCTATTTCTTGTTCCCCCTCCCTAATACAGCATAGCCTGGTGACTTCCTCCTGCAGCTCCTCCACCTGCTGCCTGAGTGACTCCACCAGAGCACACCTTGCACAGGTGGAGCTTCCACCCTCCTCCACACAGGAGGAGGGGATGCAGTCTTTGCAGCCCTCCACCTGGACAGCAGCTTCCCTGATAGGAAGCTCTGTCTGGATGGCTGCCTCCATTCATCCCAGGCTAGCCTGGCTAGGTAGCTGATTCCTGTCTGCTATAGAGCACAGCCCTTGCCTGGTCTCTACCACCATGCTTCTGACAACCTCAAAGCACTGCCTAATAAGCCCTTCTAATTCCCTGGAGACCTCAAGTTGCTGGGTAGGTTTGCACAGCCACCAGCTAGTTGGGGTGGCCGTCTGGGCTGCAGCCTAAGCCTGTGGGTGAGCAGAGCAGGCAGCAGCCCGATAACTGGCAGAGTGCGCAGCCCTTCCTGTGCACACTTCCACATCAACTGCTGTGCCAACTGCCAATGCCGCTCCCGATAGATGCATGCCCTGTTTGTGCACCCCTGGTCACTGGCGCTCCCTAGGGTCCGGTTATGTCTGGCTTCTGGTGGTTTGAACTGGCCATGGGGACAGCTGGCACCGCCTAACTCTTGCCCGCCCCTCTCATGAGACCTGCTGCTTTATATGCATGTTTTAACTACTGCATTATAAGGTATTCTGGATAGGGCTTCCATACTCCCTTTTGTTGGAGATGCTCCACTTTTATATAAAATAATTAAATAGTCACTGAGCCAAAAAGAGGGAAGGAATCTCAGAAGTGATGCTAGTGTCACAATCTAATGAATATTTAATTACTTATGCACAGAAAGAGAATGTCTACACCAGGGCCCAAAAGCCTTCTCCCCTTAGAATGCCTTTGTGGTCTCTTGGGATAGAGGGATTCAAATCCCTTCAGACAGAAGCAGGATTGAACCCATCTAACTAAACTATTAAGTAAAACGGAGCTGCTACTACTCCCTTCCATTTCTGGAAACTGCCATTTCATTGCTCTTGCTTTTCTTATAAACTGTCCATAAAGGAAATATTTTTCTGTTTGTAAAATTAAACATGAGCCTGAGACAGTTTGGGAGGAGTGGGGGCAGAGGAGTAGCTTTCACTTCTGCAAGACAGAAAAAAAAGAAAAAATTGTAGATGAACTTTAATTGAGTCTATCAAATGTATATTCTTATTTTTTTTTTGTTTGGCTGCCAATCAGAAAAATCAATTATTTGCACAGCCATAATCAGGGCTACTTGAACCCTCATAAAAAGACACAGTTGCATAATGAATATTTAAAGTCTGCCTTTTGTATGTCATCTTTAAGTTCATCTCAGTATTTGAAGGGACAGAGAGAGAAATGTGTACGTTTGTGTTAAGTGGCAGTTATGAGGAAAGATTCTGGCAGCTTCACATAACAGTTTCAGAATTCTACTTCCCTTCATTTCCTCTCTCAGCAGGCAGCAAAATGGGTTGACACAAAGCAAATGTGTGCCAAAGAACTTTAACAGGAGACAGTTTTCAATTTACAGGGGACAAAGAAGGTGATAGCCCCAAGCATAGCAAGGAGAAATTAACATGGAAAAGCAGTTCCATGCTTCTGTGGGTCCCAAAAGGCCATTTGTATTAGTGGTGCCTATTCTGATTGAACGTTTGCCATTTCTTTTTATTGATTCCTTTTTCAGCATCTGACAAAAACAATTCTGGCCATCAGTTGTTTTCTCACGGTGGCAGCTTATGGCTAGAAACAGCTTCCTTGTAAAACATTCAGCATAGAGAGGTCTGCCATTGTGGTTAGCATTTCTCAGAAATTATAAATTTTGTTAGACTTAGAAAAAAAAACTAAACAAAATAAAACTAAAAGCCTGCTGAAATAAAAGACATTCACTCCACAGATTCTCTCCAAGTAACCATTTCATCCTATTAACTATTTGCCTGGCTTAGAGTAAAATGTTTTAATTATTATCCTATTTTAAAGTGAGATTTCAGAGAAGACAATCTTGTTGGTTGTTTCAGAAAGAATTTAGCCATTTAACATATCTGGCATTTGTGGAAAGTATTTTTAAAAAAATAATATGCTGTGGATAAATATTTCAAGTTTTCCTTCCTGGGATGAAAATGAATAATAAAAAAAGCTTGTAAGAGCTTGAGGAAAAACCTGCCTAGCAAACAGAAATAAATAAAAAATTGAAATGTAATAAATAAATAAAAAGGTGACATGTTGTCGTGGTCCATTTAGATCTCTTAAATTTACAAGACAATGTACTCTGTAAATTAAACTTTATTTTATGAGCTCATTATGAAAGCAAGCAAGCAAACACGTCAAACAAGGGCTCAGTCCCCTTTGTACAGGCTAATCTAACATGTCAATTCACTAATGCATCACTTCATTAATTCATGAAGTTTCTAACTCACAAGTTCTCTAATTCATAACTTGTAACTCCTAACTCATAACTCGCATGCCTATGAGCAAAAAAGAATCATAGAATCATAGAATGCTTTGGGATGGAAGGGACCTTTAAAGGTCATCTAGTCCAGCCCCCCTGCAATTGGCAGGGACGTCTACAACTAGATCAGGTTGCTCAGAGCCCCATCTATCCTGTCCTTGAATGTTTCCAAGGATGGGGCATCTACCACCTCTCTGGGCAACCCGTTCCAGTGTTTCACCACCCTCATTGTGAATAATTTTTTCCTTGTGTTTAGTCTAAATCTACCCTCCTTTAGTTTAAAACCATTACCCCTTGTCCTACTGCAACAGGCCCTGCTAAAAAGTCTGTCCCCATCTTTCTTATAAGCCCCCTTTAAGTACTGAAAGGCCGCAATAAGGTCTCCCCAGAGCCTTCCCTTCTCCAGGCTGAACAACCCCAGCTCTTTCAGCCTTTCCTCATAGCAGAGGTGCTCCATCCCTTCTGATCATTTTTGTGGCCCTCCTCTGGACCCGCTCCAACAGGTCCATGTCCTTCTTGTACTGAGGACCCCAGAGCTGGATGCAGTACTCCAGGTGGGGTCTCGCCAGAGCAGAGCAGAGGGGCAGAATCACCTCCCTCGACCTGCTGGACACGCTTCTTTTGATGCAGCCCAGGATATGGTTGGCTTTCTGGGCTGCCAGAGCACATTGCTGGCTCATGTCCAGCTTTTCAACCTCCAGTACCCCCAAGTCCTTCTCGGCAGGCCTGCACTCAATCCCTTCATCCCCCAGCCTGTACTGATACCGGGGATTGCCCTAACCCAGGTACAGGACCTTGCACTTGTCCTTGTTGAACCTCATGAGGTTCACACAGGCCCACTTCTTCAGCTTGTCCAGGTCCCTCTGGATGGCATCCCATCCCTCAGGCGTGTCAACTGCACCGCTCAGCTTG
This sequence comes from Platalea leucorodia, assembly GCF_965183815.1. Lineage (NCBI taxonomy): Eukaryota > Metazoa > Chordata > Aves > Pelecaniformes > Threskiornithidae > Platalea > Platalea leucorodia. Next base: position 33,978,069 of record NC_138859.1, read on the forward strand.
GTGTCATCTGCAAACTTGCTGAGGGTGCACTCGATCCCGCTGTCTATGTCATTGATGAAGATATTGAACAGCACTGGCCCCAGAACGGACCCCTGAGGGACACCACTCGTCACTGATCTCCATCTGGATATCGAGCCATTGACCACTACCCTCTGGATGCGACCATCCAGACAATTCCTCATCCACCGAACAGTCCGCCCATCAAATCCATATCCTTCCAATTTAGAGAGGAGGATATTGTGGGGGACCGTGTCAAAGGCCTTACAGAAGTCCAGATAGATGACATCCGTAGCTCTTCCCTCGTCCACTGATGCGGTCACTCCATCACAGAAGGCCACTAGGTTGGTCAGGCAGGACTTGCCCTTGGTGAAGCCGTGCTGGCTGTCCTGAATCACCTCCCTGTCCTCCGTGTGCCTTAGCATAGCTTCTAGGAGGATCTGTTCCATGATCTCCCCAGGCACAGAGGTGAGGCTGACAGGTCGGTAGTTCCCAGGGTCCTCCTTTTTACCCTTTTTAAAAATGGCTGCAATACTTCCCTTTTTCCAGTCCTCAGGGACTTCACCTGACTGCCATGACTTTTCAAATATCATGGAGAGTGGCTTGGCAACTACATCAGCCAATTCCCTCAGGACTCTGGGATGCATCTCATCGGGACCCATAGACTTATGCATGTTCAGGTTCCTCAGGTGGTCTCGAAGCTGATCTTCTCTTACAGTGGGAGGACCTCTGCCCTCCTGATCCCCCTCAAATGGCCCATTGACTCGGGAGGTGTGAGGAGAGAGATTGCCAGTGAAGACAGAGGCAAAAAAGTTGTTGAGTGCCTCAGCCTTCTCCTCGTCTGTTGTTACCAGCTCACCACTTCTGCTCATCAGAGGGGGTACGCTTTCTTTGACCTTCCTTTTCTGGTTGACGTACCTGTAGAAGCCCTTCTTATTATTCTTTGCGTCCCTCGCCAGGTTCAGCTCCAGCCGAGCCTTGGCCTTCCTGATCCCATCCTTACACAACCGGGCAGTGTCCCTGTACTCTTCCCAAGATACCAGTCCCTTCTTCCACTGCCTGTGCAATCTCTTCTTGCCCTTTAGTTTGACCCACAGGTCATGGCTCAGCCATGCCGGCCTCTTCCCTTCCTTGCCCGATTTCCTGCACCTGGGGATCGAGAGCTCTTGTGCTCTATGGAAAGCGTCCTTAAAGACCTGCCAGCTCTGTTCTGCTCCCTTGTCCCTGAGGGCCATTTCCCAGGGAGTCCTGTTGATTAACTCCTTGAAGAGCTGGAAGTTTGCTTTCCTAAAATTCAGGGTCCTGACTATACTCTTCACCCGACCCTTACCTCTCCGGACTGTGAGCTCTACCAGTGCGTGATCACTGCAGACGAGGCTGCCTCCAATCCTGACATCACCAATGAGCTCACTTGCATTGGTGACCACCAGGTCCAGCACTGCGTCCCCTCTGGTAGGGCTATCTATTACCTGGCTTAGGAAATTGTCATCCATGCACTCCAGGAGTCTCCTAGATTGCCTGCCGCCTGCCATGCTACTTTCCCAGCAGATGTCAGGGTGGTTGAAATCCCCCATCAGGATGAGAGCCTGTGAGCGCGAAGCTTCCTGTAGCTGGAGTAAGGCGGCTTCGTCAATAGGCTCCCCTTGATCGGGCGGCCTGTAGCAGACCCCAACCACAAGGTTCCCTTTGTTGCCTCGGTCTCTAATTCTTACCCATAAGCTTTCTACCTGCTCATGGCTATTCTTCAGAGACAGCTCTTCACACTCTATCCGTTTCTTGACGTAGAGGGCAATGCCTCCACCCCTCCTACCTCGCCTGTCCCTTCTGAACAGCCTGTAGCCTTCGATAGCTGCACTCCAGTCATGGGATTCGTCCCACCAAGTTTCAGTGATGGCAACTGGGTCGTAGCTTTCTAGCAGCACAGTGGCTTCCAACTCCTCCTGTTTGTTGCCCATGCTGCATGCATTGGTGTAGAGGCACTTCAGCTGAGCTGTCGTCCGTGTCACCTTCTTGGAGGAACACCCCTTGGTTTCCTTGAGGAATTTCTCTGATATTTCCCTGTTGGCTCCTATTACCTCAAGAGCCCCCTGCTCATCCCCGTAAGACTTCGACTGTGCAGCAGTGTCTCCAGCATGCCTCAGATCAACAGGCTGAGGGCCCCTGGTAGCATCCCATCCCCCGCTAGTACCCCGTCCCTCTAACCATGGCGTGTTCCTCTTATGGATCATCATTAGCAGTGGTCACAACTGAAAGCAGGAGATGCTTCTGGTAGTGATGAAATTTCTCAGGCATCTGGTTCATATGTACTTTTCATGCAATTATACCAAATTGAGGTCTGGAAACAATTTTTATTCAGTTCTGATTGGCATATATTCTTGGTGTTCTTCTGTAGAATTAGGCATAGTCTTTTCCCAGTGGTCATCTGGGAGGTTTCTCTAATATATTCCCTTCTGTTGCAGAGCCTTATAACGTTGGAAAAATGCCTGCTGTCTTGCTGGGACATACTATAGTTGTGGCTTTCGTTGTTTGGATATAGGTCTTATGTTTGTTGTAGAACTTTGGAATGAATTCTGTGGCCTATGATGTTTCAGTAGTATGTAGAATACATATTCTGTACATCTCCTATTATAATTATTGTGTGGTTTTCTGCAATGTCAGGGGTTTGGACTTGTTGAACAAAGTGTCCTTTCCAGGCCTATGCTCTTATGTTCTCTTGCAAAATGGCAAGGAGTCCAATGATTTAGACTGTGCTTCTGGTTCTGCCACAGACTTCGTGGATGACACTCGAAGTTGCACCCTTCCATATTACCTGTCTGTCCAGTAATCTGTCTATTAGATATTTCTGTCATCTTTAGGGTTCTGCCACATACTCTGAAATAATATACCATAAACACCTGCTTGAGAAAGAAACCATACTCTCTTATTCTTTTACTATTTGTGGAAAATAAAAGTTCAAAAAAAACGTTTAAAAAACAGGTTTGGCTCCTCTTTTCTGTCTTTGAGAACATTTGCTTCGAAAAACTTCATTAATACAAATACAACAAACAAGGGCTCAAGCCCCTTTGCACAGACTAGTCTAACATGTGAATTCAGTAATTCATCACTTAATTCATGAGCTTTCTCACTCACAAGTTCTCTAATTCATAACTCGTAACTCACAACTTGCAACTCATAACTCGTGCACCTATGAGCAAAATAGTTACCTAGCCGACAATGAGAGTACTCATCCTTCCTCCTCCCTCACGGTGCGGGCGTCATTTACTTTTGACTTTAATCAAGTTGATTAATAATGCCATTGATGTTGTTGTTATTGTTATTGTTATTATTAATAGTAATAATAATAATAATAATAATAATATGATCTGGAAAGAATAACTAGGAAATGCCCTAACATCTTTGGTTTATCTCACGTAGTTCAGTAAGTGTGCTTTTTAAGGACAGTGTTAATTTCTTGGTTTTTTTAAAGAAATTCTCACCCCCTTAAGAGGTAATCCAAGGTAAATGTTGTCACTGACATTTGGCTTGCCATGATTAAAATGGCTAGGATATGAAGCTGTGTAACAAGGGCTGTTTGTTTGTTTGTTTTTATTTTTGGAAGAAATTATAATTGACATCATTAAACAACAGGAGCTTTGGTAACAAATAGGCCTAGTACAGCTAGAGAGACTATAGATATTACCACTGTTGTACTTTTGAACCCATAAGACTTCCACTGGAAGATGAGCACGGAGGTGTGCAAAGAGGGCAATTGTGAAAGAAGACCTCACCCCTCTGTGGTGTTAACTCCCCATTCCACTGGAGGCTGTTCCACACCAATTGATCTCCTACAGAAGCATGGAAAAATATGTTCCATTAAAAAACCCTGCCAAGGAGAAGATGCAACTTCAGGGCTGCAGAGCTGATTAGATGCAAACACCAGGTCTCTGAGGGAAAAGGAGTCACAGAGCCAGTGGCTCCCTATTGCCCTGGGCTCCCCCAGGAAAAGTGCCAGTGGGTGTGCAGTGCCAGGGGGTGGTGGGAGTGTCATCCCTTCCCTCCTTGGCAGCTCACTGCCAGCCTGAGTTTGCTACTTTCTTCTCTCTTCTGTTCAGACAGCAGTTGAACAGTTCAGTGTAATCCAGGTAGCATTTGAGCAGGCCTTCATGTACTATAATTTTTTTTCAAACCCAGCAGCCCATTTATAAATGTATTGAGAGGAGGCATGATTGCATTTCCAAAGGAGCTAAGGCATTATTGTTTGGGTTTTTTTTAGTTTATAGTAAGCATCACAAATGTATAAAAATGATTATCACAGTAAAGAAAAAAGTCTAAACATTTAAAACCTAAAATGTATTTTTTGACAAATACACTTTTTCTATTGGTGATGTTCTTCCTCCTTTTCTTCTTCCTCTCCCTCTGTGGGGGGTGGGGGAGGCTGCAGGCGTGGCCTCTGTGGGAGGAGGTCAGGTCAGAGGCGGAGACTGTCTTGTGCTGGTTACGGCTGGTTCCAGCCAGCTCCGTAACGGCCCCACCACAGGCCAAAGCTGAGCCTGGTGCCTCTGTGAAAACATATTTAAGAAAGGGCAGAAAATGCCAGGAAGGAAGGAATAAGGCAACAACAGAGGGAACAAAGAAAGGAACAAGGGAACAACAGAGAGAACAATGGAGGGACAACAGGGATAACAAGGGAACAAGGGAACAATGGAGGGAACAAGGGTACTACAAGGTCAGAGGAGTAGGGGTGCTCCACGGCAAAGCAGGCACGCCCCCGAAGTGACTGCGGCCCATAGACAAGCTCACACCGGAGCATAGGAAATGAGTAAGAAGGAAGGAGTAGCAGTAGGAAAGAGTGAGAAACAGGGAGTGGCAGTGAGAAACAGGTAGTGTCAGAGAGAAACTACTATGCACTAACCCCAGTCCCCTGTGCTGCTTGTCTCACTGAAGGGACTAAGTGTAACCTGTGGCAATAACAAAGAGGGAGGACATGTGTCTGGAGTGAAGTTAAGGCTGGGAAAGTCGGGGGAGAGAGGTGTTTTCTTTAAGTGTTTAAATGTTTGTCTTCTTTGTTTCCCAATACCTGAATCAGTAATTAAATGTTTTAAATTAAATTAAATTCCCCAAGTCAAATCTGTTCTGCTCACAATAGTAATTGGTGAGTGATTTCCCTGTCTTTATTTCTACCCATTAGCTTTCTTGCTCCCGTTCTTCCTGTTTTCTCCCCTGTCCCACTGGTGGTGGTGGGGAGTGAGTGAGTGGCTGTGTGGATGCTTGGCTGACAGCCAGGTGACCAAATGTGGTGTGTGATATTTGCAATATACAGAGCATTAACTAAGGAAGGACTTGGACTTGGCCAAGTATTTCTTAAGAACTCAAAATGCTTCTGGTTAAAACAGTGATTGAAATAGCCAAAGATCTTCTTGCGATCTATGTTCTTTTACAGAGCTATAACTCCATCAGTCTCAGGGCCCTATCTGTCAAGGTGAACGCTGAGGACAGGAGAAGCAGTGTGTTGGATTGCTGGGCACCAAGACTGGCTTGGGTTGGGTCATTGCTGCACTCACCCAGTTCCTTGTGAAATTCATTCTTCACACCCAGGTCTTTGAGCGAAGACAATCCCACAAATGGGCTTGCCTTTTCCCATGGGAGGAGCAATCCACACCGCCTTCCCCAGCCACTTCCCTACATGCACTGCGGGGACCTTATCTCCTCCTACAGTACGTAGGGGCTTTGTCTGAGCAGGACCAGGATGGTTAGCATATCCTCTGGCGTTAACCAGCCAAGTGACTTTGGCTACATTTACATCCCAGTGCTTCCATGCCCCATTGCCCAACACTCTCAGCATAGTCTTTAACAGTCCATTATATCTCAGTCTTTCCGGAGGCTTGTGGGTGATAGGGGCTGTGATACACCCATTCAATGCTGTGTTTATTGGCCCAGAAGTCTATGAATTTATTTCAGAAATGAGTCCTGTTGTCTGACTCAGTTCTTTCTGGGGTGCCGTTTTGCAACAGAATGTGCTTTTCAAGTCCCAAGATGGTGTTTCAGGCAGTGGCATGGTTTACAGGGTATGTTTCTAGCCAACAGTAGTTGCTTCTGCCATGGTGAGTATATAGCACTTGCCTTGGCATGTTCATGACAGTGGACCAATATAGTCGATCTGCCAGGCCTTGTGATATTAATATCCCAGCCACTGCCCTCTATTCCAGGGAGATTTTACTCATGTGGCCTGCTTGAATACAGCACATATTTCACATTCATGAGTGACCTGTATGATGGCCTCCATGGTCAGGTCCACACCTCAATTGCGAGTCCATCTGTACGTTACATCTCTCCTTAGATGTTCTGATGTTTCATGGTGTTGCAGATGGAGTGAGGCACTTCACTCATAGGAGAGAAGCAGCAATATGTTTATTGATAACAAAGTTTGATAGTAAATGCAACAGTGGTTTAACAAGATTCGATGGCAAGGTACACTGGATTATTTACTGCATAGGGGACAGGGTCAGACAAGACTGTCAGGGAGACCCTCCTGTTGAGTCACGAGGTTCAGAGAGGACCCCCTTGCTTTCTAAACTCCTTCTCAGAGAGGAGTCTAGGTGCGGCTGGATCCAGGCTTAGCCTCAGACGTGGTCAACGGTTTATGTCTAAAGGATTATATATGCACAATCAATCCTTTATATTACTTAGCTAAGGTTTCAAAGTTTCAGTGCACTTGTTCCCAATTCACTTACCGAGTATCTATCTGATGTGATAAGGATTCTCTCAACCTCGAGGAGTAACCTTGAGAGGCGTCCCTACTCAAGGGGAGATCCCAGCGTGCAGCCTGGTGGGTGCATTATCATAAATTAGCCCTTGGCTATTGTGTTGTTATCTGTCTCCCCCATCCACATTGAGCCTTGACCCGTATGCAGCCATCAAGACCAGATCATAGAATCATAGAATTATAGAATCATTAAGGTTGAAAAAGACCTCTGACATCATCACATCAGCCATTAACCGAACTGCCTGGTCCACCTCTAAACCATGTCCCTAAGCACCACATCCACACGTTTGTTGAACGCTTCCAGGGACTGTGATTGCACCACTTCCCTGGGCAGCCTGTTCCAATGCCTAACCACTCTCTCCATGAAGAAATTTTTCCTAATATCTAATCTAAATATGCCCTGGCACAACTTGAGGCCATTTCCTCTCGTCCTGTTGCTTTCTACCTGGGAGAAAAGACCAACCCCCACCTTGCTACAACCTCTTTTCAGGTAGTTGTAGAGAGCCATAAGGTCTCCCCTCAGCCTCCTCTTCTCCAGGCTAAACAACCCCAGCTCCCTCAGCCACTCCTCATAAGACTTGTTCTCTAGATCCTTCACCAACTCCATTGCCCTTCTTTGGACACTCTCCAGCACCTCAGTGTCCTTCTTGTAGTGAGGGGCCCAAAAATGAACACAGTATTCGAGGTGCGGCCTCACCAGTGCCGAGTACAGGGGCACTATCACCTCCCTGGTCCTGCTGGCCACACTATTCTTGATACAGGCCAGGATGCCATTGGCCCTCTTGGCCACCTGAGCACACTGCTGGCTCATGTTCAGCTGGCTGTCAACCAACACCCCCAGGTCCTTTTCCGCCAGGCAGCTCTCCAGCCACTCCTCCCCAAGCCTGTAGCGTTGCATGGGGTTGTTGTGACCCAAGTGCAGGACCTGGCACTTAGCCTTGTTGAATCTCATACAGTTGGCCCCGGCCCAACGATCCAGCCTGTCCAGGTCCCTCTGCAGGGCCTTCCTGCCCTCCAGCAGATCGACACTTCCACCCAACTTGGTGTCATCTGCAAACTTACTGAGGGTGCACTCGATCCCCTCATCCAGATCATCAATGAAGATATTGAACAGGACCGGCCCCAGTACTGAGCCCTGGGGAACACCACTCGTGACCGGCCACCAACTGGATTTGACTCCATTCACCACCACTCTCTGGGCTCGGCCATTCAGCCAGTTTTTTACCCAGCGGAGAGTGCACTTATCCAAGCCATGAGCAGTCAGTTTCTCCAGGAGAATGCTGTGGGAGATGCACCCATCATGGGCACCACTAACGTTTATCACTTGATCAGAGTTATGGGAAAAGGTCAGGTGGGGGGGGGGGGGGGGGAGCACACTGCCACACCCTCCTGCTGAATATCTATTTCATTTTTTTTTTCTTCAGACACATTAGCCTGCATTTTTTTCAGGTTCAATCTCATCTTATTACTTCCTGCCTATATTTTTGACCCCCCTAGGGCACTTTGTTTTATGATTGATCAAACCTGTTCATGGACTCTATGAAACAAGAGATCATGCATATGTAGGTTTATTTTTATTGAATGATAGTCAAAATTGCACTTTGAGGGAGGGCATTATTATAATTAACTACTTATCCAGGATTTATTAAAATAAGCAGCATAGGAGTCAAGACCTTCCAGATTGGGATCACACTATAAATTGTGCTTTAAAATATAAATGGACTTGTCAGTTACCTGTGTATGATTCCTGTGGTTAATGAAACTGAGTTACACTCAGCCTAGAGTAGTTATTTATTATTGTGGCTTTAGATACTCCAAAATGTTTTCTATATTGTGGATTTGGAGAGGTTGAGTGTGGCGATTGAGGGGGAGTTTTCCTTTCCACAATATCTTTTGTGTGGGACCAATAAACCCCTCAAGTGCTTGCTCTAAGCCAACTGCCTGTCTGCATCAATAGTTAAAATCTTCACATAAGAAAGACTTGTCTCATGCCCTGTGTTCTGCCATGATTAAGATGGTTCCAGTGTGTTCTGGGACTCTGCCTTATTCAATAAGCCTCAGTTTTTGTCCTGCTGAACTGCACAGGGAAACTCTAGCTCAAAGCTAATTAGAGGTTATGCAATATTGTGGGCAGGTGAGGGAGAATTGGATTTCTACACTAAAATCTGCCTTTTATCTGATCATAGCTTTCAGCATATTTAAGAATATTGCAGGAATCATTTTCATATTTTTCTGCTAGTGCATTGAAGAGTCCAAAACCCACAGTTACAAGATAGGATGGTTTGATTTTTAGAAAATGCTTATAGGATAATAAAGTATTGAGGATACTTGAAGAATTTCTGCAATACACAGGGACTGTGTGTTGGTGTAATTTTTGCTTTATATATACAGATGACAACATTTTAGAGACAACAGCAGGGAAAAAAAGTCCTTGACCACAGTGAGTTGCAGGCAAAATACCTTTTTTTTTTTTTTCCCCAACACTACAGTGATGGTAAAGTTTAAATAAGCATAATGCACAACTGTGGAAGAAAAATTCACAACTGTATTACATGAAAAACTGGAGCTCAGGCAAACTAAAACCAAAGCCTGTGTCAAGTACATCATCACCATCAGGCTTTGTCTGCCTGAACAAAGAGCTTACTCTTGATAAAGGGGATAAAAGCAGGAGGGGGCAAAATTTTACCTCAGCCGTCAACTAAAAGTACCACACAGCCACTCGCTCACTCCCCCCACAATGGGATGGGGGAGAGAATCAGAAGGGTAAAAGTGAGAAAACTCATGGGTTGAGATAATGACAGTTTAACAGGGAAAGCAAAAGCCTTGTACACAAGCAAAGCAAAACAAGGAATTCATTCACTACTTCCCATCGGCAGGCAGGTGTTTAGGGCCATCTCCAGGAAAGCAGGGCTCCATCACGCGTAACGGTTACTTGGGAAGACAAACGCCATCACTCTGAACGTCCCCCCCTTCCTTGTTCTTCCCGCAGCTTTTTATTGCTGAGCATGAAGTCATACGGTATGGAATATCCCTTTGGTCAGTTTGGGTCAGCTGTCCCAGCTCTGTCCCCTCCCAACTTCTTGTGCACAACCAGCCTACTCGCTGGTGGGGCAGTGTGAGAAGCAGAAAAGGCCTTGATGCTGTGTAATCACTGCTCAGCAATAACTAAAACGCCAGTGTGTTATCAACGCTCTTTTAAGCATAAAATCAAAACATAGCCCCATACTAGCTGCTATGAAGAAAATTAACTCTATCCCAGCCAAAACTAGCACAATAACTCACATTCCATATCATATAAGAGCTGTTCCAGGCTTTGTCTCATCCTTTAAATGTATTCTTTACTGAGAAATAAAGAAAGGAATGAGAAAGCCACTGGAGGAGGTGTGTTGTATATGTGTAAAGAATCTTGCCATGCTGATAGGTTACTTTAATGCCATTTAAACGTAACCACCACTAGCTAAGGAAACAGGAATATGTCTGTGTGCTGTATGCGTCTTCCCCTCCCCCCCCTACACACTTATACTTATGTGGTGGGTTGCCCTTGGCAAGCTGCCAGGTGCACATCAAGCTGCTCTATCACTCCCCCTCCTCAACAGAACAGGGGGAGAAAATATGACAAAAAGCTTGTGGGTTGAAATAACACCAGGAAGATCACTCACTGTTGTGGTTTAATCTGGCAGGCAGCTAAACACCACGCAGCTGTTCGCTCACTCGCCCCCCCCAGTGGGATGGGGAAAGAATTGGTGGGGGGAAAAAAAAGTAAAATTCATGGGTTGAGATAACAGGACAGAAAAGGAAGGGAAAATAATAATAATAACAATAATGATAAAAGAATATACAAAATAAGTGATGCACAATGCAATTGCTCACCACCCGCCGACCAACACCCAGCCAGTTCCCGAGCAGCAGTCGCTGCCCCCCGGCCAATTCCTCCCAGATTATATACTGAGCATGATGTCATATGATATGTCCTGGCCTGTGCCCCCTCCCAGCTTCTCACTAGCAGGGCATGAGAAGCTGAAAAGTCCTTGACTAGTGTAAGCACTGCTTAGCAACATCTAAAACATCAGCATGTTATCAACATTATTCTCATCCTAAATCCAAAACACAGCACTATACCAGCTACCCCTGTACTCGGCACTGGTGAGGCCTCACCTCGAATACTGTGTTCAGTTTTGGGCCCCTCACTACAAGAAGGACATTGAGGTGCTGGAGCATGTCCAAAGAAGGGCAACGAAGCTGGTGAAGGGTCTAGAGAACAAGTCCTATGAGGAGTGGCTGAGGGAACTGGGGTTGTTTAGTCTGGAGAAGAGGAGGCTGAGGGGAGACCTTATCGCTCTCTACAACTACCTGAAAGGAGGCTGTAGTGAGGTGGGGGTCGGTTTCTTCTTCCAAGTAGCAAGGGATAGGACTAGAGGAAATGGCCTCAAGTTGCACCAAGGGAGGTTTAGGTTGGATATTAGGAAAAACTTCTTCACTGAAAGGGTAGTCAGGTACTGGAACAGGCTGCCCAGGGAAGTGGTTGAGCCTCCATCCCTGGAGATATTTAAAAGACATGTAGATGTGGTGCTTAAGGACATGGTTTAGTGGTGGACTTGGCAGTGCTAGGTTAACGGTTGGACTTGATGATCTTAAGGGTCTTTTCCAACCTAAACGATTCTATGACTTTATGAGTCTATACTAGGAAGAAAAATAACTCTATCCCAGCCAAAACCAGGGCACGGGCAAAACAGACTCGACTTGGGGAAATTAATTTAATTTATTGCCAATTAATAACAGAGTAGGATAATGAGAAATAAGAACAAATCTGAAAACACCTTCCCCCCATCCCTCCCTTCCTCAGAGGCTCAACTTCACTCTGGACTTCATAGAATCATAGAATCACAGAACAGTTTGGGTTGGAAGGGACCTTTAAAGATCATCTAGTCCAACCCTCCTGCAACGAGCAGGGACATCTTCAAGTAGATCAGGTTGCTCAGAGTACCATCCAACGTCTAACCTGACCTTGAATGTTTCCAGGGATGAGGCATCTACCACCTCTCTGGGCAACCTGTTCCAGTATTTCACCACCCTCATCGTAAAAAATTTCTTCCTTACATCTAGTCTGAATCTACCATCTTTTAGTTTAAAACCATTACCACTTGTCCTATTGCTACAGGCCCTAGTAAAAATACATCCCCTTGAGCAGTGCAGGAGGATGGGGAATGGAGGTTGCAGTCAGTTCCTAATGCTTTTTATCTGATGCTCCTTCCTCCTCATGCTCTTCACCTGGTCCACTGTGGGTTCCCTCCCACGGGATACAGTCCTTTACAAACTACTCCAACATGGGCCCTTCCCATGGGCTGCAGTTTTTCAAGAACTGCTCCAGCATGGGTCCTTTCCATGGGATGCAGTCTTTCAGGAATGGACTGCTCCAGCGTGGGTCACCCATGGGGTCACAGGTCCTGCCAGAAAACCTGCTTCAGCGTGGACTCCTCTCCACAGACTGCCATTCCTGTCAGGAGCCTGCTCCAGCATGGGCTCTCCACAGGGTCACAGCTTCCTTCAGGGCACATCCACCTGCTCTGGCATGGGGTCCTCCAGGGGCTGCAGCGTGGATATCTGCTCACCATGGTCTTCACCATGGGCTGCAGGGGAATCTCTGCTCCAGGACCTGGAGCACCTCCTCCCCCTCCTTCTTCACTGACCTTGGTGTCTGCAGAGCTGTTTCTCTCCCATATTCTCACTCCTGTCTCCCAGCTGCTGTTGCGCGGTGTTTTTTACCCTTTCTTAAATATGTTATCACAGAGGCACTACCAATGTCGCTGATTGGCTCAGCTTTGGCCAGCGGCAGGTCCGTCTTGGATATGGCTGGAACTGGCTCTGTTGGACATGGGGGCAGCTTCTGGTGTCTTCTCACAGAAGCCACCCCTGCAGCCCCCTCCTGCTACCGAAACCTTGCCACAAACCCAGTGCAGGTCATTACAACTCTTTCTTTAAACTGCTGTCAAGACAGGTGGCATTGCCTCAGAGAAGCATCAAGGGATCATATAAATTACTGTTGCATTTTTTTAGCCAAGGTAAACTCAAACTGCAGGGCTATAGTCTGAAGTGGCACACAAAATAGAACCTAGCAGGCCTCTGAAAAGCAAAGGAATAAAAGAAGGAAAGTAAGCATATTTCATTGAACCTAAAAATCATATGCTGTTGGTGGTGGAAATACACACAAAATGTACTTCTGTAGGTTCACTTCTAAAGAGTTGGGCAAGGTTAATACTTCTGTGCTTGCAGTCACAAATGTGAAATTTTAAATACTGCACCCAGTATTGTGATGGTTATGTTACATAACACAGGATTTGTTTGAATGCAAACATGGCTCTACACTGCAGCCTGTAATACCAGTCACCAAATATTCAGATACTTTTATATAGACACTCCAGTCCATTACTTCGTACTACTGCAAGTATTCCCTGAGAATACTACACCGTTTGTGCAACAAAGAGAAGCTGAAAATATATGCAACTTGACTCATTCCCTCAGGAAACAGTACTTGAGTGTCAGGAGATCAGTAAATACATATTGGACTTAGTTTTAGAAACCTAAGGACTGAAGCAAAGTGTGTGGTGTGTATTACTGCTCTGCTGCAAGGAAACATAAAGCATGAAGCTTTATCTTTCAACCAGAAACCTTGGAGCAGGGGAACTAGCTATCTCCTGTTTGATCTTTTCAAAGGCCTGCTGTTCTCAGGTCCCCATTCAGAATAGTTCTTCAATCAGGTCACTTGATAGAGAGGGCTCACAAGCTTACTGTAACCTGGAATATGCATTCTCCAGAAACCCAGGGTCAGGGAGGAAGACAGATTCTCTTTGAATTGCCAGAGGTAGCCAGCCAGTTTACCTACAGCACCACTACTGCTAATTCTCTCAGATACTGGCTACTTCCCTCAGCGGTGGTCCGCTTGCCTTGGTAGTTGTACTGGTTTTGTCTGGGATAGAGTTAATTTTCTTCATAGCAGCTTGTATGGGGCTATGTTTTGATTTTATGCTTAAAAGAGTGTTGATAACACACTGGCGTTTTAGTTATTGCTGAGCAGTGCTTACACAGTGTCAAGGCCTTTTCTGCTTCTCACACTGCCCCACCAGCAAGTAGGCTGGGGGTGCACAAGAAGTTGGGAGGGGACACAGCTGGGACAGCTGACCCCAACTGACCAAAGGAATATTCCATACCATATGACATCGTGCTCAGCAATAAAAAGCTGAGGGAAGAAGAAGGAAGGGGGGACATTTGGAGTTATGGCGTTTGTCTTCCCAAGTAACCGTTAAGCATGATGAAGCCCTCCCTGCTTTCCTGGGGATGGCTGAACATCTGCCTGCCGATGGGAAGTAGTGAATGAATTCCTTGTTTTGCTTTGCTTGTGTGCGCGACTTTTGCTTTACCTATTAAACTGTCTTTATCTCAACCCATGAGTTTTCTCACCTTTTTTTCTCCCTTTTGATTGTCTCCCCCATCCCACTGTAGGGGACTGAGGAAGAGGCTGTGTGGTGCTTAGCTGCTGGCCAGGGTTAGACTACTACAGCTGCAAAAGATATAGATGGAGGATGACTTTGAAATGCTTAAAAGGTTCTCAGGTTAGAAAAATATTTATGTCAAAGATGTATTTGTTGTGATCTGTGGAGGCCTGAGAAAAGGTGAGAAAGAGAGCTCTTAAAAGTAGTTTGCTTTTAATAGAGGACTCTGAAGGAATAGGAATATTTTTATGTGGAAAATTTAGTGAGGGTAAAATTCCATTTTTGGTGATTTCATGCTTCCGAGATTTCACTCTTCCACAAAATTCCTCTGCGGTAATGAAAATTTTTCACATTGAATCATGCAAATGTTTGAAAAAACATTTCTGTGTGAAATGTCATGTTCTGCAGTTCTGATCAGACACTTAAGAGGAATTGTGGTCACATTTTAAATTCATCTTTTGAGAGAAGAGATCAGTAAAAGTGAAGAAAAGATCATTATCTACGCCAGCTGTCCATTGAAATCCTTCTGTGTGTTTCTAATCTACTACAGGACTGAAAAAATAAAAATCATTCTTTCTTAAAGAAAGGAAACTGTTCCTGATACTCCAAGGGAGTTTTAATGTATGACATATTTGCGAACGGAATGGGATAATTTCACAGAGCCTTGTCAGTTGATAGCTCATCTGCCACAGTACTAGTTGCTGATAAATTCCTATGGTTGAAGAAAGATATGGATGCACTGGGATTTGAGTTTCTGACTGCTTGCTTGAGAAAGAGGAAATGGAATCTGGTTTTCATTTCTAAGGATTTTACTTTGCAGATCTAAGTCTTGAAAGAGCTGATTGTTTATTCCTGGTTTTGAGATGAGAATTTTTGCATTGTATCTATCAAGTGGGGGAGGGATGCCGCAACTCCTAAGGCAAAATCCTCATTCCACATTGGCCCCTTTTCTTTAGGGTGAAAGGGCCAGAATACTATAAAGGGATCCAAAACCCTCTTTTTCTGGATTTTAAAGGAGTTCCCTGTGGCAAGCAAGGCCAGTGAAGCTGGCATGCTCTGATGAAAAGGTCTTGCTGAGTCAGAGAGTAAGCAGGAAGGGCCACACTGGCTTTGCTAGGCAGCACACTGGCTCATAGTATATAGACTCAGGAGTCTGTTGGAAGATGGACAGGCTTTTAGGGTTATCCTAGATATGTTCAGGACCTTTCTAGCCCCTGGAGCAGTGAAAAAAAGTGGCTGAAAGCTGTCTTTTTGCCTGCTTCCTCCCTTGGCTGCAAGTTCTGTGCTGCACCTCTACAGGACACATTGCAGAGCTCAGCTCTGGGATCTAAGACAACATCCAACTTTAATTAACTACAGGCAATTCAACATGCCATGTTTTACATGCACATAAGTGCCTCACTGGTTAAAATGCTGGAGGTGGGATGCAGTCTGTGATGAAGTATCAGAGAAAACGACATGAACAAATCACTAATGTGGGAAACTACAAATGCTGTATGAATCAGAAAATAGTTCTTTAGAGCAAATAGTTCTTTCTGTAATCTCAGTTCTTTATGTTGTTATTTATGATCTAAATAACTCTGAATTAGTTTGATGAGGAGACACCAAATTTGTATAGAATGTAGTTACTCTGGCATTGCTGAATCACTTTAATCTCTCTGGTTCCTTAGTTTTGCCACTTCTGTGATTTAACTAATTTTTATGAAGTATCATCGTTAAAAGATAAAGCAGCATTTTAAAGCAATTGTCCTGGCTATTAAGGACTCCCAGTGATGAAAAAATCGTAATAAACTAAGTGTTATGAAATTGGCCAATCATCTATTGGCTCTTATTGAAACAATAGAGATTTTACATAGCCTTTTTTAATTAGCTTGACTACTGGCTGGTGCCAGAATTGATTTTTCAGTGTTGACCTGAAACCAATGGTAGAACATAAGTGTACAATAGGCAATGACATGGAAGTGGACAGATTTGCAATGCTTATGCTACATGGGGGTGAAGAAAAGATGGCAAAACTGGTCAGATAAGCATAGGGATATTGTTTGAACACATGAAAAGAAAACAAAAAGTTTAACCAGGGTTAAACCACAATGACAGATTGCAAGATCTTCCTTGAGGGGATACCTTGCCTTCATGCTTAACAGGAGCTGCCTCCAGATCGTATCCTCTCTTCAAATTCCTTTGTCAGTTCCCCAGTTCCTATCGAGGGATCCCAGCTGCTGGGCTTCTGTTGTGGTTTAACCCAGCAGGCAGCTAAACACCACACAGCCGTTCACTCACTCCCCCAGAGTGGGACAGGGGAGAGAATCAAAAAAAAAAAGGTAAAACTTGTGGGTTGAGATAAAGACAATTTAAGAAAGAAAATTAACTCTGTCCCGGCTGAAACCAGGACAGCTTCTTTACCCTCTAATTCCTAACTGTGGGCCTCAGTACCCCAGCATCAGAGCAATCAAGTGATAATTTACTCACCTGGATGACAGCCATAATCTTTCCACATATCTTGCAGCTTGCTCAGGGCTGGGGACCGAGTGGTTTCTGACTCATTTATGATTCCTGTCTCTTCTTTTTCCTGTTCTTGTGGCTGCCCTGCTGCAGAACAAACTGCCCCTTCTGATTCTGCCTCCTGCTGTCTTTCAGGAGGAGCTTCTTCCTCCCTTACTAACCGAGTTGACTTCTGCTTTCATTGTTTCTTCTTGACTATAGGAGCAACTGTTACAGTCGAGGGTCAGATCTCTGGCATAGCCGCAGTGTCTGTTTGTATGTCCTTGGATCCAGAGACCCTCTCGCACCTTTGAGGGTGCTGGACACAGGCTCAGTAGGCGTAGGCCAAGCCCCAACACAGTGGTAGACATTGTGCCTCTTTGGTATAGGCAAAGCATCCTTTCTTCAAGCGGTCTGCCAATTCAGTAGGATTCCATGCCTGTTTGGGTGTGAAGTCCCAGACCATCGGAGATGAAAATCACTCTAGGCACCTGCCCAAATTCTCCCACGCACCTTGCCACCCATGACTTGGCTGCCTCAGGGCACAACCCTATATGGCATTCCCAACCAGTTGGTTAACTTTCAGAAAAGCCAAAATCAGATTCATGGCACACATCAATACGAGCATTCTGGTTACACAAGGATGTTCAAGAAACTGAGGGGCCATTGGAACAAGGCAGAAAACATCTACTCCAGAGGAGAAGAAAGAGGAGGTGCCATTCTTTGTTTCCCCCACAAAATGGCTCCTGGAGGAGAAGAGGAGAAAGGCATAATTGTTAATTGTCTCCACAAGATGGTTCCCAGAGTACTGGGATGGCAGCAATGCAGGGCCCAAATAGCAGATTAGGCTCAAGGCCAGTGATTTTATCAAACAGCAAAAGCTGAAAGCAGCCATTAGCAAGCCCTGGAGTTTGATGTACAGCAAGAGAGGGAGCATGCTAAGGAGCAGGTGAGGGATCAAATAAACCAGTATCGAGAACCAACAAGTCAACATCGTGACAAGCAACAAGTTACAGCCTGCCAAGTAACAGCTAAACAGGTGTAGCAACTATAAATGCAGTCTAGCACACTGATCAAATTTGTTGTTACCTCGAACCCCTCAAGCCCTACATTGGGCACCAAAAAAGACTGCGGTGGGTTGAACCTGGACAGCAACTAAGCACCCACCAGCCGCTCACTTAGTCACCGTCCTGAGCAGGATGGAGGAGAGAATCGGAAGAGCAAAAGCAAGAAAAACTCATGGGTCCAGATAAAGACATTTTAATAAGTGAAGGGAAAAAAAAAAAACACAGGTGATGCAAAGGCAATCACTCACCACCTCCCACAAGCAGACCAATGCCCAGCCAGTCTCTGAGCAACAGCTACTTTGGAAAGACTACCCTGCAATTTTTATTGCTGAGAATGACATTATATGGTATGGCATGGCATGGCATGGAATGCCTCTTTGGTGAGTTTGGGTCAGCTGTCCTGGCTGTGTCCCCTCCCAGCCTCTTGCCTACCCCCAGCCTACTGACTGCCAGGGGCAGAGTGAGAAACAGTGAAGGCCTTGACACTGTGCAAGCACTGTTCAGCAGTAGCTAAAACACTGGAGTGTTATCATCAACACTGTTTTACACACAAATCTAAAATACAGCACCATACAGGATGCTATGAAGATAATTACCTCCATCCCAGCCAGACCCAGTACAGGGAAAAATCTGAAATCAGAGCAGGGCTCAATAAAAAGCCAAGCAAAGTAGGAAAAAATGCAAGAGCTGTTATGGGTGGCAAAGATTGCCACATGAGCCTTTATTATTTGAGTCTGTTGATAACAAAATAGAGTGGCACATGTAAAATTCAAAAAGCACACAAATCGTTTTCCTATTTCTGGAAGTCCATTCTGAAGAATATCTGTAAAAAAACAGGATCAAGAATCCAGAAAAAGAATATTTGAATAAGCTGTGACACGACTGCTCATGCAGTTACCAGGCCATAAAAAAATGAATTCAATCATCACTGATATTTTGTGATTCAAACAATCATAAGAATCATAGAAAGTGGTTAAGGAGGAAACATTATGATTTTCTAGGTTTAGCTTGTTTGTAAAGTCACTATGTAATCTAGAAAATTCTACTTTTAAGTCCTTTGGTTTTAATTGCTTACTACACAGAAGAGCTCTGTATCATTGCTTTTCTGCACTCTCTCCATTATGTTAAATCAATTTGAGAATTTTGAGGTTTTCCTAAAGAAGAATATTTTCCCATCTTTGAAGCTTGCACAATTTATTTATATGTTTCTTGAACTGTGGGCAGCTGGACACAAATGTTCACTGCATAGCTTTTTACTAATAAAAGGTATTTACAAGCACTGCTTTGCAGTAAAGACTATTTTACTATTTGATATGAATAGGAAAAAAACCTGAAAAACTCAAAATCAAAAAGGAAGTATACACAAGGTGGAAGCAGGGACAGGTAACCTGGGAGGAATACAAAGACACTGTCTAAGCATGCAGGGATGGGGTTAGGAACGCCAAAGACCAAATGGAATTTAATTTGGTGAGGGATGTAAAAGAGAACAACAAGGGCTTCTATAAGTACATAGGTGATAAAAGGAAGGCTAAGGAAGATGTGGGCTCACTGCTGAATGAGGTGGGGAACTGGTTACACAGGACATAGAAAAGGCTGAGCTACTGAATGCTTTCTTTGCTTCAGTCTTTACTAGCAAGACCAGCCTTCAGGAAACCCTGGTCCCAGACACCAAGGGGAAAGGCTGGAGCAAGAAAGACATACCCTTGGTGGAAGAGGATCCAGTCAGGGAATACTTAAGGAAACTGGACATGTATAAGTCCATGAGCCCTGATGGGATGCACCCACGAGGGCTGAGGGAGCTGGCAGATACTGCAACACCACTCTCGATAATCGATCAATCATGGTGATTGCAAGAAGTTCCCGAAGACTGGAGGAAAGCAAATGTCACCCCCATGTTTAAGAAGGGCAAGCAGGAGGACCCATGGAAGTACAGTCCTGTCAGTCTCACCTTGATTCCTGGGAAGGTGTCCTGGTTTCGGCTGGGATAGAGTTAATTTTCTTCCTAGTAGCTGGCATAGTGCTCTGTTTTGTATTTAGGATGAGAATAATGTTGATAACACACTGATGTTTTAGTTGTTGCTAAGTAGTGTTTATACTAGTCAAGGACTTATCAGCTTCCCATGCCCTGCCAGGTGCACAAGAAGCTGGGAGGGAGCACAGCCAGGACAGCTGACCCAGACTGGCCAAAGGGCTATTCCATACCATATGACATCATGCTCAGTATATAAACTGGAGGGAGTTGGCTGGGGGGCAGCGATCACTGCTCGGGGACGTGCTGAGTATCTGTCAGCGGGTGGTGAGCAATTGCATTGTGCATCACTTGCTTTTTATATTCTTTTATCATCATCATTATTATTATTATTTCCTCTTCCTCTGCTGTCCTATTAGACCATCTTTATCTCAACCCACGGGTTTTACTTTTTTTTTCCCAATTCTCTCCCCCATCCCACTGGGGGGGGGGGGGCGAGCGAGCGGCTTTGTGGTGCTTAGTTGCCAACTGGGGTTAAACCACAACAGAAGGTGATGGAGCAGCTAATCCTGGGAAACATTTCCAGGCACATGAAGGATGAGAAAATCATCAGGAGCAGTTAGCATGGCTTCACCAAGGGGAAGTCATGCTTGACCACCTTGATAAACTTCTGCAATGAAATGACTGGCCTGAGGAGAGAGCAGTGGATATTGTCTACCTTGACCTTAATAAGGCCTTTGACACCATCTCCCATAAGATCCTCATAGAGACGCTGATGAAATATGGGCTGTATGAGCAGACAGTGGGGTGGGTTGAAAACTGGCTGAACAGCTGGGCCCAGAGGGTGGTGATCAGAGGCACAAAATCCATCTGGAGGCCAGTAACTAGGGGTGTACCCCAGGGGTCAGTCCTGGGTCCAGTCCTGTTCAACATCGAATCATAGAATCATAGAATCATAGAATCATTAAGGTTGGAAAAGACCCTTAAGATCATCGAGTCCAACCATTAACCTATCACTGCCAAGTCCACCACTAAACCATGTCCTCGAGCACCACGTCTACCCTTCTTTTAAATACCTCCAGGGATGGAGACTCAACCACTTCCCTGGGCAGCCTGTTCCAGTGCCTGACTACCCTTTCAGTGAAGAAATTTTTCCTAATATCCAACCTAAACCTCCCCTGGCACAGCTTGAGGCCGTTTCCTCTTGTCCTATTGCTTGCTACTTGGGAGAAGAGACCAACACCGACCTCACTACAATCTCCTTTCAGGTAGTTGTAGAGAGCAATAAGGTCTCCCCTCAGCCTCCTTTTCTCCAGACTAAACAACCCCAGCTCCCTCAGCCACTCCTCATAAGACTTGTTCTCTAGATCCTTCACCAACTCCGTTGCCCTTCTTTGGACACTCTCCAGCACCTCAATGTCCTTCTTGTAGTGAGGGGCCCAAAAATGAACACAGTATTCGAGGTGCGGCCTCACCAGGGCCAAGTACAGGGGCACTATCACCTCCCTGGTCCTGCTGGCCGCACTATTCCTGATACAAGCCAGGATGCCATTGGCCCTCTTGGCCACCTGAGCACACTGCTGGCTCATGTTCAGGCGGCTGTCAACCAACACCCCCAGGTCCTTTTCAGCCAGGCAGCTCTCCAGACACTAATCTCCACGTCTCCACATCTCCATTAATGATCTGGATGATGGAGCACAGTATATCCTCAGCAAGTTTGCAGATGAGACAAAACTGGGAGGAGTGGCTGATACACCAGAGGGTGGTGATGCCATCCAGAAGAACCTCGACAGGCTGGAGAAATGGGCTGACAGGAACCTCATGCAGTTCAACAAGGAGAAGTGTCAAGTCCTGCACCTGGGGAGGAACAACCCCATGCACCAATATATGCTGGGGGCCACCCAGGTAGAAAGCAGCTTTGCAGAAAATGACCTGGGGGTCCTGGTGGATACCAAGTTGAATATGAGTCAGCAATGTGCCCTTGCTGCAAAGAAAGCTAAAGGTATCCTGAGCTGCATTAGGCAAAGTGTTGCCAGCAGGTCAAGGGAGGTGATCCTTCCCCTTTACTCAGCACTGGTGAGGCCACACCTGGAGTCCTGTGTCAGCTTCTGGGCTCTCCAGTACAGGAGAGACGTGGACATACTGGAGAGAGTCCAACGAAGGGCAACGAAGATGATGAAGGGATTGGAGCATCTCTCCTATGAGGAAAGGCTGAGACAGCCGGGACTATTTAGCCTAGAGAAGAGAAGGCTCGGGGGGATCTCATCAATGTCTATAAATACCTGAAGGGATGATACAAAGAAGATGGAGTCATTTCCTTGGTTTTATATTACTTTCCATTAATTCTTTATTAATACTTTACTAATTATTATTAAAACTTTATCAACGATTCTGTTATTTCACGTCACTGACTCATAATTATGCATAGCATCAAAAGCACCCTTTAAAAAATTCTGGGTTTACATTAGCTTTCTTCACTTCTGTGGAATTCCATATGTTTCAAAACATACTACAAACCATTGTTAAAGGATCAGAGAGGTCACCAGCTAGCTTCTTTATAGCACTCTTATTTAGAATATTTTAAAACTCTTCAAACAATTTAGACCTGATGATTTAACTGTTTAACATCCCTCGGAGTTACTTATAGAATAGGAAAAAAAAAATCATCACCACCACTACTAGGTGTGGAGTACAATGTCTGCTTTCTAGTCCTTTACTACCGACAATCCCATCATTTCTATTTAGAAATGAATAAATTTTCAATTTGCTAATGAATGAATACAACTCTTAGAATTCATTTTGATCTCTATAGACTTCTAATATATTGTTTTACTTTATTTCTATTTTTGTTCAGATCAATTTTCTGTACTCCCCTCTACTCTTTCCTATATATTTTGACTACTTTTCACCTTTTCTCTCTCACATATACTTTCTAAATATTTAATTATTTACTCTAACAGATATTTTACTTCCCTTCTATCATTTAGTATATTACACATCACACTTCTGCTGCTTGTTTCAATTCCCTAAAAGTAGTTTGGGAGCATGTAGCATGATATTTCTGTAAGGAAACCCAGTTATTCATATTTTTCTGCTTGAATTCATCATTAGCTGGTTTGTCTCCAAGTTGTTTTCAATGTTATAAAACATTTTCTCTTTAAGACACACAGATATTTTATTTTTTTAAAAAGTACTTTCATTCAGTCATCATTTTGTTTGCACAACAGAAATGCAACCACATTTAAACTAGTAGTTTTTGAAATCCATCATCTTTATCTGTCAAGCTGAAGTCTAATACCGAGTTTCCCCACGTTGAATGCAACTACTTTTACATTAGAAAATTGTCATTAATGAGTTTTAAAACTTCTGTCTGCTCTGGCAGCATGAGACCTCAGATGTCATTCAGACTGAGTTTTATGCCCCAGTAACATAGCTTGCTTCCTTTCTTTTATATCTAGATAGATGGTTCAGATGGTGCCATCTTGTTTAATCTTAGTGTAATTTAGTATAATTTGTGCAATTTCTTAGTGTAATTAGTGTCATTTGTAGCTTGTAGCATACTATCTGATGTTTGTTCCCTTGTGCTGTATTAGGACTTTCCTCCATAACTGTTCAGAATCATTTTCTATAAAGTTGACAGTAACCTCAAAACAAACAATGCCCTTTCTGACAGATCTCTGTTGACTTTCCAGTTACAGTGGTCAGAGCTCCTGGTTTCATCATCTCTGCCCTGCAAGTCTCTCCACCATGCTTCAGTAACAACAGGCTAATTTTTTTCTGAGAACATTTAGGTTATTCAGAATTCAGCTACTACAGTCATTTCTAGTTCCCTTTTTATGCTCGTTTCATGCCTTCTTGAATAACCTAGCATATTTGGTTCCTCTTCTAACTAACATGGAGGATCACCTAACCTGACTAAACCTTCCCACAGAATGTCCTAAAAAAAAACAAACAAAAAATCAAACCTTTCTACTTTATATCGTATAGCTAGCCTCTAGTTCATTTCCTTTGCCATCTGAACAGGAAAGATCTCAAATATGGTAAGTTGGACTTTTTGTTTTGTTTCTGCATCCTTCTTTATCATATGCTGTCTGCAATTTGTAATTTAATTACAAATCGGCATTATCGATGCAGAGTATTGTCATGAATCCTGATTTAGGATCCTGCCAACTACGCCAATTTGTCGCAAATCCTGATTTAGGATCATGCTGTCTACGCCAATTTGTCGCGAATGGGTGATTTAGAATGCTTAAGGAATCACCAACAAAGGTATCAGCAAAAGTGGTTTTAATACGATGTTATAAAAGTGCGACTTAACAAAGTTTGGTGGCAAGGTTCACTCTATTAATTACTGCATGGAAGAATCATACAAAGGAAAACTGAGTTACACTTGAGTTAAAATGATTCACAGAGAGACCGGAGATGCAAAGAGTAAGGAAGACCCTCCCGTTGAGTCACGAGGTTCAGAAAGGACCTCCTTGCTTTCTAAACTCCTTCCCCAGAGAGGAGTCTAGGTGCAGCTGGATCTAATCCTAGTCTCAGACTTGGTCAACGGTTTATGTCTAAGGGATTGTACGTGCAAAATTCATATAATGTTTCATTAGCAGCAATTCAGCATGCAATCAAAGTTGCCAAGACAAAATCAAAGTTACCATACTACAAGGTTATGCGCGATATCGGTCGCTTAGCAAAGATCTGCCATTGGTAAGAGGTCTCTCTGCCTCGAGGAGCAACCTTGAGAGGTGTCCCAGCTCAAGGGGAGATCACCGCCATGCAGCCACACTGCCTAGCAGGGAGAACTCCAAGAAGACTCACTTAGGCTGTCATATTTATAGGATAAAGTGGTTGGCTTGTAGTCAGATTACATGCGATAGAAAAGGTATGCAGGAGACTCCTCGTACCCACAACTTTCTTTGTTCCTTGATAAATGAGTCTTGGAAAAGCCACCCGTTATTCATGTGTCAATCGCATGATTGGTGTTCCAAGCTCATATGCATCGATGCTCACTGTGTCACTCTGCTCCTTTGTGGGTTTTCAGAGAACAGATTGAAACTAGAGGAGTTCGCAGCCTGGCTACAGCTCAGGCCTTTATCTCTTCCGGAGCCTGCACCAAACCACCGCCAGTCTGGTCAAGGGGTCGAGCGCATCTGTCACACTCCACCCCGTGACTATGGTCAGCCCACTTTATCGACTCACAGAGTGGTAGTACAGTTACCTCTTGCCTCTATGTCATAAATATATGGTGTATTGCAGATCAGTGGTAAGAGTCCAATTATCTTAGTTTAAAGTGTTCTAATTAATGTTAGTTATATACCATGTTACATACAAAATCAGTTGATTGTATACGTTTTACATGCTGGATTGATGTAATTTGCTTCATCTTTTGCCAAACTCTGATATACAGAATGATTATAAGCAATAAACACAATAAGGTCAAAATCGACAAAACTACAGTTGGATGCAGCATCTAATTCAGAATTCCAGTTGCTGTTGGGGACCATCCAAAAAGAGTTTCCTACCAGTGATGTTTTCCATCTTTCTTCACTCTTTCTCGGACATGGTGTATCTCTTCTGCATCATGATGGACAGTAATTAGTTTTTTTTTGTCCATTGTTCCGAATTCATTTTAGCAATTGACTCAGGTCATCGTGTTGCAACAGTTTTCTCACCAATGTGAGATTCATTCCATGGGGGCAGGCAATAAATCTTGATACGATTGGTGGGTTGTGACAGGAGCTGAATAGTTAAAGTTGCATCCTATGATTTTGGTAAAATTCAGGAGGACAGTTCCATTGTGATTTAATCCCAGTGCAATGATTGGGTATATAGTGTATACCGAAGCATTGTGTATTGTCAAAACAAAAGCTGTGGCTTTACTGTCGGTGTGGTCATAGGTAAAATTGACTAGACGCCACCAGGATTGGAATTCCCTTTCAAATTGAGTTGCATTATCCCAAATTGCCTCTGGAATTTCAGTGGGCAAGGTGCCCTCATCGCCTTCCTTTATAATTGCTGTTACAGTAGATTGCACCCACAACTGAGAAACATGTATGGTGCAGAATGTACTATAGTTACCACATTGATTAGCATAAATAAAGGAAGTGAGGGTGTCCACCCCGTGGATTAAAGACAAAAATCCCTTTTCCCACTCGGAATATCTTTGTTCTGTCTCTTTAAATGCAGTCAAGCTAAACATTAAAGGTCTTTTTGGCCTGCTCGGCCCAGTCTGGAATAGATTGCAATAAGTACCATGTTCTGCAAAAACCCATTCTGCTATAATAGGGTTGTGGGGGTGTACTGGCCCCAGTGACTGATATGTCTTTAGTTCCTGTATCAAAGTTTTGACTGCCTCTTCATCCTCTGGGTTCCACTCCCACGGTTTTCCCTTTCGTAAAAGTGAATACAGTGGGTGAGCAATGATAGAAAATCCAGGTACATGTTTTCTCCAGTACCCTAAAGTACCCATAAATTGTTGTAATTCCTTCCTAGATTGGGGCATCTGCAATTGTTCTATTTTACTTAGGGTGTCCGGTGGGATTGCTGCACTACCTGCAATCCACCAAGTACCTAAAAATTTTACTTTCAGTCCCTGACATTTTTCAGGTGGAATTTCAACTTCTGCTTTATGTAGTGTTTGCCACACTGCTGCTGCCTCTTCCCCCACCTTTTCAGGGGAGGTCCCTCTGATTAGGATATCATCTATATATTGGTACAGATTCACATCTTGAGGGAGTGAGACTGTTTGTAAGAGTTCAGCAAGCGCAGCATGAGCAATTGTAGGTGAATGTTTATACCCCTGTGGAAGTCTGTTAAAGGTGTATTGTTGACCTTCCCAAGGAAAAACAAATTTCTCTTTATCCTTCTCCTGCAAGGGGACCATAAAGAACATATCCTTCACATCTAGCACTGCCATCCATGGGTGTGCGGCTGCTTGTAATGTGGCTGTTAAAGTTGCAATATTAGGTCCTGCAGCTGTTAGCGGAGCTGTGTTGGCATTTAAGTGCCGATAACCAATTGTCAGACGCCATCTCCCATCTGGCTTTCGGACTGGCCAGACGGGTGCATTGTATGGGGAGTGGGTTCTGGAAATAATGTCTCATTTTTCTAAGTCTGCTATTACTTCAGAAATCCCGTTTCGTGCCGCAGCAGAAATCGGATATTGTGGTACATTAGTAACCTTTGAATCAGGGAGTGCAGGGGCAGCGCAGAGTACACGCACTGTAGCTTCCCAATTTTTATCAGGGTTTGGGTTAATATTTGAACCAAAGAACCACATGCTGCTGTCTGGCAAGCGCCAGTTTTGTCCGGTCGAAACATCAAAGCCCAAAATATTTTCTTTGTGCTTTTTAATTGCAAAGCAAGTAGACAACATGCGCTTCTCGCCTGGGAGCCATAAATTATCTTTCACGGTTTGCAAATAGCACTTGCCCCATTCACTCCAGTAATTTTAACTCTTTGCTGTCCAGGTCGTACACCCAGCATCTCCTGTTGTGTTAATATTGAAATTTGTGCTCCCGTATATAGATAAAAACTTTACCAATTGTCTTTGAGGACCAACTGGAATCAAAATGTATGGGCTGTCATCACTTATCCACTGATAAGCCTCCACTTTCCCGACAGGCAGGCCCAGTTGCCATCCTGGCATTACTCGTTCTTTGGCCTCATGTTTTGCAATTCATCCCTAAGGGGGAGGAAAGGGCTATCGCTCTTTCTTGGAGTGGGCGATGGCACCGGAGTACGCTCTCTCCTTTTGCCATCATCGCGTTTCTGGAACGCTTGAACTAGACTCAGGATGATGACAGTAGGCTGTCTCTGAATCACAGCTTTGGGAATGCCTAGTGCTAATGCTTACTTCCGCAGCTCATTTCTCCTTTCTCGGGATTCTGCTCGAGAGTCTTTAGGTGAAGTTTGAGGGTCCTTAGGTATATTTTTCCTTGGTCTAATTCCTGGTCCCTGTGGGGATGTTTTTACTGGTCTCACTCGGTGTTCTCCTGTTTGGGGCCTTGGGTCTGATTTTTCGGTCAATGGGTTGTCCCACCCCATTTCACAGGCATTTTTTTTAAAATGTCATGCATTAATTCTGCCCAGGTAGGGATATGGTTGTGGGGATCATTTTCACCTAATCCCTCATTGTGTTTTGTGTCTCTTCTAATTTCATCCCGCTTTGCAATTATGTAGGGTTTAAGAACTGCCGGGGGTCCTCTAAGTTGTGATTTTAGCATCGTATAATCAATTGCAGCAGGTATTGGGATATCACCAAGTTCTCATCTATGCATGGCTTGTATGCAGGCAGCTTTTGTGATGGCTGTAGAGAGCTCGTTAAGAGATCTTATGGGGATTATGGAGGGTTCACCTCGTTCCATAGAATCTATTCCTCCAGCCCAATAAGCTATCCTGCTAGTAATAGAATGGGATGGATCTGCCAGTTCCAGTCCTAAATTTAAGAGAACTCCCGGACCCCAAAAACCATTTGTTTCATCTCCAGACAGCATTATTCGGTCACTGCCACTCAGGTAGACTCACCACAAATACTCTGTTTCAGTTTCACCTGGCTTTGTGCCATATTTTTCTTATAAATTTGCCAGTTGTATTGGATCCTAGGGAGTGGCTCGTACAATGTATCGTGGAGCACCACCCCGAGGTCCTTCAGATATTTCTCTTTTAATAATAGATCTGGCTTCATATTCAGGGGGATTTGAAGAAAGTAAAGAGTCATCATCTCCTGAATCACTATTATTGGGGTTACCCCATATATTCCCATCCCATTCTTCCAGGGTTGCAATTAATTTTCTAATCTGTACAATGTCAGGGGGATGAGAAGCCTGCATAAGCATCATTTCGACCTTTTCTTCTAATTTTTGTTTGCTTTCCTTTTCCTCCTGTAACTGTTTCTGCAGCTGTTCAATTTTCAAAGACAGTATTAATTCAGCTGCCTTTCTGCCTTCTATTTCTTCTTTTAGGTCCTGTTCCCTTTTACTGTTATTCTTCCTATATTGATGAGCAGCTTCTAAACAAGTACCTAGCATTTTGCAAGTAATTCCTTTCCCTTTTCCATTCTTTATATGCCCTTGGTCTGTATTTAGCTGTTTTTCCATAGCTTCCCAATCATGCCAATTATCACGAGCCCATTCTTCTGAGAATCTGGGACTTGGATTTATTCCATGCTTTCATAAGTAATCAGTGATACTACTTGCCATCCTGCTGACTATGCCAAATCACGATCAGCTTTAGGCAACACAGATTCACAAAATAATTTAGACTGGAAAGGACGTCTAGAGGTCATCTAGTCAAACACTCTGCTCAAAGCAATGCTAGCTTCAAAGCTAGGTCAGGATGCTCAAGATCCTGTCCATCTGAGGTTTGAAAAAGCTCTAAGGATGGAGGTTTCACAGGGCCCCTGTTCCAGTGCTTGACCACTCTCACTCCTGGTATCCAGTTAAAATTTCCTTTGTTGCAATCTGTGACCATTACCTCACATCCTTTCACTGGGCACCTCAGAAGAATCTGGCTTTGTCTTCTCTATAAATTATTAGGTAGTTAAAGAAAGCAACCGGTCCACCCCCAGCCTTCTCCAGGTTAAACAAACCCAGCTTCCTCAGCCTCTCCTTATGGAAAAAAACAAACCCTAAAAAATACCTTCAAGGAAAAAATGTGAAACGATTCAGAAAAGTCCAGAAAGCAAACTAGAATAATCAGATATCTAGAAAGCGTGACCTATGAGGAAAGATTAAAAGAACTGGGATTGCTTATCAGATAAAACTGATAGGCATGATAGCATGTTCAATGATAGCATTGTTCAAATGACAGTAGTGTTCAAATACATTAAAAAAAGTGCAGAAAGGAAGAGAACATCTTTTTCTCTGCATCAGTAGCAGTTAGAACAAGAGGCACTGGATTTAAACTGCAGAAGAGAGCATTAAATAAGATTAGGAAAAACTTCCTAAGGGTAAGGAAGGTGAGGTACTAGAACAGATTGCCTGGGGAGGTTATCAAATATTCATTATTGGAGAGTTTGAGATTGGTATAGTTTATCCTGACTTGGGGCATAGAACAAACTAGTATTCAAGTCATATTTTCTGTGCTTTTATGTACATAGCTGACTACAGAAGATTTTTACAGCCCAAAAATATGGCTACTGAACAAGAATTTAGGATGTTTAACCTGATAAAAAGTATTAATCAAAGCACTTGTGTGCCAGCTTTGAGGCAGGGACTAGAACTAATCTGAGGAGAAATAAAACATCAAAGTTTACTTTCTATCTTTATCAAAATACATTACATTTAGGATAAAGGTCTCACTTCCATCATTCTGTCAGAATGGGCAGATACTATAGGAGTTTCATCTTCTTCCTCAATGCATTGATGCTATTAAGATGAAATGAGTATTCAGAAGAGTATAATAGAGACATTTACTGAGAACAGAAACTCTCTCAGAAAAGTTGTCAAATCCATTCTGGAATAGAAATCTGTAACTGGAATGCTACAGACTGTAAAGAGGACAAATATAAACAAAGAGATTAGTGAACTAAGGAGCAATTAAGATTCACATGGGAGAATGCTGGAAAAAGAAAATAAAAGATGTACAGCAACCTCTGACAGATCTAGGACTAAACTAAGAATGTACCTTTCCTGTGCACGCACTTATTTTTACAGACTGATGTTCACACTGCTAGCAAGCAGATAACTCTCTCAGACTGCTGCACTGAGAATCCTAGAAAGATCAACAAAATTTTGCTCTTTTTCTTCAGAAAATCAGCGTGCAGTAACTTTGTGAAAAGACCAGAAATTCAGTGTCTTGGTTTAACCCCGGCCAGAAACTAAGCACCACACAGACACTCACTCACTCCCCCCACAATGGGATGGGGGAGAGAATCAGAAGAGTAAAAGGGAGAAAACTTGTGGGTTGAGATAAAGACAGATTAATAGGGAAAGCAGAAGCTGTGCGCGCAAGCAAAGCAAAACAAGGATTCATTCACTACTTCCCATTGGCAGGCAGGTGTTCAGCCATCTCCAGGAAAGCAGGGCTCCATCATGTGTAATGGTTACTTGGGAAGACAAAAATGCCATCACTCCAAACGTCCTCCCCTTCCTTCTTCTTCCCCCAGCTTTATATGCTGAGCATGACATCATATGGTATGGAATACCCCTTTGGTCAGCTGTCCCAGCTGTGTCCCCTCCCAACTTCTTGTGCACCCCCAGTCTACTGCTGGTGGGGTGGTGTGAGAAGCAGAAAAGGCCTTGAGTTGGTGTAAGCACTGCTCAGCATCCCTGTATTATCATCCCTGTATTATTAACACTGTTTCCAGCACAAATCCAAAACATAGCCCCATACTAGCTTCTATGAAGAAAATTAACTCTATCCCAGCCAAAACCAGCACAAGGAGGAAATTCCCATGCTCTGCATATTATTTACTGTATGTGAAAGCTGTTTGATGAAAATTGGTGCTACAGTTTAATGCACTGACTTTTTCATTTTTGGTAATTTGTTTTAATTTCATTTGTTAACCTTAGCTCACTTTATACTGCAGTCTGATTGACTGAACTGGTGTAAAACTTGTCTTGCGCTCTTCAAATATTTTAAAGGTGTCCTATTCAGATCTCTGGTATTTTGAAATCATAAAATATAGTTCTCTGAAGACATGTCCATGAATATAATATGACCTTTTATCTCCGACAACTAGCAAAAAAACCCGCAAAAAAACCCACAAAAAAACTCATAGCTATAATTAATCTGATGGCTGTGCTGAAAATAGGAGGAGCAATGCAAGTCAATTTAAAGTATTTTTCTCAAATAGTTGCTCAGTATGAAGCTAATGATTGATTTGAGCTATTTCTGAAATCACTGCCTCTGCAGCCAACAAAAGCAGTTTGAAATAGTCTTGAAATCAAGCTAATGGGGCAAAAAAACAGAAAAAAGGAACTTAATCTTTGCTTGTTGATTGCATTTTTAGCACTATCTTTATGTTGATCCCATGTTTTGGAGCTTCTGATGGTCCACTGTAGAGGCAGAGCAGGACTTCTCTTTCACTAAAGACATTCTGCAGATTTTTACACTTTCCTCTGAAACATCTGAAATGATAGGGTACTATTAGAGGTGGAATGTTGGGCAGAAGATTCCATTGCACTGAAAAATCTATCTTCCTTATATGCTCAGAATGGAAAAATGACTAGATTCAAATCTGGAAATGATTTTCTCATACCTGAGATTTCTAGGGAGTATGAGGGATCTGTGTACTACCTCTGGTTGGTTTGTGGAGCGTATGCTCCTGTTCCTTAGGGGAGTGACCTGGCTACAGGTATTTAGGACAGCAGTGATGCCCTTAAGCTCTCCTTCTCCCTTCCTATAGCACTTTATGGTTTATGGGTCTGGGTATTATGCCAGTGGTTGAAAAGAGCTATTGAATTGCTGGAAAGCATTTTGTGGTATGTGTGCACTAAACAATTATTCCACCCACCTCACATATGGTCTGCCTAAAGTTAGCAGGGAAGGAAAGAATTTAATTCAGTGATCCAGATGATGGCTGTCAATCTTCTGTTGCCGAGTTCCTAAATATCTACAGGATTATTTATTTCCCTTGGTTAGACACACTTACTCCTTGTTTTTGCACTAGAGACTCCAAAGGTTTTGTTGCTATTTCTTTTTCAAAGTTTCTTTAATTAGTAGAATGATTTAATAGCAGATCCCTGGGGTGGGTGGGTGAGTGGGTGTGCTTAGAAAGTGCAAAAAATATTTTGGAACTTTCCAACTCTATTAAACAATCATACTAGTAGTTTTTCGGCTCATTTTATATTAAAACAGACTTTTAAGTAGAAATTTTCATTTTTATGAAAGCAGGTAGGAGTCTGTCTATGTAAGAGTTGTCTTTAAGGCAATAACAAATGGCTGGGCAAAGATAATTCTCTCTTCTGAAGATCATAGAATCATAGAATCATAGAATGGTTTGGGTTGGAAGGCACCTTTAAAGATCATCTAATACAACACCCCCTGACATGGACAGGGACATTTTTCACTGGATCGGGTTGCTCAAAGCCCCGTCCAACCTGACTTTGAACTCTTCCAATGATGGGACATCCACAGCTTCTCTGGGCAAACTGTTCCAGTGTCTCACCACCCTCAGTGTAAAAAATTTCTTCTTTATGTCCAATATAAATCTACCCTCTTGCAGCTTAAAACCGTTGCCCCTTATCCTATCAATACAGACCCTGGTAAAAAGTCTTTCTCCATCTTTCTTATAAGCCCCCTTCAAGTATTGAAAGGCCGCAATAAGGTCTCCCCGGTGCCTTCTCTTCTCCTCAGCCTTTCGTCATAGGAGAGGTGTTCCAGCCCTCTGACCATTTTCGTGGCCCACTCTAACAGGTTCAAGATCTGACAGGATGCAGGGCACTTGTATGTATGCTTGCATAAATTGGTATATAAATTAAAAGAATAAACTATGGAAAAATCAATTGTGTTGATTTTCTCAACATTTTATTGCTGACAAAAGGCTTTTGTGTGTGGAGGGTGAAGAGATGGAAGAAGAAGAATGACAGTTTGCTGTGGTAAATTGTATGCAGTGGCAGTACAAAAATGGAGACGCTTTTTTTCCCCGTTCTTCACAAGATCCTTTTGGTTAAAATGTTTCAAATCTACAGTACAAGTATACTATTCTTTCCATGCCAGTAAGCTTGCACAGGGTTAATATGATTAAGCAGATAAATGGATGTTGGACGGACCTGTGTGAGATACAGGATTTGCTCTTAAGTTTAGTTACTTCCAATCGCAGCAAGACCATTTCTCAGCATATTTTCAAGCAAAGATAAAACTTGCTGCCTTTAAAATAACTGAGGTTTTAGGAGACAGATTCTAGCTCTCAAAACCAGCCTTATCCTGAAAGCTTATTTGAAGGATAGCAGTTTGATATCTGCAAAGAAAGTGCTGTAGATCCAGCGTCATCAAATTCAAAGGGACCACGGAAAGAACTGATGCAGGTGATGGCTGTTCCAACGCCTTTCCTAGCCGAGTTCATAGAATCATAGAATATCTTGAGTTGGAAGGGACCCATAAGGATCATTGAGTCCAACTCCCTGTTCCTTGCAGGACTGCCTAAAACTAAACCATATGACTAAAAGAGCATCGTCCAGACACTCCTTGAACTCTGACAGGCTTGGTGCTGTGACCACTTCCCTGGGGAGCTTGTTCCAGTGACCAACCACCCTCTCAGTGAAGAACCTTTTCCTAAGGTCCAATCTGAACCTACCCTTACACAGCCTCATTCCATTTCCTCGTGTCCTGTTGCTGGTCACCAGAGAGAGGAGGTCAGCACCTCCCCCTTTGCTGCCCCTCTCGAGGAAGTTGTAGACTGCAATGAGGTCACCCCTCAGCCTTCTCTTCTCCAAGCTGAACAAGCCAAGTGACCTCAGCCACTCCTCATAAGTCTTGCCCTTGAGACCTTTCACCCTCTTGGTCTCCCTCCTCTGGACACACTCTAATAGTTTGATGTCCTTCTTATATTGAGGCGCCCAAAACTGCACACAGTACTTGAGGTGGGGCTGAGTTGCTCAAAGCAGTGGGTGAAGTCATCTCCCTGCTCTCAACTATTTTCTTAGAATAATGCATATCAGGGGAACACAGGTAGACAGAAATATCTGTGCTTATCAAAAAGGTCCATGTTCAGCTTTTGAACAAAATACAAGGCTGGAAAGAAGCATCTTGGGGCAGATTTTGGAAGTTTCTAGTGCTAAAGTGTCAAAAAAGATACCTGTCACGCGTGGGTAGAGAGTAACACTCAATATATCTAAATCTTTGTTCTAATAAAACTTCAGATGCACCAATAAAAAGTACCAAGAAACACTGAAACCTGTCAGGATGTAATAAACATCTACCAATTGCTTCTCAGACATGACATGACAATTCTAATTTAAGCTGCTAAATTCTTATTCCTCTTCAGAATTCATCTTTAACAGATTAGACATTAAGAGCTCTAATCTGGGGACCCTGCTTTCACAGTGAGTTTTCTCTCCTAATAATTCATGCATGACCTAAGTTGTTTAACTTGTACTTCCATTTATGTCTTGTTTGAAAGGTAGAGCATCACATGACCGAGTGACTTTTATGTTTGGAGGCCTGTGTGTGGACCGATTAATTCAATGACAGAATTCCAGTTGTCTTGAGAGGAAAAAAAGATTTGTGTGGTGGGCAGAGAGCATTGCAATAGTCTTAGCAGAGCTATATGTAGATTGGTACTCCATTTTCTGGCATACTATCATAGGCATATAGTCAAAAGATGTCTTGTTAAGAGAGTCCTTATGGTAAATTTAGGTTCTGACCTACAAAGGGTGTCTGGTGTACACAGGATTCTCTGGAAGATGTAAGCTGATAAGAGCAGTAGCCTAAATCCAAACAGAGAACTGAAAACTTTGCTCACAAATGCTCCTTATTCAGAACATCAGATTAAAAATAGATCAGGAGCTTTTTAGAAAAAGGTAGTAAAAAGAATTAGTCGTTGGCATGTTGAGTATAGTGGGCGCTTATTCTGGACTAAATTGTCATTTTAGAATACCCATTATTGGAATCCTAAGTTGGTGAACTGCTTTTCAGAGACACAGAATATTTAGCAGGGCCCAAACGACTGCGAAAGCTTTAGCCTGAAAGCATGCAATGATCTCATAAGCAAACAATATAATAAATACTGGCTCATTATTTAACCATAAAACATCTACTGAAGGATTTGTGTTGAACTGACATTAATACGTTTTAAGTAAATAGTTTGAAGAAATATGAAATTGACCATGTGTGTTTACAGTAATATTTGCAAATGAAATACTTTTTACTAGTACTGCTTAACCATGTATAATGGGGAAAAATCAGCTGCAGTTATTATTTGTGTTCTGACTGATAAATGGCACATACAATTGATTTTTACAATACTGTAGAATCACGGTATCTTAATATAATTTTCATGTTGGTTACAAACGACTAAACTGTAATGTGTGGTTTCATATCCCATGGTTTGAGTAGCTGGATTTAGGCAGAGGATGATGAAGATGGTGTTAGCCTGCAACATGAAATGCACATTTTATTTCTGGCTTATTGGAAGTTTTCTGTATTATGGTGGAGACAGTACTGACAGCTGCATCCTCCAGAATTGGATTCCAATGGGACTTGCGCATCCCAGTAAGAAGTGTCTATGTATGTTTGTCTTTCTGCACTTTTTTCCCTGCAGTCTAAAGAATGGTGGATTTCATAGTGTGTCAAATTATGTTAGGTACATAATACTTGCATAAATAAACATATTAAATACATTAATCTCTTAGCTATTTAAAAGAAGCTATATAAGAAACTTCTCAAAAGAGTGGGGCTTCCCACTCTTCTTCCCAGTCTCAGTACAGGCCAATTTCTGATCCCATTGCACAGATACTAAGAATGGCTTGGTTAATATAGGATTCTGGGAACTCCAAGCTTATTAACAATATAGAATATTTTGAGTCAGAAATGTTCCCTTGCCACAAAGAAGGCTAATGGTATCCTGGGCTGCATTAGGCAAAGCATTGACAGCAGGTCAAGGGAGGTGATCCTTCCCCTCTACTCAGCACTGGTGAGGCCACACCTGGAGCCCTGTGTCCAGTTCTGGGCTCCCTAGTACATGAGAGACATGGACATATTGGAGAGAGTCCAACAAAGGACAACAAAGATGATGAAGGGATTGGAGCATCTCTCCTATGAGGAAAGGCTGAGAGAGCTGGGACTGTTTAGCCTAGAGAAGAGAAGGCTCAGGGTGATCTCATCAATGTATATAAATACCTGGAGGAAGGGTGCAAAGAAGAAGGAGCCAGGCTCTTTTCAATGGTGCACAGTGATGGGACAAGAGGCAAAGACGATGGGCACAAACTGAAACACAGAAGGTTCTGTCTGAACATCAGGAAACTTTTTTACAGTGAGGGTGAGTGAGCACTAGAACAGGTTGCCTGGAGAAGTTGTGGAGTCTTCATCCTTGGAGATATTCAAAAGCCATCTGAACGTGGTCCTGGGCAATCGGCTCTAGGTGGCCCTGCTTGAGCCAGAGGGTTGGACAAAATGACTTCCAGAGGTCCCTTCCAACCCCAACCATTTTGTGATTCTCTACAAGCCTTAAACAATATTGCTTAGCGTCAACTTCTGACTTTTTCATCAGAATTTACCTCAGTCTAGTGTAAGATAGATAGAAGGTATGCTGTCATGTGCCTCGCCTGACAAAATTCACAAGGAAATGTGAAGAAAGTTGGGATGGAAGATGGTAAGCCCATTATTGCATTCTTCTAGGTCTTGCTAGTACAATATACAATATAAGTTAAAAATTAAAACAAACAGCCAAACAAGGCATTTTGTATGGAACTACACTTAAGGTGTATTTTTTGAAATACCAAATGGATGAATATACAATAAAGTGCTATCTTTATCTTCCCAGCCCTCTTTAATTTTTACAGCATTTAGCTTTTCACTGGAATAAGTGTTTGTGCTTTGGAGAGTCATTTTTCCCCCTCTCTAAAATTTAAGTGTGTTTATTGGAATCATTAATACAAAACTGTGTATAAACAAAGGTTTATGTAACTCATTTGGAGTAGGGTCCTTGCTTTTCACAGGCTTTGGGTATGCTGATGGCTTTGGGGTGTTTTTTGTTTGTTTGTTTTTAACCTAAACACCTGAATTGCTAAAACTCCATAGGGAAGAAAAGGTTTTTCTAGTGCAATGACATCTGTGTTTACTGGGGTTTTTTAGCTTCTTGCTTTAGCTTTGCAAGATCAAATAATGCAATAACTGTACCTTTATAGCAACTGTGTTTAAACTAGGTTAAATGTCCACTCTTTGAAGCAGTGCTAGTTTTTTTGTCTGATTGTTTATCACTAGCCCAATTGGGTGTCACTGAAAAGGACTACATGCAACTGTACTGTCATAAATGTCACTTTGAATCTGTTAAAACAGATTGTGCAAACAGGCAATTCATAAAAAGTTATACAAAACTTTTTTTTTAAATTTAACTTTGTTTTTTCTAAGAGTTTTCAGACTGTGGCTAAATTTCCTATTTTCTGTAATATGCTGCTTTTGGATGCTTTCCAAGTAGCAAATGATATTATATTGCTAACAGATTGAGTACATTTTTCAGAAAAGACAGTATTTCAGCCCTGTGGCAACTCCATAGATAAAATTGTAAGGGTATGTGGGAGGAGAGTGTCTGCTCCTTTAAGGGTAACATGCAGAGACACAAACCTGACCAACAAATGATAAAGGAAGTCACGATAAGAACAAACTTGGTCAGTGGCACTAATTGGTAAGGATATGTGGAGTGTGAGAATATATTTTTTTTCAGTTGGGATGATAAGGAAAGGGAGGGAGACATAAAACCTGATCAATTAGCATTTACAAATATAATAATCAGAAACAAACCTGGTCAGTCATGCTAATTGATGGGCTATCAAGAAGCTGCAGACAAACTGGGACTTTGCAACTGATAAGGATGTAAACCAGGATGTTGGAAGGGGGTCAGTGGAACTATGCCAAATGATGAGGGAAAGTACAGGGGGAAGGGGAAGCAGGGAAGGAACAAAGAAGGGAGTTAACAGAAAGGGGCATAAAATGGTCTGGTTGGTGTAAAACGGGCCAGTACAATTGTCTGACTGAGCCCTGTGCCTGATCACCACAGTCTATCCTATTTTCTTATTAAATCTTTTCCTATCTCCGTGTGTAATCTCACTCTCTATCCCATGTGTATGTGTGCTGCAAAGACTAAGTGCCAGATATTGGTGAGATCTGTGTGAGTGGACTTGGGACCAGCTACTGGAGTCAGATCGGGGGTGTGGGCGCCCCTGGCCTGTGGTGTCAGCTACTGGAGTGGGTGGGGGTCTCTGCCACCAGCCACTGGGATGCGTATGGTGTGTGTCCCAAAAACCAGCTACCAGGAGGGACTGGCATGAGTGAGGCAAGTGAGGGGCTCAGCACTGGTGGCCGGAGCAGGACCACAGGTCACAGCCTATATGCCTGGTTTCAGCTGCTGAGGGGCCCAAGTATCTTCCCTAAACCTGGTACATGGGGATGGGTGCATGTGTAATTCACTAGCAAATTTCAAGCTGGACTAGATGGTGAGTAGGAGGCACTGGGTCCAGGCAGGGGTATCAGGCAGGTGGAGGATCTGTGCTGGTATCTAGAGGAACTTGTGAGTGTGGAATTCCTGTGGGATGAGTGTGTGTGTGTTTGATAGCAAGCATCAAGCTGGACCAGCTGGTGAGTAGGGGACCCATGAAGCGGGTGAGAGGGCCTGGGATCCGGGAAATAGTACCGGATGGACAGAGGGGGCCATGCCAATACTCAAGGGATCTGTGAATGTGCATGTGCTTGTGAATCTAGAGTGGTGTGTGTGTGCTTCTATCTCTAGCAGACAATGAGGAGGAAGGGGACTTGGCTGTCTATATGTTTTATGTGAGTCCTATATGTAGGTGCTGTTGAAGCACCTTGTCTGTGGCAGTCTGTGTAATTGGCACTGTCAGTGTCCTGTGTGTGTCTCTAGGTGTCTATGTGCATATGTGTCTGAGACATGCTCAGCTTCGCTACTGGTTGAACCTGCAAACAGGAAAGCGGCAGCTATGTCCTTCAGCCTGGGCAGAGACCATGGGGTCCTAAGGCCACCAGACTGGGCTCCACCTGCCAGACAGGAGGAAGTCCTGGACCAGAGCTGCTGGAGGCAGCAGCCACTCTTAACATCCCTTAACAGAAACTATAAGTAGCTTTTGTATAAATGGTGCCTTGATTTGTCTTTCTTACAGATTTTCCTTTCTGAAAGCACTTGTAGATCATGAATTCATTTAGAGGCTGTGAAAGAAATAGGAGTGGTAGCTCCTGATTAAAATATTCCAAACATAAGATGAAGAAAGGTGTCTGCCTCTGGAATGATTTTGTTCCTAACTATTTCTGGGAGCCTTCCAACTTCATTCCCTATGGAGACATATCTCTGGAATAATCCATGTTACCCTAGATCCACACAGATTTGAGAGAGTAGAATGTTTCTGTTTGGAAAATTAGTTCTACCTAACTACATTTCATCTTGAGTCTTAAAGTTCTGAGGAATCCAAACTTCATCTTATGCTCAGAGGACATGACTCTAATGTTTAATTTGTCTTGACTGTTGTAATTATTCTTAGCAAAACACTAGTTGGCATTATTATTTACAGAACTAAATTAGGACCTAAGTTGAAGGACTGAACAGAACAGAATCTGAGTCACAAACTGAGATAACAGGAAAGAAAGATGTAGAAATTTGAGGAAGAGATGGTGGAGCTTGAAGCTTGTATAAAGGAATGTAGAAAAATTGAGAGACAGTGAGACATTTGTGAATAAAAAACAGCACAGAGAAGACAACAGGAGGAATAAGAATATGAAGTGGAATGATCAGATGCCCTCTCTTTGGAGGGAGAAAAGAACAAGAAAAATTAGCTTATTTAGAAACATATTCTATATTAATGTAGATAGAATGTAGTTAATGTGGTGTCCTGTGCAAGTACCCTGGTATTATCATGCCAAAGCAAACAAACAAAAAGTCAACAAATAAATTTATATAACCCCTTGTGGTGGACTCACCCTGCCTGGCAGCTAAGCACACACAGCCACTCACTCATTCCCCCTCGAACCCCAGCAGGACAGGGGAAGAGAATAGGAAGAGCAAAGGTGAGAAAACTTGTGGGTCAAAATAAAAATAGTTTTATAAGTGAAGGAAAAGAGGAAGAAGAAAGAAAAACAAAACAAAACAAAAAAGTGATGCAAAGGCAATCACTCACAACCTCCTACAAATAGACCAATGCCCAGCCAGCCCCAAAGCAAAAATGGCTATCTCCCTAACAAACCCCTCCCCTTGGTTTTATTGCTGAGCATGATATTATATGGCATGGAATATCTCTTTGGTTAGCTCAGTTCAGCTGTCCTGGTTGTGTCCTCTCCCAGCCTCTTACACACCCCCAACCTACTCGCTGGGGAGGCAGAGTGAGAAACAGAGAAGGCCTCGACACTGTGCAAACACTGTTCAGCAACAGCTAAAAACATCAGTGTGTTATCAGCAGTGTTTTGGTCACAAATCTAAAACACAGCACCATATGAGCTGCTATGAAGAAAATTAACTCCTTCCCAGACAGGCCCAGTACAATCTCCACCCCTTATTCCATACCATTTACGTCATGCTCAGGTCCTATGCTATCTAATACATCCTCATTAACCACTACCCCTGTGGTGGGTTGACCCTGGCTGGACGCCAGGTACCCACCAAAGCAGCTCTATCACTCCCTCTCCTCAGCTGCACAGGGGAGAGGAAATATAACGAAAGGCTCGTGGGTCGAGATAAGGACAGTTTAATGAAAGCAGAAGCAAAGGCCGCACATGGAAAAGCAAAAGGAAAACAAAAAGATTTTATTCTGTACTTCCCATCAGCAGCGATGTCCAGCCACCCCCTGGGAAGCAGGACCCCAGCACACATAGTGGTTGCTCCAGAAGACAAAGGCCGTAAAACAACGAATGCCCCCCTCCTTTCTCCTTTCTCCTAGCTTTTATTACTGAGCAGATGTCATATGGTATGGAATATCCCTTTTGTCAGTCTGGGTCATCTGTCCTGGCTATGTTCCCTCCCAAGAGACAGCCTTGATGCTGCATGAGCACCGCTTAGTAGCAGCCAAAACACTGGTGTGTTATCAACACCCTTCCAGCTATCAATTCAAAGCCCAGCAATATGAGGGCTGCTATGGGGAAAATTAACTCCATCTCAACCAGACCCAATACAACCCCCTTCCTGTCCTTTGATATATACACAGATATCATTCCCTTAAGTCTATGAACCACCCCCATAAAATGTCCATTAAGTTCTTTCAGTCCATGACTTGGACTCCATCTTTTATGGTGGTTGCCCAGGACAAGAGAGGCGGCGTGTTATTGGGTGCCAAAGACAGCTCAGGTCACTGCTGCACTTGCCCAGCTTCTTGCGAGGCTCATTATCCATTGCCTCAGGTGACTCCTGCTGTAGTACTTCCTATAATATACAAGCCAAAATATGGGTTATTTCCCCCCAAGTTTAAATCTTCTCAAGATGCACATTGGATTTCCCCATCCTCCCGCATTACCCACGAAGTACACCTAGGTCCTTGAGCGAAGGCAACCCTATGAATGAATTTGCC
The DNA here is from genome assembly GCF_965183815.1 of Platalea leucorodia. Classification (NCBI taxonomy): domain Eukaryota; kingdom Metazoa; phylum Chordata; class Aves; order Pelecaniformes; family Threskiornithidae; genus Platalea; species Platalea leucorodia. The sequence goes on from NC_138859.1 coordinate 34,019,972, forward strand.
TTTTCCCAAGGGAGGAGCAGCCGATGCTGTCTTTCCCAGCCAGTTCCCTACATACACTATGGGGAACTTATGTCCTTCTACAGTACATAGGGGTTTTGTTTGGACAGGGCCAGGTTGGCTATCTGATCCTCTGGTGTTAACCAGCCAAGTGGCTTCTGCTAAATATGCATCCCAGTGCTTGCACGTCCCAGCGACCATCACTCTCAGTACAGTCTTTAACAGTCCATTGTATCATTCAATCTTTCCAGAGGCTGGTGCATAAAAGGGAATGTTGCACAGCCAATCAATGCCATGTTCCTCAGCCCAGGTGCTTATGAGGTTGTTTTGGAAATGAGTCCCATTGTCCGATTCAGTTCTTGCTGGGGTGCTGTGTCACCACAGAACTTGCTTTTCAAGACCTAGGATAGTGTTTCGGGTGGTGGCATGGGTTGCAGGATATGTTTCCAACCATCCAGTAGTCACTTCCACCATTGTAAGCCCGTGGTGCTTGCTATGGCGGGTTCGTGGTAGTGTGATATAATCAGTCTGCCAGGCTTCCCCATGTTGATATCACAGACATCGTCCTCTATACCAGAGAGGCGTTAGCTGCTTGGCTTGTTTGCTTATGGCACATATTTCACATGCATGAATAACCTGTGCAATGGCTTCAGTAGTCATGTCCACTCCACAATCATGAGCCCATCTGTTCATTACATATCTGCCTAGCTGTCCCAATGTTACATGGGCCCACCAAGCTATGAATAGCTCACCCTTATGTTCCCAGGCCAAGTTCACCTGAGCCACTTCAGTTGTAGCAGCCTGGTCTACTTGTTTGTTGTTTCAATGTTCTTTGGTATCACGGCTCTTAGGCATGTGAGCATTGTGTCACATGAGCATGACTTGACTTACCTTTACAACAAGGTTCTCTACCTGGGCAGCTGTGGTGGGTTGACCTTGGCTGGCCACCAGGTGACCACCAAGCCAGTCTCTCACTCCCACTACTCAGCGGGATGGGGGAGGAGAGAAGAGAAAATAAGATTAAAACCTCGTGGGTCGAGATAAAGGCAGTTTAATAATGAAAAGCAAAGGCTGCGCATGGAAGCAAAGGAAAACAAAAAGATTTATTCTCTACTTCCCATCAGCAGGCGATGTCCAGCCACTTCCCGGGAAGTAGAACTTCAGGATGTGTAGTGGTTGCTTCAGAAGACAAACACCTTAATAACAAATGCTGCCCCCCCCCCCTCCTTTCTCTTAGCTTTTATTGCTGAGCATGATGTCATATGGTATGGAATATCTCTTTGGTCAGTTTGGGTCAGCTGTCCTGCCTAAGTCCCCTCCCAATCTCTTGCCCACCCCCAACTTATTGGGTTTTGAGTGGGGGGCAGGTTGGAGAGACAGCCTTGATACTGTGTGAGTACTGCTCAGCAGTAGCCAAAACACTGGTGTGTTATCAGTACCATTCTAGCTACAAATACAAAGCACAGCACTATGAGGGCTACTATGGGGAAAGTTAACTCCATCTCAGCCAGACCCAATACAGCAGCGATGTCTTGCCACAATGCAGCAGCCCAGATGGGTTTACATCTGCACTGCCAGTTGGTCTGCTTCCATTGCTGTAACCACCTCCACAGGGCATTTGCCACCATCCATGAGTCAGTATAGAGATAGAGTACTGGCTGCTTTTCTCGTTCAGAAATATCTAAAGCCAGCTGGATGGCTTTCACTTCTGCGAACTGACTAGATTTGCCTTTTCCTTTGACTGTTTGGGCAGCTTCTTTTTTGCGACTCCATACAGCAGGTTTCCACTTCCGATGCTTTCTCACAATATGACAGGACCCATCTGTAATCAGGAAATGTTGATTCTCATTTTCTTGTAATTTATTATACAGTGGGGCCTCTTCAGCATGGGTCACTTCCTTGGGTGATGCTCCAAAGTCTGTCTTCTGGCCAGTCCATGATATCTTCCAGGATTCCAGGGCAGTTGAGGTTCCCCATTCAAGCCCATTGTGTGATTAGTGCTAACCACGCTCCAGCACCTCAATGTCTTTCTTGTAGTGAGGGGCCCAAAAATGAACACAGTATTCGAGGTGCAGCCTCACCAGTGCCGAATACAGGGGCACTATCACCTCCCTAGTCCTGCTGGCCACACTATTTATGATACAAGCCAGGATGCCATGGGCCCTCTTGGCCACCTGAGCACACTGCTGGCTCATGTTCAGGCAGCTGTCAACCAACACCCCCAGGTCCTTTTCTGCTGGGGAGCTCTCCAGCCACTCTTCCCCAAGCCTGTAGCGTTGCATGGGGTTGTTGTGACCCAAGTGCAGGACCTGGCACTTAGCCTTGTTGAACCTCATCCAATTGGCCCCGGCCCATCGGTCCAGCCTGTCCAGATCCCTCTGTAGGGCCTTCCTACCCTCCAGCAGATCAACAATCCCACCCAACTTGGTGTCGTCTGCAAACTTACTGAGGGTGCACTCGATCCCCTCGTCCAGATCATTGATAAAGATATTAAACAAACAGAACTGGCCCCACTACTGAGCCCTGGGGAACAACGCTTGTGACTGGCCGCCAACTGGATTTAACTCCATTCACCACAGCTCTTTGGGCCCGGCCATCCAGCCATTTTTTTACCCAGCAAAGAATATGCCCGTCCAAGCCATGAGCATCCATTTTCTCCAGGAGAATGCTCTGGGAAATGGTGTCAAAGGCCTTACTAAAGTCCAGGTAGACAACATCCACAGCCTTTCCCTAAGCAGGTCAACTCAATAGAGAGGCCTTACAATCTGACTGTCACCTGGAATATGAATTCTTCAAAAGCCCACAACATCTAGGAAAGCTTGTGTTTTTCGGTTTTTGTTAGCTGGTGGGTTGTTATCTTATTGATCACATCCTACACAAACAGGCAAGATACAGATTGGATGGGGAGTCTATGAGATGAGTAGGAAATTGGCTAACAGGCCACCCTCAGAGGGTGGTGCTCAACAGTTTTTACTCAAGCTGGCATCCTGTCACAAGTGGGGTCCCCCAGGGATCGATACTGGGCCCCACGCTGTTCAGCATCTTCATAAATGATCTGGATGATGGGATTGAAAGCACCCTCACCAATAGGATGCTTCTGCCACTCGTTCCCTGTTAGTCTCATCTCAACTTCCAACACAGGCAACTGGTGGGATCCCCCTGTCACTGCAGAAATACAGATGGGTTCTGCCTCCTTGTACCCTGATGGCATTAGAGTACACTGTTCACTGGTGTCCTTATATTTCCATTCATCTGATGTGCCAGGCCATCAAATCCATATAGTTCAGTAAAACCAATTGCCCCTTTCCTCCTCCTGGCTGGAGGCAGGGACCCCTATTCCTGATCAGAGCATTCATTACCTGACTTCTGTAGTTGCAAACTAGAAGCCTTTTCATCAAGGTACGAAGCATGGGGTTCAAACCCACTTGGGCATATGCCCATTGGATCAGTATCAGGAGGAGAGGTGTCCTCAGCCCTTCTACTGCTTCTGGGGAATTGCTCGACAGTAATTGGATCATTAATCTTCCTGGATGGACCCTTTTTAGCTGCTGTTTTTCCCTGCAATTCATATACATGGGCTTCCAGGTCCAAGGTACGTGTGACATCCCACTTCCTCATGTCCTACCATAGTCACACAGATAGAATCACAGGGTGGCACATGGCGTGTGCTCACAGATCCCTTTCCTTTGAGCAGGGAAAGGCCGACTTCATATGGCACTCTTGATAGCTGAGACTCTGGCCAAGGAAGGGCAAGGAAGAATATATTCTCTTAGAATCGCCAAAACTGGTGGGACAGTCTTTCCACAGCTGAGATGCAAGCCTGTAGGGTCAAGGGGGAAAGGGAAGAGAGATTCTCTTTGAATCAACGGAGCTGGTAGGCCAGTCTATATATACAGTTGATGCCTCAATGTCTGCCCAGTCCATTATTGCCAAGGCACTGGCATACGACAGCAGCGCACTCTGTACAAACTTCTGCTACATAGACTGTGTATACTGGATGTCATCCAGATCTTTGGAGGCCTGCTTGTTGTCCAGGTCACTGTAGACCACCTCCACCACCGCTAATTCCCTCAGATACTGGATAACTTCCTCTGTGGTAGACCACTCGGCTCGCTGGTTTACAAGATCTTCCTTGAAGGGATACCTTGCCTTCATGCTCAATAGGAGCTGCCTCTGGAGGCCGAGGATGGCTGCCCCTTTTCCAATCCCTTTGTCAATCCCATAGACCCTAGTGATGGATCCCAGCTGCTGGGCTTCCTTACCCTCTAATTCCAGACTATTGGCCCCACTATCCCAGCATTGGAGCAACCAGGTAGCAATCTGCTCACCTTGCCAGAAGCTGTAATATTTCTGCATATCTCACAGCTCGCTCAAGGATAGGGACCGGGTAGTTTCCTTCTCTTATAATTTCTGTATATTCCCTCTCCTGTTCTTGTGGCTGTCCTGCTGCAGAAGAGGTTGCCTCTCCTCCTTCTTCCTCCTTCCTCCTCTCAGGAAGAGCTTCTTCCTCTCTTGCTAACCTGGTTGACCTCTACTTCCATTGTTTCTTCTTAACTACAGAAGCAACTACTATAGTCGAGGGTTGGGTCTCTGGTTTAGCCACACTATCCTTTTGTGTGGCCTCAGATAGAGCGATGTCGTGGTTTAACCCCAGCTGGCAACTAAACACCACACAGCCGCTCACTCACTCCCCCCCGGTGGGATGGGGGAGAGAATCGGAAGAGTAAAAGGGAGAAAACTCATGGGTTGAGATGAAGACAGTTTAATAGGTACAGCAAAAGCCACGCCCACAAGCCAAGCAAACCAAGGAATTCATTCACTACTTCCCATTGGCAGGCAGGTGTTCAGCCATCCTCAGGAAAGCAGGGCTCCATCGCACGTAATGGTTACTTGGGAAGACAAACGCCATCACTCCAAACGTGTCCCCCCCTTCCTTCTTCTTCCCCCAGCTTATATACTGAGCATGATGTCATATGGTATGGAATAGCCCTTTGGCCAGTCTGGGTCAGCTGTTCTGGCTATGCTCCCTCCCAGCTTCTTATGCACCTGGTAGAGCACGGGAAGCTGAAAAGTCCTTGACTAGCGTAAACTCTGCTCAGCAAGAACCAAAACATCAGTGTGTTCTCAACATTCTTCTCATCCTAAATCCAAAACACAGCACTCTACCAGCTACTAGGAAGAAAATTAACTCTATCCCAGCTGAAATCACGACAGTATCCACCGCTTACTCCATACCATTTACTCAGGTCCTACAGTATCCAATACATCCTCATTAACCACCACCCCCCTTCCCATCCTTTGATGCAATACACATTCCCTTAGTCTTTGGACCACCCCTGTGAAATGTCTGTAAAATGTCCATAAACATCCACAAATGTCCACATAATGTCCATTGAGTTCATTTAGTCCATGACTTTGAGCTCCATCTGTGATGGTGGTCGCTCAGGACAGGAGAGGTGGTGTGTTGCGTGGAGTTATTGGGCACCAAAGCCAGCTCAGGTCGGGTCACTGCTGCACTTGCACTGCTTCTTGTAAGGCTTCTCCTCCATTGGTTCAGGTGGTTCCTGCTATGGTAATTCCTATAACATGCAACTCAGATCATGGGTTACAACAATTTAAAGGTATTTCCATTACAATCTCCACCCCTGGCCCCCTTGGGCCAGGTTATAGGGTTTAACATTGCAATGAACTCCTCCCTTTGCTCCTAGCCTGGCTAGCAACAAGGGGTTCCTGCTATAGTAATTCCCATAACATGCAACTCAAATCCCAGGTTACAACAATTTAAAGGTATTTCTATTACAATCTATCTCCACCCCTGGCCCCTTTGGACCAGACCATTGGGTTTAACACTGCAATGGACTCCTCCCCTTGCCCCTGCTCCGGCTTGGACTTATCCACAGACTGTAGTCCCTTAGGGGATTACCTGCTCCAAGCGGAGCCTTGTCTATGAGCCACAGTCTCTCCAGGGGTATACCTGCTGCGGCATGGATTTATCCACAGCCACAGTCACTTAGAGGTGCACCTGTTCCAGCATGGCCTTCTCCATGGGCTGCAATGCCTTTAGAGATATACCTGCTCCAGCGTGGCCTTGCCCACAGCCATAGTCCCTTCAGAAGTAAACTTGCTCCAGCATGGCCTTACCCGCAGCCACAGTCTCTTCAGAAGTAAACTTGCTCCAGCATGGCCTTACCCATGGCCACACACTTTGAGGTGCTCCAGCATGACCTCATGCACAGCCACTGATGCTTCAAGGTGTACCTGCTGCAGCACGGTCTTATCCACAGCCACAGATGCTTCGAGGTGTACCTTCTCCAGCGTGGACTTATCCTTGGGCCACAATCCCTTCAGAGGTATACCTGCTGTGGCACAGACATAACCATGGCCACAGGCGCTTCGAGACATACCTGCTCTGGCATGGGCTTATCCATGTCCACAGATGCTTTGGGGTGTCCTGCTCCCACATGGACTCATCCACAGGTCACAGTCCCTTCGACTCGAGTTCACACTGGAGTTCCAGCCTGTCCAGTACAGGCAGCACAGAAACAGCAGCGATGCCCTGGCCATCTGCCAGCCCAGGTGCATGGCTGTTGTTGTTATCAAAATGTTCCCAGGCACAGCAGAGTAAGATGATAAGCAGTACAGCAAGCAGCAAAAGCAAAAAGCAGCCACTAACGAGCACTAGACTCTAATATACAGTAAGGCAAGCAAGCCCCATGGCAAGCACAGAAGCCTGCCGACTAATAGCTAAACAGCACTAACAGCTATAAATTCGATCTAGCACATTCCAATTAAATCTGTCATTACCTCGAACCCTTCGAGCCCCACGTTGGGCGCCAAAAAGGACTGTCGTGGTTTAACCCCAGCTGGCAACTAAGCACCACGCAGCCGCTCGCTCACTCCCCCCCGGTGGGATGGGGGAGAGAATCAGAAGAGTAAAAGTGAGAAAACTCATGGGTTGAGATGAAGACAGTTTAATAGGTACAGCAAAAGCTGCACGCACAAGCAGAGCAAAGCAAGGAATTCATTCACTACTTCCCATGGGCAGGCAGATGTTCAGCCATCCTCAGGAAAGCAGGGCTCCATCGCACGTAATGGTTACTTGGGAAGACAAACGCCATCACTCCAAACATGTCCCCCCCTTCCTTCTTCTTCCCCCAGCTTATATACTGAGCATGATGTCATATGGTATGGAATAGCCCTTTGGCCAGTCTGGGTCAGCTGTCCTGGCTATGCTCCCTCCCAGCTTCTTATGCACCTGGCAGAGCATGGGAAGCTGAAAAGTCCTTGACTAGCGTAAACTCTACTCAGCAAGAACCAAAACATCAGTGTGTTCTCAACATTCTTCTCATCCTAAATCCAAAACACAGCACTCTACCAGCTACTAAGAAGAAAATTAACTCTATCCTAGCTGAAACCAGGACAAGTGACCTTTCTCATTGTCCATTTGGGTGATTTCAGATCGAGAGACCTTCTCACTGCCTATTTGTGTGACCTCAGAGCAAGAGACATTCTCAGTGCCGATCTCCATATTCTTAGATCAGGAGACCATCTTTCTCTTTTGACCGTGCTGGACAGCAGCTCAATAACCATGGGCCAGGCCCAAACACAGCTTTAGAAATCACTGCTTCATTGGAGCAGGCAAGGCTCCACACCTTCAAATGGTGTACTAATTCAACAGAATTGGGTTTACATGGCAAGGTTTTGGTAGTGGAGCAGGCTGCAGGTGGATCTTCTGTGAGAAGACACCAGAAGCTGTCCTTCTGTCAGACAGAGCCAGTTCCAGCCAGCTCCAAGACAGACCCGCCGCTGGCCAAAGCCAAGCCAATCAATCAGTGACGGTGGTAGTGCCTCTGTGATAACATATTTAAGAAAGGGTAAAAAAAGCTGCACAACAGCAGCTGGGAGAGAAGAGTGAGAGGAGAGAAACAACTCTGCAGACACCAAGGTCAGTGAAGAAGGAGGAGGAGGAGGTGCTCCAGGTCCTGGAGCAGAGATTCCCCTGCAGCCCATGGTGAAGACCATGGTGAGGAAGGTTGTTCCCCTGCAGCCCATGGAGGTCCACGGTAGAGCAGATATCCACGCTGCAGCCCCTGGAGGACCCCACGCCAGAGCAGGTGGATGTGCCCTGAAGGAGGCTGTGACCCCATGGAGAGCCCACAGAGGAGCAGGTTTTCTGTCAGGACCTGTGACCCCATGGGGGACCCACTCTGGAGCAGTCCATTCCTGGAAGACTGCACCCTGTGGAAAGGACCCACGCTGGAACAGTTCATGAAGAACTGTAGCCCATGGGAAGGACCCACATTGGAGCAGTTCATGAAGGACTGTATCCCATAGGTGGGACCCTACACTGGAACAGGGGAAGAATGTGAGGAGGAAGGAGCGGCAGAGACAAAGCATTATGATGAACTGACCGCAACCCCCATTCTCCATCCCACTTGCGCTGCTCAGGGGGAGAAGGTAGAAGAGTGGGGACTGAAGTTGAGCCTGGGAAGAAGGGAGGGGTGAGGAAGGTGTTCTAAAATCTGTTCTTATTTCTCATTATCCTACTCTGTTTAATTGGCAATAAATTAAATTAATCTTCCCCAAGTAAAGTCTGTTTTGCCTGTGATGGTAACTGGTGAGTGATCTCCCTCTCCTTATCTCAACCCAGGAGCATTTCATTGTATTTTCTCTCCCTGTCCTGTTGATGAGGGGGAGTGATAGAGCAGTTTAGTGGACACCTGGCAGCTAGCCAAGGTTTACCCACCACGACTAATTCAACAGGATTGCATGCCTGTTCAGGCATAAAATCCCAGGCTAGTGGAGGGTGATAACAGCCCTAGGCACATGCCCAAATGCTCCCATACACCCTGCCACCCAGGGACTGACTGCCTTGGGGCATTTTCCTGTGTGGCATTCCCACTTAGTTGATTAACCTTACGAACAATAATCAAAATCAAAATCAGGCTCATAACACACATCAGTACAAATATTTTGATTACACAAGAATGTTCAAGAAACTGAGAGGCCATTACAACAAGGCTGGAAAGACCTAACCTGGAGTAGAGGAAGGGGTCGGTGCCATTCTTTCCTCTCTCTACAATATGTCTCTCAGAGGAGAAAAGGGGGAAGGTGTAATTGCTGATTGTTTCCATGAGATGGTTCTCGGTGTACTGGGACAACAGCAATATAGGGCCCAAATATCAGATTAGGTTCAAGGCCAGCACTTTTATCATAGTTTTCCCAGGCAAAGCAAAACAAAATGAGAAACAACACAGCAAACAGCAAAACCTGAAAACAGCCATTAACAATTCTTTGAGTTTGTACAGCAAGAAAGGGATCAAGCACTGGAACAAACAAGGGAACACATAAGACAGCATAAAGAGTAAATAGGTCAGCATCATGACCAGCAACAGCAAATAACAGCCTACCAAGTAACAACTCTGTTAAACAGGTATAGTAGCTAGAAATTGTCTAGCACACTCCAATGAAAGCTATTGTTATCTCAAACCCCTCAAGCCCCTCTTTGGACACCAAAAAGGACTCACCCTAGGTGACAGCAAAGCACCACACAGCTGCTCACTCAAAAAAGTGAGCTAAAGTAAGAAAACTTGTAGGTCGAGAAAAAAAATATTTTAATAAGTGAATGAAAGAGGAAGAAAGAAAGAAAGAAAACCAAATCAAACCAAACCAAGTGATGAAAGGCAATCACTCACCACCTCCTGAGTAGACCAATGCCCAGCCAGCCCCAAAGCAAAAAAGGCTATCTCCCTATGTGCTGGTTTTGGCTGGGATAGAGTTAATTTTCTTCATAGTAGCTAGTATGGGGCTATGTTTTGGATCTGTGCTGGAAACAGTGTTGATAATTCAGGGATTTCCATTACAGGTTTTTCCTTATTGCTGAGCAGTGCTTACACAGAGTCAAGGCCTTTTCTGCTTCTCACATCACCCCGCCAGCGAGTAGGCTGGGGGTGCACAAGAAATTGGGAGGGGACACAACTGGGACAGCTGACCCCAACTGACCAAAGGGATATTCCATACCATATGATGTCATGCTCAGCATATAAAGCTGGGGGAAGAAGAAAGAAGGGGGACATTCAGAGTTATGGTGTTTTGTCTTCCCAAGTAACCATTACGCATGATGGAGCCCTGCTTTCCTGGGGATGGCTGAACACCTGCCTGCCAATGGGAAGTAGTGAATGAATTCCTTGGTTTGCTTTGCTTGCGTACACATATGTTCAGAATATACTAGTTTTTCATCCAACAAAACTAAATACCCTTAAAAAAACTGCATGAGTGAAATCAAACAACCATTATGCACTAGAGAAAACTAATGCAGGTAACTGAAAGAGGTTACATTTTCTCCTGGAAAAGGGAGCATGTTTTCCACAAAAAAACACTCTTTCAAAACACCCCTTCCTCAAGGAAGATTTTGAAAATATCATAGAATCATAGAATTATAGAATGTCCTGAGTTGGAAGGGACTCACAAGGATCATCAAGTCCAACTCCTGTCCCTGCATAGGACAACCCCAAAATTCACACCATATGTCTAAGGGCATTGTCCAAATGCTTCTTGAATGTTGTCAGGCTTGGTGCCATGACTACCTCCCGGGGGAGCTTGTTCCAGTGCTCCACCACCCTCTGGGTGAAGAACCTTTTCCTAATGTCCAACCTAAACCTCCCCTGGCATATCTTCCTGCCGTTCCCTCAGGTCCTATCATTGGTTGCCAGGGAGAAGAGATCAGCGCCTGCCCCTCTTCCTTCCCCTGTGAGGAAGCTGTAGACCTCGATGAGGTCTCCCCTCAGTCTCCTCTTCTCCAGGCTGAACAGACCAAGTGACTTCAGCTGCTCCTCGTACGGCTTCCCCTCTAAACCCTTCACCATCTTCGTGGCTCTCCTCTGGACACTCTCTAGTAGCTTCGTATCCTTTTTGTGCTGTGGGGCCCAAAACTGCACACAGTCCTCAAGATGAGGCGGCACCAGTGCAGAGTAGAGTGGGACAATCACCTCCCTCGACCAGCTAGCAATACAGTGCTTGATGCACCCCAGGACACAGTTGGCCCCCTTGGCTGCCAGGGCACACTGTTGGCTCATGTTCAACTTGCCGTCGACCAGAACCCCCAGATCCCTCTCTGCGGGGCTGCTCTCCAGCCTCTCGTTCCCCAGTCTGTATGTATGTCCAGGGTTGCCATGTCCCAGGTGCAAAATCCGGCACTTGCCCTTGTTAAACTTCATATGGTTGGTGATTGCCCAGCTCTCTAATTTGTCCAGATCTCTCTGCCCTTGAGAGTGTCAACAGCTCCTCCCAATTTTATTTTATATCTTTAAAATAGGGCTCAGAGCTAAAATTAATCATTTTTTTAGGCATTAATCATGGTCTCAATAGAAATACTTGTTTGACTGCAGATTAGTTTGCCATACAGCAACCTGAGTTTAGCTTTTCAGCTTTCCAGAGGCAATGGTAAATAGTATCTCTTGGTCTCAAAGGGACTAATGACCTTCCCTTTTCTAATATACCTCTCAGCATCACAAGTACTCTTTTCAGACTTACTAATTGTTCCGTGCTTAAGCTAGCAATAATAATAATTGTTTCCAATCTATTCTTACCTTGAAGAATAGATTGCTTCCATTTCAGATCTAAAGATGATCTTGTTCATCTAAAAGCTTCTGATTTGGTTTTAGGTTTTTTTCCCCTCAGCTATATCAGTTAGTTTATTAAAAACATTATTTTGCCTGCTAAACCTTTCTCCTGCATGCATTTGCTTGATCTAACTTGGGAGCAGAAGCCAAACAACTCTGCTAGTGCAATGGTTCATTTGGACTCATTGCATCTCCTGGACAAGTAGACTATGCCAAGAGGCTTGCTCTGCCAATCTAAACTAGTTTGTGTATTCTTTGGGAGTATTTCTACCTTCCTATTACAGTGATTTGTTTAAACAGTTTAAATCTGTTTAAACTCAACTGACCTATGCCTACTTCTTAACTTAAATTAGAATGTCTACATAGCTTTTATCATTTACGTTACATTGGTCTAAATAACATTTTAAGTTAAACCAGTACATGCTCTGTAGACAGCAAGTCCTTGAAAGAAGTAATAAGGGGAAGATAAATCAAGGCATTTAATGAATATGCAAGAAATTATAACAGAGGCTAAAAATTCTGGCACAGAAAAAGATGAGAGGGGTAAGAGAGAGCATGACCTATGGGAAGATAAATGAATGCAGAGAGTACCTGTCTCAAGACACTGTTTTATCAGTGTCCATGCATAGATATAACTGCACAATACTGAATAATGGTTTGAATCTTTAGCCCTCTCATCCCTTTGAATATTCCTTTGAAAAGATATTGAGATGATACTTTTTGAACCTAAATGCAAACTGACAGTAATGAGGAACTGGTATGCTAAATCTTTTTAAATGTAAATTACCATATTCAGAAAGCTGTAAATTTAGTTAATGAAATTTACTGATGTTCTTGTTAGAAATGCCTGACTTACTTAGACTCTGGTCTCCTCTTTAAGGCGTGATAATGATCATGCCTTCATATTTTAATGTTTATTGTTTCCTTTCATGGTACTGTAATTATAATATTCTCTCTTTTTTTTAAGCATCTAGCAAGCCAGTCTGAATTAAAAATGAACAAATCCTAGGATTATGTTGTATTTCCTCTCTCCAGTTCTCACTCTTGTGAATCTAGTAAGAGCAAAACGATGTTTTTTCTTCTTAGGTAGACAATGACCAAATTGGGGATTTGGATTCTCTTCCAAGTTTTGCCACTGGCTTGAAGGAAAAAAATAGGGAAACCATTCTTCAGCTCTGTTTCTTGATATAGAAATGGATATCATGCTAAATATCTCTTTTGTAATGCTTTTTGAGATATACAAATGAGCAGCACTATATAAAATCTGCTGTTATGTGATGAAATGCATATACATAGAATCATAGAATCATAGAATCATAGAATCATAGAATCATAGAATGGTTTGGGTTGGAAGGGTCCTTGGAAGGGTTGGATCATCTAGTTCCAATCCCCCTGCCATGGTCAGGAACACCTTCCACTAGACCAGGTTGTTCAAAGCCCCATCCAACTTGGCCTTGTAAGGCAATCTGTAAGAGCCTACTATGGATGGATTAACCAGGAAGCTGCAACTTCCTGCCTCTCTTCCCCATCCCCCACTCCAGTCCTAGACTCATTTTGCAAAGAACTGCAAACTAATGCATATGTTAACAGCTGATATTTATGCAACTACAATCTGAATATTTGCTTTTTTACAAATAAATGCATTTATAATACATAAAGAAAGTCTGTTGATAAATACTAAGAACAACTATTCTAAAAATATACAAATTCAAGATTCAGATTATATCTTGAAAGAAGAGGAGGGAAACAGAGCCTGTTAAAGACTTCTTATTAATTGGTTTTGCTAATAGAGTACGTAGCAAATCTTGAACATAAAGAATTCCTCTGTGGGTATTTGTGCTTTCTCAGGTCTGTTCTCAGTTATTAGCATCATTCCCAGCTGAGATACTGTGGGACAATTAGAACTGAAATGGTAATTGCAAATTTTTTCCATTGGAATTCTTATCTCCTTTCATTTTGAGCAATTTCACGGAGAAGAGAAGGAATTGCAATGCTGTGGGAGACTCAATCCAAATTCTAGCAGAGGCAATCTCCTCTGCTATCAGCTGGGTGGACTGCAGGGAGGAGATGTGCAGACATACATGAGTTTTGCGTTACTCCCTGTCCACAGTCCAAGACAAACCTCTGAAGTTGCAAAGTTACTAAATTAATGTTTCACTTCTTTGGAAGGCCTCGAAATAGGCCAGTGTGGATTGAGGCATTATTTAGTATAGCCATCCTGTTCTATCCTCTGTCTTTCCATCTGTAAATCCGTCCCCCTGGGCAGGGCTACAATGGAGAATAATTAGAATCACTAGGTCTATGGTTCCAAAGTCTAAGACTCTTACCCATTCTTATGGGTAAGAACTAGAGACCGAGGCAACAAAGGGAACCTTGTGGTTGGGGTCTGCTACAGGCCGCCCGATCAAGGGGAGCCTATTGACGAAGCCGCCTTACTCCAGCTACAGGAAGCTTCGCGCTCACAGGCTCTCATCCTGATGGGGGATTTCAACCACCCTGACATCTGCTGGGAAAGTAGCATGGCAGGCAGCAGGCAATCTAGGAGACTCCTGGAGTGCATGGATGACAATTTCCTAAGCCAGGTAATAGATAGCCCTACCAGAGGGGACGCAGTGCTGGACCTGGTGGTCACCAATGCAAGTGAGCTCATTGGTGATGTCAGGATTGGAGGCAGCCTCGTCTGCAGTGATCACGCACTGGTAGAGCTCACAGTCCGGAGAGGTAAGGGTCGGGTGAAGAGTATAGTCAGGACCCTGAATTTTAGGAAAGCAAACTTCCAGCTCTTCAAGGAGTTAATCAACAGGACTCCCTGGGAAATGGCCCTCAGGGACAAGGGAGCAGAACAGAGCTGGCAGGTCTTTAAGGACGCTTTCCATAGAGCACAAGAGCTCTCGATCCCCAGGTGCAGGAAATCGGGCAAGGAAGGGAAGAGGCCGGCATGGCTGAGCCATGACCTGTGGGTCAAACTAAAGGGCAAGAAGAGATTGCACAGGCAGTGGAAGAAGGGACTGGTATCCTGGGAAGAGTACAGGGACACTGCCCGGTTGTGTAAGGATGGGATCAGGAAGGCCAAGGCTCGGCTGGAGCTGAACCTGGCGAGGGACGCAAAGAATAATAAGAAGGGCTTCTACAGGTACGTCAACCAGAAAAGGAAGGTCAAAGAAAGCGTACCCCCTCTGATGAGCAGAAGTGGTGAGCTGGTAACAACAGACGAGGAGAAGGCTGAGGCACTCAACAACTTTTTTGCCTCTGTCTTCACTGGCAATCTCTCTCCTCACACCTCCCGAGTCAATGGGCCATTTGAGGGGGATCAGGAGGGCAGAGGTCCTCCCACTGTAAGAGAAGATCAGCTTCGAGACCACCTGAGGAACCTGAACATGCATAAGTCTATGGGTCCCGATGAGATGCATCCCAGAGTCCTGAGGGAATTGGCTGATGTAGTTGCCAAGCCACTCTCCATGATATTTGAAAAGTCATGGCAGTCAGGTGAAGTCCCTGAGGACTGGAAAAAGGGAAGTATTGCAGCCATTTTTAAAAAGGGTAAAAAGGAGGACCCTGGGAACTACCGACCTGTCAGCCTCACCTCTGTGCCTGGGGAGATCATGGAACAGATCCTCCTAGAAGCTATGCTAAGGCACACGGAGGACAGGGAGGTGATTCAGGACAGCCAGCACGGCTTCACCAAGGGCAAGTCCTGCCTGACCAACCTAGTGGCCTTCTGTGATGGAGTGACCGCATCAGTGGACGAGGGAAGAGCTACGGATGTCATCTATCTGGACTTCTGTAAGGCCTTTGACACGGTCCCCCACAATATCCTCCTCTCTAAATTGGAAGGATATGGATTTGATGGGCGGACTGTTCGGTGGATGAGGAATTGTCTGGATGGTCGCATCCAGAGGGTAGTGGTCAATGGCTCGATATCCAGATGGAGATCAGTGACGAGTGGTGTCCCTCAGGGGTCCGTTCTGGGGCCAGTGCTGTTCAATATCTTCATCAATGACATAGACAGCGGGATCGAGTGCACCCTCAGCAAGTTTGCAGATGACACCAAGCTGAGTGCAGTTGACACGCCTGAGGGATGGGATGCCATCCAGAGGGACCTGGACAGGCTGGAGAGGTGGACCTGGACAGGTTGGAGAGGTGGGCCTGTGTGAACCTCATGAGGTTCAACAAGGACAAGTGCAAGGTCCTGCACCTGGGTCGGGGTAATCCCCGGTATCTGTAGAGGCTGGGGGATGAGGGGATTGAGTGCAGGCCTGCCTCACTAACATGTTCATAATATTTTTTATTAATAGAGCAATAATTCTCTGAGCAAATAAACTTTGTCCTGAAATGCTTGTATTCCAAAACAGGAGCATCAATAGTTATTAACTATTATAAAGGTAATTAGGCAGAAAGCAAGAACTGTGGTTAAAATAAATCTCATTTTTGCTGTCTTCTGGGAGAGAATGTCCATTAAAAATAAGTTTTGGGAAGTTTCAGACCACCTATATTCATCATAGGTCCCAATTTAGCAGGAGTTAGGAACAGAATTCTCAGGAAGTAATTTCGATCACCATCTCTCAAATGGAAGCCAGACCAGGAGTTATCTACAAACAATTTGTACTTCCATTCAGGACCCAGAAAAGTTACTTTATCTGTACTGAAGATGCAACATATACATGGAAGCAACCTTCTGTTGAATGCCTCCGCTTTTTCTTCATCCCTATTTGTCAGGTGACCATCTTCATCAAGTATTGGTCCAATATTTTCCTTTGACCTCCTCTTGCTATTAACATATTTTAAAAAGCCTTTCTTGTTGTCTGACACAACAGTGGCCAGTTTCAACTCAAATTGAGCTTTGGCCTTTCATGTCTTCTCCTTGCATGTACAAACCACATCTCTGTAATGTTCCTGCAAAGCTTGACCTTGCTTCCAGAGATCATACAATTTTTCCATCTGAACAATCTGACTTAGAGGTATTCTGACTAAAATTGTTTTAGGTACTTCCTACTGAATCGGGGCTATTGTGCATTCAGAAACCAGTAGTCATGAGTCCAAAAGAGAACAGGCCATAACTCTAGCACAGCAAATAAGGCATTCAGCTGGAGAGGGAAGACTTGGTATACTTGCTCTTATGCTTTTGTGTGTCTTATGTATTTGAAATTAGATAATTAAAGCTTGAAAAAAATTAGTTGAAAATGACATTTTTTTGGTAGGAAATGTAAAAAAAAAATATCTCTATTCCACTAAAGATATTTTGGTTATTAATGACAAGAAGATTGAAATCTTTTTTCTCAATTTTAAAAAGTCAATTGTGAGTTTGTTTAAAAAAAAAATTTGTAATCTGTGCAGTGTAAAAGATAAATAAAATATTTAAATATTTTTCCAGAATAAAATAAATCTACAGCACAAATAATGCATTTATCAGTTGTAATACATTATGTTTTCTGTTTCATTTCAGAAGGTATTATGGTAACAATTTTGGATTTTAGCCAAGTGCTCAGCAGATGATTTTAAACATCATCTAGACACATTTAATAGCTTTTAACTGTACAGAGCACTGCTCTTATCAGTGAGTAGCAGGAAAATGATTAAGACACTTTGGGTGAACTTAGACTTGGTTTGCTTTAGGTGGAGGAGGAGGCACCACTAAGGGCTGCAAATCTCTAATAATATAAGAGGATATAAAAGACAGCAACTCACAGACATCACATGCATATTCTGTAGGCCTATACATCAGATGGTGGTGTCTAGCAGTGTCTTTTTTAAACAGAAAAACATTGCTATAAAAATATTCAGAATACATTTTTAGCTACTTAACCAAATGTGTGGATGAATTAGTGGGAAAGAAAAGTCATGATGTGGGACATGTAGGAGCAAGAATTTTCTATGAAATCTCATTATTTAGGATTCTTTCACTCTATAATGCTTTCAGTTTTAAGACATATTGGTCCTGAAACATACATTTTTGATACATTTAATTTGTATTCTAATGTATTGGGATATCTTGAATACCACATTTTAACCCCTTTCCAATATATTACTGATAAAAAGAATCACTATTATCAGTCACAAAGGGAATTTTCCTTTGCAACTTTCTCTGAAGGAAGAATCCTCTGTAGACCTATACTTTGAGTGACAAGGTCTTACACATGTCTCATTATAAGTGAGTTAAATTAACATATTCTGCCAAGCTGAAGAAAAATGCTGTGGCTAATAAGTGAACATGTAGGAAATCTTTGTGAATTTGACTATGATGAATTTCAACAAGGTGATCCAATACTTCTGAGGGTCAGGTAAAAATATTACAATTATGTTCAAATCTAAGTAAATCCAACACATCTGAACTGCTTTTTTGTTAGAACAGTGTGGTGAGTTGATGCCAGCCAGCAGCCAAGCAATCACACAGCCACTTGTTCACTCCTCTCTCTCACGGGATGAAGAAAAAATAGAAAGAAGGTGAGAAGACTCATGGATCAAGACCTTTTAATAGGTGAAGTAAAAGTCGCATGCATAAGCAAAGCAAAAAGAGGAATCCATTCACTGCTTCACATTGGCAGGCAGATGTTTAGCCACTTCCTGGAAAGCAGGGCCTTGGCATGCATAATGGTTACTTGGGAAACAACCACCATAACACGAACATCCCTGCTTCCTCCTCCTTTCCTTGAGATTTTATTGCTGAGCATGACGTCATATGGTCTGGAATATCCCTTTGGTCAGTTGGGGTCAGCTGTCCTGGCTGTGTCCCCTCCCAGCTTCTTGTACACCCCCAGCCTACTCGCTGGAGGGGGCAGAGTGAGAAACAGAGAAGGCCTTGATGCTGTGCAAGCACTGTTCAGCAATAGCCAAAACATTGCTAAGTTATCAACACTGTTTTGGCCACAAATCCAAAACAGCACCATAGGGGCTACTATGAAGAAAATTAACTCCATCCCAGTGAGACTCAGTACAAACAGGTATATCAAGCTCTTATCCAAAAACATCAGCGCTTTCCCCTGCAGTATAAAAGCATAGCATTAGAGTGAGTTGAAGAGGAAATTCAAATTGTAACTGCTGAGCAGTGGTAATTTGTGACCAAGGAATGATCTGGCACAGAGGGCAAGAAGGCCCAACTGCAGAACCGGGTAAACTGGCTGGAAGCAGGAATGCCAGAGACAGAAGGAGTCCATGTAAGGGAGTGAAGTTTGCTGATGAGGTAAAAAATGCTGCAGTATTGTCTTGTAACAATCATGGAATTGAGTGCTCAGGGGCCACTTTCGGTAAAAGTGAACCAAATACCGGGCTAAGGTGCTTGATGCCAACACTCACGTGATTGGTGCAGGTGTAAGTATGTATAAGGAATCAGCTCATGCCACATCTTTGCAGACTCCTTGTAGAACCACTTATAGCAGTAATACTCTGTCCAATGCATTGTTCATTAAATCTCTTTATATTTAAGCACAAAGACATGTTTAATTCACCTCAAGGGGTACAATAAAAATTCCCCAACAGAGTTAAGAGTGCAATTGGTCATAATGGCTCCCAAGACACAATTAAAGAGCTCTATATGTAGTCAGATATCCAAAACCTACTGGCAGACAAATGAATTGGCATGTTTTCCTGAAAGACTTTTCCCAGTTTGCAAACTGTTTCCTTTTTGTAATATTAAATGTGACTACCTAATCTACTTCTTAAACAATAGCTACCAGAAGATGGCACTTGTACCTAGAGTAGGACATAAGAGAAAAAGCAAAAATAAAAGATTTTTTTGTAGTCTTTCATTTTTTGCCTCACACATGCTCCTACACTACACAGTGCTAATATTTAAACTTGACCATTAAAGAGCAGTATCTTGCACTGTAGGCAATTTGAAGTTCTTATGGAATAAAGATGTTAGACAGAATGATGTTAGCCTACCCAGCTCTTATTTTTACTGTAATGTCTTGCTTGGGACAATTAAAATGCAGTTAAAATAACAGTGGAGATAGATAGAACCACAAGTTTCCAACAGGCAACAATGTAATCAAACAAAGAAATAATTCATAAAGCTAGCCACAGCCTTTTGAGAATACTGACTATGTTGTCTTTAATCATTCACATCTCTCAAAGAACCTTCTATCTATCAAGATAGAAAGAGCTGTCAACATGTGTCTTTATTTCAAAGACACAAAAATATGAGCCAAATAGAGAACAAAGACAATAACAATTACGATATTACATCATCAAATCTTCTAAAACATTTCCCACAGATGTTTGAAATCTTCTACTAGAAAAAAAAAATAGATTCATTTCAACAGTGTTTAGCAATATAGACTCACCATTATTTTTTAAATTTATAAATGTGTTTTAAGGGAGCATCTATCTAGTGATTTTTTAAATAAATTACAAAAATGATCAAATTACCAAAACAAATGCGATCACATTAGTAGTAAAACCTGCCAACAAACCTCAGTGCAAAAAGAAATCCAACAAATCATCATAATCAAACATCCCTTGTTTCCTCCTTCCCTTCCTAGAAGCATTCATAGATATCTCGTACAGTGTGTCCTAAAAGCCAGCCATGCACCATATTTGTTTCAGAACAAATACGGGGAGCAGTTTCCAAATCTGGCCCCACATAGAGAATGCTCTATCACACAGCTCTTCCTTTAAAATGAGAGGTCTCTAATATAAGCACTGCATCTGATCACAGCTGTGATAACACATTATAAAGTTATAGAAGCTCTCTTAGACAGAAAGGTCTTGAGCTATTTAGGGCTTCATAAATCAATACCAACAGGCAACCAGGGCAGAAGAAAGCAAGCCAGTATGCCACTCTCCCACTGACAAATGTTAGTTAATAAGCATTCTTTGCTGAAACAAGAAAAGTATAAACAGGACTTAGTGTTAATGCTTTTCACATAATTTTTACAATTTTTACAATTTATTTATTTTTTTGTAAGTAAGCTATACAGGGATTTTCTGGTTAGCTTTTTTAATCATTGCTTGCAAAAAATAACTTACAATATAAAAGTAGAATTTGTAACCTTAATAAAAATAATAGGCATTCCCCACTATTGAAGTGTGACAAGTTGTCTCTAGTTTCTAGCTATTCTTTATATTTTTCACAGACACAGAAGACCCAAAAGAACTGAGTTCTATAAAAGTAGTTTACTCAGTTTGTAATTCACAAGCCTTAGATCAGAGTTAGTTCATGCTAAACACATTAACTTTCCTAAAAATGAATCTTTCCTCTTAATGCACTTAATCCATGTACAGAACTTTGATCAGAGAACAACTTAAAGGCACCTTCATATTTCATATCTGTTATTTTTATATGCAAGGAATGGGTACTGCCACTTCAGAATCAAACCATGAAAGGCTTTGCAACACTCATTAAAAAAAATAAGTAAAATAAAATTCAAAAGAAGAAAAACCAATACTTTTGCAACGCATACTCAAGAACAAAGGTGGTATATAATAGTTCAATTTTGATAAGTTCAAGAACTGAACTTATCACCATGTCTTTATATAGCAACAAATAAAACATCCTATATTTTTCATGGAATAAATCATATATGCCTTTTTTTTTTTTGACAGACCACAATAGTCCTCTTCAAGGTAAGAATGCCTTTTTTTCCTTATTCATGGTACTCTTTATAAAATAAATTACAGGACTGCCTTAACTAGTGAGAGATTAGTTATGAGTACATAGAATTGCAGTGAAGTGACTATAAACCAATTCATTGGCATAGTCGGCAGCATGGCAAGTAGTATCACTGATTACTTACGGAAGCATGGAATAAGTCCAAGTCCCAAATTCTCAGAAAAATAGGCTCGCTGACCACTGGCATGACCGGAGTGCTATCGAAAAACAATTAAAATTAGCAAGAAGGAATGCTAAAGATGGTAAAGGAAAAGGAATTATTTGGAAGATGTTAGACACCTGTCTAGAAGCCGTCTGTCGGTATAGGAAAGACCATAATCGAGAGAGACAAGATCTGAGAGAGGAAACAGAAGGCAGGAAGGCAGCTGAGTTATTACTGTCCCTGCAAATCAAACAGCTACAGAAGCAGTTACAGGAAGAAAAGGAGAAAAAACAAAAGTCAGAAGAAAAAAATCGAGATGATACTCACGTGGGCCCCACATCCCCCTAACCCCATGCAAATTAGGAAACTAAGAGAGTCCCCAGAGGATTGGGATGGTGATATTTGGGGTGATATTCTGATGGCCATGATGAGGGAAATGATGACCCCCTGTTCCCCTCAGATTCCTTTGAATATGAGGCTAGACCCATCATTAAAGCAGAATACTCTGAAGGACCTTGGGGTGGTACTCCACGATATACTGTGTGAACCATTCCCTGGGATGCTTTGCAATTGGCAAACTTACAAGAGAAATATGGCAGAAAGCCAGGTGAAACTGACACTGAATATTTGTGGCATGTCTGCCTGAGCGGCGGCAACCAAATAACATTGAGTGGAGATGAAACAAATGGTTATTGGGGTCCGGGAGTTTTCTTAAACCTAGGACCTACACCAGAGAATTAAGCCCATTCTGTCACCCGTAGGGTAGCTTATTGGGCTGGGGGAATAGATGCCTTGGAATGAGGTGAACCTTCCATAATTCCTATCTGTTCCCTAAGTGAGCTCTCCACTGCTGTCATGAAAGTTGCCTGCATACAAGCTATGCACACATGGGGAAAATCCAGTGATACCCGCCATGGTACACTATGCAATATTAAAGCCACTAAAAGAAGGAGGCACTTACATTTTTGATTCCAGTTGGCCCTCGATGACAACTGGTGAAATTCCTAATAGATACAGGAGCACAAATTTCAATACTAACACAACAGGATGCCAAAAAGCTGGGTATGCAACCCGGACATCAAAGAGAAGAGTAAGTGTTATTTGCCAAACTGCAAAGGTTAATTTATGGCTCCCGGGCAAGAAGCACATGTCGTCTACTCACTTTGCAGTTAAAAAGCACAATGAAAATATTTCGGGTTTCGATGTTTTGACCAGATGAAACTGGCACTTTCCAGATGGCAGTGTGTGGTCCTTCAGTTCAAGTATCGACCCCAACCCTGGTAGAAATTGGGAGGCTACAGTGCGTATACTCCACACAGCCCCTGCCCTCCACGATTCAAAAATTACCAATGTACTGCAGTAACAAATTTAAGCAGCGGCATGAAAAAGAATTTCTGATGTAATAGCAGACTTGGAAAAACAGCACATTATTTCCAAAATCCACTCCCCATATAATTCACCTGTCTGGCCAGTCCAAAAACTGGATGACAGATGACACCTGACAATAGATTATCAGCGCCTAAATACCAACACAGCTCCGCTAATGGCTGCAGTACCCAGTATTGCAACTTTAACTACCATGCTAAAACCAGCTGCACACCCATGGATGGAGGTGCTAGATGTGAAAGATATGGTCTTTATGGTCCCCTTGCAGGAAGACGATAAAGAGAAATTTGCTTTTACTTCAGAATCATAGAATCATT
Organism: Platalea leucorodia; assembly: GCF_965183815.1. Taxonomy (NCBI): domain Eukaryota; kingdom Metazoa; phylum Chordata; class Aves; order Pelecaniformes; family Threskiornithidae; genus Platalea; species Platalea leucorodia. The sequence continues at coordinate 34,043,042 of NC_138859.1, forward strand.
TAGACTGGAAAAGACCCTTAAGATCATCGAGAACAACCGTTAACATAACACTGCCAAGTCCATCACTAGACCATCTCCCTAAGCACCACATCTACATGCCTTTTAAATACCTCCAGGGATGGGGACTCAACCACTTCTCTGGGCAGCCTGTTCCAATGCTTGACAACCCTTTTGGTGAAGAAATTTTTCCTAATATCCAACCTAAACCTCCCCTGGCACAACTAGAGGCGGTTTCCTCTCGTCCTATCACTCGTTACTTGGGAATAGACACTGACCCCCACCTCACTACAACCTCTTTCAGGTAGTTGTAGAGAGCCATAAGGTCTCCCCTCAGCCTCCTCTTCTCCAGACTAAACAACCCCAGTTCCCTCAGCCACTCCTCATAAGACATGTGCTCTAGACCTTTCACCAGCTTCGTTGCCCTTCTTTGGACTCATTCCAGCACCTCAATGTCCTTCTTGTAGTGAGGGGCCCAAAAATGAACACAGTATTCGAGGTGCAGCCTCACCAGTGCCGAGTTCAGGGGCACTATCACCTCCCTGGTCCTGCTGGCCGCACTATTCCTGATACAAGCCAGGATGCCATTGGCCCTCTTGGCCACCTGAGCACACTGCTGGCTCATATTCAGCCAGCTGTCAACCAACACCCCCAGGTCCTTTTCTGCCAGGCAGCTCTCCAGCCACTCTTCCCCCAGCCTGTAGCGTTGCATGGGGTTGTTGTGACCCAAGTGCAGGACCCGGCACTTAGCCTTCTTGAATCTCATGCAGTTGGCCCCGACCCAACGATCCAGCCTGTCCAGGTCCCTCTGTAGGGCCTTCCTACCCTCCAGCAGATCAACACTCCCACCCAACTTGGTGTCGTCTGCAAACTTCCTGAGGGTGCACTCAAAATCCCCTCGTCCAGATCATTGATAAAGATATTAAACAGAACTGGCCCCACTACTGAGCCCTGGGGAACACCACTTGTGACCGGCCGCCAACTGGATTTGACTCCATTCACCACAGCTCTTTGGGCCCTGCCATCCAGCCAGTTTTTTACCCAGCAAAGACTATGCCCGTCCAAGCTGTGAGCAGCCAGCTTCTCCAGGAGAATGCTGTGGGAAACGGTGTCAAAGGCTTTACTAAAGTCCAGGTAGACAACATCCACAGCCTTCCCCTCATCCACTAAGCGGGTCACCTTGTCATAGAAGGAGATCAGGTTAGTCAAGCAGGACCTGCCTTTCATAAACCCCTGCTGACTGGGCCTGATCCCCTGGGTGTCCCGTACGTGCCGCTTGATGGCACTCAGGATGATCTGCTCCATGACCTTCCCCGGCACCGAGGTCAGGCTGACAGGCCTGTAGTTCCCCGGATCCTACTTCCAGCCCTTCTTGTAGATGGGCGTCACATTTGCTAACCTCCAGTCAACTGGGACCTCCCTGGTTATGATGGAAAATGGCTTGGTGAGCACTTCCACCAGCTCCCTCAGTACCCTTGGGTGGACCCCATCCAGCCCCACAGACTTGTGTGTGTCTAAGTGGTGTAGCAGGTCGCTAACCATTTCCCCTTGGATTACAGGGGCTTCATTCTGCTCCCCGTCCCTGTCTTCCAGCTCAGGGGGCTGGGTACCCCGAGAAGAAGTGGTCTGACTATTAAAAACTGAGGCAAAGAAGGCATTAAGTACCCAAGCCTTTTCCTCATCCTTTGTCACTATGTCTCCCCCCACATCCAATAAAGGATGGAGATTCTCCTTAGCCCTCCTTTTCTTGTGAATGTATTTGTAGAAATGTTTTTTATTGTCTTTTACAGCAGTAGCCTGATTAAGTTCTAGTTGGGCTTTGGCCCTTCTAATCCTCTCCCTGCATAACCTCACGACATCCTTGTAGTCCTCCTGAGTTGCCTGCCCCTTCTTCCAAAGGTCATAAACTCTCCTTTTTATCCTGAGTTCCAGCCAAAGCTCTCTGTTCAGCCAGGCCAGTCTTCTTCCTCACTGGCTCGTCTTTTGGCACATGGGGATGGCCTGCTCCTGCGCCTTTAAGACTTCCTTCTTGAAGAATGTCCAGCCTTCCTGGACTCCTTTGCCCTTCAGGACTTCCTCCCAAGGGACTCTATTAACCAGACTCCTAAACAGTCCAAAGTCTGCCTTTCTAAAGTCCGGGGTAGTGGTTTTGTTGACCCCTCTCCTTACTTCTCCAAGAATCGAGAACTCTATCATTTCATGATCACTGTGCCCAAGACAGCCTCCAACCATCACATCACCCACCAGGCCTTCTCTGTTCGCAAACAAGAGGTCCAGTGGGGCGCCTTCCCTAGTTGGCTCCCTCACTAAGCTGTGTCAGGAAGTTATCTTCCACACACACTCCAGGAACCTCCTAGACTGTTTCCTCTCCGCTGTATTGTATTTCCAGCAGGCATCTGGTAAGTTGAAGTCCCCCACAAGAACAAGGGCTAGAGACTGTGAGACTTCAGCCAACTGCTTGTAGAATACTTCATCCTCCTCTTCATCCTGGTTGGGTGGTCCATAACAGACTCCCACCAGGATATCTGCCTTGTTGGCCTTTCCCCTGATTCTTACCCATAAGCACTCAACCCTATCCTCACCATCATCAAGCTCTAGACAGTCAAAACAGTCCCTGACATACAGGGCTACCCCACCGCCTCTCCTTCCTTGCCTTTCCCTTCTGAAGGGTTTATAGCCATCTATTGTAGCACTCCAGTTGTGCGAGTCATCCCATCATGTTTCTGTGATGTCAACCATGTCATAGTTTCCCTGCTGCACAATGGCTTCCAGCCCCTCCTGTTTGTTGCCCATGCTGTGTGCACTGGTGTAGATGCACTTCAGTTGGGCTATTGATCCCACCACCTTTTTTGGGGGAGAAGCCCTAATTCCTACGTGACTGTTCTCAGGCACTTCCGTGGTTTCTAACACATCGATAACCCTTGTGTCTTTGCTGCCGCATGGATCTCCATCGCCTTCCTCCACTGAGATGGCAGACCGAAGGACCTTGCTAGCACACCATCCCTCAAACATTGACGTGTCACCCCCAGGCTTATCTCTAGTGAGCCTGGTTTTATCCCTTTCCCCCTTCCAATCTAGTTTAAAGCTCTTTCAATGAGCCCTGCTAACTCCTGTGCAAAGATCCTTTTCCCCCTTTGAGACAGGCATACCCCATCTGTTGCCAGCAGGCCTGGTGTCATGTGGACCGATCCATGATCAAAAAAATCCAAAATTCTGCCAGTGACACCAGGCTCGGAGCCAGGTATTGATATGCTGGCTGTTCCTGTTTCTTCCCTCATCATTTCCTGTAACTGGAAGGATAGAGGAGAACACTACTTGTGCTCCTGATCCCTTAATCAGTTGTCCCAAGGCCCTGAATTCTCTCTTTTGATTGCCCTCAGACTCCTTGTTGCAACTTCATTGCTGCTTACCTGAAAAATTAATAATGGGTAGTAATCTGAGGGCCATACCAGGGTAGAAATTTTTGTCTTCTCATCTTTAACCTGGGCCCCAGGGAGGCAGCAGACTTCCCTAAGAAGTGGGTCCGGTCTGCATATTGGGCCTTCTGTTCCCTTCAGAAGGGAGTCTTCTCCTCACAATGACCTGTCTTTTTTACTTTATGGAAGCAGTTTTGACGCAGGGCATAGGCTGACTTAACCTCGGCAACACCTCCAAGCTAGATGAATCATCGTCCTCATCACTGTTAGGTTCCACTCCCAGAGCCTTGTACCTATTATGCAAGGGTACCTGGGAAGGTGGGGCATTCACAGAGGAGACATGCCTTCTGCGCCAGGCAGGAACTTGTTGCCATTGCCCCCCATCCCTTAAGTCACTGTGTTCAACCAGGCAGAGAGAGGATAGGGAACCCTCCGTTTCATAAGTCCTGTCTGCCTGTTGGGCGTGTACCAGGGAAGGTAGGATGCAATTCCAGTGGTGTGTCTCGCTCTCCCTTCCTCTTCCCTTCCCCCCTCCCCCCCCCTCTCTTCCTCTTCCCTCTCTCCCCCTCCCCCCTCTCTCCCCCCCTCCCCCCTCCCCCTCCCATCTCTGAGGGAGATGGTGGAGGAGCAAGCCAAGCCACTTTCCATCATTTACCAGCAGTCCTGGTCAACCGGGAGGTCCCAGCTGACTGGAAGTTAGCTAATGTGACTCCCCTCTACAAGAAGGGTCAGAAGGAGGATCCGGGGAACTACAGTGACCCGCTTAGTGGATGAGGGAAAGGCCGTGGATGTTGTCTACCTGAACTTTAGTAAGGCCTTTGACATGGTCTCCCACAGCATTCTCCTGGAGAAGCTGGCTGCTCATGGCTTGGATAAGTGCACTCTCTGCTGGGTAAAAAACTGGCTGGACGGCCGAGCCCAGAGAGTGGTAGTGAATGGAGTCAAATCCAGTTGGCAACCAGTCACAAGTGGTGTTCCCCAGGGCTCAGTAGTGGGGCTGGTCCTGTTTAATATCTTTATCAATGATCTGGACGAGGGGATTTTGAGTGCACCCTCAGTAAGTTTGCAGACGACACCAAGTTGGGTGGGAGTGTTGATCTGCTGGAGAGTAGGAAGGCCCTACAGAGGGATCTGGACAGGCTGGACCGATGGGCCGGGGCCAACTGCATGAGATTCAAGAAGGCTAAGTGCCGGGTCCTGCACTTGGGTCACAACAACCCCATGCAACGCTACAGGCTTGGGGAAGAGTGGCTGGAGAGCTGCCTGGCGGAAAAGGACCTGGGGGTGTTGGTTGACAGCCGCCTGAACATGAGCCAGCAGTGTGCTCAGGTGGCCAAGAGGGCCAATGGCATCCTGGCTTGTATCAGGAATAGTGCGGCCAGCAGGACCAGGGAGGTGATAGTGCCCCTGAACTCGGCACTGGTGAGGCTGCACCTCGAATACTGTGTTCATTTTTGGGCCCCTCACTACAAGAAGGACATTGAGGTGCTGGAGCATGTCCAAAGAAGGGAAACGGAGTTGGTGAAGGGTCTAGAGCACAAGTCTTATGAGGAGTGGCTGAGGGACCTGGGTTTGTTTAGCCTGGAGAAAAGGAGGCTGAAGGGAGACCTTATTGCTCTCTACAGCTATCTGAAAGGAGGCTGTAGCAAGGTGGGGGTCGGTCTCTTCTCCCAAGTAACAGGTGACAGGACAAGAGGAAACGGCCTCAAGTTGTGCCAGGGCAGATTTAGGTTGGATATTAGGAAAAATTTCTTCACTGAAAGGGTAGTCAGGCACTGGAACAGGCTGCCTAGGGAAGTGGTTGAGTCTCCATCCCTGGAGGTATTTAAAAGACAGGTAGATGTGGTGCTTGAGGACATGGTGTAGTGGTGGACTTGGCAGTGTTAGGTTAACGGTCGGACTTGATGATCTTAAGGGTCTTTTCCAACCTAAATGATTCTATGATTCTATGATTCTATGTTCAAGGGTTACAGAAATAAGAAACTGCAAAATGGCCAGATATCACATTAGCGTATTCAAATCCATCCTACTCATGTAAAGCTATTCACCATAAGTGTGATTAGCTGCAGCAGACTTGCTAAGACTGTCAAAAACAATATCACTGTTGATGGTGTTGGAACAGGAGTAAATGGTTTAAAAGGAAAACAGAGCCACAAGAAATCCCAGGTCTTTAATGATGAAGCAAGCCGCCTCTTAGGAAAATTTTGATACATAGTTTCTGGGTGCTGATCCCATAAACTAAGTGATGCTTTAAGAGGACCAGTACAGTAGATGATATAAACTGGAAATGTGGCAGATTAGTTTGGTCATATGACCTGGCATTAACTGGCAATTCATTACAGCATTCTTCCATGTAACTTTTCTTTTCAAGTCATTTTCTTTTAACTTCCCTGTGTTTTCCGAAGTGTCTTCCTGATGATGAAATTAACATTAATTTTGCACCAGTGTTCTATATCTCTGATTTTTCATAGCTTTCAGTATGATGGAACAGAGATGCAATTCTTTCTACTTTCAGTTTCTCCACTTGGCCACTCTTCTGAAGCCAGTCAAGCTATATAAGTTCTGTCTGACCTCTTCTTGTATCTTTCTTCTTCAGAAAAGAACACCTGTCTCCTTCTATTGCATGTCTACGATCTTCCAAGATCTCTTATGATGAGGAAACTAAAATTTCACTGTCAAATAAATAAATACCATGTGAATGAATTCTGTTAGTCATATTACACTGATTCATATTAAAGTGCTTAACCTTGTGCTTGAAGGAAAGAACTATTTAAAGCGAGTTCTGAAAATATTCTGAATACTAATCAAGTTGTTCAGAAATCCTACCTCAGTGTTAGTTTGATGATATTAAGAATTAATGCTAATGTTAAATCCTATCCTATTTGCCAATAAGGGGGAAATCTCCAAATTGGGAACTCCATATATTTATTCCACAAGGCTCTGCTGAACTCAGGATACTGTGGCTCTGTATTATATGATTGAATCCATGGGTCTTCTGGCTAAATAGTGTCCAGTTCATCTCTCTGAATATCCAAAAGCAATCTAACCTACATCTTTCCCTGCAGGGGTTTGCCAGGTTTGTTCAGTTGCCCTTTCTCTGACACTGGAACATTCTTAGAATTGGGGAAACCCCAGCTTTAATGACAGCATCTGTGGAGAAGGACAAACCAGCTGTTTTGAGGGCCCGTAGATAATGTTTCAGATTTAAGAATATTCATGTGTGATCCCTCATGTGCTTTTAGAATGGCATTTTCTTGGCATTTCCTTTTTTTTTACTTCTGTCAGAATTGTACACTTGAGGTGATTAGACAATCATATCTTCTTTTTGTAGAAAACCTTTTTTGTCAATTTCAGACTAACACTTCCCCTTCCCTTTCCCTGCCAGTGGTGCAACAATAGTAGTATAATAACATGCAGTGTAAGTAAAAAATAGGCCAAAGATCTTTTTTTTTTCCTCTTTTCCATCTGTCTTTTCATCAATGATGACTTCACAAACAGGACAAGGAAATGATGTACAGCAGTCCTGATCTTGTAAAACAATGCACATGGTAAATGCATAGGAAGTGTCTACAGACAGCGCAGAAGCCACAAGACACAAGGAACTTGTGAAATTCAGTATTGGTACACGTGTATCAAGATGTTATATTTAAAAAATAAATTTTATACTGGGTTAAAGGAAGTACTATTTAAACAGAAGATGAAACACAGGTAATATATACTATTGTCAGAATAAGAAGAACCCTGGGAACTACTGACCTGTCAGCCTTACCTCTGTGCCTGGTAAGATCATGGAGCAGATCCTCCTGGAAGACATGTCAAGGCATATGGATGACAGAGAGATGAATGGAGACAGCCAACATGGCTTCACCAAGGTCAAAATCATGCCTGACTAATCTGGTGGCCTTCTACAATAGAGTGATTGTGTTGGTGGATAAGGGAAGAGCAACTGATGTCATATATCTTGACTTCTGCAAGGCCTTTGACATGGTCCCACACAACATCCTTGTTGCTAAACTGGAGAGATATGGGTTTGATGGATGCACTATTCGATGGATAAGGAATTGGCTGGATGGCCGCATCCAAAGAGTTGCAGTCAACGGCTCAGTGTCCAAATGGAGATCAGTAAGAAGCAGTGTCCCTCAGGGGTCCGTACTGTTCAATAACTTCATTAATGACATAGCTAGTGGGATTGAGCGCGCCCTCTGCAAGGTTGCGGACGACGCCAAGCTGAGCGGTGCAGCTGATACTCTAGAGGGAAGGGATGCCATCCAGGGGGGCCTTGACAGGCTTGAGGAGTGGGCCCATGCGATTCTCATGAAGTTCCACAAGGCCAAGTGCAAGGTCCTGCACCTGGGTCAGGACAATCCCCAATATCAGTACAGACTGGGTGATGAATGGGTTGAGAGCAGTCCTGCAGAGAAGGACTTGGGGGTACTGGTGAATGAAAAATTGGACATGAGCTGGCAGTGTGCGCTTGCAGGCCAGAAAGCCAATTGTATCCTGGGCTGCATGAAAAGAAGCATGGCCAGCAGGTTGAAGGAGGTGTTTCTCCCCCTCTACTCTGCTCTGGTGAGCCCCCACCTGGAGTACTGCATCCAGCTCTGGGACCCCCTTTGCAAGAAAGTCATGGACCTGTTAGCTGATCCCCCAGTGGTCAGGGACGCCTCCCCGGTTGACTGCTTACTCCAAGGATTGAATGAGTTTTGTATGTGTACTTTGAACTCAAGTTATGGTTAATGTGTTAAAATGACCCAATCTTTAGAGGATCTAGAATGTTAGTTAAAACAACCAGATCTGCAGAGGGTCCAGGTTAATATAAAGTTTTGATTGTAATGACAACTTTATTATGTCATCATTCTACCAAGGATCCCTAAAGAATCTGCCTGTCCCCATAGTGTTGGGTCACAAATATGTATGTCATAATCGAAAGATACTGATGAAAAATAAAGAACTCAGCAAAATAAAGACATTTTACCCATTGAAGGGTGATTAATAAACATGAAGTAAGTCGTGAGTGTATGCCTGATCTAGACAGGTGCACCACCCCTTCTTTCACATGGCGCTCTCACTCTCAGCTTGGTTGGTAAATCCACTAACTATTGTTTTATTTGATTGGATTAATCTGTTGGCTCTCGTGGGGCACTCATTCAACCTCTGGGTCGGGCTGAGACTATTAAGACCTGATGCTGTTCTTTCTAGCATGGGGTCCTTCTGGAGGGTCGGGGCTTATTTCTTGCATTTGTGCAATGGTCTGTCAGAGCACTTGTGAAAAAGGAGTTACTGCAGGTAGCCCCTGGTGTATTTGCATAAAAACTAAGAAAATGTCCCTTAGAAAATGATTGCTCCACAGAAAGAGATGCTAAGTGAACTGGTCTCTAAATGTGACTTTAGGCACTTCTGTCCATAACTTAGATCTTCTTTACATTTCCTCAGCTATCATCTCACAATGAAAGCAATGGAGTTTTATCTCGGTAAATTCTCAGGGTGCCTCAGCAGAGGCTCATCTGCATGCATACACAGCAGTAGACGGGCACTAAGCTCCTTTCTTACTCATATGGGGATGAACTTCTTTACCTACATCATTTTCAGGGCTTTAATTTGAGAGGTGTTCAAAGAATGTGCCTTTTGGATTAGTCATTATACAAAAATGGAGGAGAAAGTAACCTCACCTTCTTTCATTTTTACCCAATAGCTTCAAGATGGTCCTTCCTGAGGGGACCTGAATCAGTCTTCCAGGAGAGTGGCTAAATGTAAGATTATAAGGATAGGGAGCAAGAACAAGAATGTAGTTCACCTTCTCATTTAAGTGCCTCAAGCATAAGGCCTGGGATTCTAAACTGAAGACACAAAAGAGAGCAATTTGAAAAGAAAGGATCTCTATTTTCAGAGCCCTTCTATATGCTCTATAACTGATGATTCAAGGAATCTTCCGAGAGGAGAATGGGAAAGTCCTCTTACACGAAAGTTTGTATTTATATCTCCTGTCTGCCATGTACTCTGGCCATTAAGGAAGAGATAAAGTTCATGTTGGGAAGAACAGCCTTTTGTTTCCTATACTTTATGAGGAAGAGTTGTCTCCAGTGCTCAGATGTAGTGGAATATCTACAAAATTTAAAGATTCTCCCCACTAGGACTCTACTCTGATGGATGGGGCTTATCTGCATTGCTCAGCATTTCCACCTCTCTCTACTCAGGGGGCAACTCCATGTACATGTTCTTTGATGGCTAATTTGAAATTACTTCTAACTCACTATTTCATTTTTACCTGCATGTCACTGTTTTAACACCCCTTCAGTTTTGCTGGTACAGCTGTTTTCCAGGTCACAGTGGACTGTTAAATTCCCAATCATTCTAGTAACTAATTTACAACATGATTGCGCAGTTTCATTGGCATCCTAGACGAACCACTGAGTTGTGGTCATGTGCAAGTAAGTTCGATGCTTACTGAAGTAGCTGTTTGCCCACATTGGTATAGGTGGAAACATTTTACATAATGAAGTCATGCTCCTAAACAAGCACTCAGGAGCTATTTCTGAGTACTCTAAAAAAAAAGACTCACCAAGAGGTGAGTATTTGTGTGGTAGTAGTTATAAGAAAAGTATGTTTCTAAACTACTGAGAAATTTCTTCTTCAGAGCTGAATGGTATTTTCTTGCTTTCTTGGAAAGAATTTAGGTTGAACAACATAGCTTTAAAATACAGTTTCTCAGTGGTTCAAATCTCAAAGTACTAAGAGCAGAGGGTTCAGTTTCATAGAAACAATTATGGGCTGGAGAGTTAAGTGGATTTTCCTTTAAGCTACTGGTCAGATTTGACTGTCTTAATTAGGCTCTTTTCTAGCTTAAAAAATATATACCCCCCTTACTTCTCTTCTAAACAGTTAAAAGCAAAAAAACCCTATTACAGATTTCTGAACAGTGCTGGTAGTTCCTACTAGTAAGCGTCATGGACAGTTTCTATGGTAATGTAACTGGTAACTCAAAGCAGGTTATGATGTTTTACAGCACTGGTTAAATTAAAAGCAGTGTTTCAATAGGAGTTGCATCTGCTCAAAACAGATGTGTAATAGCTATAGCAAATCTGTATCAGGCATATTTGACTTTTTTCCCCTCTTTCTTTCCTTTTTTCTCTCCAGTCCCCTGTACACAATTATTCCACATTACTTGATATACCAATATAAAATTTTCTCATAGATGATATAGTTGTTTTTTTCTTTTTTTTTTTTTTTTCCTTTTCCCTTTTACCTGACTGCCTAGTTAGGATGAGTCAGGTGCTTACTATGGTGAAGTTAATAGCTCTGTGGCTGCATAAGGCCAAAATTGCTATTTCATTTTGTATTAAAAAATACTTTGTGGAATTTCATTGTTTGCTGTGGAAACCACATACTTCCTGTGAATCATTTAGGCAGGACTGTCCTGTCCCTTCCTCCATATGCATATTTGTTTTATAATGGTAAGGTAGGTCTGATTGATTGATAGAATGCATTTCCGTAGTGCTAGTGAAAATAGACATTTTTGCACTCATATAGTCATGAACTATGTTAGTAATATGCGGTCAATGGCTCTATGTCCAGGTGGAGACCAGTGACAAGTGGTGTCCCTCAAGGCTCTGTCTTGGGACCAGTGCTTTTCCATATCTTTATCAATGACATATAGACAGTGGGATAGAGTGCACCCTCAGCAAGTTTGCGGATGACACGAAGCTGAGTGATGCAGTTGACACACCTGAAGGACAGGATGCCATCCAGGGGGACCTGGACAAGCTTGAGAAGTGGGCCCATATGAACCAAATGAGGTTCAACAAGGACAAGTGTAAGGTCCTGCACCTGGGTTGAGGCAATCCCAGACATGAGTACAGACTGGGAGAAGAACTCATTGAGAGCAGCCACGCAGAGAAGGACTTGGGGGTCCTGGTGGACGAAAAGCTGGATATCAGCCAGCAATGTGCACTAGCAGCCCAGAAAGCCAACCGTATCCTGGGCTGCATCAGAAGAGGCGTGGCCAGCAGGTCGAGGGAGGTGATTCTCCCCCTCTACTCTGCCCTTGTGAAACCCCACCTGGAGTACTGCGTCCAGCTCTGGAGCCCTCAGCACAAGAAAGATGTGGACCTTTTAGAACGGATCCAGAGGAGGGCCGCTAAGATGATGAGAGGGCTGGAGCACCTCTGCTATGAGGACAGGCTGAGAGAGTTGGGGTTGTTCAGCCTGGAGAAGAGAAGGCTCCAGGGAGACCTTATAGTGTCCTTGCAATACTTAAAGGAGGCTTATATAAAAGAGGGGGAGACACTCTTTATAAGGGCAGATAGCGATAGGACAAGGGGGAACAGTTTCAAACTGAAAGAGGGGAGATTTAGATTAGATGTTAGGAGAAAATTCTTTACTCAGAGGGTGGTGAGGCACTGGAACAGGTTGCCCAGAGACGTACGGGACGGGGCCCTGAGCAACCTGGTCTAGTGGGTGGCATTCCTGCCCATGGCAGGGGGGTTGGAGTTAGATGATCTTTAAGGTCCCTTCCAGCCCAAGCCATTCTACGATTCTATGATTCTAATATGAACTCCTGTTGATGCATTTTGCTTCATAATTTGGAATATGATCGTTGCGATGGGTGAATACATTTTGGGCAGTTTCAAATGCTCTCTCTAATGTTACCGACAGTAGTAGAGAGAACTGTGGTTCCATCCCAATTAAAGAAAAAAATAAGATGTATCCATAGTTAGTGCTTTAAATTTACTTTGAGAAAGAAGTCTGAAAGATTCAAAGGGAAGGTACTACATGATGTCTTTGCATAGCATTCAGCAGAAAATACAAGGTTGCAGTTAACATATGCAGTAAATCAGGAGCAGCGAAGGGTGGTTTCCATAAAAAGACTACTTCTTAAAGCTTGTTTTTCCATCATGTAACTATTTGTAGTGCTTCAGAAGAATGTGTGAAAAGGCGTTCAGTTCTGCAAAAAAAATTACTGCAACATTAGCTCTGATATTCATAAGTTCTCATAGAAATCTCTCTCGCATTTTGTGTATCAATTTAGTCTTTCATTAGAGGAGACGTTCTGTTGAACAAAGGTGCTTTTCTGTGTGAAATGAAGTGATTAAGGAGCATTCTTTAATCAACTAAGATGCACAAAAAGGATCACAGATATCAATAAGGAGGATGTTACGTTACAACATTTATGATAAGTTTTCTGATGTCTAGTAGGAAACATGCTGAGTTATACCTCAGATCTGTGCTGCTGTTAGAGTAGTATTTAGTGGATTGAGCTTTTTTTGTAAAGTAAGCAAGTTTTTAATTCATTGTATATGTCATTTAAAAATACAATTCTCACAAGCAATAAAATACTTAAAATGATACAAATTTGTAGAGTCTGTTTAGGTTCAGCAACATTTTTAGGTGAATAAATAAGTGAACTCAGTTGTGTAGAGATAAGACAAGCAAACTTAATTTTTTTCTGAACTATTCAGGTCAGGCAGTAAGATGGGAGTAACAAATTATTGATGTGCAATTTCTATTTACCTACATTGCTACCTGTTAGTAGCAATTCTCTTTGACTTTAGAAGCTTTTAAAGATTGCATCTTAAAAAAGACACTATGTGGAACTTAAGGAATGTCCAATGAGAAAATACCTTGTAAGCATATATATCTCTTCCAAATGCTGTATAGAACTGCTAGTAAATGATGCCATTATAATAGGAAAAGAATCAGTCACTCTTCTAGCCTATTGAATAAACCAACAAAAATTAACCTTTCAAAATAAGATATATTTTAGCAGAAGAATCTGTATGAGTAAATATTCATATTTAAACAAAAATTTAAAATATAATATTTTATTGGGAATTTGCATACTGTAGTATCTGTAGAACACTTGAAATATTGTTTAAAATTTTAAATAATTGTGTAAATTTTAAACAATAAGTTTAAAATTTGAAACCCTCTCTCAGACCTCAGTGGTGTTTCTAAGGCTGCAATTACCTGCATGGGAACAAATGGCAAACTATTGATGTTGATGCATGCGTTGTAATGGCCCAACAAGGATTTATTTGTGAAAGTAATACCATTAACGCCCAAGACGTCTGTCTTGACACTGAACAAAATGTTTGTCATTTTGAAATACATCCCGATGAAACCCCTGAAACTGTACTTGTATATCTTGGAAACGGATGTGTTTGTATGAGAACCCTTTGTGATTTTTATATTCGTAGATAACATTACTGTAGATGCAAGTAATCACTCAAATATCTGTATTTGTAATTTTGCTGAAATTATGGGATGCGACTTTAACTATTCAGCTCCTGTCACATCCCACCAATTGTTACAATCTAACTATATATCGTATCAAGATTTATTACCTACCCCCATTGGAATGAATCTCAAATTGGTAAGGAAACTGTTGCAACATAATGACCTGTGTCAATTGCTAAAACGAATTCGGAACAAGGGACAAAGAACTCTGATTACCGTCCATCATGATGCAGAAGAGATACACCATGTCCTAGAAAGAGTGAAGAAAGATGGAGAACATCACTGGTGGGAAACTCTTTTGGAGTGGTCACCAACAGCAACTGGAATTTTGATTTTGATGCTGCATCCAACTGTAGTTTTGTCGATTTTGACCTTATTGTGTTTATTGCTTATAATCATTCTGTATATCAGAGTTTGGCAAAAGATGAAACAAATTACATCAATCCAGCATGTAAAACGTATACAATCAACTGATTTTGTATGTAACATGGTATATAACTAACATTAATTAGAACACTTAAACTGAACAGCTTATCAAATAATTGTACCCTTACCACTGATCTGCAATACACCATATATTTATGACATAGAGGCAAGAGGTAACTGTACTACCACTCTGTGAGTTGATAAAGTGGGCTGACCGTAGTCACGGGGTGGAGTGTGACAGATGCACTCGACCTCTTAACCAAACTAGCGGTAGTTTGGTACAGGCTCCAAAGGAGGTAAAGGCCTGAGCCATAACCAGGCCAAGAACTCCTCTGGTTCTGGTCTGTTCTCTGAGAACCCACAAAGGAACAGAGTGACACAGTGAGCATCGATGCATATGAGCTTGGAACACCAATCATGCAATTGACACATGAAGAGCAGGTGGCTTTTCCAAGACTCATTTATCAAGGAACAAAGTCGTGGGTACAAAGTCTCTCCTGCATACTTTTTCCATTGCATGTAATTTGACTACGAGCCAACCACTTTATTCCATAAATATGGCAGCCTAAGTGAGCCTTCTTTGAGCTCTCCCTGCTAGGCAGTGTGGCTGCATGGCGGTGATCTCCCCTTGAGCTGGGACACCTCTCAAGGTTGTTCCTCGAGGCAGAGAGACCTTTTACCAAAGTAGATCTTTGGTAAGTGACTGATAGCATGTTGAATTAATATTAATGAAACATTACTAATCCATGTAGCTATTAAATATTAATTACTATAAACGTTGTATAGATAATTCCATTAGACATAAACCATTGTCCAAGTCTGAGACTAAGATTGCACGTAACCACACCTAAGCTTCATCAGGAGTTTAGAAAGCAAGGGGATCCACTCTGAACCTTGTGACTCAACGGGAGGGTCTTCCTTACCCTTTTTGTCTCCGGTCTCTGTGTGAATCATTCTAACTCGATTCTAACTCAGTTTTCCTTTGCATGTTTCTTCCATGCAGTAATTAATAAGGTGAACCTTGCCATCAAACTTATTGAACCTTGGCAAACCACTATTAAACTTTGCTAAATTCCATCAAATTCATTGAACTCTGTCAAATTATTATTTTACCTCAGTAAAACATGTTGCTGCTTCTCTCTTTTGTGTGAGGTTCATTCCACTCTTTCTTACAGTCACGCCACCCTAGGATCACCTCTATCAAGTATCAGTTGCACGGGCATCTGGGAGGTGATTACTACAGTGTCTTCCCAACTGCAACGAGAGAAGATGCGAAAGAGATTACAATTCAGGGTTAGCATCCGCTTATATCTAGTGGCTCACCAACCAGGGTCAGGGAGTGGCTTGACCTCAACTGTGTAAATGCTTTACAATGCAGTCTGCAACCCCATCTGCTGATACAAAACAAAGCATAAAAATGGCAATAAACAAGATAATTACAAGAAGTACAGCCAAAATTTTTTGACAACTACCCTGAGATCTGGGAACCAAGAGGTAAGCCGTGACCACAACTTGCCAGTTCCCCAATTGGTATTTTTGGTTGCCACCTGATGCAAGGGCTTTAGTTGTTCCCAGGTTTTCTTAAGGTTGGTCTCAATGCGTCGATCTTGGTTGACACAGCCACCTTGCACAGCCAGCAAGTAGTCTAAGGCTAGATGCTTTTGAACAGTAGTCTGTGATACTTGAGTGACCTCTTGCTGCAGTGCTTGGATGGCATCAGTTGTTATGTTTTCTATATTTTCCAGCATAGCAGAGAGATTGATGATCACTTTCTCCAGCTCGGAGACTCCTAGCCAAGGAAGGAGGGCTCAGGGAAAATTAGTGAAATCTGAATCCTTGTTTTACAAAAGGGTTAATGCCATGCCGATGTTGCAGGGTGTTAGGGTAATTGCGGACATGGGTCGTGTCAAGGTTTTCTTCAACATTTATTCCAGGCACTATTTGTCCGAGTGTGCGGGTCCCCTCCAACCTCCATGGGAGGTTTTTCATGGCACGGTTGCCGACCAGCCAGTATAGGCTGGGTGCTCCTATTGTGCTGAGGTCACAGCAGCAAGTGGTACCTCTCAGGCAATTGTCAATATTGGCACGGTAGGTTTGCATGGTGTATGATGGACCCCGCCACATGGTTTGTAGTTGATTGGGGGATGGATCATAGCCTGTAAAGCTCTAGAGGATGTAGAAGTCAGATCTGTTCTTCACCAAGGTGGCAGTGGATAGTTGGTCTACTCTAAAGGCGGGACACGAGAAGGCTACATCTTTTACATCCTGCCAGGCAAATGACCAGGTGTGAAGGCTTGCCTGTCATGTGAGATCTTCCTTTCCTGAGTGGCCAAGGTTGCAATGCAGCCACACTAAAAGATGACTGTTCGAAAGGGAGAGAGACACAGAGACACAAGGGAATCTGCTACATTATTCCAGTGCACCAACCCCCCACAGTAAAGTACACACTGGTGACCTGAGATATGTCCGATGACAAGGGGTTGGGCGTGGGCTATACCCACAAGCTCCTGCTATCATTCTGCACTCCAGACTGGTCTCTGTCTGAATTCCCAATTATGCACTTCCCATTCTGCCACTCATTTGGTGGCCCCTGCCCAGACAGCTGTTGTGTTTTTACCCCAGCCAGCAACTAAGCACCACACAGCTGCTCGCTCACTCCCCCCACAATGGGATGGGGGAGAGAACTGGAAGGGTGAAAGTCAGAAAACTCGTGGGCTAAGAACAGTTTAATAATTGAAGTAAAATGAAATAGAATAGTAGTAATAGTAATAAAAATAATAATAATAAAAATAACAATAATATAATAATACAATAATAATATACAAAGCAAGTGATGATACACTATGCAATTGCTCACCACCCTCCAACCAATGCCCAGCCCATCCCCGAGCAGCAATCGCTGCCCCCCGGCCAACTCCCCCCAGTTTATATACTGAGCATGATGTCATATGGTATGGAATAGCCCTTTGGCCAGTGTGGGTCAGCTGTCCTGGCTGTGCCCCCTCCCAGCTTCTTGTGCACCAGGCACAGCATGGGAAGCTAAAAAGTCCTTGACTTTTAGTGTAAGCACTACTTAGCAACAAATAAAACATCAGTGTGTTATCAACATTGTCCTTATCCTAAATCCAAAACACAGCACTATACCAGCTACGAGGAAGAAAATTAACTCTATCCCAGCTGAAACCAGGACAGTATCCACCCCTTATTCCATACCATATACGTCATGCCCAGGTCTTACACTTTCCAATACATTCCAATTAATGACCACCACTTTTCCTGTCTTTTGAGATATATAAACACACACACACAGATATCATTTCCTTAGTCTATAGGCTATCCCTCTAAAATGTTTGTTGAGTTCATTTAGTCCATGACTTTGGGCTTCATCCATCATAACAGTCTTTCAGGGCAGGAGACATGGTGTGTGGTGTTGGATTGTTGCATGCTGAAGCCAGTTCTGGTTTCACCACCGCTGCACTTTTTGTTCGGTTTCCTCAGAGTTCATTCTTCATTAATTTGGGTGATTCTTACTGTAATACCATTGATATGGCACATAGTAATCATTGAAGTGATGACATCCAGTATTATATAGCAATTAACATCGTACAATTCAGTTCATTGGCTATTTTCACCCAAAATCAAATCCCCTTGAGGTACACATTGGACTTCCCCATCCTCCCGCATCACCCACCAAGTGCACCCAGGTCCTTGAGCAAAAGCAATCCCACGAATGGGTTTGCCTCTGGCTGAGGCAGGAATAACCCAGACTGTCTTCCCCAGCATATTTTTTATGTGCGCTACAGGGACTTTATGCCCTTCTACAGTGCGTAAAAGTTTTGATTGATTGGGCAGGGCCAGATGGATTGGCAGATCCCCTAGTGTTGACTAACCAGGTGGCCTTTGCGAAATGTGTATCCCAGTGTTTGAATGTCCCACCACCCATTGCTCTCAGTGTAGTCTTTAACAGTCCATTGTATCGTTCCATTTTCCCAGAGGCTGGTGCATGACAGGAAATGTTATACACCCACTCAATGCCATGGTCTTTGGCCCAGGTGTCTATGAGGTTGTTTCGGAAATGAGTCCCGTTGCCTGACTCAATTCTTTCTGGGGTGCCATGTCGCCATAGGACTTGCTTTTCAAGGCCCAGGATAGTGTTCCGGGTGGTGGCATGTTTCCAGCCATCTGGTGGTTGCTTCTATCGTTGTAAGCACATGGCGCTTGCCTTGACGGGTTTGTGGGAGTGTGATATAATCAATCTGCCAGGCCTCCCCATATTGATATTTCAGCCATCGTCCTCCATACCAGAGAGGCTTTAACTGCTTGTCTTGCGTGATTGCAGCGCATGTTTCGCATTCATGGATAACTTGTGCAATAGTGTCCATGGTCAAGTCCACCCCTTGATCACGAGCCCATCTATATGTTGCATCTCTTCCTTGATGGCCTGAGGTGTCATGGGCCCACTGAGCTAGAAATAATTCACCCTTATGTTGCCAGTCCAGATCCACTTGAGCCACTTCAATCTTAGCAGCCTGATCCACCTGATGATTGTTTTGATGTTCTTCAGTGGCCCGACTCTTGGGTACGTGAGCATCTACGTGACGTACTTTTACAACCAGGTTCTCTATCCGGGCAGCAATATCTTGCCACAATGCTTGTGTTTCCTTTTTGCTGGTTGGTGGAGACATGGCTGTTATTTTGTTGACCACATCCATTGGGATCTGATGATGCCCATCTTGCCATTTTATTCCTAAAAACTGGATCCCCTGTGCAGGCCCCTTGATCTTACTTTGTTTTATGGCAAAGCCAGCCTCCAGAAGGATTTGGACTATTTGCTTCCCTTCCTCAAAAACTTCTGCTGCTGTGTTGCCCCACACAATGATGTCATCAATGTATTGCAGGTGTTCTGGAGCCCCACCCTGTTCCAATGTAGTCTGGATCAGTCCATGGCAAATGGTGGGGCTGTGTTTCCACCCCTGGGGCAGTTGATTCCAGGTGTACTGGACGCCCCCCCAAGTGAAAGCAAACTGTAGCCTGCACTCCACTGCCAAAGGGATTGAGAAAAAGGCATTAGCGATATCAGTTGTGGCATAACACTTGGCTGCCTTTGACTCCAATTCGTATTGAAGTTCTAGCATGTCCGGCACGGCAGCGCTCAGTGGTGGCATGACTTCGTTCAGGCCCCGATAGTCTACTGTTAGTCTCCACTCTCCATTAGACTTTCGCACTGGCCACATGGGACTGTTAAAGAGTGAGTGAGTCTTGCTGATCCCTCCTTGGCTCTCCAGTCGACGAATCAACTTATGGATGGGAATCAGGGAGTCTCGGTTGGTGTGATATTGCCACTAGTGCACTGTTGTGGTAGCAATTGGTACCTGTTGTTCTTTGACCCTCAGCAACCCCACAATAGAAGGGTCCTTCGAGAGACCAGGCAGGGTAGACAGCTGTTTTTAATTTCCTCTGCCTCCAAGGCAGCTATACCAAAAGCCCACCGGTACCCTTTTGGATCCTTGAAATACCCTCTCCTGAGGTAGTCTATGCCAAGGATGCACGGGGCCTCTGGGCCAGTCACAATGGGATGCTTCTGCCACTCATTCCTGGTTAGGCTCACTTCAGCCTCCAATACAGTCAGCTGTTGGGATCCCCCTGTCACTCCAGAAATACTGATGGGTTCTGCCCCTTCATAGCTTGATGGCATGAGGGTACACTGTGCACCGGTGTCTACTAAAGCCTTATACTCCTGTGGGTCTGATGTGCCAGGCCATCGAATCCACACAGTCCAGTACACCCGATTGTCCCTTTCCTCCACCTGGCTGGAGGCAGGGCCCCTCTAGTCCTGGTCATAGCATTCATTACTCACTTCTTGTAAATGCGAGTCAAAAACCCCTTTATTAAGATCAGAAGCAAAATCAGCCCTTCTAGTCTGTCTGGGGAAGTGCTCACTGGAAACTGGAGCCGCAACTCTCCTGGGAGAACCACCTTTTGTAGTTGTTTTTCCTTGAAACTCATGTACTCGTGCCTCTAGGGTCAAGGTAGATTTTCCATCCCACTTCCTCATGTCCTCTCCGTGATCACACAGATAGATAAAACCACAGGGTGGCCTGTGGTGTGTACCCTCTATATCTTCTCTTTTGAACAGAGGGATGCTTACTCCTAATGGCTGAGATACTGGTCCGTACAGGTGAGGAGTAGGACACATCCTCTTTGAATCACTGGAACTCCCAGGATAATTTCTCAGCTAGCACATCAGGCAGTTTCTCCACAGATGAGACGCAGGCCTGTAGGGAGGAAGAGAGACTTTCTTTGTATTGTTGGAGTTGGCCAGCCATTTCATCCACCATTGGTCCCTCTTCATCTTTCCAGGTCATTACTGCCAAAGAGTTTGCATACGATGATGGTGCGCTCCGTACAAACTTCCGCCACATGGGTCGTGTGCATTGGACTTCGTCTGGATCTTTGGATAACTGCTCGCTGTCAAGGTCATTATAAATTACCTCCAGCACAGCTAATTCCCTCAGGTACTGGATACCTCTCTCCATGGTGGTTCACTTGCCTGGGTGACATATAACATCTTCCTTGAAGGGATACCTTTCCTTCACGCCTGACAGGAGTCGCCTCCAGAGGCTGAGGGCTTGTGCCCCTTTTCCAGTCACCTTGTCAATGCCCCCTTCCCTAGAAAGGGATCCCAGCTGCTTGGCTTCCCTACCCTCTAATTCCAGGCTACTGGCCCCATTATCCCAGCATCGGAGCAGCCAGGTGATGATGTGCTCGCCTGGACGACAACTGAAATCTTTTCGCATATCTCGCAGCTCACTCAGGGACAGGGATCGGGTGGTTACCATCTCATTTGTGGGTTCTGCCTCTTCCTCCTCCTGTTCTTGTGATGGCCCTGGTTCATCATCAGCCCTTACTAAACAAGTTGATTTTCTTGTGTATTTTTCTTCTGTATAAGGGCAACTGATACTGGCACAGGTTGGTTCTCTGGCGGAGCCGCAGCGCCTGTCACGGGGGCTGATGCAGCTGCAGTGCCTGTCATGGGGGCTGGCATAGCCACAGCACCTGTCGCCAGGGCTGACATAGCTGCAGTGTCTCTCGCCGGGGCTGGCGTAGCCGCAGTTCCTGTCACCAGGGCTGGCATAGCCACAGCGCCTGTCACAGGGGCTGGCGTAGCCACAGCGCCTGTCGCCAGGGCTGGCGTAGCTGCAGTGCCTGTCGTTTTGTTCTCAGATTCAGAGACATTCTTTTCCCCTTGAGGGTTCTGAATAGTGTTGAATAGGGCTCGGTAGGCATGGGCCAGGCCCCAGTACATTGCAGTGATTTGTGTCTCCCTAGAATTGCCAGGGTGACAACATACTTTTTCCAAATGTTCTACTAATTTTTCAGGATTCTGCAATTGTTCAGTGATGAAGTTCCAAAATACTGGAGGGGCCCACCGTCCTAGGCATTTGTCCATGCTCTCCCACACACCCTGCCACTCATAACTACCCAGCCTTGGAGCAGATCTCTGGATGATATTCTTAAGATGCTTATTAACCTTAGACAAAACTGAAACAATATTCCCAAGAACTACCAATGGATATATCTTAACTACCCAAGGATGTTCAAGATACTGAAAAGTTGTTGTAATGAAGGAGGAAACATCATAGAAGAAGGCAGCGAAGGTGCCATTCTGTATTTCCTCCATGAAAAGCCTCTCAGAGGAAGAGGTATAATTGCTAATTGTCTCCATGAGGTGGTACCTGAAGTACAGTAATGGCTTCAGTACAGAACCCAAATACCAGATAGCACTCAAGGTCAGTGTTTTAATAACAAATCTCCCAGGCAAAACATCACCAGTCACTGCAGAGCACAGCAAACTGCAAAACCCAACACCAATCTTTAACATGTACTGCAAAAACAAGAGCATGGTGCAGATCAGGTAGACTAATATCGAGAGCAGATGAATCAATATTATGACCAGCAACTGTTAACAGGTACAAATGCCTTTAATACACTCTGGTTAATCTGTTATTATCTCAAACCCTTTGTGCCCCACGTTGGGCGCCAAAAAGTACTGTCGTGGTTTAACCCTAGCCAGCAACTAAGTACCACACAGCTGCTCGCTCACTCCCCCCACCCCAGTGGGATGGGGGAGAGAACTGGAAGGGTGAAAATCAGAAAACTCGTGGGTTGAGATAAGAACAGTTTAATAATTGAAGTAAAATAAAATAGAATAGTAGTAATAGTAATAATGATAATATAATAATACAATAATAATATACAAAGCAAGTGATGATACACTATGCAATTGCTCACCACCCACTCACCAATGCCCAGCCCATCCCCAGGCAGCGATCGCTGCCCCCCAGCCAACTCCCTCCAGTTTATATACTGAGCATGACGTCATATGGTATGGAATAGCCCTTTGGCCAGTCTGGGTCAGTTGTCCTGGCTGTGCCCCCTCCCAGCTTCTTGTGCACCTGGCAGAGCATGGGAAGCTAAAAGTCCTTGACTAGTGTAAGCACTACTTAGCAACAACTAAAACATCAGTGTGTCATCGACGTTATTCTCATCTTAAATCCAAAACACAGCACTATACCAGCTACTAGTAAGAAAAATCATCTCTGTCCCAGCTGAAACCAGGACAACAGCAAAGGAATCAGTACAGATTTTTGAGGCCCCAGCTCAGGCAGCCAGCAATACTGCCAAGAGCTTTGCTTCCTGTGCAGTACCATCGATCTCTTCCTTAAGGGTCCAGCCAGTGGCTGATTAGATGGCCTCTGCCACCCCCTTCCATGTGGAAGCTTGTATCGGGTTTACGTGACAAGTTTTCAGTAGCAGGGGGCTACAGGGGTGACTTCTGTGAGAAGCTGCTAGAAGCTTCCCCTATGTCCAATAGAGCCAATGCCACCTGGCTCCAAGACGGACCCGCCGCTGGCCAAGGCTGAGCCAATGAGTGATGGTGGTAGCACCTTTGTCATAACATATTTAAGGGGAAAAAACTGCTGTGCAATAGCAGCTGGGAGAGAGGAGTCATAATATGTGAGAGAAACAACTCTGCAGACACCAAGGTCAGTGAAGAAGGAGGGGGAGGAGGTGCTCCAGGCGCCAGAACAAAGATTCCCCTGCAGCCCGTGGTGAAGACTATGGTGAAGCAGGCTGTCCCCCTGAGCAGTCTGTTCCTGAAGAACTGCAGCCCATGGGAAGGACCCACATTGGAGAAGGTCATGGAGGACTGTCCCTGTGGATGGGACCCCATGCTAGAGCAGGGGAAGAGAATGAGGAGGAAGGAGTGGCAGAAAGAACACGTAATGAACTGACCTCAACCCCCATTCCCCATCCCTCTGTGCCGCTTGGGGGGAAGGAGGTAGAGAATTTGGGAGTAAAGTTGAGCCTGTGAAGAAGGGAGGAGTGTGGGGAAGGTGTTTTAAGATTTGTTTTTATTTCTCATTACCCTACTCTGACTTTTGATTGGTAATAAATTAAGCTAATTTCCCCAAGTTGAGTCTGTTTTGCCCGTGACAGTAATTGCTGAGTGATCTCCCTACTTATCTCGTCCCATGAGCCTTTCGTCGTATTTTTCTCCCCTTGTCCAGTTGAGGAGGGGGAGTGATAGAGTGGCTTGGTGGGCACCCGGCATCCAGCCAAGGTCAACCCACAACAAAACTACACAGTGTGTGCTTCCTTTAGTGAACCATACTCTGCGCCATGTGGTGGGGTTCAGGATGAAGCTTGTGACAGGAGTGGCATCCATGATGGGTGAAGCAGGGGCACTAGAGAGGCTGGATTCACCCTCTCTCCAGGGAATGTGGACCTTGGTGAGGTGGCTAGACAGTGGGGACTTGCCTTCGGTCCAGTCATGATGGGCAATATACATAATGAGTTTATGCATGGTGCTGGAGTTTGCTGTGGCCTGGGGAATGGAGCCGGAGTCCCAAATGCCTCACAAAATTGGGATAGGGAGTCTAAGTTCCACTGGGTCGTTTTGAGTAATGTTGGCCATAGCCAAGAGTGTTGCATGGGTAGCAACGACCATTTCCTCACGTGGCATGTAGCGCTCTTGTGCCTTTTGCCAGTTTACTCCCAAATGTAATGGGTAGGTCTATGGGATCGCTAGGCTGGCGTTGCCACAGACTGAAGGAGAAACCATGGATCAGAAATGTTGACATGGAGACCAAAAGGAAGGCCAGAGCAGACAGGTCCCAGGGCTTGAAATTGTTCCACTGAGTAGACAGGCGTTCACAGGGTGTTCTTGTGCACCTCATTCCAGTGCCAGAGCAACCACTTTTTTAGGAGGTTGTACAAGAGTCTGGCTACTAATGCAAATGCGGGGACGCTAGAACCTGAGCGTTCCTAACAGGGCCCTAAGATCCTTTACCCCCTTAGGGAAGAGTAAGGCTTTGAGTTCGGATAAAGTTTGATAAGTACTGACTCACTGCCACCAGTCCAGTGATTTCCCAGAAATGCAACTTCCTGAGAAGGTCCTTGCCGCTTAGCCTCAGGAATGACAATACCAAGAGACTGCAAATGCATGGTCACGGTGTCCATGGCAGTTTGCACAGCATCACAGTATGGACTGCCAATAAGGATGTCGTTGATATATTGATACATGCACACCCCTACCAGAAGGGTTAGAGAAGCTAGTTCCTTAGCTAATATGGCATGTGCACTTGTAGGGCTATGGATAAATCCCTGGGGAAGGCGAGTGAATGTATATTGAACGTCTTTCCAGGTGAATGCAAACAGCTTGCAGTCCTTGGGCTGCAGGAGAATCATAAAAAAATATCTTTAACACCAAGGGCTCCCAGCCAAGGATGGGTTGTCCACTCAATGGCAAATTTCAGGCCCAAGATGGATGGGAAAGCTGAGCGAAGTGGTCAGTGACGGCATAGTAATCCATGGACAGCTGTCAGTCACCATTTGGTTTCTGAACAGGCCAAACGGGTGAGTTAAAAGGGGAGTTAAAAGCACTTCTTGCCTG
This sequence comes from Platalea leucorodia, assembly GCF_965183815.1. Lineage (NCBI taxonomy): Eukaryota > Metazoa > Chordata > Aves > Pelecaniformes > Threskiornithidae > Platalea > Platalea leucorodia. The sequence continues at coordinate 34,068,071 of NC_138859.1, forward strand.
AAGGTCCTTGAGGAGGGCAGTTACTGCCTTGGTGGCTGTGGGATCTATGCAGTACTGTTTCGTATGCACTAATGAAGTGGCTGGCAGAAGTGGTGCAGTTTGAAGGAGTTGCACCAAAGCATTTGGATCAGCTGGGATCCACTGGCCCCACGGGCCTTCTAGAGCATGGGTTTGCAGAAGGTCCATACTCAACAAATTGATAGGTCCCGGTGCCACAGCTGTATGGACATTGAGACCAGAGGGGGAAAAAAGAGTTTGACCTTATTAATGGGATATTGCATGGGAGTTTGGGAGATTCCCACCACGTGAACATGGTGACAGATACCCACCTACTAGTTTTCCAGCAGCGCCTTAGAGAGAGAGGAAGGAGGGGCTGAAGGAGTTAGCACTGGGGTGCTGGGAGGTGCTACAAGACTCACAGAGACCACCTGCCAATGGCCATTCAAAAGCTGTAACAAAACATTGTTTGGTAATTTATCAGTTTGTTAGGGGGTAAATCCCTTTTCCAGCAGGAGCTGCCAGAGGTGGCCCCTCTCTGTTTGGTCAGTGGAGGTGCCCCATCTTCTTCCCGGGTGAGGATTCCTCTGCATCTGACTGCTGGGCACAGAAGCCATTGCCATGGCATGTACTCTAGAAGCAGGGGTCTTATCAAAAACTGATCAATCATCCCCTCCCTTTCTGACAATTTCTGTCCATGTGGGGGATCTGCTGTCAGTAGCCTGTAGCTGCTGTAGCGCTACACCCAAGGGTGTCAGCTGGGAGGGTCACAGTTTTGGCCAGGTGGTGCTGTCACAATAGCAGATGGCTAAGTGTTCCATGGTAGTTTCAAACTGCTTGACCGTGGCCCATGATGCAGGTTTGCCTTCTCACTCATCACGGGGCAGAGCCCGCACCATGGCCAGGGTGGCATCCCACAGGGTGAAAACATTACCTGCCCCTGGGACCGGTTGCAACTGCACCCTGGGTCCAAAGGACAGGATGGTCACTTCCCCCTCATTGGGGTAAGTTAGAGCTGCCCCAGTGCACCAGAGCCTCCCAAGCCACTCCACTCAGCCTTTCCCTGTTTTTTTTTTTTTTTCAGCCCAGGCAGTATCTAGGCCACAACTCAGGAGGCCAATCAAGATGCCTTTGCCCTTACCCTGTTTGCAACAGCTGGCCTTATGCTAACATTCAAATTCATCCCTGATGGCCTGGGGGTTCATCCAATTATCTCGGACCCAATCCTCCACCCATTGGGGAGAGCTCCAATCTTGATCCTTTCCTAAAGCCTCCAGTAGTTGTCAGAAAGACTCCATCCTGTCTGTGGTGCCAATTAGTGTGGTCCAAACAGCAATGGAATCTGACAACATGTTATAAAAGAAAGCTTTATTGAGGCAATAAGAAAGATGAGCAGCAATGTGCACACGTGGTGACTCCCCAAATCACTGATAGCAAACACAGGATCATAGGTGATGCCATGGCTCCGGCGGACCTCCAGGGACATTTGATGTCCAGGTCACAGCAACAGCCAATCGCACAAATGCCTTTTGAATGTGGGTGAGAGTTGCACCACTCCTTGGTTCCACTGTGATTTGAGAGAATCATATCTTACATGATAGTAGTGTGCCCTACGCATCATCTCAGATGATGTGGGTGGCATCTTGCCTATGTGGCAACGCTGGCGAAGGGGCAGGATGCCTAGGAGGGAGAGAGGGTTGCCAGCAGCCCTGTGAAGGAGTGACAGACAGGGTCGATGAACAAAGGGCATGGGATGATTTGACAGGAAAGGAACACAAAATCAACAAAAATGGAGATTAAGCAGGGTCAACTCCAGCATTTGCATGTAAGTAAGGAAGTGACTACAAGGCACCATTATGGAGAAATTCCAAAAAACCTTTCTAGGGAGTCAACATGCTGGGGTGCCTCTCTGAAGTGCCTGTATGCTAATGCACGCAGTATGGGGAATAAGCACGAGGAGTCAGAGCTGCGTGTGCAGTTGCAGGGCTACGATCTTGTTGGGATCACGGAGATGTGGTGGGATGGCTCCCGTGACTGGAGTGTTGCAATGGCGGATACAGGCTCTTTAGGAAGAACAGGCTGGAAAGACAAGGAGGGCAAGTTTCCCTTTATGTGAGAGAGCAGCTCTGCCTGGGGATGGATGTTGAACCAACTGAGAGCTTATGGGTTAGGGTTTAAGAGAAGACAGGTAAGGGTGACATTGTAGTGGGTGTCTGCCACAGGCTGCCTGACCAGGAAGAACAAGTGGATGAGGCCCTCTACAGACAGATAGGAGCAGCCTCATGTTCAAAGGCCCTGGTCCTCATGGGGGGACTTCAACCACCCTGATATCTGCTGGAGGGACAACATAGCAGGGTATAAGCAATCTAGGAGGTTCCTGGAATGCATCAGCGATAACTTCCTTCTCCAAGTGACAGAGGAGCCAACGAGGAGAGGTTCTTTGCTGGACCTCCTACTGACCAACAAGGAGGGGCTTGTTGGGAATGTGGAGGTTGAAGGCAGCAGTGACCATGAGATGGTGGAGTTCAGGATCCTGAGGGAGGAGAGCAGAAAGCAAGCTCACAACCCTGGACTTCAGGAGAGCCGACTCTGGCCCTTTCAAAGATCTGCTTGGAAGAGTCCGGTGGGATAAGGCCCTGGAGGGAAGAGGGGGCCAAGAAAGCTAATATTCAAAGATCACCTCCTCCAAGCTCAGAAGTTGACCATCCCAACAAGCAGGAAGTCAGGCAAAAATACCAGGAGGCCTGCATGGATGAACAAGGAGCTCCTAGCCAAACTCAAGCAGAAAAAGGAAGCATACAGAAGGTGGAAACAAGGATGGGTAACCTGGGAGGAATACTGAGACATTGTCCGAGCATCCAGGGATGGATTGTTAAGAAAGTTAGGAAAGCTAAAGCCCAAACAGAATTGAATCTGGCCAGGGATGTCAAAGACAACCAGAAGGGCTTCTATAAGTACATAGGTGACAAAAGGAAGGCTATGGAAAATGTGGGCCCATTGCTGAATGAGATGGAGGACCTGGTGACACAGGGCATGGAAAAGGCTGAGGTGCTGAATGCCTTCTTTGCCTCAGTCTTTACTAGCAAGACTAGCCTTCAGGAATCCAGACTCAGGAGACCAGGGGGAAAGTCTGGATGAAGGAAGATGCCTCCTTGGTGGAAGAGGATTAGGTCAGAGAATACATAAACAAACTGGACATACATAAGTCCATGGGATGCACCCATGAGTGCTGAGGCAGCTGGCAGATGTCATTGCGAGGCCACTATTGATAATGTTTGATCAGTCATGGCGATTGGGAGAGGTGCCTGAGGACTGGAGGAAAGCAAATGTCACTCCTGTCTTCAAGAAGGGCAAGAAGGAGGACCCAGGGAACTACAGGTTAGTCAGCCTCACCTCGATCCCTTGCAAGGTGATGGAGCAGCTAATCCTGGAAACCATTTCCAGGCACATGAAGGACAAGAAAATCATCAGGAGTAGTCAGCATGGCTTCACCAAGGAGATGTCATGCTGGACCAACTTGAAACCTTCTACAATGAAATTAATGTCACGAAAATTTCGCAACTGGCCCGTGCCAACTGAGGAGAGGCTAGGACACAAAGTATAGAATTCCAAGAGTAATTCTTTATTCATGCACATGAGGTGTCCCATTCAAATTGGGGCACACCGAATGAGATTTTACACATGGTTTTTATACCTTCCAAGCGTTCAGGTGCAACATGATTTGACCAATCACTACTTAACACACATACACACTACCAGTTTGCAAAGCAACTATAATTCTATGGCATCATCATCCATCTGCTTCTTTCTTGATCTAGACATTCCTGGAGTCGGTCTTGCTACAGTTACTTATCTGTGATGTCAGATAATGGGAGGATTTCACAGAGGTGTTAGAGGGGCTAGGATGCTGGCATTATCTTGGCAGTCTAGGGGTGTCCTTTCTTCTTCTTGGATGGCTTTAACATTCTGAGAAACAAAGGTCCTTATCTTCAAGGTGGGAGCTGTCCTTCTCCTTGCAGTGAGCTGGGACACTTTAGTTATGCTGACTTAACCATGTTTATGCAGTATACAATGTAAAATATATATCTCTTAAGAAAGCTAATATGATTTCATGCTATTAACACTAACTGGTACAATAGTTAGGAAATGAGATTTTTCCTAGCATAGACGAGGGAAGAGAGGTGGATATTGTCTACCTGGACTTCAGTAAGGCCTTTGACACTGTCTCCCATAAGATCCTCATGGAGAAGCTGTTGGTGATCAGTGGTGCAAAGTCTAGTTGGAGGCCAGTAACTAGTGGTGTACCTCAGGGGTCAATCCTGGGTCCAGTCCTGTTCAGTATTTTCATTAATGACCTGGATGATGGAGCACAGTATATCCTCAGCAAGTTTGCTGATGACACAAAACTGGGAGGAGTGGCTGATACACCAGAGGGTGGTGATGCCATTCAGAGGGACAGGCTGTAGAAATGGGCTGACAGGAACTTCATGAAGTTCAACAAGGGGAAGTGTCAAGTCCTGCACCTGGGGAGGAACTGCCCCATGCACCGATAAATGCTGGGGGCCACCCAGCTGGAAAGCAGCTTTGCAGAAAAGGCCCTGGGGGTCCTGGTGGACACCAGGCTGAACATGAGCCAGCAATGTGCCCTTGCTGCAGAGAAGGCTAATGTTATCCTGGGCTGCATTAGACAAAGTATTGCCAGCAGGTTGAGGGAGGTGATCTTTTCCCTCTACTCAGCACTGGTGAGGCCACACCTGGATTCCTGTGTCCAGTTCTGGGCTCCTCAGTACAAGAGAGACATGGATATACTGGAGAGAGTCCAGCAAATGGCCACTAAGATGATTTGGGACTGTAGTCTCTCTCCTATGAGGAGAACTGGGACTTAGCCTAGAGAAGAGAAGGCTCAGGGGAGGATCTCATCAATGTATATAAATACCTGAAGAGAGGGTGCAAAGAGGACAGAGCCAGGCTCTTTTCAGTGGTGCCTAGTGACAGGACATGAGGCAATGGGCACAAAGTGAAACACAGGAGGTTCTGTATGAACATCAGGAAACACTTTTTTACTGTGAGGGTGACCAAGCACCAGCAGAGGTTACCCAGAGATGTTGTGGAGTCTCCCTCCTTGGAGATATTCAAAAGCCTTCTGGACATGGTCCTGGGTAACTGGCTCTAGGTGGCCCTGCTTGATGACCTCCAGAGGTCCCTTCCAACCTCAACTATTCTGTGATTCTGATTGTATAAAAATGTAATGGCCACTGCTTATGCTACTAAGATATGAGAATACAATCTATTCCATCCATGGAATGCTAAAACTGTGTACTTTCATAGAATCCTTTATGCCATATTATGGGTATATTTTTAATTTATATAACATGAACATACTGGTTAAAGTATCAATAGTGTAAAAACTGTCTGTAAGAAGTCTGCCACAGTATTGTCTAAACGTGAAAACAAGCAGGGCTGTGGAATTTCTGTTACATTAAACTATTCACTGCCTTCGAACATTTTGTATCTTGCAAAAAGCAAGTATCATTCTTTGACTGTATCTTGTTCCCAGAAGGCAGCCTATTTCTAGTGAAATTGAACACTTTCACAATTTGCTTTTTGTGTTTGTATAGCTCCAGTGAAAATGCATTGTCTAATTAAATTTGCCATTTGTGTGGAAAACATTGAAGTTAGCAGAGAAAATCATCAAGGATATCAGTAATGATTAAGGTATAAATGTTTAGAGAGAGAGATCAGGATTTCAGTAAAAATGTCACTACTACTTTTTGCAGTATGTTTTGATTTTCTCAGCTGGATTCATTGAAATCAGCCAGGTGCTTGAAATTGCATGATACTGCTTTTTTTTTTTTTTTTTTGACTGACTGAGCCATGAACTATGGAAAATCAGTGAAAGACTGTGACTCAGTTTCCAAGAGACTTTAGGTTTTTCTCCTTTTTTCTTTCCTTTCAGTTAGTCATGGGAAAACCATTTAACCACCAGAAGCATTCAACACTCTTTCTTGTGTACACTGTAGGCTGAATATTTTTAATTATTCCATACTTATAAATATAATCATCTAATGATATTTTCTAAATGAAAAGGTGGCCTATGTGATGTGCTGCCCTGTCTCTAACACCACAGGCTGTATTTTTTTAATGTACTGAGGACCACATTCCCTTAAAGATACAACCTTGTTTGATTTCTTCTCCCTACTGCCCTGATCTAAATAATTGGTTAAGCAACTTTTTATACTGTGGTTATAAGAGTATTTAATTGCTAGTAAACCATTTTACAAGGGAAAGTGCATGCTTTGGAATTAAGAGTTGCATTCCAGCACTTCAGAGAAGTGCAATGTACAAACCAAAGAAAATAATTTCTATAAATTGTAGGAATAAATGAGATGATTGTGTTTTACTTTGACGAGATGCAGCTGTGCCCTTGAGGCTTGTTACAGGTTTGCAGGAATGCAGCTGTGGCCTTGAGGTTTGTTACAAACAAGTTTGTGAAACTCAGAGGCAGAAAAATAAGGATGAGATTGGATACATCCCTGAAGGAGGAATTCGCGTGCACCAGCTTGAAGAACCAATAAGTAACGCTGAAGAGATGCGTGGACGAAAGACAGTAGCCAATGAAATGGGTTTTGCTTGCTCGTGAACACTAGATCATATTATAAAAGGGATAGATTGTAAAAATAAAGGGTCTTCGCTTGTCTTCGCCTGAACTCATATGCGGAGTCCGTGTCTCATTCCCTTCAATAAATAACCTTATCAGAGTGCTACCTACAGCTTTATTATAGTGTATTTGTATCTCTAGAAAACTGCTATCAAAAGACATAATCTCTCATTTCTGAAAATTTACCAAGATGTCTTCATTTAGCTACAGGTGACTTAGATATGGGTAATGAATTTTAAGTAAGTGTAGGATTCCTCAGATGTCTTTAATTCACCAAAACAAGCAGAGCTGGGTGCCAGTGCTGCACAGGCAACACCAGCATGCCCAAGTGTGTAAATCTAGCTGGTTATGTACTGTCTGGTACTCGTACACAGGAATTCTTGCACAGAAATACAGAACCCAACCACTACACAAATAGTAGAAAATCTATGAGAGTAATTATTAACAGCGGCATGATGTTGTCTTAGGGAAGAACCTCTTCTATGCCCTCACTGAACGAAGCACTTAAAAATTCCCATTAATTTAAGCATGACTAGAAATGTATCTGGCTTTTCAATAGGTTTATGAGTGTAATAGATCCCTCTCTAGAACTTTCTGGTTTGAAACAGCTATTGTTAGAAGCCTGACAAAGGAGGTACTCCCTCCCTAATGAGCTCCTTCCTCTAATGTTTGCTAGTTTATCTGCTATTAGATCAGGGCTGGTCACAAGTGGTGTTCCCCAGAGAGTGGTAGTGGGGCCAGTTCTGTTTAATATCTTTATCAATGATCTGGACGAGGGGATCGAGTGCACCCTCAGTAAGTTTGCAGACGACACCAAGTTGGGTGGGAGTGTTGATCTGCTGGAGGGTAGGAAGGCCCTACAGAAGGATCTGGACAGGCTGGATCGATGGGCCGAAGCCAATTGGATGAGGTTCAACAAGGCTAAGTGCCGGGTCCTGCACTTGGGTCACAACAACCCCATGCAACACTACAGGCTTGGGGAGGAGTGGCTGGAAAGCTGCCTGGCGGAAAAGGACCTGGGGATGCTGGTTGACAGCCGCCTGAACATGAGCCAGCAGTGTGCTCAGGTGGCCAAGAGGGCCAATGGCATTCTGGCTTGTATCAGGAATAGTGTGGTCAGCAAGACTAGGGAAGTGATTGTCCTCCTGTACTCGGCACTGGTGAGGCCACACCTCAAATACTGTGTTCATTTTTGGGCCCCTCACTACAAGAAGGACATTGAGGTGCTGGAGCATGTCCAAAGAAGGGCAATGAAGTTGGTGAAGGGTCTAGAGCACATGTCTTATGAGGAGTGGCTGAGGGAACTGGGGTTGTTTAGCCTAGAGAAAAGGAGGCTGAAGGGAGACCTTATTGCTCTCTACAACTACCTGAAAGGAGGTTGTAGTGAGGTGGGGGTCAGTTTCTTTTCCCAATTAACAAATGATAGGACAAGAGGAAATGGCCTCAAGTTGTGCCAGGGGAGGTTTAGATTGGATATTAGGAAAAACTTCTTCACCGAAAGGGTGGTCAAGCATTGGAACAGGCTGCCCAGGGAAGTAGTTGAGTCCCCATCAACCTTTGTGAAACCTTTGTGAAAATTAACTCTTACGTGTTGCCTCCCTGGGACAACCACCCTCACCTTTTTGAATGTTGAACTTTTTTTTGAATATTGAACTTGCTTGTCTTACGTGCGTACCTCTCAGGGAAGTAGAGGGTGAAACTTTTGTGAAAATTAACACTTACGTGTTGCCTCCCTGAGAAAACCACCCTCACTTGTTGAATACTAAACCTGCTTGAAGTGTGCTGTTGTAGAAAATGGGTGATGATAACACTATCCCTGTGGACAGGGAGGTGCTGTATAACTTTTTGGAAAAACATAATGCACGCCCTTCAGCACAAGGTATTGATTGGGCATGAGATAATTGGTATAATCTGTAGAGTATTACCGACCGAATCAGCGCCCTGCAAAAGGACGCTAAACTTCGGGCCGGAAAAGGAAAATCAATTATATGCGCCGTTTTGGGTGCCAGTTTAGTTGTAGCTGTGGAGGCAAGAGACCGGCAGCGTAGTGCCGAGTCTCAGACCATACAGTGCTTACAAGACCTTGTCCAATCTTTGCAAGGACAAATTGAAAACTTAAAAGAGCAATTAGAGCAGGAGAGAGCCCAGGCAGACTATCTGCAATCTGCTCTTAAAGATCCACTCCTCACGGGCGAGAGTGGTGACAGCCATTTGCCCCCCAAAAAAAATTGTATATCCTTGCGAGGAGTTAGAAGAGATGAAATTAAGATTAGACAAATTAGAGATGCCTCCTTACTCTCTCCGACCTTTGGTTAAAACTGAATTCACGTATGACAATGACCAGGATGACTCCCCTCAAATTACTACAAAAGAAGTGCCGTATACCACTACAGAATTAGCTAAATTAAAAAGGGAGTTTGGCCGTACCCCTAAGGAATCAGAAACAGAATATGTATGGAGGGTGTCATTGTCAGGTGGGGACCAAATATTACTAAGTGAAAAAGAAGCTGAAGGATATTGGGGGCCCGGAGTGTTTTTAACTACCGGTGATCACCGCGCTCCCTGGTCCCTAACCCAAAGGGCAGCTTACTGGGCTAGAGGCCTCAATCCCTTGGAACGAGGAGACCCTCTTGCTATCACAGGATCAATTGGTCAATTGGTAGAAAATATACAGAAAGCGGCGTGTTTGCAAATGATGTATGATCGTGAGCTAAAGCTCAAACAGGAGTCCCCGATGATGATGCCGGTGGACCCTGAACGAATGACCCCCCTGATAAGGGGCCTCCCTGAATCTTTAAAACCTCTGGGCATACAATTACAAAGTACAATTAACGCAATGTCCCAGGGCGAAAAGGTCTCAACTGCACTAGCTGGACTGGCGACTTCTGATCGCAGGAACCAAAATTTTAAAGTATGGACTTGGGGTGAGGTTGCTCAAGAATTAATCAATTACGGGCGAAAATATGGCCCAATTAGCACCCCGTCCCCAAAATCAGACCTGAAGGGTTTAAGTCGTACTGAAATAAAGCCTCCCTCACATCTTGAAAATGAAAAAAGAGTGTCCTTCGTTAAACTTTCTGGCGGAAGAAACATCTCAAACAAGCGTGTTAGCTTATGGACCATAGGGTGTCAGAAAGGTGTTCCTCGAGATCTTATGGACGGGTTACCAACTGATAGGCTTGAAAAATTAGTTTTAGAGTGGCCAGAAAAGCCAGCAGCCAAAGTAAAAATGTTTGAGAGTCCGGTTCCTAGTGCACCCCCGCCCCTAATCAATTTGACTGACTCGACTGCCCTGCAAAAGTTGACGGGAAACTAATTCCTTCGCCCCTTTGTAGTGAGCGGGGGTGCGAAGGGTGGGTGTATATTAGACAGCTCACTATAGGTCATCGAGGTGATTTATTAATCTCCTGCCTTGTAGGATTTAGACGAGTACCCATTACATTTTTAGTGGATACTGGTGCTCAAATTTCAGCCATCAAGACAGAAGATGCAGCGCGCGGAGGTATATCATTGTCTAAGCGACGTTTGTTTGTGGCAGATGCGTTCGGTAATGTTCAAGCACAGGCACTGGCTACGGTCAATTTACAGCTACCAGGGGAGGAGACAGCCACTCCAGTGGAAATGGTTGTGGGGCCGCTCCCGCTTAATCTTTTAGGGCTTGATGTCCTGAAGGGTAAAGTGTGGACAGACAATAAAGGGGGAAGCTGGTCTTTTGGTGTGCCACTGATAAATATAGGGCTTTTACAAGCTGCACCTTTACTTCCCCCTTCAAGATTAACAAATGTTAAACCCTATCCCTTGCCCCTGGGGGCACGAGAGGGGATTTCCCCAGTACTGGAGGAATTAAAGGAACAGGGGGTTGTAGTTTCTACTCACTCTCCCTTTAATTCTCCTGTATGGCATGTCCGAAAACCAAATGGGAAGTGGAGACTAGCAGTCGATTACCGAAGGCTCAATGCAAACACGGGCCCGTTAACAGCTGCTGTACCAAACATTGCCGAACTCATAGCCACTATTCAAGAACAAGCACATCCTATTATGGCAACTATTGATGTTAAAGATATGTTCTTTATGGTCCCTCTGCAACCGCAGGACCAAGATCGTTTTGCTTTTACCTGGGAGGGGCAACAGTTTACTTTTACAGGGCTCCCTCAAGGATATAAACATTCCCCCACCTTAGCCCACCACGCTTTAGCACGAGAATTAGAACTAATCCCATCACAGGAAGGGGTTAAAGTTTATCAGTACATCGATGATATGCTAATTGCAGGGAGTCAAACAGAAAAGGTCCAGACAACACAGGATAACATTATCACTCATTTAGAAAGCCTAGGGTTAAAGATCCCGCCTGAGAAAATTCAGACTCCTGCAAATAAAGTTAAATTTCTAGGGATTTGGTGGAAAGGAGGAATGACATGTATTCCTCAGGATACCCTCTCCACACTAGATCAGATAAAAATGCCCGAGTCAAAGAAGGAATTGCAGTATGTGCTAGGAATACTTGTATTTTGGAGAAAACACATTCCAAACTTTTCTATTACATGCTGGCAAATCAGCAAAAGAATGGAAAAGACCTTTTGCTAATGGCCATCGAGCCTTAAAGGGTCACTACTGGGTGTGTGGTCACCATGCATACAAAGTGTTACCAGCAAAGTGGTCTGGAATATGTTATGTTGGAATAATTCGTCCCCTGTTCTTTCTGCTTCCCAAGAATGATGATAATAATTTGGGTGTTAAGTTGTATGATGATCTTACACGAAGCAAACGATCTATTAATACCGCTATAGCAGGTGGTAGTAGCCAATCGTGGGGAAAGGATGAGTGGCCCCCAGAACGAATTATCCAACACTATGGGCCTGCCACCTGGAACCCCAATGAAGTGATTAACGGTGCTCGAGAACCTGTTTATAATTTAAATCGCATTATTCGACTACAAGCCATTTTAGAAATTATTACCAATGAAACCTCTCGTGCCTTGGACCTATTGGCAGATCAAACCACACAAATGCGAATGGCAATTTTGCAACATCGCATGGTTCTCGACTACCTGCTAGCTGAAGAAGGAGGTGTTTGTGGTAAATTAAATGATTCTAATTGCTGTTTAAAAATTGACGATAACGGTCAAGTTGTTAAACGAATAACCTCTGGAATAAGAAAATTAGCCCATGTTCCTGTTCAGACCTGGAAAGGTTGGGAATTTGATCCCTTTTCATGGCTTCCAGGTACCCCTTGGGTTAAGCGTATCTTGTTCTATATGTTGTGTGGATTAGCAATGCTATTATTTTTACCATGTATCATTCCATGTTTTGTTCAATTAATTCAACATGTTGTGACTAACATGCAATTTGTTGCTGCCCCATCACCAGACAGTGTTAAGTATATCCGTGCAGTGTACCAACCAAAACCTTTAGTTGTAAAAATTGTGTAAACAAATGCTCTCTTCTTACCTTACTATCCTCTCCCTCTATCACCACCATGGGCCATGAAGGCAGAGATCTGCGAGTCAAGACAGCAATCTTTGAGCCACGGGGTGGTGTAAGAGACTGAAGTGTTAAGAACAATTGTCTCAAAGCTTGCTTGTGTGTGTTTATCTGATAAGACCAGACAGCAGACCACTCTTTTGTCTGACAAGACCCGAGGGCAGACCACTCTTTGGCTTATCAAGTACCACCATCTGGCAAGGAAGCCTGTGCAAACTTGCTGAAGCAGCAGGCCATTCTTTGGCTTATCGGGCACCACCAAGAATAGGACACCAACTGGTATCTGGTCAGGCCGCTTGCCCCACCAGTAGATGTGCATGTGTTGGGTACATGATGTTGCCCTGGGTAACCAAACGGAAACGAGAGGGCAAACTCCCTCTCCAACACCAGATAAAAGACGGCACAACGAAACCTGAGTGTGGCCATCCACCACCGAAAAACTGAAGACAGGACCAACGGGACGCCGCTGGATCCATGGTGGTGACTATTCTTTGCTTCTCTCTCTCTGGATGCTTGCTTAATTTCCTCCTAATATTTCCTGCCTTTCCTATCGCTTTACTCTTTTATATTTACCCAATAAAACGTCTGATTGGCGGCATATGACCTCGTTTGTGTCTTAATTTCGCCCTTGGGATCATTACAAACCTTCCCCGAGCCTGACAATCAGATCGGGACTTAACAGTCATCTAGTCCAATCCCCCTGCAAAGAGCGGGGACATCTTCAACTAGATCAGGTTGCTCAAAGCCTGTCCAACCCAACTTTGAACACTTCCAATGATGGGGCATCTACAACCTCTCTGGGCAATCTGTTCCAGTGTTTCACCACCTTCATCGTAAAACGTTTTTTCCTTATATCTAGTCTGAATGGTTTAAAACCATTACCCCCTGTCCTATCGCTACAGGCCCTATTAAAATGTCTCATAGAATCATAGAATCATAGAATACCAGGTTGGAAGGGACCTCAAGGATCATCTGGTCCAACCTTTCTAGGCAACAGCACAGTCTAGATGAGATGGCCCAGCACCATGTCCAGCTGAGTCTTAAACGTGTTCAGCGTAGCAGAGTCAACCACTTCCCTGGGGAGATTATTCCAATGGTTGACTGTTCTCATTGTGAGAAATTTTCCTCTTGTGTCCAATCGGAATCTCCCTAAGAGTAACTTGTACCCGTTACCCCTTGTCCTCACCATGTGACTCCTTGTAAAAAGGGAGTCTCCATCTTCTTTGTAGCTCCCCTTTAAGTACTGGTACATGGTGATGAGATCACCTCTAAGCCTCCTTTTCTCAAGGCTGAACAAACCCAGCTCTCTCAGCCTATCCTCATATGGCAGGCTTCCCAGACCCTTGATCATCTTGGTGGCCCTTCTCTGGCCCCCCTCCAGCCTGTCCACATCTTTTTTGTATAGCGGGGACCAGAACTGTACACAGTATTCCAGGTGTGGCCTGACAAGCACCGAGTAGAGAGGGATAATGACTTCTTTATCTCTGCTGGTGATGCCCTTTTTGATGCAACCCAGCATCCTATTGGCCTTCTTGGCCGCAGCAGCACACTGTTCACTCATATTGAGCTTCCTGTCTGCCAGGACCCCCAGGTCCCTTTCCACGGAGCTGCTCTTCAGGCAGGTGGATCCCAGCCTGTGCTGCACTCCTGGATTATGTTTTCCCAGGTGCAAGACCTTACACTTGTCCTTGTTAAACTTCATAAGGTTCTTGTTAGCCCACTCTTCTGGCCTATCCAGATCTTCCTGCAGGGTGGCTCTCCCTTCCAGAGTGTCTACTTCCCCACTCAGTTTGGTGTCATCTGCAAACTTCATCAGGCTACACTTGATCCCATTATCCAGATCACTTATGAAGATATTGAATAGCATTGGGCCCAATATCGATCCCTGGGGGACCCCACTTGTGATGGGTTGCCAGTTTGAAAAAGAGCTATTTACCACCACCCTTTGGGTGCGGCCCGCCAGCCAATTCCTCACCCACTGCACAGACCACTTGTCTAGGCCATAACACATCAATTTCTCCAGGTGAAGGCTGTGGGGAACCATATCAAAAGCCTTGGAGAAGTCTAGGTAGACAACGTCGACTGCTCGCCCCACGTCAACCAAGCAGGTCACTTTATCATAGAAGGCCACCAGATTTCTCAGGCACGATCTGCCCTTGGTGAAGCCGTGTTGGCTTTTCCCAATCACGTGCTTTATTTGACTCGTGATGGCCCCCAGGAGGATCCGTTCCATAACTTTCCCGGGGACTGAAGTAAAATGAGGGGCCTATAATTACCCGGATCCTCCCTTGAGCCCTTCTTGTAGATAGGGGTAACATTCGCCTTCCTCCAGTCCTCTGGGACATCCCCTGATCTCCACGACTTCTCAAAGATTATAGAGAGTGGCCCCGCAATGACATCAGCCAGCTCTCTCAACACCCTCGGGTGGATGGCATCAGGGCCCATCGATTTGTAGGGGTCAAGCTCCTGTAATAATTCACATACTAACTCCTCCTTCACTGATGGTGGGTCTATGTTTGGATCAACCTGGGTTTTCGTTCCCAACGCCTGGGATCCAACAGTGTTGGTAAAGACAGAGGTGAAGAAAGTGTTGAGAACCTCTGCCTTTTCAGCACTGTTGGTGACTGATTCACCTCTACTGTTTAACAGTGGGCCTATGTTTTCCTTCTGTTTCCGCTTGCAACTTACATACCTGAAGAACCCTTTCTTGTGATTTTTGACATCTCTGGCCAGTTCCAATTCAAGCTGAGCTTTTGCTTTTCTAACTGCATCTCTGCACACTCTGGCAATGCCCTTGTAGTTCTCAGTGGATAATCTTCCACTTCTCCATCTCTGGTACGCATCTCTCTTGGTTTTAAGCAGATCCAGGAGCTCATGGTTGAGCCAAGGGGGCCTCTTGCTCCGCTTCCTTCCCTTTCTTTTATAGGGGATAAACTGGTTTTGTGCTTCCAAGAGAGCATTCTTGAAGAACTCCCAGCACTCGCTGGCTCCTTTATCCTCCCTGCAAGCTTCCCACGGAATCCCTCCCAACTGAGCTCTGAGAGAGCTGAAGTTTGCTCTTCTAAAATCTAGAACCCTTGTCTTGGTGCTAACCTTCAGCATGCTCAGCCGGATCCCGAACTCCACAATATTGTGATCACTGCAGCCAAGGTTGTTACTGACCGAGATATTACAAAGCAGGTTTTCTTGGTTTGTGAATAGCAGGTCCAGCAGTGCCTCCTTCCTGGTTAGCTCATCTAACATTTGTAAGAGGAAACAGTCCTCTACGCATTCCAGGAACTTGATGGATGACATGCAAGCTGCTGTATTGTTCTTCCAGCAAATGTCTGGGTAGTTGAAGTCACCCATGTCTGTCCCCATCTGTCTTATAAGCCCTTTTTGAAAGGCTGCAATAAGGTCTCCCCAGAGCCATCTCTTCTCCAGGCTGAACAACCCCAACTCTCTCAGACTTTCTTCAGAGGAGAGTTATTCCAGCCTTCTGATGATTTTTGTGGCCCTCCTCTGGACCTGCTCTAACAGGTCCATGTCTTCCTTGTACTGTGGACCCCAGAGCTGGATGCAGTACTCCAGGTGGGCTCTCATGAGAGCGGAGCAGAGGGGGAGAATCACCTCCCTCGACCTGCTGGCCATGCTTCTTTTGATGCAGCCCAGGATACAGTTGACTTTATGGGCTGGAAGCGCACATTGGCTGGTTCATGTCCAGCTTTTTGTCTGTCAGTACCCCCAAGTCCTTCTCTGCCAGACTGCTCTCAATCCCTTCATCACCCAGCCTGTATTGATACCGGGGATTGCCCTGACCCAGGTGCAGGACCTTGCGCTTGTCCTTGTTGAACCTCATGAGGTTCATATGGGCCCACTTCTCGAGCTTGTCCAGGTCCCTCTGGATGGCATCCCATCCCTCAGGCATGTCAACCACACCACTCAGCTTAGTGTCATCTGTAAACTTGCTGAGGGTGCACTCAATCCTGCTGTCTATGATGTCATTGATGAAGATATTGAACAGCACTTGCCCCAGAACAGACCCCTGAGGGACACCACTCGTCACTGTTCTCCATCCGGACATTGAGCTGTTGACCACTACTACCCTCTGGATGCGACCATCCAGCCAATTCCTTATCCACTGAATAATCCATCCCTTTGGTCAAGTTCCGTCAGCTGTCCTGGCTGTGCCCCTCCCAGCCTCTTGCCCACCCCTAGCCTACTTGATGGGGGGGGTGGGGGCAGAGTGGGAAACAGAGAAGGCCTTGATGCTGCTGTGCAAACACTGTTCAGCAATATCCAAAACACTGGTGTGTTATCAGCACTGTATTAGTTACCAGTCTAAAACACAGCACCATACAGGTTGCTATGAAGAAAATGAACTCCATCCTAGTCAACCTCATTGACCACCATCCTACTTCCTGTCCTTTAATATATATACTGATATCATTCCTGTAGTATGTAGGTCGCTCCCATCAAATGTCCATGAAATGTTCATTGAGTTAATCTAGTCCATGTGTCGAGGACTGTTATGGAACCAGAATTGTCTCGACATTGCCGTTCTACTGCCATCTTCTGGTTTCGACATCCAGCCCCCGACGAAACCACCACAGGATGCCCGTGCAGAGACCAGGACACAAAAGGCAGGACCATGAACTGCACGCACGCCTGCACAGAGACCAGGGTGCGAAAGGCAGAGGCCAGGACGCGAAAGGCGGGGCCATGAACTGCACGCACGCCGGCGCAGACACCAGGGCGCAAAAAGCAGAAGCGCAAACTGCATATACGCAGACCCGTTCTGCGCATGTGCATGGCCCTATAAAAGGACCGCATGCGCCTTTTGAGGTCCTCTTTTCCTTCTCGTCCTACCCCGCGCACTCCTTGGAAGCTGCTCCTGCGGACACAGAGGCTGGATCGACGGGACAACGCCGGACTCGGAGTGGCGGTAGCTAGTTCCCCTACGTGGCTCTCTTCTCACCCACCTGAACACGTTCTTTCTCTCTTTTTTCTCACTCTCTCTCTCTTTTTCCCCCCTGTTTCCCTACCCCGTCCTCACCCCTTCGTTCACCAAAATAAAGTCAAAAGGTTGTACGGCATTTGACCTCGTTTGCGTCTTAATCTCGTCCTTGGGATCATATCAAAACCTCCCCCGACTTTGGATCGGGACACCATGACTTGGGTTTCATCTGTACGGTGGTTGTTTAGGACAAGAGGGGTGACATGTTGTGATGAGTTACTGGGTGCCAAAGTTATCTCAGGATAAGTAGCTGCTGCACTTGCCCAATTTCTTGTGAGGCTCATCCTCTGTTGGTTTGGATAGTTCCTGCTGTAATATGTCCTACAATATACGATTCAAATCATGGGTTATTTTCACCCGAGGTTAAATTTCCTTGAGGTACGCATCAGATTTCCCCCTTCTCCTGCATTATCCACCAATTGTACCCAGGTCCTTGAGTGAAAGTAATCCCACAAATGGGTTTGCCATTTCCCAAGGGAGAAGCAACCCACGCTGTCTTTCCCAGCCAGTTCCTTATGCACACTATGGGGAACCTTAACTCCTTCTACAGTACATAGAGTTTTTGTTTGGGCAAGGCCAGGTCGAATAGCAGATCCTCTGGTGTTAACCAGCCAAGTGGCTTCTGCTAAATTTGCATCCCAGTACTTGAATGTCCCATCAACCATCGCTCTTAGAATAGAATAGAATAGAGTAGAATATTTCAGTTGGAAGGGACCTACAATGATCATCTAGTCCAACTGCCTGACCAATTCAGGGCTGACCAAAAGTTAAAGCATGTTATTGAGGGCATTGTCCAAATGCCTCTTAAACACTGACAGCCTGTAGCCCTCCATCCCAGCACTCCAGTCATGGGACTCATTCCACCAAGTCTCACTAATACCAATGATATCGTAGCTCTGGGAACTGACCAACGCTTCCAGTTCATCCTGTTTGTTTCTCATACTGTGTGCATTGGTATACAAGCATTTCAGATACGCTCCTGAGCTCTCTGTGCTCCCAGGAGCAGTGTAAATGTTCCCACTAGCATTGCCACCCTCAGGAGATGCCATGCCAGCCTTTGGCTTACCTACTGCAATCCTGTTGGTATCTCCTTCCCCCATCGATTCTAGTTTAAAGCTCTCTCGATCAGTCCTGCCAGCTTATGCCCAAAGATGTGTTTCCCCATCAAGACAGGTGGATCCCATCAGGCCCCAGCATATCTTGTGTCTCAAAGGCTCTTCCATGGTTAAAAACCCCAAAGTTTTGGTGGAGGCACCAGTCCTGTAGCCAGGTATTGATATCCTGGGCATGCCTATTTCTTCCAAACTCTCCTCCCATTACTAGGAGGATTGAGGAAAACACTACCTGTGCTCCTGAATTTTTTAGCATTCTTCCCAGGGCTCTGAAATCTCTTTTGATTGACCTCAGACTTTTTGTTGTGGCATCATTAGTACCCACATGAAAGAGCAGGAATGGCTAGTAGTCTGAAGGTTGTACTAGGCTCTTCAGTCTTGTGGTGACGTCCCTAATTCAGGCCCCAGGGAGGCAGCCAACTTCCCTGAAAAGAGGGTCCAGTCTGCAATTGAGTGCTTCCGTTCTGCACAGGAGGAAATCACCAATGACCATAACTCGCTGTTGTTTCTTCTCGGCACTGGTCTTAATGCAGGTTTTGTTGCAAGTATATTCTTTAATAGTCTATTGTATTGTTCAGTCTTTCTGGAGGCTGGTGTATGATAGGGGATGTGATGCATCCACTGCCATGTTCCTTGGCCCAGGTGTTTATGAGGTTGTTTTGGAAATGAGTCCCCTTGTCTGACTCGATTCTTTCCGGGATGCTGTATTGCCACAGACGAAAAATTGGATACGAGCTGGCAGTGTGCGCTTGCAGGCCAGAAAGCCAATCGAATCCTGGGCCGCGTAAACGGGAGCGTGGCCAGCAGGTCGAGGGAGGTGATTCTCCCCCTCTACTCCGCTCTCGTGAGAGCCCACCTGGAGTCCTGCGCCCAGCTCTGGGGTCCCCAGTACAAGACAGACGTGGACCTGTTAGAGCGGGTCCAGAGGAGGGCCACGAAAATGGTCAGAGGGCTGGAACACCTCTCCTATGACGAAAGGCTGAGGAGAAGAGAAGGCTCCGGGGAGACCTTATTGCGGCCTTTCAATACTTGAAGGGGGTTTATAAGAAAGATGCAGAGAGACTTTTTTACCAGGGCCTGTAGCGACAGGACAAGGGGTAACAGTTTTAAACAACTGAAAGAGGGTAGGTTTCGGTTGGAAATAAGGAAGAATATTTTTTACGACGAGGGTGGTGAGACACTGGAAAACAGGTTGCCCAGAGAAGCTGTGGATGCCCCATAGTTGGAAGTGTTCAAGGTCAGGTTGGACGGTGCTTTGAGCAACCTGGTCGAGTGAAAGATGTCCCCGCCCATTGCGGAGGGGTTGGACTAGATGATCTTTCAAAGGTCCCTTCCTACCCAAATATGATTCTATGGTTCTATGAATCTATGATCTCGAACCCCTCGAGCCCCACGTTGGGCATCAAAAATTACTGTGGTGGGTTCACCCTGACCAGCAGCTAAGCACCCACCAGCCACTCGCTTATTCCCCCTCCCAGTGAGACCAAGGAGAGAATCAGAAGAGCAAAAGCAAGAAAAACTTGTGGGTCAAAATAAAGCCAGCTTAATAAGTGAAGGAAAGAGAAAAAAAAAAAGAAACAAGTGATGCAAAAGAAATCACTCACCACCTCCCAACTCTAGTCTGGATGGCCGAACCCTGTACCTAGCATAACTGCATTGTCCTGTCTGACTCCTGCCTTCTGAACTGACACGATCTGTGACTCCCTGGGCTCGCTTGTGACGTTTTGTCATCAAACTTCAATTTTATCTGAGAGGCCTCGCCACAAACACTCTCCTAACAAATACCAGTGGACAAAATGCACTAAGCACATTCAGAAATATTTTCTACTTTCAAAAGCATGCCTCTTGGATTATTTTTTTTTTATGCATTGTTTTCAAAAGTGAGTCCATAAGACTAGTTTTAAATCTGAACTAGCTGGCACATTCTTAGACCTGTTGTTTTACACAAAGAAGAATACTCACTGCTAGACTGGAAAAATAATGTATGTTTACCTGTAAAAATAAAACCATGGCTTGAGGAAATGGCAATGGAACCAGAGTAATAAATAAAGATGCACATTTTTAGAAAAATCTCAAGTTATTTTTTAACAACTAGGATACTAGCAGAGTAGAATTAGTACACTTATAGGCATCAGAAGTGAACTCCACAGTAAGATGACAACACAATAAAAAATATTGCTGCAGATAGATAGTACTGTTATGATACTTATCTAGAGATGGCTTCTTACAAGGAGAAACCAAAACAAGTGATGCAAAGGTAATCACTCACCACCTGACATCAGCAGACAGTGAGTCTCTGAGCAACAGTTACCTTGGAAAGACTCCCCTCAGTTTTATTGCTGAGCATGATGTCATATGGCATGGAATATCCCTTTGGTCAGTTCAGGTCAGCTGTCCTGGCTGTAGAATCATAGAATGGTTTGGGTTGGAAGGGACCTTTAAAGATCATCTAGTTCCAACCCCCCTGCCATGGGCAGGCACATCTTTCACTAGATCAGGTTGCTCAAAGCACCATCCAGCCTGACCTCAAACACTTCCAATGATGGGGCATCCACAACTTCTCTGGGCAACCTGTTCCAGTGTCTCACCATCCTTACTGTGAATTTTTTTTTCCTTATGTCCAATCTAAATCTACTCTCTTTCAGTTTAAAACCATTGCCACTTGTCCTGTCATTACAGGCCCTGGTAAAAAGTCTCTCTCTCTCATTATTATGAGCCTCCTATAAAGGAGGCTCAATATATAAATATTGAAAGGCTGCAATAAGGTCTCCCCGGAGCCTTCTCTTCTCCAGGCTGAACAACCCCAACTCTCTCAGACTTTCTTCAGAGGAGAGTTATTCCAGCCCTCTGACCGTTTTCATGGCCCTCCTCTGGACCCACTCTAACAGGTCCATGTCTACTGGGGACCCCAGAGCTGGATGCAGTACTCCAGGTGGGGTCTCACCAGAGCAGAGCAGAGGGGGAGAATCACCTCCCTCGACCTGCTGGCCACACTTCTTTTGATGCAGCCCAGGATATGGTTGGCTTTCTGGGCTGCCAGAGCACATTGCTGGCTCATGTCCAGCTTTTCATCCACCAGTACCCCCAAGTCCTTCTCTGCAGGGCTGCTCTCAATCCATTCATCCCCAGTCTGCGTCGATGTTGGGGATTGCCCCGACCCATGTGCAGGTCCTTGCCCTTGGCCTTGCTGAACTTCATGAGGTTCACATGGGCCCACTCCTCAACTTTGTCCAGGCCCCCCTGGATGGCATCCCTTCCCTCTAGTGAATCAACTGCACCACTCAGCTTGGTGTCGTCTGCAAACTTGCTGAGGGTGCACTTGATCCCACTATGTGTCACAAATCCTTATTTAGTATCCTGGCAACTATGCCAATTTGTCATGAAAGAGTGATTTAGATTGCCTAAGGAATCACCATCAAAGGTATTAGCAAAAGTGGTTTTAATAACATGTTGTAAAAGTGCGACTTAACAAAATTTGATGGCAAGGTTCACTCTAATTACTGCATGGGAGAAACATACAAAGGAAAATTGAGTTACACTTACTTAGACTGATTCACAGAGAGACCAGGGACACAAAAGGGTACAGAGGACCCTCCTGTTGAGTCACAAGGTTCAGAGTGGACCCCCTTGCTTTCTAAACTCCTTCCTCAGAGAGGAGTCTAGGTGCGGCTAGGTCCAAACCTAGTCTCAGACTTGGTCAACGGTTTATGTCTAAGGGATTGTACATGCAAAGTTTATGTAATTTTTCATTAGCATCGATTCAGCATGCAATCAAAGTTACCAAGACAAAATCAGAGTTACCATACTACAAGGTTATGCGTGATATCAGTTGCTTACCAAAGATCTGTCATTGATGAAGATATTAAATTAACATTGGTCCCAGTATGGACCCTTGAGGGAGGGAGACCATTCCATACTGGTTTCCACTAGGGCACTGAGCCGTTGACTGTAACTCTTCAGATGCAGCCATCCAATCAGTTCCTAATCCATCTAATAGTCCATCCATGAAACCCATATCTCTCCAATTTAGTGGCCAGGATGTTGTGGGGGACAGTATCAAAGGCCTTACAGAAGTCCAGGTAGATTACTGTAGCTCTTCCCTTGTTCACTGATGCAGTCACTCAGTTGTAGAAGGCCACCAGATATTAGTCAGGCACAATTTTGCCCTTGGTGAAGCCATGTTGGTTGCCTCTAATCACCTCCCTGCCTTCCATATATTTCAACATGTCTTCCAGGAGGATCTGCTCCATGATCTTGTCAGGCACAGAGGTGAGGCTGACTGATCAGTAGTTCCCAGGGTTCTTCTTTTTACCCTTTTTAAAAGTGGGGGTGATGTTTCCCTTTTTCCAGTCACTGTGGACTTTGCCTGACTGCCATTACTTTTCAAATATGATGGATATATCCCCTCCTAACCTCCTGTTCACCCCTAGCCTACTTGCTGGGAGGGCAGAGTGAGAAACAGAGAAGGCCTTGACACTGCGCAAGCACTGATCGGCAATAACTAAAACATTGCTGTGTTAGCAGAGTTTTAGTCACCGATCTAAAACACAGCACCATATGGGCGGCTATGAAGAAAATGAACTCCATCCCAGTGAGACCCAATATATAGATCTATTTATAGATATTATGATCAATCCTGATCAAATGTCTTACTGAAATTACTGGGGGAAATAGGTTTCTTATGCTCCTTCTAGTTTTCACTGAACAGGTAATCTTGCTTCTTGGTATGGATCCCTGAGGCCAGGCTGTGTCTCTCCTGCTGATCTTAAAAACAAGATCAAGCATATCATGTGACAAGCTGAAAGAGAGTGAATAGAACATGCCAGAAAGTCAAAAGACCCTCTGTTATCAACTTTGTGTGGTGTTCATGCATGGACAACTCTGTGATCCGACAAACAGATTGCACTGTAACTGCCACATCCCATAACACAGAAAGATGTGCTCCTCTGGCCATGCTAACTGAGGGTCAAATCCTCCATTCCCTTGGTTCTGCTGGTAAATCTACGTCTGGCTTCTCAATTGCAACAATTGCCAAAGTGTGTCAAGATTGTCGCTGCTCTCTAGGAAAAAATGAGAGATTAGTTTAGGCTTTTCCACTTCATAGATGTGGTCTCTTTAAACTATGGTAGTATCCCCAACAGAAATAAACTATGACAAATTTATCCTGTGGGTTTGTGAAGTCCTATTTGACTCAATTACTGTATCACACCCTTTACTTGTCTCTGTTCCTTTTATCTTGCAGAGTAGCCATTTTACAATAGCTGGTCTTATGCCCATGGTGTTCTGTATGTTTGCTGTCCTTGAATTTACAAAATGAGTCTTGCTGACTAACCTGTAGCTGAGGTATGACAAATTCATTGTCAGCACTCCATCTGAAGCTAATACAATTAGTTTATTGTTCACTGAAGCATTACAATAACTGGGGAGAGAAAGTCTTATGGTTTTTTTTCCACTTTGAGAAATAATTTACTTAAACACTGATTTTTGATGGGAGTGCTCAGAATAAAATACTGCCCCACTGAGTAAAAAGCAATGGCTTATGGTTTGTGATGGAAACAATATGGTGACTATGCTGGAAACACAGATAATGGCATAATTACTGGAAATAATATAACTTTGTCAGTAGAAGTGTGAACTTTTTTGCTTGTGAGACTGAAGCTAAACAAGCAAGAACAATAACATTATTACCACTTGCAAAAATATCTAATCATTTCACCTCATTTTTAGCTTTTTCTGTGAGAAGCTGCCTTTCCATCTATCTGATAGCAAAATTTCATCATTTCATCAATAAAACTGGTATTCTTTCACCTTGAATGTATTCATAGAAGCTTTGTCACTTGAGGTATATAAACCTAGTTTAGATGAAGCACTGACATTTAATTAAAATCTTATTTTGTATGTGAATATCCTTAGTCCAAAAAAGAATATTTACTAGGATTGTAGTTATCTGTAGTCCATATAATGTTATATCTTTCACACATAAACCATCTTTTTAGTGTTGCCTGTATCCTTCAATGAGTTAGTTTCTTCCTTTCACACAAGTAAAAGCTTGTTCCTCTGCATGTGTATGTGTCTGACAAGCTGAAATGACTGGAAAGTAAAAATGAAAGATTTGATAATGATCCAAAAGAATAAGCTTCAAATTTGTTCTAGACTTGTGCCCCCCATTTCATACTAGGTGGCCCACCTGTTTTCATTTAAATTTGAAATTAAATTTAAATTTGTAGGATGTAGCACTGGTGTCGTGGTTTAACCCCAGCCAGCAACCAAGCACCACACAGCTGCTCGCTCACCCTCCCACCCCCCTGGTTGGGATGCGGGAGAGAATCGGAAGAGCAAAAGTAAGAAAACTTGTGGGTTGAGATAAGAACAGTTTAATAATTGAAATATAATGATTATGATGATAAATAAATAAATAATTGTAATGAAAAGGAAAACAAGAGAGAGAGAGAGAGAAAACCCAGGAAAAACAAGTGATGCAACTGCTCACCACCCACCAACCGATGCCCAGCACACCCCCAAGCAGCAATCGCTGCCCCCTGGCCAACTCCCCCCAGTTTATATACTGAGCATGACGTCATATGGTATGGAATAGCCCTTTGGCCAGTCTGGGTCAGCTGTCCTGGCTATGCTCCCTCCCAGCTTCTTGTGCACCTGGCAGAGCATGGGAAGCTGAAAAGTCCTTGACTTAGTGTAAGCACTACTTAGCAACAACTAAAACATCAGTGTGTTATCAACATTGTCCTCATCCTAAATCCAAAACACAGCACTATACCAGCTATTAGGAAGAAAATTAACTATATCCCTGCTGAAACCAGGACAACTGGTCATATTTTTCTCTTGTATGAAGTCGGTTAACTTGCCTTGACCATACTAGCTCGATATGTCATCTCAGGTGGATCTCTGGACATTTTGACCTGAGCTGGCCAAAAGGTGGAAAACAAGCCAAAAACTAATGCTTTTATTTTGCTGTTGTTTTATTATTAGAGTAAGAAATGAAGAGTTTCAGGGCTGTATCTCTTGATTTGCTTGCTTTTACAGGGAGTTATTTAATGCTATCCTGGCTCAGGCCAGGGAATGGCCAGGGAGTAGAGGGGGGGGGTGTCACCATCCTTGACTGATCTTGGATCATTAACGGCAGTGACTTTCCGAATAGTCTCAATGCCCATTACAACGATATTTCAAAGTCAAAACAGAATGGTCATTGGGGGAGGGGGTGTTTTGCACCAGGAGATGCCAGTCCATTATGATCCCAGTAAGAAAGGCACTTAGAGTCTGTAAGGTATCATTCACAATGCTATTTATTAGAGCTAACACTATAAAGAAAGAAAGGATAGTATAGATAATCGTATGTCCCTTCAGGTGCTGGGAATCCTGAGTTGTGCAACATTGGACAGGCCTCTGATCAGGGCTCAGCACACTATACAGACCCCATTTATACAAAGGGTTATCCTATTTTGGTCATTCAATAGGATTTTTCTTACAAGAAAGTAACTCTATTCATCATTTCTACTGTCAAACAAAAAGGATGTTCACATGAGAACTTGCTGCACTTTTAAAGGCAAGGAAACACAGGTGGTGTAATCACCAGTACCTAGTGGGAGCTGCTTGCAGGCTCCTCTGTTAGAATGAGCTGGATAAGTTTATCCTGCAGCCAAGGAATATGAGCAGCACAACACAGGCCTGAAGGTCAAGCTGTACATGCAGCACAACATAGCACAGGGCTGGGCCTACTCAGGTTAACTGTTATGTGGATCACTAATTCCTCAATGTACAATGGCCTTCTGGTCAGGATCACTACGGAGGGGGAGGCTGAATTATCTTACATATAAGGTCAGATTGCCTTGAGCATACAATTCTTTAAAATATAGATATTTAAAATATGAATTTTAGAAATAGAATTTAGACACTAATAATAAGATAATAGATATTATAATAATAAATTTACATTATATTTCTACCTTTTACATAAAGATATAATTGAAAAATACTTACCTTTAAAGTATTTTTTTAGTAAATGAAGCAACTAATAGTCTACTGATGTTTTGCCTTTCCAACAATGTTGCTTGCATTAGTATTCCAAATTGTGTAGGTTAAATATCTACTGGAGAGTAAGTTTTGCTTTGCTATTGGTGTTATGGGCCTATGTTCTGAAACCCAGTTTGTTTCCTGGAAGTAAAGGATATCATACCTTTCTTTTCTGTCTCATTAAAACTGTTCATTTAAACCATATTAATAGATGTATCCTGCAACACAAGTCTGGAGAGTAGATATTATTTTTCCTGTTTCACAGTGAGTTTGTCTCAAAGGGATTTACAGACAAAGTCTGGCACAATAGGAAACTAAACTCTCAATTGGGCACAAACTGAAATACAAGAAATTCCATTTAAACATACAAAAAAAATTTACTGTAAGGGTGATCAAACACTGGAACAGATTTCCCAGAGAGGTTTTGGAGTCTCCATCTGGAGATATCTGGAGATATTCAAAACTCAACTAGACACGCTCCTGGGCAACCTGCTCTAGTTGACACTGCTTTGAGCAGGGGGGTTGGACTCGATCTTCAGAGGTCTTTTCCAATCTCAAGCACTTTGTGATTCTGACTACTGTAGTGCCTTGATTAATGGTCAAATTTTCCATTCAAAGTTCTAAAGTAGCTTACTGCACAGAGTGAAAGTGGCAATTCCAGAGTCAGGTGTGTATGCTCCTTACATTGTAATTCTTAGGAAGAGTCCATTTGTGGTAGATTGACCCTGGCTGGATGCGAGGTGCCCACCAAACTGCTCTATCATGCCCCCTCCTCAGCTGGACAGGGGAGAGAAAATATAATGAAAAGCTCCTGGGTTGAGATAAGGACAGGGAGAGATCACTCACCAATTACTGTCACAGGCAAAACAGACTCGACGGGGAAATTAGCTTAATTTATTACCAATCAAATCAGAGTAGGGTAATGAGAAATAAAACCAAACCTTAAAACACTTTCCCCCCACCCCTCTCTTCTTCCTGGGCTTAACTTTACTCCCGATTTTCTCTACCTCCTCCCCCCCAAGCAGCGCAGGGGGACGGGGAATGGGGGTTGTGGTCAGTTCATCACACATTGTCTCTGCTGCTCCTTCCTCCTCGGGGGGAGGACTCCACACACTCTTCCCCTGTTCCAGCGTGGGGTCCCTCCCATGGGAGACAGTCCTCCGTGAGCTTCTCCAATGTGAGTCCTTCCCATGGGCTGCAGTTTTTCACGATCTGCTCCAGCGTGGGTCCCCTGAGAGGTCACAAGTCCTGCCAGCAAACCTGCTCCAGCATGGGCTCCTCTCTCTTCATGGGTCCACAGGTCCTGCCAGGAGCCTGCTCCAGCGTGGGCTTTCCGCGGGGTCACAGCCTCCTTCAGGCGCATCCACCTGCTCCAGCGTGGGGTCCTCCATGGGCCGCAGGTGGATATCTGCTCCACCGTTAGCCTCCATGGGCTGCAGGGGGACAACCTGCCTCACCATGGTCTTCACCATGGGTTGCAGGGGAATCTTGCTCCGGTGCCTGGAGCACCTCCTACCTCTCCTTCTTCACTGACCTTGGTGTCTGTATAGTTGTTTCTCTCACATATTCTCACTCCTCTCTTCTGACTGCTGCAGTTGCTGTTGTGCAGGGTTTTTTTCCGCCCTTCTTAAATATGTTACCACAGAGGCACTACCACTGCTGCTGATAGGCTCAGCCTTGACCAGTGGCAGGTCCATCTTGGAGCTGGCTGGCATTGGCTCTGTTGGACATAGGGGAAGCCTCTGGCATCTTCTCACAGAAGCCGTCCCTGTAGCCCCCCGCACTACCAAAACCTTGCCACACAAACCCAATACACCATCAAACGTTGTATATGCATTTCAGCAGAACTTCCTGGGCACAAAAAAACTCTTGGAACTTTTGTGTGAACTATTTTTTTCTTTAAAAAGTCTCAGAATTATTTGAGGAATAAACTGAGTCCTTCTTCCTCTTCAGTAGTGCTCTTTCATAGGAGAATTGTTTCTGAATCGAGCTGAGGCATACATGTAAGATGGATGAACTTGCACTGAAAATCTTGCTTATTTTCTTACTAGAAAAATAAGGGGATATATTTTTTTTCTGTCTACCAATGTGCTATCTTTCACTTTTGCAAAGTTAATAAACTTTTGATGGAGAAAAATGACATCTTTTGACACACAAATAATGCAGAAAGTCTGTTAGGAAATGTTGCTTCAGTAATTGAATGAGTTCCTTTTAGTAAAGTTATTACAATTATATCTATTGGCCCCAAATGGAATAAAGGCCCTCTCAGGCTACATACTCTGGGCTTTCAATCTTAACAGATGAGACAAATAAAGGAAAAGAGGAAGGGACAGATACAGGAAATGATACATATGAAATATTAATGCAGGTCAACAATAGATTTGGTTTGGAACTTAATGTCTTCACTCATAAATGTGCTGTTTCTTCGAGGTCTTTCATAGACTTTAATTTGTTTGGAAGCCTCTTTAGACTTGCTTTAAATGCATGAATACATAAAGTGTTATATGTGTAATAGGGCAGGGTAAGTATACTCAAGAAGGCTAAACAGTTACAAAAAGACAAGCTGTAGTTGCTGTATGAGATTATATGCTTTCAGAGAACATATAATAGTGCAAAAGTTATGCTGTCTTCAACATTGTGCTATTAGACATATTCTATATTCTTCAAGTCCTGACAGTGGTACAGCTTTGTTGTTGTATTCAATTAAGACTATTTGGCCTTTCTAAGAATTGGAGTATATTAGCTTGGACAAAGAGCCATACATAAGTTTCTCTTCTGTTTCCAGTACCTGAGGTAGCTTGCTCAGAACCTTGTGTTGTGTTCATATGTTTTCAGGGACCGACTTCACAAAAGGCAGTAAGAGTCCTACATATCTGGTAGGGGTGGGGTTAAATCACCTGTTTAGGACATTATTCCTACATTATTAAAATGTGATAACTTTTAGAAGCCTCTGGAGAAGTATGATTTCATATAATACAGGATACTTGAAGAGGTAGGGGAGCAACAGAAAAATGGGAGGGGAAGATGACCTTGACAGGCTGAAGAAATGGGCTGAGAGGAACCTCATGAAGTTCAACAAGAAGTGCAAAATCCTGCACCTGAGGAGGAACAACCCCATGCACCAATAAATGCTGAGGGGCACCCAGCTGGAAAGCAGCTTGGCAGAAAAGGACCTGGGGGCCCTGGTGGACACCAAGTTGAACATGAGCCAGCAATACGTCCTTGCTGTAAAGACGACTGTTTAGCCTGGAGAAGAGAAGGCTTGGGGGGATCTCATCAATGTGTACAAATACCTGAAGGGAGGGTGCAAAGAGGACAGAGCCAGGCTCGTTTAAATGGTGCCCAGTGACAGGACAAGAAGCAATGGGCAGAAATTGAAATACAGGAGGTTCTGTCTGAACATCAGGGAACACTTTTTTCCTGTGAGGGTGACCGAGCACTGGAACAGGTTGCCCAGGGAGGCTGTGTAGTCTTCATCCTTGGAAATATTCAAAAGCAGTCTGGACACGGTCCTGGGCAATCGGCTCTAGGTGGCCCTGCTTGAGCAGGGGGGTGGGACCAGATGACCTCCAGAGGTCCCTTCCAACCTCAACCATTCCGTGATTCTGTGATTCTATGATTCTGTGGAGTGTTGGTTTCTCCCATTAAGTTATCACAGACACTGACTGAGTCAAAATGATATAGCAACATAATGTAACTGGAAGGAGCAGTCAGTCTTCAGGAAGCTTCTTTTGTCATGACTGCTTGGTCTTAGACTCCTCATACAGGGAGCGTGGGATTCCCAAGCATGTGCTTCTTAGGGACTGATGCTTTAATAAAGCCAATCAGCTGCTGCCTTAACCTATTCAATATGTGATTTACCTTACTTGCTGCTATTTTCTTTTTCTCTATCTAGATTGTTGTGGTGGATTGACCTTGGCCAGCTGCATGCCCACCCTCTGACTCCCCCTCTTCAACAAGACAGGTGGGGGAAATAAGATGGAAAAGCTCGTGGGTTGAGGTGAAGACAGGAAGATCACTTACCATTTGCCATCACAAGCAAAACAGACTTGACTTGGGGAAAATTAATTTAATTTATCGCCAATTAAAAATAGAGTAGGATAGTGAGAAACAAAGACAAAAACTAAAACACCTTCACTCCCCCCCCTTTTTTCCCCAGGCTCAACTTCACTCCCTCATTCCCGACTCCTCTACCTCACCACCACCACTCTTCCCCGTTCATAATAACTGCTCATAATAGTTCCTCTCTGCTACTCCTTCCACCTCAAACTTTTCCCCTGCTCCAGCATGGGGCCTTCCCATGGGCTGCAGTCCTTCAAGTACTGCTTCAATGCGGGTCCTTTCCACTGGCTGCAGTCCTTCAAGTACTGCTTCAATGCGGGTCCTTTCCACTGGCTGCAGTCCTTTAGGGTAAGCCTGGATCCTCCATGGGCCATAGTTCCTGTCAGGAGAGCCTGCTCCAGCATGGGCTCTCCATAGGCTGTAGTTCCTTCAGGGAATATCCACATGCTCTGGTGTGGGCTGCAGGGAATACCTCCTCTGCGGGCTGCAGGGGAATTATGTGCTCCGGCACCTGAAGCTCCTCCTTCCCCTCTTCCTTCTCTGACCTTGGTGTTTGCAGGACTGTTTCTCATACTTTTTTTCCCCTCACTCCTCATTCACTGCTGTGCAGCCTTTCACCCTTTCTTAAATATACTTTCACAGAGGTGCCACCAGCTTCACTGATTGGCTCAGATTTGTCCTGCGGTGGGTCTGTTGGAGCCAGCTGGAACTGTCTGTGTCCAGTATGAGGGCAGCCCCTGGTCTCTCCTCTCACATGCCACCCCTGCAGCCTCTCCCCACTACCAAAACCTTGCCACGTAAACCCAATGCAAATAAATTCTGGAAAATTGAATTAGATAATGGTTGCCTAACTTATTGTGACAACCATTTATATTTTTTTATTATAGGCATGTTAATGCTAAACTTTCCAGAATTTTTACCACTTATGAAGATAGATAAAGTGTTCTCACTATTATGTACTTTCCATTGAAAAGAAAAAGTGAGAAACAGAGAAGTATTTTTCAGAAGAACTTTGCTTGTGTTTCATTAATTTCTCTGGTTCATTCTCAATAACTTATATCACAATAACTTACTGTGATATTGTATATAAAATTGTATATTTTTATATCACAATATTGTATATTGTGCTATAACAAAATTGTATATTCTTATATCACAATAACTTTTTTGTGATGTCCATTTAAAATGTGATGAAAATATTATTACAACTATCCGTATTGTCTGGTATCTTAGATACTATGCCACTGCATTTGCACTCCTGTAACAAAAGACTTAATTTTCTTCAGACATGTTATGGCCTGGCCTCATTAATTCAGAAAAAAAGAAAATACAATTAAAGAAATTTTCAGAAGTTTTAAAGTAATCTGAATTCTGTGCTAGTTAATGATGTGGTATTATTAGTTTAACTTAATCCTGTTACATTACTGTGTTATATATAAACTATTCACATTTTATTCCAAGTGTTTTACTATAATTTCATAGTGAGAAATTCAGAGGCAGAGTCAGAAGGACATTCTTGTTATGGTGGTTACATTATGTCATGGTTTAACCCCAGACAGCAACTAAGAACCACACAGCTGCTCACTCACTCCCCTCATAATGGGATGGGGGAGAGAATCAGAAGGGTAAAAGTGAGAAAACTCGTGGGTTCAGATAAAGATAGTTTAATACGTAAAGCAAAAGCTGTGTGCGCAAGCAAAGCAAACCAAGGAATTCATTCACTGCTTCCCATTGGCAGGCAGGTGTTCAGCCATCCCCAGGAAAGCAGGGCTCCATCATGCGTAATGGTTACTTGGGAAGACAAAACACCATAACTCTGAATGTCCCCCTTCTTTCTTCTTCCCCCAGCTTTATATGCTGAGCATGACATCATATGGTATGGAATATCCCTTTGGTCAGTTGGGGTCAGCTGTCCCAGTTGTGTCCCCTCCCAATTTCTTGTGCACCCCCAGCCTACTCGCTGGCGGGGTGATGTGAGAAGCAGAAAAGGCCTTGACTCTGTGTAAGCACTGTTCAGCAGTAACTAAAACATCCCTGTATTATCAACACTGTTTCCAGCACAAATCCAAAACATAGCCCCATACCAGCTAGTGTGAAGAAAATTAACTCTGTCCCAGCCAAAACCAACACACATGATAAAAAACAAATTAACAGCGCATTCTGGTTGTATCAGCACAGACACCAAGACTAATTTAAAAAAAAAAAAAATATATACTTTAATATTTTCTCTAAATATGCATCATATCTTATTTTTTATTAGAAGAAGTCTGTAGACAAAGCAACAATCTTTCTCTCTCATCACGGAAGCTACAGGAGGCAAAGCAATAATTTATGTCATAGATTATTAATTGCTGCACAAAGAAAATATATTTGCATTATATTTGTGAATCCACTCCACTGTTCTTGCTTAAATCCTTCCTTAAAATTTTCCTATGCAGTAATAGCTAAAAAAATCCTTGTTAACAGGTTACTAGTGTCCTGAGACCATCTCCTTTCACACCCATTCTGCTTGGCCATATCTATAATTTCTTTCATTATTTAGATTGTGAGTTTGTAGAGACTGCCCTTTTATTTGCTGGTACACGCTGTAAAAAAGTGGAGTCCATGACTGGCTCTTAAAAGAATAGAATTTTACAGATAAATATCAACTTCACATCTTCTTCATACAAATAAAAACAAAACATTATTTTTTTTAGTGATTTATAACTAGTATATATACTAGTTTTAGCAACTGTCCAAATATGTTATAATATATTATTGCTATCTGAATTTAGTGATTTGTAGTCAATCTAATGTTTTTTAATGTCTTATTATGTTACACTAACCTGGTGTGGCACATTCTTAATGACATCAGTAAGAGATTTGCTTGTGCACAAAAATCTGGCCAGTGTCTATGGCATCTAGTTTTAAAGCATTATAAAGAATCACAATATTTGGTTAATATGTTACAAAATGTTCACTTTTAACATTGAAAATTGCAAGTTATTGACAAGGCAAAATAACCTGATGCAATGTTTAGCTAATGGAATATAATAAAACGTCCCTTTATTATGCATTGTTGAATATTTTCTAGAAGATTGTAAACAACGATGGGGTAATTTGATATTAATATGTATGAAGTAATCAAAAAACTGCATTGTCATATTAATGATTTAAGAGGTTGCTTGTTGAGCCTGATCAATTTATTGATTTAAACATGTAGGAATGTTTCTGTTACTTAGACAGCTACCTTTTGTTATACCTAGAATAGTAATTTTAGTGGAGAAAAGCACAATATAAGATGATTGATTGTCTGCATTTGTCATGGAGATGAATAATTGCAGAACGTGAACATAAAAAATGAAAGCATTGTTCTATAAACTGTCCCTTGATTCTTTGCTCATTTTGGTATATTGTTTGCAGACTGTGGCATAGGCTAATACAAAATAGCGTAGTAAATAAGGAATTTTGCTGAAGTAAAATTACTTTCCTCACCAATGAAACCAAGCTTTCAAAAAATCAGAGTATTGGCCTATATACTACATATAAAATATGCAATTTAATCTATGCCAAAAAAACAGTAACACAAAGTTTGCATAGCTATTGTCATTATATTAAATAAGTAATGAGAGAATATAATGAAAGATGAAAAACTTTATTTAAGCCATAATGGAAAAGCCACTCACAAGCAACACAAATTTAAAAGTAATAAATTTAATTTTAGACAGCTGATTGATAGAAATAATTATATTTTTATGTAATTGTCAGTAATTTGTGAATGAAGACAATTTTTTTTTTACTCAAGATAAATCAAACTATGGTCTTAGAATTGTCATACAAGTAATAATAGAAATGAACAAAATAGGAAAAGCTACTGTTGTAGCTCAATGAGTATGTTACAAAGAACTAGAATAATTTGTAAAATTGGAAACTGGGACATAGCTACGAAGTGACTGACAGTCATCCAGAAGGCTAGTGTCAGCCCTGGGAACAGAACCAAGGACATTCTAATCCATAGACAGAAATACTCCAAGTTATCCCTTTTTTCTCCCCAAATGCAGTTCTGTCAATGAGTCATTATCTTGATCTAGGAACATTGTTTTTCAGGTCTTTATGCCTATTCATTTCTTGGTGTTCCTGTGAAACAGATGATTTTTATCCCCCCTGCGATTCCTGTCATGAGAACATCTGTGCATGGGGACAGACAGAAAAGTCCCCAGTGTACAGATCCTATTATCTAGCTACCAGAACGTGTAATGTTCTGCTCTCTGCAAATCACAAAGGATTTGATTCAACAACTTAAATATAGAAACCATCAGTTCCCCAAATAGCTAATTATTTTTGAAAGGGATACATTATTACTGCTATTTTTTAGAAAGGCAAATACTCAGGAAACAGCTGGTTTGCACCCATTATACTTTGGAAATGTTCAGGATCGAAGATGGCTGTTACTCACCTAAGACACATAAGCTGTTCTTCTAGCTTCTAGGTAGCAAGAAGACCAGAGCAATAAAGAATGGTTTTAGAATACTTTAAATTCTAACAGATCCTAGAAACAATTTGAGAAACTGCTAATATCCAAAGGCTAAGGGCACTTCAGCTAATCTTGGCCACCTCCAGTACCAACATCCCCGAAGGCAGTAAAGAGTAGTGAAGTGTTAAGGAACCCTTCTTGTCTCCAGCTGAGTAGTTCCTTGACTAAAGGTTCTTTCCACTGCTCTTTGGAACCTTTGTTGCTGAACTGAAAGTGTCAGGCAAGGTGAGATGGTGACTTCCATCCAAACTTCATTTACATTTCTAATCAGATTGTTCTTTAACCTATTGAACTGGTAAAGTCTTGTTTCCTGGGGATCTATGCCCCAATTCTTAAGACCAACTGCTTGCAATAAATTTAATAACTTCCTAATTCATCCTTTGGCATCTTGCCTATGAACAAAACCCACAGAATCTCAGAATCTTTCAGTTCAGAAGGGACATCTGGAGATCTTCTAGTGCAGTCCCCCTGCTTTAAGCAGGGTCAGCTATGACAGATTTCACAGGACTGTGTACAGTTAGGTTTTGAATATGCCTGAGACTGGAAACTCCACAATCTCTCTGGGCAAAGCTGTTCCAGTGTTTAATCACCCTCACAGTAAGAAAATTTTTTCTTATGTTTGAACAGAATTGCTTGTATTTCAGTTTTTGCCCATTTCCTCCTGTCCTTTCACTGAGCTCCACTAAGAAGGGTCTGGCTGCAGCTTTACCCCACCATCAGATCTTTATACACATTGATAAAATCACCCCTGAGCCTTGTCTTCTCCAGGTTGAACAACTCCAGCTCGCTAAGCCTCTCCTTACATAACATATACACCAAGTCCTTAATCATCTATAGGACGAGAGGAAACGGCCTCAAGCTGCACCAGGGGAAGTTTAGCTTGGATATTAGGAAAAACTTCTTCACCAAAAGGGTAGTCAGGCACTGGCACAGGCTGCCCAGGGAAGTGGTTGAGTCTCCATCCCTGGAGGTATTTAAAAGACAGGTAGACGTGGTGCTCAAGGACATGGTTTAGTGGTGGACTTGGTAGTGATAGGTTAACGGTTGGACTCGATGATCTTAAGGGTCTTTTCCAGCCTTAACGGTTCTATGATTCTATGATTGTATGGTTTAACTTACAAACACCAAATGATACAAGTTTATGTGAATAATCCCTGTCCATTGCATTCAAATACTAATCCATAATCAGACACAACAATTCTAAGTGCAGATTTTTTTAAAATACTTGCATTTCTACTAAAACAATATGATTTTAAAATAAAGTCTCAAAATTAGTCTCATTTTGAATGTCTTATGGGTTCAAATATAGACTATTCTTTAAAGGTCCCTGTAGGATACTTTTAGATTTCATTTAATTGTTAAGTTATTTTGCTGGGATTGATTTAGAAACAATATTACCAAGGCTGTGAAAAAAATCAGGTAAATCTAGCAGTCCTGGTTTATACCTTTTTCTGATTCACTGCTTCAGTATTTTCTTGGATACAGAACATTTCATTCTAGATAAAGCTAGCACCTGGTATTAGCTAAGTTGCTGTGAAATTCTTGCAACAGCTGTTTGTTTCTGGGAAAACATTCACTTCATATTGCTGCAATAAACTAATCATTGCCAATTAAATGCATATTTACTGTGTAAGGAAGGATTGCTGCCAGATGTTTACATTATAAAGGAAAATATCTGTTGCTATTTATTTTCCACTTACAACCATCCTCTTTCATGTAGTTATATGAAAATGTTTTATTGTTTTAAATATTCCTCAAATTTGAGTTTGAGAAATAATAAAATACACAGTCTCTCTGAATTTTGTTTAGAATTATTCTAATATGTGTTCCTAGCACAGGTAATTAAAACTGTATATTTTATTTAAAAGTGGAAAGTATATGCTATACACAGTTTTCTGTTAAATTTATTTCTAATACTTACTGATAGATTTAAGTTTTCCAGAGCAATTAATTTACTTCTACAGGAAAATAGCTTTTTTCAAGAAATGACCAAACACATAATACCTTTTTTCCCCACCCTTCACCTCTGCCAAAATTTAAACTCTCAGGCATCTTTCAGTACTGTATGATCCTATAGATTATGACAGAAATCTCTAATGGCACATATCAGGAATGACTTGTAAGGGTTTCCATCATCATCTGAACTATTAAAGAAGTTTTAAACAAGGATATATTAACAAATTGTAGGCACATGTTCCTACGATGAAAGCTTGAGAAACCAAGGATGCAAGTTTAGAAACATTGTTTTGGTAACTATTGCTCACAAATATTGTTATAGGACAAGTTATTACCTACACTCTTAGTCATATACATGCTAGAGTAATATTAACTGAACAGATGCACTTTTGTCCTGGTTTCAGCTGGGATAGAGTTAATTTTCTTCCTAGTAGCTGGCATAGTGCTGTGTTTTGTATTTAGTACTAGAATAATGTTGATAACACACTGATGTTTTAGTTGTTGCTAAGTAGTGTTTATACTAGTCAAGGACTTTCGAGCTTCCCATGCTCTGCCAGGTGCACAAGAAGCTGGAAGGGGGCACAGCCAGGACAGCTGACCCAGACTGGCCAAAGGGCTATTCCATACCATGTGACATCATGCTCAGTATATAAGCTGGGGGAAGAAGAAGGAAGGGGGGGACATTCGGAGTGATGGCATTTGTCTTCCCAAGTTACTGTTACTCATGATGGAGCCCCGCTTTCCTGGGGATGGCTGAACATCTGCCTGCCAATGGGAAGTAGTGAATTAATTCGTTGCTTTGTTTTGCTTGTGGGCACGGCTTTTGCTTTCCCTATTAAACTGTCTTCATCTCAACCCATGAGTTTTCTCACTTTTACTCTTCTGATTCTCTCCCCCATCCCACTGAGGAGGAGTGAGCGAGCAGCTGTGTGGTGCTTAGTTGCTGGCTGGGGTTAAAATGCAACAACTTTATAGCACATTGACATCATACTGTGAATTATATTTTTGTATTGCCATAAATAAGGTCAGTGAACAAAAATTCACAGCTAGTAAATAAAATAGCCACGTTACTGACCTATTTAAAATGATAACAACAATCTCCAGCCATTGATCAGTATCAGAGCTTGAGCAAAGTAGTTATGCTTCTTAAAATGTCCATAAAAGGGCCCAGATACATAAGTACTCCACAGACTAAAACAACGTGGCTCAAAATGATATTTCACAAACAAAAATACTGAGCACAAAGAGGATCCACCACTTTTGACTGACTGTTAAACTCCTCTGTCCAACTACTGAATGCATCCTTTCACAATCTCTGCAGTCCCAGGCCCAAATTTGAAATAGCATACAGCCCAATATGACATGTAGAGTTCTTACAACTGCAGTAAGCTGAATGAGACAGCTAAGAGTAGTATTTTCATACAACTTGCTTTTATATGAGCCATCGCTACAGGAAGTCTATAGGTACATCTTTCATATTAGTATGGTTTCAGGTTTTTTAGGGTTGATCCCTTTTTAGGATAAGAAGACATTATGATTAATACAGAAGATGCAATGATTGTGGTGGGTTGACATTGGCTGGCTGCCAGACTCCCACCCAGCTGCTCTCTCACTCCCCCTCCTCAACACACAGGGAGAGAAATTAAGATTAAAAAGCTCATGGATTGTGATAAAGACAGGGACATCACTTACCAGTTACTGTCACGGGCAAAACAGACTTGATTTGGGGAAATTAATTTAATTTATTGTCAATTAAAATAGAATACGATGGAGAGAAACAAAGACAAAACTAAAACACCTTCCCCTCCACCCACTCCCTTTTTTCTCAGGCTGAACTTCACTCCTTCATTCCTATCATGCTTTAACCCTGGCTTGCAACTAAGCCCCACATAGCCGATCGCTCACTCCCCCTCCAGTAGGATGTGAGGGAGAATCAGAAGGGTAAAAGTGAGAAAACTACAGGGTTGAGGTAAAGACAGTTTAATAGGTAAAGCAAAAGCTGTGTGCACAAGCAAAGCAAAATAAGGAATTAATTCACTGCTTCCCATCAGCAGACAGGTGTTTAGAGCCATCCCCAGGAAAGCAGGGCTCCATCACATGTTAACGGTTACTTGGGAAGACAAACGCCATCACTCCGAATGTCCCCCCCTTCCTTCTTCTTCCCCCAGCTTTTATTGCTGAGCGTGATATCATATGGTATGGAATATCCCTTTGGTCAGTTGGGGTCAGCTGTCCTGGCTGTGTCCCCTCCCAACTTCTTGTGCACCCCCAGCCTACTTGCTGGTGGGGCAGTGTGAGAAGCAGAAAAGGCCTTGACTCTGTGTAAGCACTGCTCAGCAGTAACTAAAACATCCCTGTATTATCAACACTATTTTCAGCACAAATCCAAAACATAGCTCCATAGGGGCTGCTATGAAGAAGATTAACTATCCCAGACAAAACCAGCACACATTCTCCACCCCTTATTCCATACCATTTGCATCATGCTCAGGTCCCACACTAGCCAATATATCCTCATTAACCACCACCCCCTTCACATTCTTTGATGGGAATATATCATATCACAGATATCATTCCCTTAGTCTATGGACCATCCCTGTGAAATGTCTGTAAAATGTCCATAAACTGTCCATTGACTTCATGTAGTCCATGACTTTGGGCTTCATCTGTTATGGTGGTCACTCAGGACAGGAGAGGTGGTGTGTCACGTGGAGTTATTGGGCACCAAAGCCAGCTCAAGTCAGGTCACTGCTGCACTTGTGCTGCTTCTTGTAAGGCTTGTCCTCCATTAGTTCAGATGGTTCCCGCTAGTGTAATTCCTATAACATGCAACTCAGATCATAAGCACTGCTTAGCAACAGCTAAAACAACCCTGTATTATCAACACTGTTTTCAGCACAAATCCAAACCCATAGCACCATACAAGCTACTATGAAGAAATTTAGCTCTATCCCAGCCAAAACCAGTACAATTCCCAAGTCCTCTACTGCCTTCCCCCCACCCCAGTGGAACAGGGTGGCTGGGCGATGAAGGTTGTGGTCAGTTCATAACAGTTTGTCTCTGCCGCTCCTTCCTCCTCACACTTTTCCCCTGCTCCAGCATGGGCCCTTCCTGCAGGCTACAGTTCTTCAGGAACACACTGCTCCAGTGTGGGTCTTCCATGGGCCTGTCATGACTTAAAGGGTCAACTGGCCTATGGGTGTGTAGAGATTGCGACCATGGATTCATAGTATTCCGTAATATACAAGGACACGGAGGCTTTCATCCTCTGAATTTGCTTACTTTATTACAGATTGCCACAAATACCACACAAATCACCACTAGCAAGTATGTTACGTCAAATATCAAGTTATTACAAATTATTTTCAGCAATCAGTAGTATGGCAGCAATCAATAATAGCAGCAATCAAGTAGGTATATACTATTACAGGTTACTACAAACTTATTAGTGAAGCAAACTTATCAACAATATAATAGCAGATATACTTATGATAGATTGCTTATATGGATATATAATACTAGTATCAAGTGAATTAGAGAGATCTCAGAAGGGGCCAAACCATCCGAGAGGGGAGAACAAACTGATCCCAGAGGGGGACCCAACCATCCCAAAGATGGGAGGACTAACCAAACTGACCCCAGAAGCAGGCCTAGAAAGGGGACCAATGAAATAACAGACAGTCTCACTTCAAAGATTATCCGTGTCATAGATTTGGAGTCAGTCAGGCATCCCCGGTGAGAGTCCAAGATCTTGTAGAAAATTCATGCAGAGTTCAACCTGGTTAGGAAAGGAAAAGTACATGCAGCACGTTCTCAGAGAGAGCGACTCCATTATGGATAAAAATTAAGTCATTTTTATATCATAGAGACATAAGAGGGTATAGGACACCACCACTTCAAGCAGCCAATAGATGCTGTTACTTTCTATTTTTTTACCTGGAACAGCCAATAGATGATGATGTTTTCTGTTCTTTCAGACCAATTTTTATTTTTCCAGACTGCTTTCCTGTTCTTGCAGTTAGAAGAGACAATGGCAGTTACCAATTCTTACTTTCTCAGGATGTTTTCCTTTTTCCAGGCTATTTTTCACCTTTTCAGATGATAAATTGTGGTTACAGTTTTTGCATTTATCGATGGTATCTCAGGATGCTTCCAGTTTCTAGGCACCCAGCTGTACTTCAAAGATGCCAGCTGCGCTTTTCAAGGATTTTCTGGTTCACAGGCCTAGTTCCTAGGCTAACAGTTGCAGGCTAGCAGGCATTTTCTCTGTCACTATTTCAGTAAGCATTTTCTTCTGCTCAGTAATTTTCCCCTTCTACCCAGGTCACCTTTCTCACTGCTCACATCAGGGCCGCAGTTCCTGTCAGGAGAACCTGCACCTATGTGGGCAGGGAAATACTTGCTCCACCACGGTCTCTTCCACGGGCTGCAGGGGAATATCTGCTCCAGCACATGGAGCATCTCCTCCTCTTCCTTCTTCTCTGACGTTGGTGTTCACAGGATCATTTCTCACACTTTTTTTTCCTCACTCCTCACTGCCTGTGCAATGTTTTGCCCTTTCTTAAATATGCTTTCACAGAGGTACCACCAGCTTTGCTGATTGGCTCAGCTTTGGCCAGTCTGTGTCTGGCATGTGGGCAGACCCTGGTGTCTTCTCACAGAGGCCACCCCTGCAGCCCCCTGGTTCCAAAACCTTGCCATGTAAACCCAGTATAATGATTAATAACAAAACCCAGATTAGTACTAAAAAAGTGCACAATAAAAGAAAGAGCCTCAAACACTAGAAAATTTGATTGGTTGCATGAAAACTGTGGAAGTATGAAGTGAGTTTGTAGACAGTCACAAATGTATGGATAAAAGTGAATGGTAAAATAAGTGGGTGGCAAGGCTTTTTCTCACTTGGGAGGAAGAATGAGACATCAGTGAGATTTGTGAAGAATAATACCTGAAGCATCGGAGCAACTGGTAAGTGTCTGATGAATGTTATGACTCCAGATAAAATGAGACTTTAGAGAAGTATTTTTTATTTATTCTTTTTTTCCTTTTACCTGAAACTTAGAAGCAGAGAGCAAATAGATACAATGAAGATAGATAGGATTACAAGTGGAGTATGCAATCCCAGCTTGTAGGTGTGGTTGTAGAGAGAATGCCCTCAAAGGGAGATGAACTGCATATGAAAAAAATCAAAAGTGTGCCTACTTTGCAGCAATGTTTATATGGTGACATTAAAGAAATATGGAAAGGAAAAAAAAGATCAATCAAGAAAGCATACATTGGTTAGCCTATTGCATTAGGTCTGGCTGGGATGGAGTTAACTTTCCCCATAGCAGCCCATGTAGTGCTGTGCTTTGTATTTGTAGCTAGAACAGTGTTGATAACACAACAATGTTTTGGCTATTGCTGAGCAGTGCTCCCACAGCATCAAGGCTGTCTCAGCAATGCACCTCCCGCAAAGATCAGTAGACTGAGGGTAGGCAAGAAGTTGGGAGGGGACATAGCCAGGACAGGTGACCCCAACTGACCAAAGAGATATTCCATACCATATGACATCATGCTCAGCAATAAAAACTA
This sequence comes from Platalea leucorodia, assembly GCF_965183815.1. NCBI lineage: Eukaryota > Metazoa > Chordata > Aves > Pelecaniformes > Threskiornithidae > Platalea > Platalea leucorodia. The sequence goes on from NC_138859.1 coordinate 34,110,444, forward strand.
AGAGAAAGGAGGAGGATTAAGAGTCCGGGGAGAAAATACGATGAAAAGCTCATGGATTGAGATAAGGACAGGAAGATCACTCAGTAATTACCATCACGGGCAAAACAGACTTGACTTGGGGAAATTAAATTATTGCCAATTAATAACAGAGTAGGATAATGAGAAATAAGAATAAATCTGAAAAATACACCTCCCTCCACTCCTTCCTTCTTCCTGGGCTCAACTTCATGGGTTGCCTCCCATGGGATACAGTCCCTCATGACCTTCTCCAACATGGGTCCTTCCCACAGGCTGCAGTTCCTGCCAGGAGCCTTCTCCAGCATAGGCTCTCCACGGGATCACAGCTTCCTTCAGGGCACATCCACCACAGTGGATATCTGCTCCACTGTGGACCTCCATGGGCTGCAGGGGGACAACCTGCATCACTGTGGTCTTTACCATGGGCTGCAGGGGAATCTCAGCTGGCTGAAACTGGCTCTGTCTGACATGGGGGCAGCTTCTGGAATCTTCTCACAGAAGCCATCCCTGCAGCCCCCCTGCTACCAAAACCTTGCCACATAAACCCAATACACATATATACTGTGACACACAATAAAAAAAAAACCAACAAAACCAAGTATGCCAGCCTTGAGGCTACAAAGGGGTAGAATAACATAGCTAGGAAGGGAACTTTAGGAGTTATCTAGCCGAACCCACTGCTCAAAGCAGATCTAAATAGATCAGGTTGCTCAGGGCTGTGTCCAGTCAAGTCTTCAACACCTCCAGGGATGGAGGTTCCACAACCTCTCAGAGCAACCTGTTTCAGTGTTTGATCATCCTCATTTAAAAAAAAAGTAAAATCTTATCCTAACTTCCCATGTTCCAATTTGTTTCACATTTTTTTAAATCTTTATTGAAAACAACATCCTGATTTCTTGCAAAATTACATTTACTTTTTTCATAGCTGCATCTCTTGGTGGCTGCTACACATGCAGAGATCAGTTAATACATGTAGATTCCCCTTCTCCATGGTAATAACCCCTACCTATAAACAGATATTCATTTATTAGTACAGAGTTACCCATCAAATTTATGTATGATGGAGGTTGATCTGTGGACCTTGCCTTAGTCCCTCTCTCCTACTTTGGCTAGGTTTTCTGATTCCCTTTCTTGGTTTAAGATTTCTTTTGTAGATCTCTCCTCCCAAAGGTGCTGCCTCCTACATGTAAACTTTCTCCCATAAATCAGATGATACATAAAAGTTCTTTTGGGGACCTTGAAAGAGTAAATCATAAGAGAGTCATTAATTTTAGGGGACTAAACTTTCTGAAACAGTTAATGCTATAATGCAGTACCTTAGGAGATAGACAAAAGCAGCATAAATGCAAAGCTGCAAAACAAATTATTTGCTACTATAGTCCTAAGTGACAGAGAAAGGGAGTATACTCAGACAGAGAAGTTGCTGTTAAAAGTGGCCTTTGGAATAGAGTTATTGCATCAGTTCACTTTTTGTCACAAGGTGAATATGCAGCCTAATTGCAAGCTGTTAGAAAACATCATATCACTGACGAATGCACCCAAGGGGCTACGATTGATATTACTGAAATTCTGAATGAAGTGTCAATAATATGGGTGCTTATTTTGCCCAATAAATTTCAGCAGATGGATATTCTAGTGCATACCAAGATAGCTTTGAAAATACAATACAGAGTATAGACATCTTAACAGGAGGATCCAAAAATATCTATCAAGAAACATGTAGTAGAAGATACCGCATTCATGTTCAAGTCACATTCCAGGACAAAAATGTTCTAATTCTAAAAAAAAATCTAATATTTAGTAAAAATTCTAATATTTAGTAAGGGATGACCTGTATATACATGGCAAGTTTTTATTAAGGTGACTAGGAGACAGTCTCAGAAAATTCAAAGACTTATGTGATGATATGTACACATTTTTTATTCAAGGAATCAGAGCTATATCTGCCAAGGCTGTGTGCACAATACCAATAATAAGTGTACATTGAATGACTGAGGTGGAAAAGAAAACATAGGGGTTAACAAAAGGATAAAGTTCTATAGATTCAGGAAATCCAAAATTATCTAGGAAATTTCAGAATAGACCTATTTGCTTTTAATTATAAGAACTAGATATTCATAGTAAACTACTACCTAATCTTGGGAGGATCTGAAGTTGAGAATAGCTATTAGAAAATTTGGATTTATGTTGCAAAGTAATTTTTTTTGCAATACTTATCCACCAGTCAGAAGAGCTACCCACAGATTCTCCAAAGGAATGTTCTTTGCTACCACATGCTAACATACAAGGCAAGAACACGCCACGGAGAATTAAAAACAAACCTCAGCTACCAATTTGAATGACATAAGAGAATCAGAAATAGTATATGCAAGTAATACCAAGAAACAAAGGGAAATCACTCAAAAGATAAAACCAGAAACAAGGTAATACAACTTCTCCAACAAGCTTAACATGAATGAGAAGCATAAGACTGACTTAAAGACCAGGACACATGCAAACCCATACAAAGCCAGGTACAATGGATAAATATTGACCAAACTGAACTGAAAAATAGTAATCACTTCCCCAATAAATATGTCAACAGTCACACAAAAGCACAACAAAATCTTCCAAGACATAACAACTAGCAAAGAATTTGGAGGAGGGAATCAAAGTAGCAGAAATTTCAGCTCATTCATCTGAACTGCATTCCATTAGCCTCATTGTTACCTTTTGTAGTTGCTTTACATTGTCCTTTCATGTTGGATTGAAATCTGCTTTATGCTATTAACCAGCAAACAATGTGAAAAGCAGAATAAGAAGCCAGATTGCCACCTAGTGAGCTGAAGTATTTTACAACAGCTAAGTATCTAGCTTTTTTAATGTTAATGTAAATAAATCCCAAATAGCTTCACAAAATTAAATCAAATTCATTAGTAAAATATAACCACGTTCAATGGAAAATGTTGCAACTATTGAATACCACCTACCATACCTAATTAATTTTTGGGAGGGGATTTAATAATGAAGAATTTAATTGTCCAAAGGCAGAGGTGTGTTTACTCATAGTGAGTTCTGAAAATGTAACTCTTAATACGATTAAATAGTATCCCTATTAATTTTTAAATTGGAAATGTATATTCTCCAATAGTTACTCAATCATATTAAGAAAGCCACTAAAAAGATATTTAGTACCAGAAATAGAATACAGTTCCTTGATAATACAGATTGCTCTAGGGGTCATGCCTATGCTATTATAAGTCTACAGTAATTGACACTCTCAATTTTTTTCAAGCTTTCACTGTTTTTTCACACTTTATACATGGAAATACATATGGGACATAATTTTTTTCTTTATTTCACGTGCAGCTTGAAAAAGTCATTACTAGAGGAATGGTGACATCAGCATAGTGGCAAAATGTACTTAGAAGGCCGAAGGAAAGAAAAGTTATATAGTGCAACTGGATGTGGTGGGTTGACCTTGGCTGGCCGCCAGGTGCCCACCAATACACTCTATCACTCCCCGCTCTCAAAAGAACAGCGGGGTGAAAAATATGATGAAAATCTCATGGGTCAAGATAAGGACAGGGAGATCACTTACCAATTACAAAACAAACTCGACTTGGGGAAATTAATTTAATTTATTGCCAATTAAACAAAGTAGGAAAATGAGAAAGAAGAACAAATCTAAACCACCTTCCCCTCATCCCTCCTTTCTTCCCAGGCTCAACTTCACTCCCAACTCTTCTGCCTCCTCCCCCTGAGCAGTGCAGGGGGATGGGGAATGGGGATTGTGGCCAGATTATAATGCTTCATCTTTGCCGCTCCTTCCTCCTCACACTCTTCCCCTGCTCCAGCGTGGGGTCCCTCCCATGGGATACAGTCATTCATGAACTGCTCCAGCATGGGTCCTCTCCAGGGGGGTACAGTCCTTCAGGAACAGACTGCTTCAGTGTGGGTCCCCCATGGGGCCACAGTTCCTGCCAGGAGGCTGCTCCTGCATGGGCTCTCCACAGGCTGCAGTTTCCTTCAGGGCACATCCACCTGCTCTGATGTGAGGTCCTGTATTGGGTCTGGCTGAGATGAAGTTAATTTTCCCCATAGCAGCCCTCATATTGCTGGGCTTTGTATTGATAGCTGGAAGGGTGTTGATAACACACCAGTGTTTTGGCTGCTTCTGAGCAGTGCTCGCACAGCATCAAGGCTGTCTCTTGGTAGGGGACATAGCCAGGACAGCTGACCCAGACTGACAAAAGGGATATTACATACCATATGACATCCGCTCAGTAATAAAAGCTAGGAGAAGGGGGGGGGGGGGGGGGGGGGGGCATTCGTCGTTTTACGGCGTTTGTCCTCTGGAGCAACCACTATGTGTGCTGGGGTCCTGCTTCCCAGGGGGTGGCTGGACATCGCTACTGATGGGAAGTACAGAATAAAATCTTTTTGTTTTCCTTTTGCTTTTCCATGTGCGGCCTTTGCTTCTGCTTTCATTAAACTGTCCTTATCTCGACCCACGAGCCTTTCGTTATATTTCCTCTCCCCTGTGCAGCTGAGGAGAGGGAGTGATAGAGCTGCTTTGGTGGGTACCTGGCGTCCAGCCAGGGTCAGCCCACCACAGGTCCATTAACTATGTTAGCACTTCTTGATATAAGTGATATAAGCACTTCCTGATATTCCATGCACACATGAAAATGTCATATAACATCGCTCTGCAGTAAAAATCTACAGGAGGGAGAAAATACGGTTCATTAAACTCAGGATTTCATTGTTGCAGTTTCTTCTCCCTTGGAATGCAACTCTGGAACAGGAAGGAACAAAAAACATCTGGACTCTTGCAAAAAGGAAATTTTCAACTACAGGAAGAGTTCATCATTGCATACAGATCTACAGTGTCTCCGTACTCTCAGCTGTATGAATGCCACCCTCAAAAGCATGAAACTCATGGTCAAATGTTACCATGAGTGGTAAGGCACCACTGCTAATTCTTTGAAAAGATGTTGAAAGACACCCCCTTAATACCTTTACATTTCCTGACTTCATTTGTCTACTTTTGACTGACTTAATTTGTCTGCTTTAGAAGGAGATATTAGACTAGTACCTTCTAAGCTCTGTGTGATTTGAAGGAAGCAGGAGATGTAAAAAGTGGTAAGGTAAGAAGATGTCCTGAGTTTCTAGAAGTATTGCATTTTTTTCACACACACACACACACACACACAATTTCCTAGAACAGTTGAGTTCATTTGGTGAAGTGATGCTCGTATTCTACTACCAGTAGTCCCCTCAGGTTTTTTATTAATACAGATCATGTCTCTTTGTAGGCTTTTTATTTTAAACTTGAAGCAATTATGTTATTAATTCAATAAAATGCAATCAAAGATATCTTTTTTCTTAAATACAATAATATCGGTAGAACATGATTTTTCATTAAATGAAGTTTCAAAAAGTCCCTTAATCATAAATCTTGGAAATAATTGAGATCTCATAGTGTATGTTAAAATCTCTGATTCTCTAAATAGCAAGAATTGTACTTCTATTCATAAAGCATTATCAGTGCACAAGTGGACCATGTAGCACATTGATTGCAGCTGTGCAGTTACTTTACATGGTGCAGTGTGAGAATAACAAGCACAAAAGACCTATTGATTTTTATGAGAAATGTGAACACGGCCTTAGATTTAAACACAAAACAGGGGAGCAACTTTACAACCAAAGGAAAAGTTTACAACCTCAAAGCAAATGCTATCAGTTTCCCATGTTAATCCCACAGTTATTTGTATAGGTTCTTGAAACCCACAAGAAATTTAAGAGGCATCATTATCCTACTGTACTGGATCTGGCTGGGATGGCGTTAACTTTCTTCATAGCATCCCATATTCATAGAATCGTAGAATGGTTTGGGTTGGAAGGGACCTTAAAGATCATCTGGTTCCAGCTTCTCAGCCATGGGCAGGGATACCTTCCACTAGATCAGGTTGCTCAAAGCCTCATCCAACTTGGCCTTGAACACTTCCAATGATGGGGCATTCACGACTTCTCTGGGCAACCTGTCCCAGTGTCTCACTACTCTCACCGTAAAGAATTTCTTCCTAATATCTAATCTAAATCTACCTTCTTTCAGTTTAAAACCATTACCTATCGCCCTATCACTACACTCTCTGATAAAGAGTCCCTCCCCATCTTTATTGTAGGCTCCTTTAAGTACTGGAAGGCCACGATGGAACTATGGTACTTTAAGTACTGGAAGTCTCCCTGGAGCCTTCTCTTCTCTAGACTAAACAACCCCAGCTCTCTCAGCCTATCCTCATAGGGGAGGTGCTCCAGCCCACTGATCATCTTCGTGGCCCTCTTCTGGACCACTTGAGCAGGTCCATGTCTCAGGGCCCCAGAGCTGAACACAGCTTTATTGTGCTGTACTTTGCATTTGTGGCAATAAAAAGTGTTGATAATACATCAATGTTTTAGTTACTGCTGAACAGTGCTTGCACAGCATCAAGGCTTTCTCTCCAACACCCCCCCACACACAAAGGCCAGTAGGCTGAGGGTGGACCAGAGGTTGGGAGGGGACATAGCTGGGACAGCTGACCCAAACTGATGAAAGGGATATTCCGTACCATATAACATCATGCTCAGCAATAAAAGCTGAGGGAAAGGGGGAGGATTCAGGGACATTCATGGTTATGGCAATTGTTTTCCTAAGCAACTGCTGGCACACATACTGAGGCCCTGCTTTCCAGGAAGTGGCTGGACATCTGCCTGCTGATGGGAAGTTGTGAATGAATTCCTCTTTTTGCTTTGCTTGCATGCACAGCTTTTGCTTCTCTTATTAAACTGCTTTTATCTCAACCCATGAGCTTTTCCATCTTATTTTCTCCCCCCTGTCCTGCTGAGGAGAGAGAGTGCATGTGTGTGTGAGTGAGTGGGAGAGTGACTGGGTGGGGGTCTGGCAGCCAGCCAAGGTCAACCCATCACACCTACCCAGATAGTAGTTTTTCATCTTTTATCACATCCCTAATTTGGAGCATTGTAAAGCTCTCCCAACTCGGAACTATTCAGTTATTGCCACAGAACTGTCACACAACAAGGGTTCTTTGGATATCGGACAATAAAACAACAGCGGTCTAAGGACCAAGTCAGATCAACTTTATTATAATAATATAAGTTGAAAATCCATATAATTAATCCTGAGCGAAATGCAAGCAATTTAAGCATGAGCGAAAGGGAAAAGGGGAAAGCTCACTTGCCATGTAGGCAAGGTATAACACCGTTAACAATTGATCTTGCCCGTTGATGAGCAACAGTTGGGGAAATTGTCGACCTCTCATGTTCTCCGTCACAATGTAAAGATGTCTCCTTCGCTGGGCAGCACCCCTGGACCAGCCAACGAGAGCTACCCCGAGTTAGCGTTGAGGTGCCTTATTTATGGGATTGCACCTTCTCTGTTCAATCGTATGATTGACGGGTTGACGTAGACATGTCCTTTACATACAAAGCTGGATGTGTCTCAAAACAGTTGGTGATCCACAAATAGTTATATACAGTTGATCACAGGTTTCTTTGTGTGAGTTGATCTATGCAGCTGCGCAAGTAGTGCAAGCATGTTATGCAAGCGCTTTCCATTGTCCCATGCCATACCCAAGGTCTGGAGCATCTCGCCACAACATAAGGCAAAGCACTTGCACATGCTATGGCAGAACAGTAGTTAATGGTACATTGGAAATGCTAATACATTCCACCATTATGCACTTTTTGAAGCTCTTCCAATTTACTTTTTTGTGACTGTCATATGGGAAGTCAACACATGAGAAAAACTTTTTTTTGTGCATTGTATCACTGATGTGTTCTGTGAGATAAGATCTTGTTATAGATATAGCTATGATTTCAAAAGGAGAAAAGAGACAAGGTAGAAAGTTCACTTTAGAATTGATTTATCTGGAACAGTTGTGCAAACCCTTATTTTTAGCAAAAATTAAAAGCATATGTTTAAGAATTCATCTCTAATTAGCAATGAATTGTGTCAATAAAACTACTTATATCAATATTGTTAATCTTAATGGTTTCAAGTGACCCATATTCTAATAATCCATACCATCAGCTGAGTCCAGATCTTTTTTCCTAATTAAGAATGTTTGACCACAAGAGGGAGTTTCTTGCCAGCTGTTTACTTATCGTAAAAGTAGCAAGTGTAGAACAGGGATCCTCTAATGAAAATTATCACATAGAATATCTACTTTCCATTGTTGTAGGCTAAAATGGGAAATAAATTATTTTATTGTTTAAAAAAATCCTTTTAATTCTGAATAAAAAAAAAATGTATTGTACCCTAAAAAGCTACATGAATCTCTTATTTTTATTTAATAACTGCTAATAGTTTAAAATAGACCATACTTGTGACATAAGAATGTAAAAGAATATTATAATCAAACACAATGAGCCTATGTGTTATGTACAGTTGGTTTTATTTATATGGTACTAAAATATGCTATGAATTATTTTGAAGAACTCTAGGTACTTAATGCCTTCTTTGCCTCATTCTTTAATAGTCACACCAGTTATTCTTGGGGTACCCAGCCCCCTGAGCTGGAAGACAGGGACGGGGAGCAGAATGAAGCCCCCATAATCTAAGGGGAAGTGGTTAGCGACCTGCTACACCACTTAGACACACACAAGTCTATGGGGCAGGATGGGATCCATAAAAAAACTGGCTGAATGGCCAGGCCCAAAGAGTCATGGTGAATGGAGTTAAAACCAGTTGGCGGCCAGTCACAAGTAGTGTTCCCCAGGGCTCAGTACTGGGGCCGGTTCTGTTTAATATCTTTATTGATGATCTGGATGAGGGGATCGAGCGCACCCTCAGTAAGTTTGCAGACGACACCAAGTTGGGTGGGAGTGTTGATCTGCTGGAGGGTAGGAAGGCCCTACAGAGGGACCTGGACAGGCTGGATCGTTGGGCCGAGGCCAACTGTATGAGGTTCAATAAGGCCAAGTGCCGGGTCCTGCACTTGGGTCACAACAACCCCATGCAATGCTACAGGCTTGGGGAAGAGTGGCTGGAGAGCTGCCTGGCGGAAAAGGACCTGGGGGTGTTGGTCAACAGCTGGCTGAATATGAGCCAGCAGTGTGCCCAGGTGGCCAAGAGGGCCAATGGCATCCTGGCTTGTATCAGGAATACTGTGGCCAGCAGGACCAGGGAGGTGATAGTGCCCCTGTACTCGGCACTGGTGAGGCCGCACCTCAAAATACTATGTTCATTTTTGGGCCCCTCACTACAAGAAGGACACTTAGGTGCTGGAGAGTGTCCAAAGAAGGGCAATGAAGTTGGTGAAGGGTCTGGAGCACAAGTCTTATGAGGAGTGGCTGAGGGAACTGGGGTTATTTAGCCTGGAGAAAAGGAGGCTGAGGGGAGACCTTATTGCTCTCTATAACTACCTGAAAGGAGGTTGTAGTGAGGTGGGGGTCAGTTTCTTTTCCTAAGTAACAAATGACAGGACAAGAGGAAACGGCCTCTAGTTGTGCCAGGGGAGGTTTAGATTGGGTATTAGGAAAAATTTCTTCACCGAAAGGGTTGTCGAGCATTGGGACAGGCTGCAGAGGGAAGTGGTTGAGTCCACTGGAGATATTTAAAAGGCATGTAGATGTGGTGCTTAGGGACATGGTTTAGTGGTGGACTTGGCAGCATTAGGTTAACAGTTGGACTTGATGATCTTAAAGGTCTTTTCCAACCTAAAAAATTCTATGAGTCTATGATTCTATTTTCAGAATTAGGAAAATAGTCATTTGTGTCCAGTGGACTACACTATTTATTTAGTACTTAGCCAAAATACGTTACTTCAAAATGTATTCAAGTGAATAGTTTTTTGCTTGTTTGCTGGGTTTTTTTTTAAACTTTCTTCATAAAACTGCATTTCTTTTCATTTCAACTCACACAGTTGATATTAATTATTGCAACTAGTCTTAAGGCTTACATTGCATGAGATGTTTTTATGGCTGTGTATTATGAGGTCCTGGTGAAGAAAATTGAAATACTTGAAACAGTGTTTTTTTTCCCATAATGTGTTAAACTATTTTTGACACAACATACCACACAAAGTTGCATGTTTATGACTGTTTTATTTCAATTTAACCTGAACTCAGGGTTTAGTTTCAACTCAGAATAAATTTTTTGGTAATCTGAAAGAGCCATGCAATTTTTAAAAAAATTTTTTCGCTTGTTCTCAAGGAAAATATCATCAAAAATAGGAGAAGCCCACATAAATCTTACATGTGTATCCATTAGCTAAAAACAGGCAGCAATATACCCCCAAAGCAATTAGTATGAAAAGTACCAGTTAAAAATTCTTAGCAAGTGGGGAAAAGCCGACAATCCAAAAAATATATTAAGTCTCACCTTAAGGAAAAAAAGTATTAAGTGGTTTGTGTACATAATCAGGCAACTATCAACACGAGGTGGGTAAATATGAGCCCACTCCTGCCCAATGTGTGCTCACAAATGTGTATCATCTTCTACTTTCATTCAGTATCAGATAACTGGGTGGCTAATGCAACCCATTTTTGTTGTGTGTCTTGTTATCCTTAAAAGGCTATAAAATTATTTCCAAACTCCAGTAGTTGCTCAGAGCTTGTTCAGTTTTATACAAATAGTTCTTTCACTTGTATAGCACTTTCTTTGTGCTTTACAAATGTTAGTTAATTAAACTTCACAAAGCCATTGTGAGGTAGGTAAATTCTTTTGACTTCATATTACAACAGCACTGATGCACATGGAAGAAAAAAGAAGCCAAACGTTTGAAAACATTAGATATACCAAATAGCTAATTAGACAGTCCATTACCCAATTTCTTTGTATACTTGTAATGGGGTCTGAACAGTGCTTGCACAGCATCAAGGCCTTCTCTGTTTCTCACTCTGCCTTGTCCCACCCCCCTCCACCTCCTCAGTGAGTAGGCTGGGGATGGGAAAGAAACTGGGAGAAGACACAGCCAGGACAGCCAACCTGAATTGATCAAAAGGATACTCTATACCATATGATGTCACGTTCAGCAATGAAAGCTCAGGGAGAGGAGGAGGTAACCATTACACGTGCTAAGGTCCTGCTTTCCAGGAAGTGGCTAAACATCGGCGTGCTGATGGGAAGTAGTGAATGAATGCCTTATTTTGCTTCGCTTGTGTGTGCAACTTTTGCTATTAAACTGTCTTCATCTCCATCCATGAGTCTTCTCACCTTCCTTCTATTTTGTCCCTGTCCCACAGAAAAGGGGAGTAAGTGAATGGCTGTGTGGGTGCTTGGCTGCTGGATCAGGTCAACCTGCCACAATACTCCAGACATTCACTTAATTGGACCCCATAAACATAAAAATCTAGTCTTAAATCTAAAATTTCACGAGTGACATAAAATGAAAGCTATTTGTGCTTGAAACCTTTGTCAGTTCCTCCTTTACCTTAACTGGCTTGTGTGTCACTATTTTTCTTAATAAAATCTTTCAAACATAATTTTTCAGCATACATTCGTATTGTGAATGCAGCAGAACTCGGTTATTGTTTTTATGATGTGACATGATTGAAAGGCAAATATTTATCAAGTCAAATGGCATGGCACAGTAACTGGAAAAGATGATGACTTATACATTTAGTCCTTTATTTTGTAGACTTCAGAATTCAAACAAAGCAAGTTTCTTTAAATTTAAATTTGACATTAAAATATATGTTATGTTAATTCTATCAAGTTGCATTACTTTTAAGGCAGAAGCATACTGCTTTTTAGAATGGCTCTCTACTGGAGAAAATAACTTTTTTTTTCTTTAGCTCTAGTTGTTGCAAGATCCAGTGATCTTGTCAGTGTAATCTAGCTGGATTTAAACAAAAATAGCTCTGTAAAATGTCTCTCTTTCCATAATATACTACTTAAGTGACTTCAACCAAATTAAGTTCTCTGATGAGAAGACAAAAGAAAGGGAATGATTTTTCTTCTACTTTTTTAAAAGTGATGGTGGAAAAATGGGACGTAAAGGAGGAGAACCTTGGGAAAGAGAACAGAAATTTTGTACTCTTTCAATATGTCCAGTTTAATACCAGATAGAAAGTAAAATTATTAGGTTGGTTTCATCAACATAAAATCTTAGAAATGTACAAGTTTCTTTTTGTTCCCCTCCTGAACAGAACTCTCCACTAGTAATGTTAATGGGATGTTTCCATTCATTACTTGAACTCTTAGACTAGACTGCAGAGAGAAATCTTTTGGCTATTTTAGAATAATATTATTTACAAGTCACATATTTGGAGGCATTGATATGGGTTTCTATTTGGGATGATTTCTTGAGATCATTATAAAATAGTAATACAGCAAATAATGAAAAATAAAGTGAAACTGTTTTTTTTAAATATATGGTTAAAAGCTGTTCAATTATCATGGAGGCCTTGACTTGTGAAGAACTCTTCAGGATTTAATCATTTGGAGGAACTCATCAAGGAGTCAGATTTTTTGACAGTCACGTTTTCGACTTTGGCAAGCACAGAATCACAAAATGGTTGAGGTTGGAAGGGAATCTCTGGAGGTCATCTGTTCCAACCCTCCTACTCAAGCAGGATCGGTTGCCCAGGACAATGTCCAAAAGACTTTTGAATATCTCCAAGGATGGAGACTTCACAACATCTATTCACAACCTGCGCCAGTGCTCAGTCACCCTTACTGTAAAAAAGTGTTTCTTTATGTTCAGAGGGAACCTCCTGTGTTTCAGTTTGGCCCGTTGCCTCTTGTCCTGTCACTGGGCACCACTGAAAAGAGCCTGTTTCCATCTTCTATGCACCCTCCCATCAGGTATTTACATACATTGGTAAGATCCTCCCCGAGCCTTCTCTTCTTTAGGCTGGACAGTCCCAGCTGTCTCAGCCTTTCCTCATAAGAGGGATGCTCCAGTCCCTTAATCATCTTCATGGCCCTGCACTGGACTCTCCAGTATGTCCATATCTCTCATGTACTGAGGAGCCCAGAACTGGACAGATGACTCCAGGTGTGGCCTCACCAGTGCTGAGTAGCGGGGAAGGATCACCTCCCTTGATAATTGAGAGTGGACTCACAATATGACATCTGCCAGCTCCCTCAGCACTCATGGGTGCATCTCATCAGGGCCCATGGACTTATGTATGTCCAGTTTGTTTATGTATTCTCTGACCTAATCCTCTTCCACCAAGGAGGCATCTTCCTTCATCCAGACTTTCCCCCTGGTCTCCTGAGTCTGGATTCCTGAAGGCTAGTCTTGCTAGTAAAGACTGAGGCAAAGAAGGCATTCAGCACCTCAGCCTTTTCCATGCCCTGTGTCACCAGGTCCTCCATCTCATTCAGCAATGGGCCCACATTTTCCATAGCCTTCCTTTTGTCACCTATGTACTTATAGAAGCCCTTCTGGTTGTCTTTGACATCCCTGGCCAGATTCAATTCTGTTTGGGCTTTAGCTTTCCTAACTTTCTTAACAATCCATCCCTGGATGCTCGGACAATGTCTCAGTATTCCTCCCAGGTTACCCATCCTTGTTTCCACCTTCTGTATGCTTCCTTTTTCTGCTTGAGTTTGGCTAGGAGCTCCTTGTTCATCCATGCAGGCCTCCTGGTATTTTTGCCTGACTTCCTGCTTGTTGGGATGGTCAACTTCTGAGCTTGGAGGAGGTGATCTTTGAATATTAGCTTTCTTGGCCCCCTCTTCCCTCCAGGGCCTTATCCCACCGGACTCTTCCAAGCAGATCTTTGAAAGGGCCAGAGTCGGCTCTCCTGAAGTCCAGGGTTGTGAGCTTGCTTTCTGCTCTCCTCCCTCAGGATCCTGAACTCCACCATCTCATGGTCACTGCTGCCTTCAACCTCCACATTCCCAACAAGCCCCTCCTTGTTGGTCAGTAGGAGGTCCAGCAAAGAACCTCTCCTCGTTGGCTCCTCTGTCACTTGGAGAAGGAAGTTATCGCTGATGCATTCCAGGAACCTCCTAGATTGCTTATACCCTGCTATGTTGTCCCTCCAGCAGATATCAGGGTGGTTGAAGTCCCCCCATGAGGACCAGGGCCTTTGAACATGAGGCTGCTCCTATCTGTCTGTAGAGGGCCTCATCCACTTGTTCTTCCTGGTCAGGCAGCCTGTGGCAGACACCCACTACAATGTCACCCTTACCTGTCTTCTCTTAAACCCTAACCCATAAGCTCTCAGTTGGTTCAACATCCATCCCCAGGCAGAGCTCCATGTGCTCCATTGCTTTCTCACATAAAGGGGAACTCCTCATCTTCCCAGCCTGTCCTTCCTAAAGAGCCTGTAGCCCTCCATTGCAACATTCCAGTGATCCCAACAAGATTATAGCCCTGCAACTGCACACGCAGCTCTGACTCCTCGTGCTTATTCCCCATACTGCGTGCATTAGCATACAGGCACTTCAGAGAGGCACCCCAGCATGTTGACTCCCTAGAAAGGGTTTTGGGGATTTCTCCATAATGGTGCCTTGTAGGCACTTCCTTGTTTGCATGCAAGTGCTGGAGTTGACCCTGCTTAAGCCCAGTTTTGTTGATTTTGTGATCCCTTCCTGTCACATCACCCCAATGCTGTTTGCTCATCGACCCTGTCCGTCATTCCCTCGCAGGGCCGCTGGTTACTCTCTCCCTCCCCCCTCATTCTTAGTTTAAAGCCCTCCTAATGAGGTCAGCTATCCTACTGGCAAAAATGCCTTTGCCCTGCTTAGTGAGGTGGATCCCCTCTCTCCCAAGCAGATGCTGATCCACAAACAGGGTCCCACGGTCATAGAACCCAAACCCCTGTCGCCAGCACCAGCTCCGCAGCCAATTATTGACCTGTATTATCAGTGCCCTCCTCCTCCCACCCTTTCCCCTCACCGGCAGGACTGAGGAGAACACCACCTGTGCCCCCATGCCCTTGACTATCGCTCCCAAAGCTCTGTAGTCACTTTTGATACTGTCCAGGTTTCCCCTAGCAGTATCATTGGTGCCCACATAGAAGAACAGCAGGGGGTAGCAATCAGAGGGTCAGATGAGCTTCAACAGTCCCTCCACAATATCCTGGATCTGGGCCGCCATCAGGCAGCAAACATCTCTAGTTGATAGGTCAGGTTAGCAGATGGGTGCCTCTGTCCCCCATGGGAGTCACCCATTAGGATCACTCGCTGCTTCTTCCTGGTGGTCTTGTGTGGTTTAAGGTCAGGTGGCCCAGATCCTATGCTTGAAGGCACATCTGGCTCCTTTTCAACACTGAAGGCTGTGAACCTATTTTGTTGTTGTAAGCCCTTAGGTGGGGCAGGAACCTTCCTCTTGGTGCCAGAAGTCACCAGCTTCCATCCTTCACCTTCTCCACAGGTTGCACTTACCTTAATACTAGGGGTGGACACTGCCTACATCTCTAATGCAGTTGGGGTCTGGAACTCTTCAAGCCATTGCATGTCAGAGAAGATCCTGTCCATCTCCCTTTCGTCTTCCCTGATGCTGTGCAGCCTGCTCACTTCCTCCCGTAACTCCTCCACTTGGTGGCACAGCTCCTCCAAGACAGCACGCTTCCTGCAAGACAGAGGACCATCTCTCCTGGGATCAGAGAGTCCCTAGGCACTCTGTGCAACCTGGGACTTGGAGGGATGCATCCACCATGTGAAGCTCAATCTGCATTAAAGTTTCTATGCTAGCAGGAACAGCTTTTCCAACAGCTGCTGGGAAACTGCCCTGTGGTGTGTCACCACCATATCTGAGACTGTCACAGTGGTACGAATTCAACTGAGGTTGCCTTCTTTGCACTGTTCTTCTCGAACTGCTGTGCAAACTGCTGCATCTGATGGCTGCTGCTGTTAGCTGCTTCTTTCTGATTTAGTTTCATCTTAAGGAAATCATGTTCAGGTTAACTTAGACTGCTTTCCCACACATTTACATCTTGCAATCTACTGATCTTGCTATCCAAAAGGTGGAAGTCCTGATGAGCTTTTACCAAAGCTAGAACAACTAATCTCTGTCTCTCCACCTATATTCACAAAGATGGTAGAAAAATAGTTATTTTAAAGTGTGCTCACCCTCTGTCTCCCTCTCTGCCTGTGTCTCTGTCTGTCTCATGCCCTCTTGTGCACTCTCTCTTGCTCTGGCTCTGTGTCTGGATCTCTCGGTCTCTCGGTCTCTGGGTCTCTCTGTGCTTCTCTGTCTGACTATCTTTCTCTGGCTCTAGGCCTTTCTCTGGCTCTGGGTCTCTCTGGATGTCTGGGCCTGTCTCTCTCTCTGGGTCTCTGGGTGTCTATCTCTATCTCTGGGTCTCCCTCAGCTACTGCCCCCCCCCCCCCGTCTTCCTCTTTCTCCTGGTATATCTCTCTCCCTTCTGGTGTATCTCTCTCTTCCTCTCTGTCTCCCCCTTAGTGTCTCTCTCCCCCTCCTGGGCTCTTTCACTCTCTCTATCCTGTTCTGTCTCTCTCTTGACCTGTCTGTGTCTCCCCTGGTCTCTGTCTTTCTTTATCTTTCCTGGTATCTCTCTCTCACTCTCCTGCTCTCTGTCTATCCTCGTCTATTTCTCCTGATCTCTCTCTCTCTCCTGGTCTCGCTCTATCTCTTAGTTTGTCTCTCTCATGGCATATCTCTCGCTCTCCCTCCTCTCCCTTTCTTGCCTTCTCTCCCCCCCCCGGTCCTGGTCTCTCTCTCCAGGTCTCCCCCTCCTTCTCCCCCATCCCCATCTTTCTCTCTCCCTCCCTTCTGGTTGCCTTCTCTCTCACACTTTCCCTAGTCATGCTCTCTCTCTCTATCTTCTGGTGTCTTGCTCTTTTTGTGTCTCTTATCTTGTCTCACTCTCTTTCTCTCTCTCCAGGTCTCTCTCTGACTGTCTCCCTTCTGGTCTCTCTCCCGGCCTCTCTCTTGTTCTCTCTCATCTGCGCGCGCTCTCTCTTTCTGTCTCTATTCTGGTCTTTCTCTCTCCTTGCCTCTTTCTCCTGGGTCTGGCTGGGATGGAGTTAATTTTCTTCATAGCAGCCCATATTTGTGACTAAAACAGTGTTGATAATACACCGGTGTTTTGGATATTTCTGAGCAGTATTTGCACGGCATCAAGGCTTTCTGTTTTTCCAACTCTGCTCCTGCAGCGAGTAGATTGGGGGTTGGCAAGAAGTTGGGAAGGGGTGCAACCAGGACAGCTGACCCAAAGTGACCAAAGGGATATTCCATGCCATATAATGTCATGCTCAGCAAGAAAAATGGAGGAGAGAGGGGGTTTTGGGAAGGTAGCCGTTGCTCGGAGACTGGCTGGGCATCAGTCTACTTGTGGGAGGTGGTGAGTGATTGCCTTTGCATAATTTTTTTGTTTTGTTGTTTTTATTTTTTCTTCCTCTTTCCTTTGCTTATTAAGCTATCCTTATCTCAACCCATCAGTTTTCTTACTTTTGCTCTTCCTATTCTCTCTGAAGTCCTTTCGAGGGGAGGTGTTGGGTAGAGCGAGAGGCTGTGTGGTACTTAGCTGCCAACTGGGGTTAACCCACCACAGTCCTTTGTGGTTCCCAAAATGGGGCTCAAGGGGTTTGAGATAATGACAGATTTGATCTGAGTGTGCTAGATTGAATTTGTAGCCGTTATACCTGTTTAGCTGAGTTGTTACTTGATAGGTTGTTACTTGCTCTTGCTGGTCATGATGTTGACGTATTTACTCTGGATGCTGACTTATGTGTTCCTTCCCCTGCTCTAGTGCTTGATCCCTTCCTTGCTGTAGACTTCAGACTCCTAGAATTCTTAATGGCTGTTTTCAATTTTTGCTGTTTGCCATGTTGTTTATCAGCCTGAGAGACACTTTGTGGAAAGAGGTAAGAATGACACCTACCCCTTCCTCTCCTCCAGGATATGTCTTCCCAGCCTTGTTGTAATGGCCTCTCAGTTTCTTGAATATCCCGATGCAATCAGCCTGTTTGCACAAGTGTGTGCTGTGAGCCTGATTTTGATGGTTGTTCATAAGGTTAACTAAGTGGGAATGCCACTGTATTGGGTGTAGGTGGCAAGGTTTTGGTAGCAGGAGGGGCTGTAGGGGTGGCCTCTGTGAAAAGAGACCAAGGGCTGCCCACATGCCAGTCAGAGCCCATTCAAGCCAACTCCATAACGGACCCACCATTGATGAAAGCTGAGCCAATCAGTGATGCTGGTGGTGCCTCTGTGATAACTTAAGAAAGGGTAAAAAACACTGCACAGCAGCTGTGAGAGGAGTGAGGAGAAAAAAGTTTGAGAAACAACCCTGCAGACACCAAGGTCAGTAAAGAAGGAGGGGGAGGAGGTGCTCCAGGTGCCAGAGGAGATATTTCCCTGTAGCCTGTGAAAGAGACCACGGTGGAGCAGGTATTTCCCTGCAGCCCATGGAGAGGACCACACTGGAACAGATATCCACGGTGGAGCAGGTATTTCCCTACAGCCCATGGAGAGGACCATGGTGGAGCAGATATTCACACTGCAGCCTGTGAAGGACCCCATGCTGGAGCAAGTGGATATGCCCTGAAGGAAACTGTGACCCCGTGGAGAGCCCACACTGGAGCAGGCTCCTGGCAGGACCTGTGACCCTGTGGAGAGAGGAGCCCACACTGGAGCAGGTTTTCTGGCAGGAACTGTGGCCCATGGGGGGTCCACACTGGAGCAGTCTGTTCCTGAAGGACTGTACCCCATGGACAGGACCCATGCTGGAATAGTCTTTTCCTGAAGGACTGTACCTCATGGGAAGAACCCACGCTGGAGCAGGGGAAAAGTGTAAGGAGGAAGGAGCAGCAGAGAGCTATGTTATGAACTGACTGCAATTCCCTACCCTCCCTGTACCACTCAGGGTGGGGAGGAGGTAGAGGAGTCAGGAATGAAGGAGTGAAGTTGAGCCTGGGAAGAAGAGGGTGTGTGGGGGGAAGGTGTTTTAGGTTTTTTTCTTTGTTTCTCACCATCCTACTCTCTTTTAAATCAGCAATAAATTAAATTTAATCTTCCCCAAGTCAAGCCTGTTTTGCCTGTGACGGTAATTGGTAAGTGATATCCCTGTCTTTATCTCAACCCATGATCTTTTTAATCTTTTTTTCTCCCCCATCCTGCTGAGGAGGGGGAGTGGGAGTGCAGCTGGGTGAGGGTCTGGCAGGCAGCCAAGGTCAACCCACCACAGCTACACAGGAACATGGCCTGAGGCAGTCAATCCCTGTGTGGCAGGGTGTATAGGAGGAGTTGGACAGGTGCCTAGGGCCATTATCATCTCTTCTAGCCTGGGATTTTATGCCTGAACAGGCATGTAATCGCATTGAATTGGTACACCTTTTGAAGAAGCGGAGCCTTGCCTGCCCAAATGAAACACAGTGACTTCTAATGCTGTGCTGGGGCCTGGCCCATGCCTTTTGAGACACTGTCAAGTTCCTTCAAAAGTGCAAGAGGGCCTCCCAGTCAAAGAGCACACAAACAGACACTGAGAAAGCCTCTAGGTCTAAGACCACACAAATGGACACTGTGGCTAAACCAGAGACCCAACCCTTGATTATAGCAGTCACTCCTGTAGTCAAAAAGAAACAATGGAAGCAGAGGTCAACCTAGTTAGTAAGAGGAAGAAGCTCTGCCTGAGAGGGAGCAGAAGGAAGAATCAGAAAAGACAGCCTGTTCTGCAGCAGAGCAGACGCAAGAAAAGGAGAGGGAAGAGACAGAGCTCATAAAACTACTCAGTCCCTATCCCTGAGTGAGCTGCCAGATATGCAGAAAGGTTATGGCCATCAGCCAGGTGACCAAATTGCTATCTGGTTGCTCTGATGCTGGGATACTGGAGCCAATGGTCTGGAAATAGAGGGTACAGAAGTCCAGCAGATGGGACCCTTCACTAGGGACCATGGAATCGACAAAGGCACCGGAAGAGGTGCAATTGTCACAGTCTCTGGAGGCAGCTCCTATTGAGCGTGAAGGTAAGGTATCCCCTCAAGGAAGATCTTGTAAACTACCAAGGCAAGTGGACTACTGCAGAGGAAGGTGTCCAGTATCTGAAGGAATTAGCAGTGGTGGAGGTGGTCTACGGCAACTTGGACAACAACCAGGCCTCCAAAGATCCTGATGATGTCCAGTACATGCAGTCTATATGGCAGAAGTTTGTATGCAATGCACCGACATCTCATGCCAGGACTCTGGCAATAACGGACTGGACAGACATTGAGGCACCAACTGTGGATAGACTGGCCTGCCAGCTCCAGCAATTCGAAGATACTCTCTCTTGTCCCTCCCCCTGCGGAGAGGCTGTCCTGCCATTTCTGGCAATTCAAAGAGAATGTGGAGAATATGTCTTCTTCCTTGCCCCTGCAGGCCAGCATCTCAGCTATCAGGAGTGCCGTACAGGATCAGCCCTTCCATGCTCAAATGAAAGGGAACTGTGAGTGCACGCCACGTGCCACCCTATGGTTCTATCTGCACAACCATGGAGAGGACATGAGGAGGTGGGATGGTGCACCTACCTCGGACCTGGAAGCCCACATACATAAATTGCTGGGAAAAAAACAGCAGCTAGAAAGGCTCCATCCAAGAAGATTACTGCTCTGGTTGATGTTGAGCAATTCCCCAGACATAGCAGAAGGGCTGAGAATGCCTCTTCTCCTTCTGAAACTGATGAAAGGACTTCAGGTTTGCAATTACAGGAGTCAGGTAATGAATGCTCTGACCAGGAATAGGGGGGCC
The DNA here is from genome assembly GCF_965183815.1 of Platalea leucorodia. Lineage (NCBI taxonomy): Eukaryota > Metazoa > Chordata > Aves > Pelecaniformes > Threskiornithidae > Platalea > Platalea leucorodia. Next base: position 34,131,089 of record NC_138859.1, read on the forward strand.
CTGCCTCTGGCCAGGTGGAGGAAAGGGAAAACCAAGTTTATTGGACTGTGTGGATTCGATAGCCTGGCACATCAGACCCATGGAAGTATAAGGCTCTGGTGGGCACTCATGCACAGTGTACCCAAATGCCATCAGGGTAAAAGATGGCATAACCCATCTGGATTTCTGGAGTGACATGGTGTCAAGAGTCCAGTACTCTCTGATCAGGTTCTTTTACATAATCCACACATGGAGGGTGTAATGTTTAATATCAAATTTACTTATTTAAAAATAGTTGATGTTACATGGGATTTCTGATTTAGTGGCGTGATACAAAATATATTGTGTAACAGAATACAAATTTAAGTTACACTTTTAGCAAAATGTATAGCAATTGCAATACACAATTCAATCACAATACCAATGTGATTCCCATTACCAGTCTCTAGAATATGCTCACCATCACGATGTTGGGCATCCCCAATCACCGGAAAGGAATACGTGGGTTGAAGCCAGCTCAAGCCCATTGCTCTCTTCAAAATTCTTTTGCTCGTTGTTCAGTTTTTATACTCTATGTTGGGCTGAGTGACATATTCACTCCCCCCATACTGGTCTGGCTAACTCAGGGAGACATTCACACTCTTTTAATGAACTCAGGAAGAAACATTTACATAACCAGTTGATCCACTCAACTGGGATGTAGTTGGTTGATTCACTCAACTGACATAGCTGTTTATCAAAACCAAAGGCCACCCTCCTGTCCCCTTGGTGTTGAGATAAAGCCATCTTTCTTTGCAACAGCTGTGGTCAGTCACACCCTACATTATTCCCTGAGCTTCATGGGCACATGGCCCTTGCCCATCTCCTCTCAGCCTTCTTCCATTGTAGAGGTTCATTAGTCAGTCACACATGGGGATCCCAACTGTTGTCTGTGATGGAGACTGAGGTGAGCCTAACAGGGAACAAGTAGCAGAAGCATCCTATTGTGACTGCCTCTGTGCATCCTTGGCATAGACTACCTCAGGGGAGGGTACCTCCAGGAACCAAAAGGGTACTGGTGGGCCTTTGGTGCAGCTGTCATGGATACAGAGAAGATTTAACAGCTGTCTACCTTGCCCGGCCTCTCAGAGGATCCTTCTCTTGTGGTGTTGCTGTGTGTTGAAGAACAGCAGGTGCCAATTGTTACCATAACAGTGCACCAGGGGCAATATCGTACCAACCTGGACTCTCGTACATGAGTTACTTCATCAACTGGAGAGCCAACTGGAGATCACTAGAGAGTGATAAGCAAGACTCGATCACCCTTTAATAGTCCCATATGGCCAGTGCAAAAGTCTGACAGAGGATCGAGGCTAACAGTAGACTACTGTGGCCTGAACAAGTCACGTTGCCATTGGGTGCTGCCAATCCAGACATGCTAGAGCTCCAGTACAAACTGGAATTAAAGGCAGCCAAGTGCTATGCCACAACTGATATTGCTAATGGGTTTGTCTCAATTCTATTAGCAGCAGAGTGCAGGCCACAGTTTCATTTCACATTGAAGGGTGTCCAATACACCTGGAATCAACTGCACCAGGGGTGGAAGAACAGTCTTACCATTTGCCATGGACTGATCCAGACTGCAGTGGAACAGGGCGATACCCCTGAAAATCTGCAATATGGCGACGACATCGTCATGTGGAGCAACACAGCAGGAAAAGTGTTTGAAAAAGGGAAAAGAATAATCCAGAAAGCTGGTTTGCCATAAAAGAAAGCAAGGTCAAAGGACCTACACAGGAGATCCAGTTCTTGGGAATAAAATGGCAGGATGGGCATTGTCACATCTCTGTGGATGTGATCAATAAAGTAACAGCCATGTCCCCACCAGCTAACAAGAAAGAAATACAGGCTTTCCTAGACCTTGTGGGATTCTGGAGAATGCATATTCTGGGTTTCAGTCAGCTTGTGAGCCATCTCCATTGAGTGACCTGAAAGAAGAACTATTTTGAGTGGGGCCCTGTGCACTAACAAGCTGTTGAAGAGATCAAACAGGAGATAGTATGTGCAGCAGCCATTGGGCCATTCTGGACAGTACCAGATGTGAGAAATGTGCTCCATACCACAGCCAAGGAGCATGTCCACACCTGGAGCTTATGGCAGAAAGCACCTGGAGAGACTTGAGGTTGACCTCTAGGGTTTTGGAGCTAGGGGTATAGAGGATCAGAGACCTGCTACACCCTGACTGAAATAAATAGAGATATTAGCAGCATATGAGGATGTGGGTTGAGCTATTCAGAAGTAGTTGGTACAAAACCACAGCTCCTCTTGCCACCGCGATTGCCTGTGCTGGGCTGGATGTTCAAAGAGAGGGTCCCCTCTACACATCATGCAACTGATGCTACACGGAGTAAGTGGGTAGCATTGATCACGCAATGAACTCCACTGGGGAAACCTAACCACCCAGGAATCCTGGAAGAGATCATGGACTGTCCAGAAGGTAGAGATTTCGGAGTATCACCCAGGGACATGACCCATGCTGAGGAGGCCCCACTGTATAATAAATCAACAGAAAATGAGAAACTATGCTTTGTTTACCAATGGGTCCTGTTGCACTTGGGAAACTGTGGAAAGCTGTATGGAGTCCCACATGACAAATAGCAGAAACTGTTGAAGGAGAAGGCGAATCGAGTCAGTTTGCAGAAGTGAAAGCCATCCAGATGGCCTTAGATATTGCTGAATGAGAAAAAGTGTCCAGTACTCTATACTAAGTCATGGATGGTGGCAAATTCTCTGTGGGGGTGGCTACTACACTTGAAACAGCACAGAGGTAAACCCATATGGGCTGCTGCATTGTGGCAAGACATCACTGCCCAGGTAGAGAACTTACTTTGTAAAGGTATATCACATAGATGCTCACATGCCCAAGAGCCATGCTACCAAAGAACAATTTAAAAAAAAAGCAGGTAGACCAGACTGCCAGAACTGAAGTGACTCAGGTAGATCTGGACTGGGAACATAAGGGTGAGCTATTCATAGCTCAGTGGGCCTATGACACATCAGGACATCTAGGGACACATGCAGCATACAGATGGGCTCAAGATCGAGGGGGTGGACTTGACCATTGAAACCATCACACAGTTATCCATGAATGCAAAACAGGCACCATAACACCACTAGCCAAGTGGGTAAAGCCTCTCTGGTATAGAGGACAGTGGCTGAGATATCAATATAGGGAGGCCTGGCAGATTGATTATATCGCACTGCCACAAACAAACCCAGGCAAGCACCATGTGCTTGCCATGGTGGAGGTGACCATTGGATGGCTGGAAACATTACCCTGTGACCCATACCACCACCCGAAACACCATCCTGGGCCTTGAAAAGGAAGTACTGTGGTGATACAGCACCCCAGTAAGAACTGAGTCAGACAACGGGACTCATTTCCAAAACAACCTCATAAGGACCTGGGCCAAAGAACAGGACATTGATTGGGTGTGCCACATCCCCTATCACACACTAGCCTCTAGAATGACTGAACAATATAATGGACTGTTAAAGACTATACTGAGAGCAATCGGTGATGGTGATGGGACATTAAAGCACTGGGATGCAAATCTAGCAGAAGCCACTTGGCTGGTTAACACCAGAGGATCTGCTATTTGACCTGGCCCTGCCTAGACAAAGCCCCTAGATACTGTGGGAGGAGATAAGGTCCCGTAGTGTGCATAGGGAGCTGGCTGAGAAAGACAGCTCCTCAGGAAATGGCAAATCCATTTGTGGGACTGTTTTCGCTCAAGGACCCGGGTGCACTTGGTAATGAGGAAAGATGGGGAAGTCTGATGTGTACCTCAAGGAGCTTTAACCTTGGGGGAAAATAACCCATGATTTGACTTTATGTTATAGGAAGTAGTACAGCAGGAATCACCTGAACCAATAGAGAATGCACCTCTCAAGAAGCTGGGCAAGTGCAGCAGTGACCCAACCTGAGCCAGCTTTGGCACCTAATAACTAAACACAGTATGCCACCTCTCCTGTCCTGAGCGACTACCATAACAGATGGAGCCCAAGTCATGGACTAAAGGAACTTTATGGACATTTTCTGGACATTTTACAGGGGTGGCCCATAGACTAAGGGAATGATATCTGATTATATATCAAAGGACTGGAAGGGGATGAGGGTGTAATATGTGGATAATGTAGGACCTGAGCATGATGTAAATGGTATGGAATAAGGGCTGGAAAATGTACTGGGTCTGGCTGGGAAGGAGTTAATTTTCTTCATAGCAGCGGTAGGGTGCTATGGTTTGGATTAGTGACTCAAACAGTATTGCTAACACACCAATATTTTGGCTAGTCCTGATCAGTAGTTGCACAGCATCAAGGCTGCCTCTGTTTCTCACTCTGCCCTCCCCCCCCCAGCAAGTAGGCTAGGGGTTGGCAAGAAGTTGGGAGGGTTTTGGGGGTGAGCAAGAGGTTGGGAGGGGACTCAACCAGGACAGCTGACCTGAACTAACCAAAGGGATATTCCATGCCATATGACGTCATGCTCAGCAATAAAAACAGAGAGGAAGGGTTTTGAGAGGGGGAAGGTAGCCATTGCTCAGAGACTGGCTGGGCATCGGTCCCTTGTCCTGCTGGGGGGAGCTGAGCGAGGGGTTGTGTGATCCTTAGCTGCCTACTGGCATTAACCCCCAACACCTGCTCTCTCTCCTTCTCCCCCCCCACCCCAGTCTCCCTCCCTCTCTCTCTCCTGGTGTCTCTCTCCTGGTCTCTCAGTCTCTTCTCCTCTCTCTTTCCCTTTTTATTCTCTTCTCTCTCTTCTGGTGTGTCTATCTCTTCTGGTATTTATCTTCTCTCATCTCTCTTCTGGTCTCCCTCCCTCCCTTTCTTTTGGCCTCACTGTCTCTCTTCATGTCTCTCTCCCTGCCTCCTGCCTCCTGCCCTCCCCCCCCCCCCGGTCTTGCTCTCCTGCATTCTTGCTTTTTCCTGGTCTTGTATTCTCTCTTTTGGCCTCTCTCGTTCTTTCACCCCTCCACCCCCCAGTCTCTCTTTTGCTCTCTCTCTTCTGGTCTGTCTTTTGGTCTCTTACCCTTTCTCTCTGTTCTACTGTCTCTCTCACCCAGGAGTCTGCACAATCTATTGGATAGATGATAGGTATGAAAGACTGGTGTATGCCAGTGTTACTTTTGGCCATTTCTTTATACTGTGTAGCAATTTTGGGAGTGTGTGTTATGGGGAGATCTTTAATGCATGGATATGCCATATCTTTTGAAATGTGTGCATGACCTTTATATCTGCTGGGCTTAATATTAGACTCCAGTACTGTCATTAAAAAAATTTCTCTAAATCTCATTGCAAAAAATAACCAGTATTTTCTGTTGGACCTTACCCTTAAATCTTTGTGGTTAGTATTATTTTTTGTGCCTTGCTATATAAATAAATTAACAAGTACATGACTTTTATTATGTGGACTGCGGAAATTATCCCTACTGATATGCCACTGCAGATTTTTTTAAAGGTTTTTAGTGCAGAGTTTTAAAATGTTTTTTAAAACTGCTGACCAATTGACTCCTTTGAGTAGAAAAAAACCCAACGCTGGAATGCTGACATAATGCTGGTCCCCTCTACCTGTTGAGCTTATGCCAGTGAATACAGAATGTAAACCTTGCATAATCGGAGAGGACATTCCTGCCTGAATATTCTCAGTATGTGTTGCTCTCTGCCACTGCTGCAGTACAAACATCTAAGGTTTTTTTATCACAATTTATTTAAAACCCTCCCTCGGTATATTCTTTTCAGTCTCTAAATTAGAAGAAAAAGCAATTCTTCAAAGCCATTTCCTTTTATGTGAGTCTTATAGCTATTCTGTATTTCTTTTTCTTTTGGGGATGTATTTTAAGTTCAGTTAGTACATAAGTTGTAGGCAAAAAAAAACTCAGGCCAGCTTTTTAACATTTAATAGGTTATTTAGTATTCTACAAGAAATACAGATGAGCATTGTAGTGATCCTGACCAGAAGACCATTGTACAACGAGGAGTTAGTGATCCACATAACAGTTAACCAGAGTAGGCCCAGGCCTGTGCTGTGCTGCTCTATATGTTGTACATACAGCTTGACATTCAGGCATGTTTTGTGCTGCACAAATTCCTTGGCCACAGGATAAACTTAGCCAGTGTTGTGGTTTAACCCCAGACAGCAACTAAGCACCACACAGCTGCTCACTCACTCCCCCCACAGTGGGATGGGGGAGAGAATCGGAAGAGTAAAAGTGAGAAAACTCATGGGTTGAGATAAAGACAGTTTAATAGGTACAGCAAAAGCCGCGCGCACAAGCAAAGCAAAGCAAGGAATTCATTCACTACTTCCCATCGGCAGGCAGGTGTTCAGGCATCCTCAGGAAAGCAGGGCTCCATCGTGCGTAACGGTTACTTGGGAAGACAAACGCTATCACGCCCAATGTCCCCCCCCTTCCTTCTCCTTCCCTCAGCTTATATACTGAGCATGATGTCATATGGTATGGAATAGCCCTTTGGCCAGTCTGGGTCAGCTGTCCTAGCTATGCTCCCTCCCAGCTTCTTATGCACCTGGCAGAGCATGAGAAGCTGAAAAGTCCTTGACTAGTGTAAACTCTGCTCAGCAAGAACCAAAACATCAGTGTGTTCTCAACATTATTCTCATCCTAAATCCAAAACACAGCACTCTACCAGCTACTAAGAAGAAAATTAACTCTATCCCAGCTGAAACCAGGACAGTATCCACCCCTTATTCCATACCATTTACGTCATGCTAAGGTCCCACATTATCCAATACATCCTCATTAACCACCACCCCACTTATTCTATGGACCACTCCTGTGAAACGTCTGTAAAATGTCCATAAACATCCACAAATGTCCACATAATGTCCATTGAGTTCATTTAGTCCATGACTTTGGGCTCCATCTGTGATGGTGGTCGCTCAGGACAGGAGAGGTGGTGTGTTGCGTGGAGTTATTGGGCACCAAAGCCAGCTCAGGTCGGGTCACTGCTGCACTTGCACTGCTTCTTGTAAGGCTTCTCCTCCATTGGTTCAGGTGGTTCCTGCTATGGTAATTCCTATAACATGCAACTCAGATCATGGGTTACAACAATTTAAAGGTATTTCCATTACAATCTCCACCCCTGGCCCCTTTGGGTCAGGATTAACATTGCAGGGAACTCCTCCCCTTGCTCCTAGCCTGGCTAGTAACAAGGGGTTCCTGCTATAGTAATTCCCATAACATGCAACTCAAATCCCAGGTTACAACAATTTAAAGGTATTTCCATTACAATCTCCACCCCTGGCCCCTTTGGTCCAGACCATTGGGTTTAACACTGCAATGGACTCCTCCCCTTGCCCCTGCTCCGGCTTGGACTTATCCACAGACTGCAGTCCCTTAGGGGTTTACCTGCTCCAAGTGGAGCCTTGTCTATGAGCCACAGTCTCTCCAGGGGTATACCTGCTGTGGCATGGATTTATCCACAGCCGCAGTCACTTAGAGGTGCACCTGTTCCAGCATGGCCTTCTCCATGGGCTGCAGTGCTTTCAGAGATATACCTGCTCCAGCGTGGCCTTGCCCACAGCCACAGTTTCTTCAGAAGTAAACTTGCTCCAGCATGGCCTTACCCATGGCCACACACTTTGAGGTGCTCCAGCATGACCTCATGCACAGCCACTGATGCTTCAAGGTGTACCTGCTGCAGCACGGTCTTATCCACAGCCACAGATGCTTCGAGGTGTACCTTCTCCAGTGTGGACTTATCCTTGGGCCACAATCCCTTCAAGAGGTATACCTGCTGCGGCACAGACATAACCATGGCCACAGGCGCTTCGAGATGTACCTGCTCTGGCATGGGCTTATCCACGTCCACAGACGCTTCGGGGTGTCCTGCTCCCACATGGACTTATCCACAGGTCACAGTCCCTTCGACTCGAGTTCACACTGGAGTTCCAGCCTGTCCAGTACAGCAGCACAGAAACAGCAGCGATGCCCTGGCCATCTGCCAGCCCAGGCACAGGGCTGTTGTTGTTATCAAAATGTTCCCAGGCACAGCAGAGTAAGATGATAAGCAGTTCAGCAAGCAGCAAAAGCAAAAAGCAGCCATTAACGAGCACTAGACTCTAATATACAGTAAGGCAAGCAAGCCCCGTGGCAAGTACAGAAGCCTGCCGATTAATACCTAAACAGCAATAACAGCTATGAATTCAATCATCTAGCACATTCCAATTAAATCTGTCATTATCTTGAACCCTTTGAGTCCCATCTGGGTCGCCAAAAAGGACTGTCGTGGTTTAACCCCAGACAGCAACTAAGCACCACACAGCCGCTCGCTCACTCCCCCTCTGGTGGGATGGGGGAGAGAATCGGAAGAGTAAAAGTGAGAAAACTCATGGGTTGAGATAAAGACAGTTTAATAGGGAAAGCAAAAGCCGCACACGCAAGCAAAGCAAAGCAAGGAATTCATTCACTACTTCCCATTGGCAGGCAGGTGTTCAGCCATCCTCAGGAAAGCAGGGCTCCATCGCACGTAATGGTTACTTGGGAAGACAAACGCTATCACGCCCAATGTCCCCCCCTTCCTTCTCCTTCCCCCAGCTTATATACTGAGCATGATGTCATATGGTATGGAATAGCCCTTTGGCCAGTCTGGGACAGCTGTCCTGGCTGTGCTCCCTCCCAGCTTCTTGTGCACCTGGCAGAGCATGGGAAGCTGAAAAGTCCTTGACTAGTGTAAACTCTACTCAGCAAGAACCAAAACATCAGTGTGTTCTCAACATTATTCTCATCCTAAATCCAAAACACAGCGCCCTACCAGCTACTAAGAAGAAAACTAACTCTATCCCAGCTGAAACCAGGACAGCCAGCTAACTGTAACAGAGTCGTCAGCTCCCAGCAATGATACCACCTGCATGGCCTTCCCTTTATCTAAAAGTGCAACCAGAAATTCTTTCTGACAGTAGAAATTATTAATATAGTTGTTTCCTTGTAAGAAAATCCTATAATATCTAGAATGACCAAAATGGAAGAATGTCTTCTTCTATGAACGGGGACTGCCCAGCATGCTGTGTATGGATCAGAGGCCCATTCTATGCTACACCACTCAGGGTTCCTAACATCTAAAGGGACGTAAGACAATACTATTCTCTCCTTACAGTATTAGCTCTATATATTGGGTTTACATTGCAAAGTTTTGGTAGTGGGGGGTGGTGGTGGCTGCAGGGGTGGCTTCTGTGAGAAGACACCAGGAGCTGCCCTCATATTGGACAGAGCCAGTTCCAGCCGGCTCCAAGATGGACCCGCCACTGGCTGAAGCTGAGCCAATCAATCAGCCACGCTGGTGGCACCTCTGTGATAAGATATTTAAGAAAGGGTAAAAAATGCTGCACAGAAGCTGTGAGAGATAGGATCCACCTATCTAGAAGAGGCAGTAGAATCTTCACTGGCAGATTGGCTGACTTAGTGAATCACGCTTTAAACTAACAAACTTGGGGGGTAGGGTCCACAGCTGTATATCCATAAGCAGCAGGGTGGATGAGCACACCTACCAGAATAGTGAGGAATGCTCCCCAACCCTTTCCAAAGGCAGGAACCCTAAGTCCAACCATGTAGTCTGGGCAATGAACAGGAGGAACTGGAGCTCCGTGCCCAGTCTGGGAGTTATAATGTCATAGGAATGACAGAAACTTGGTCGGAAAACTCACATGACTGGAACACCACAATGGATGGCTACAAGATCTTTTGGAAAGATAGGAAGGAAAGAAGAGGAGGTGGAGTTGCACTTTATGTAAAAGAGAAATTTGAGTGTATGGAGGTGAGCTATGGAGACCATGAAAGTTCTGTCGAATGCCTTTGGATCAAGATTAGATGGATCATCACCAAGAGGGATCTTATGTTAGGTATCTGTTACCAACCTCCCAAGCAGGGTGACGAGACTGACGACAAAACCTTACATCAGCCACTCAAGGAAGTCTCAGGCCAACAGAACCTGGTCCTCATGGGTGACTTCAATTACCCAGACATTTGTTGGGAAAACAGCACAGCGGTGCACAAGTTGTCCATCAAGTTCCTGGAATGCATTGAGGACTGCTTCCTGCTACAGATGCTGGAACAGTGCATTGCTAGATTTACTGCTCACAAACCAAGACGACTTACTTGACAACACAACTACCAGTGGTAGCCTTGGATACAGCAACCACAACATTGTGGAGTTTAAGATCCTGCTGAACACACTGAAGACCAGTAGTAGAACAAAGACCGTGGCTTTTAGAAGAGCCAACTTTAATATGCTCAGAGCCCAGCTGCAAGGGATTCCATGGGAAGCATCCATGGAGGGCAAAGGAGCTTGTGAGTGCTGGGAGTTATTCAAGAAGAGCTTCCTGGAAGCACAAGAACAGTCCATCCCCTACAAAGGGAAAGGAAGAAGGCAGAACAAGATACCACCCTGGCTTAACAATGAGCTTTTGGGTGTGCTTAAAAGCAAAAAAAGAAGCTTACCGGCTACAGAAAGGCAGCCAAATAGCCATCGAGGACTACAAGAACCTTGCTAGGGCGTGGGCTGGTGGTGCTCAAGAACTTGGGAGGGGACAACTGGGTTTACTGGACTGTGTGGGTTCAATGGACTGGCACATCAGCCCCATGGGAGTATGAAGCTCTAGTGGACACCGGTGCACAGTGTACTCTAATACCATCAGATTACAAAGGCGCAGAAGCAATCTGTATTTCTGGAGTGACGGGAGGATCCCAAGAACTGTCTGTGTTGGAGGCTGAGGTAAGCCTAACTGGGAATGAGTGGCAAAAGCACCCCATTGTGATCGTCCTGGAGGCCACATATATCCTTGACATAAACAAAATCAGGAGAGGGTACTTCAAAGACCCAAAAGGGTGCCAGTGGGCTTTTGGTATAGCTGCCTTGGAGACAGAGGAAATTAAACAGCTGTCTAGCTTGCCTGGTCTCTCAGAGGATCCGTCTATGGTGGGGTTGCTGCAGGTTAAAGAACAGCAGGTGCCAATCGCTACCATGACAGTGCACTGGCAACAATATCGCACCAATTGAGACTCCCTGGTTCCCATCCATAAGCTGATTCGTCGACTGGAGAGCCAAGGAGTGACCAGTAAGACTCATTCACCCTTTAACAGCCCCATATGGCCAGTGCAAAAGCCTAATGGAGAGCGGAGGCTAACAGTGGACTATTGGGGCCTGAATGAAGTCACACCACTGCTGAGTGCTGCCGTTCCAGACATGCTAGAACTCCAATATGAACTGCAGTCAAAGGCTGCCAAATGGTATGCAACAACTGATATCGTTAACATGTTTTTATTGATCCCTTTGGCAGCAGAGTGCAGGCCACAGTTTGCTTTTGCATGGAGGGGTATCCAGTACACCTGGCATCGACTGCCCCAGGGGTGGAAACACAGTCCTACCATTTGTCATGGACTGATCTAGACTACATTGGAACAAGGTGAAGCTCCTGAACACCTGCAGTATATTGATGACATCACTGTGTGATGTCCAATGGATGTGGTCAACAAAATAACAGCTATGTCTCCATCAACTAGCAAAAAGGAAACACAAGCTTTCTTAAGTGTCGTGGGTTTTTGGAGAATGCATATTCCAAATTACAGTCTGATCGTAAGCCCTCTCTATCAAGGAAGAAGAATAATTTCAAGTGGGGCCCTGAGCAATGACAAGCCTTTGAACAAATTAAACAGGAGATAGTTTGTGCAGTAGCCCTTGGGCCGGCGAGGCAGGACAAGATGTAAAAAAATGTGCTCTACACCGCAGCCAGGGATAACAGCCCCACCTGGAGCCTCTGGCAGAAAGCACCAGGGGAGACTCGAGGTCGACCCCTAGGGTTTTGGAGTCGGGGATACAGAGGATCGGAGGCCCTCTATACTCCAATTGAAAAAGAGATATTGGCAGCATATGAAGGGGTTCGAGCTGCTTCGGTAGTGGTTGGTACTGAAGCACAGCTCCTCCTGGCACCCCGACTGCCTGTGCTGGGCTGGATGTTCAAAGGGAGGATGCTACATGGAGTAAGTGGGTCGCACTGATCACACAATGGGCTCTAATAGGAAACCCCAGTCGCCCAGGAATCCTGGAAGTGATCGTGGACTGGCCAGAAGGCAAAGATTTCGGAATATCACCAAAGGAGGAGGTGACGCGTGCTGAGGAGGCCCCACCATATAATAAACTATCATAAAATGAGAAGCAATATGCCCTGTTCACTGATGGGTCCTGTCGTCTTGTGGGGAAGCATCGGAGGTGGAAGGCTGCTGTACAGAATCCTGTATGACAAGTCACAGAAACTGCTGAAGGAGAAGGTGAATCGAGTCAGTTTGCAGAGGTGAAAGCCATCCAGCTGTCTTTAGATATTTCTGAACAAGAAAAGTGGCCAATGCTTTATCTCTATACTGACTCATGGATGGTGGCAAATGCCCTGCGGGGGTGGTTGCAGCAATGAAAGCAGAGCAACTGGCAGCGCAGAGCCAAACCCATCTGGGCTGCCACATTGTGGCAAGATATTGCTGCCTGGATAGAGAACCTAGTTGTAAAAGTACATCATGTAGATGTTCACGGACCCAAGATTCGTGTCTCTGAAGAACATCAAAACAATCATCAGGTGGATCAGGCTGCTAAGATTGAAGTGGCTCAGGTGGATCTGGACTGGCAACATAAGGGTGAGCTATTTATAGCTCTATGGGCTCATGACACATAAGGACATCTAGGAAGGGATGCAACATACAATTGGGCTTGTGATCGAAGAAGTTGGGAGGGGACACAGCTGGGACAACTGACCCCAACTGACCAAAGGGATATTCCATACCATATGACATCATGTTCAGCAATAAAACTAGGAGGGGTGGTTGACGGGGGGCCGCTGCTCGGGGACTGACTGGTCATCAGTCGGTTGGTGGTGAGCAATTGTTTTCATTTGCATCACTTGTCTTTCTTGGGTTTTATTTCTCTCTCTTTGTTATTTTCCTTTTCATTACAATTTATTTTTATTATTTATTATTATTATTATATTTTAATTCAATTATTAAACTGTTTTTATCTCAACCCACGAGTTTTTTCACTCTTACCCTTCCAATCCCACTGGGGGTAAGTGAGTGAGTGGCTGTGTGGTGCTTAGTTGCCAGCCGGGGTTAAACCACGATAGCTCCCCATCCGATTTTGTCATAGTGACCCACTCCTGCTCCAATAGAGATCTGATGTTAAAACCTGCACTCTTCAGGTGATCCATCTTTTCTTGTGTTGTGTAATACAAATATCCAGATGTGCCCCCCACCAGATAGTTCCAGTCATTTTCATGGTAGCATTTGATATATCCATGGAAAAAGCACCCATTAAATTCAGAAGCTGTCTGCACCCCATCAATGAGTGCATAGCCATCCAAGAAGCAGAATCCTACTCGATATTCACTACTTTGTAACGCATGATGGATTTGACTATTTTCCTTTTGGCCGCATACATAAACTATCTAATAGAGGGTATTGAATATCTCTCTTTCTTCTGATGGTAGCCATCTGGAGGGAGGAGTGCAACTGTGTTAGGTTTAAGGAAATTCACTGAAATGTGGACATGCAAGTAGAGGCCAATGTAGTTTACTAAAAGGGATCTATACAGTGCTACACCTTCACCTATTCACTGTCCTCTTTCTCACAGAATGTGTGACGGGTCACCACCGTAATCTCATTCCTGTATGATCGGCAAACCTCCCTCAAAATGTTTACATCTTGTTGGTAAGAGTAACTCAGTACTTTTTGCAAGTGAAAATCTCCTGATTAGCTGTGTGCCATGCCAAGAATTGCTTTTTCTTTTCAAGCATCATGCTGTCCACCCCATAATATTTTGGTGGTGGAAGAGGGCCCCCATAACTTTGATTTTCAGCTTGTTGAATAAATGGGGATGTGGTGGGTTGACTTTGGCTGGCTGCCAGGTGCCCGCTCTATCGCTCCCCCATCTGTCACGGATGAGTGGTTAAGCTGCTTAAAAAATCACCGTCAGAGATATTTGCAAATAGTGGTTTTAATAGAAAGCTATAAAAGTGTGATTTAACAGAGTTCAATGGCAAGGTTCACTCTATTACTTATTAAATGAATGGAATATATATTTATAAAGAGAAAGAAAGAGAAAGTTGAGTTTGAAGAAAATACAAGGAGGAAAAGGAGGATTATATATGTTTATCAACAGTTTAACGTTTGCTTGCAGCAAGGAGACAATCACAAAAATTTAGCAATAACTAATCATTAATTAATCTAGCATCTACAAAGTGATTAAATGAAGTTTACTACAATATTTATATCACACACACACAATAGGCCTAAGTACTCATTATATGCGCAGTTAAAGGTACCAATAAAAATTCCCCCGGGTTTAGCGAAATACTCACTTTAAATGACTGTCTCAATGGGCGAGGGTCAAATCTCGAGGAGCAAGGAGCACCAGAGATCAGCTTGAGTTCGCTGCTCTGAGAGGCATCCCACTCAGAGGGAGATTCTGGTGCAGCCCGCTGCGGTTCAGGAGAGCTCAAAGGGTCTCAACTTGGTACCGCTGTTTATAGGGTCATGAGATGATTGACTTTAGGCATCAGTAAATTTCCCTTCTCCTTTCACAGCCCGTGTTGAAGATTACTGAAGTTCTCAAAAATTCCAGTGATGCTGGTACAGATCCTCCTGAGTTACAGCCTAGATAAGATAGGCCCCAAGGCTGCCAGGTGGTGACTAGTACAGACAAAAAATATAGTTCCAAGGTTGTCAGGGCTGCCTCCCTGGTACAGACAGTGCTGCTCCCACCTCAGCCATGTAAGAGTTTTGATACAGTCAAAGGACGCTTAAAATCTCGTAGGTAAAGATAAAGGCAGTTTAATAAAGAAAAGCTAAGGCCACGCGTGGAAGCAAAGGAAAACAAAAATATTTATCCTCTACTTCCCATCAGCAGGCAATGTCCAGCCACTTCCTGGGAAATAGGGCCTCAGTACATGTAGCAGTTGCTTCGGAAGCCAAACATCTTAATAACAAATGCCCCCCTCCCCTCCTCTTCCTTTCTCTTAGCTTTTATGGCTGAGTATGATGTCATATGGTATGGAATATCCCTTTGGTCAGTTTGGGTCAGCTGTCCTGGCTATGTCCCCTCCCAAGATCTTGCCCACTCCCAGCCTACTGGCCTTTGGGTGGGGTGGGGGTTTGGAGAGACAGCCTTGATGCTGTGGGAGCACTGCTCAGCAGTAGCCAAAACACCAGTGCGTTATCAACATCTTTCTAGCTACAAAGTACAGCACTATGAGGGCTGCTATAGGGAAAGCTAACTCCATCCCAGCCAGACCCAATAAAATTTCCACCCCTTATTCCATACCATTTGTGTCATGCTCAGGTCCCACATAATTTAATACATTTATATATCTTCTAACCATCCCATTTTATCTAATTCTCATTACTGAAATCCCTTCTTACCAACACTTACGACTTATATTACATACTTAAACCATCTTTATACCCAACATACAAATTTATACATTCCCATTAACTAATATCTCCTGTCCCTTAACAGATAGATATTATTCTCCCATTCCGTGGGCTTCCGTCGCTTCCCCAAGTGTTCATAATAACAGGCTTTGACTTGGGCCCCATCTGTCAAGATGAGTGCCCAGGACAGGAGGAGCAGCATGTTCGATTCTTGGGCGCCAACACCAGCTTGGTTTGGGTCATTGCTGCGCTCACCCAGTTCCTTGCAAAGCTCACTCTTTGTTGGTTTAGGTCATTCCTGCTACATTACTTCCTATAACATACAACTCACATCACAGATTATTTTCCCCCAAGGTTAAGTCTCCTTGAGGTACACACCGCATCTCCCCATCCTTCTGCATTACCCATCTCATGTACACCCAGGTCCCTGAGTGAAGACAATCCCATGAATGGGTTTGCCTTTTCCCAAGGGAGGAACAACCCACACCACCTTCCCAGACACTTCGCTATGTGCACTGCAGGGACCTTATCTCCTCCCACAGTATGTAGGGGTTTTGTTTGAGCAGGACCAGGATAGTTAGCAGATCCTCTGGTGTTAACCAGCCAAGTGGCTGCTGCTAAATTTACATCCCAGTGCTTTCATGCCCCATTGCCCAACACTCTCAGCATAGTCTTTAACAGTCCATTATATCTCTCAATCTTTCCAGAAGCTTGTGGTTGATAGGGGATGTGATACACCCACTCAATGCCATGTTTCTTTGCCCAGGAGTTTATGAGGTTATTTTGAAAATGAGTCCCATTGTCTGGCTCAATTCTTTCTGGGGTACCATGTTGCCACAAAATTTGCCTTTCAAGGCCTAAGATGGTGTTTTGGGCAGTGGCATAGTATATAGGGTGTGGCTCACTTGACTGCAGCACGTTTCACATTCATAGATGACCTCTGTGATGGCCTCAATGGTCAAGTCCACCCATCGATCACGAGCCCATCTGTACATTGCATACATACAGATGTCTGATGTTTCATGGGCCCATGGAGATGTGAATAGCTCACGCTTAAGTTCTCAGTCCAAGTCCACCTGAACCTTGTCTACCTGCTTGCTGTTTCAATGTTCTTTGGTCACATGGTTCTTGGGCATGTGAATGTCTACATGACATATCTTTACAAGTTTCTCTACCCGGGCAGTGATGTCTTGCCACAACACAGCAGCCCAGATGGGTTTACCTCTGTGCTGCCAGTTGGCCTGCTTCCGCTGCTGTAGCCACCCCTATAGGGCATTTGCCACCATCCAGGAGTCAGTATAGAGATAGAGTACTGGCCACTTTTCTCATTCACTAACCTCTAGGGCCAGCTGGATTGCTTTCACTTCTGCAAACTGACTTGACTCACTATTTTCATCAGCAGTTTCTGCAACTTGTCATGTGGGACTCCATACAGCATCTTTCTAGTTCTAATGGTTTCCTACAACACGACAGGACCCATCACTAAACAGAGCATATTGCTTCTCATTTTCTGGTAATGTATTATACAGTGGGACCTCTTCGGCACAAGTTGCCTCCTTGGACGATGCTCTGAAATCTCTGCCTTCTGGCCAATTCATGATCTCTTCCAGGATTCCTGGGCAATTGGTTTTTCCCCTTTTGAGCCAGTTGCATGATCAATGCTACCCACTTACTCCATGTAGCATCAGTTGTATGATGGGTAGAGGGGATGTTTTCTTTGAACATCCAATGTAGCAGAGGCAGTCGTAGCGCCAAGAAGAGCCATGCTTCTGTACCAACAGATTCTGAAGTGGCTCGAATCCCTTCATATGCTGGTAGTATCTTCTTTTCAGTTGGGGTATAGGGGGCCTCGGATCCTCTATACCCTTGGCTCCAAAACCCTAGAGGCTGACCTCGAGTGTCTCCAGGTGCTTTCTGCCAGAGGCTCCAGGTGGGGCCATGCTCCCCAGCTACAATGTAGAGAAAATTTTTCACAGCTGGTCCTGCCTGGACAGTCCCATAGGCTACCGCACAAGCTATTTCCTGTATGATTTTTTCAAAGGCTTGTCATTGCTCAGGGCCCCATTTCAAATAGTTCTTCTTTTGGGTCATTCAATAGAGTTGGCTCATAAGCTGACTGTAACCTGAAATATGCATTTTCCAGAATCCCACAGTTCCTAGGAAAGCTTGTGTTTCTTTTTTGTTAGCTGGTAGGGACAGGGCTGTTATCTTATTGATCACATCCATAGGGATGTGACGATGCCCATCCTGCCATTTTATTCCCAAGAACTGAATGTCCTGTGCAGGTCCCTTGACCTTGCTCTGTTTTATGGCAAAACCAGCTTTCAGAAGCATCCAGATTATTCTTTTCTTTTTCTCAAACACTTCCTCTGCTGTGTTCCCCCACATGATGATGTCATCAATCTATTGCAGATGTTTAGGGGCATCACCCTGTTCCAGTGTAGTTTGGATGAGTCCATGACAAACGGTAGGACTGTGCTTCCACCCCTGGGGTAGTCGATTCCAGGTGTACTGGATACCCCTCCATGTGAAAGCAAACTGTGGCCTGCACTCCACTGCCAAAGGGATCAATAAAAACATGTTAACAATATCAATTGTTGCATACCATTTGGCAGCCTTTGACTCCAGTTCATATTGGAGTTCTAGCATGTCTGGCACGGCAGCACTCAGCAGTGGCGTGACTTTGTTCAGGCCGTGAGAGTCCACTGCTAGCCTCCACCCTCCATCAGACTTTTGCACTGTCCATATGAGACTGTTAAAGGGTGAGTGAGTCTTGCTGATCACTCCAGGTGACAAATCAGCTCATGGATGGGAACCAGGGAGTCTCGGTTGGTGCAATATTGCCTCCAGTCATGGTAGCAATCAGCACCTGTTGTTCTTCGACCCACAGCATCTAGAGCAACAGACGGATCCTCTGAGAGACCAGGCAAGCTAGACAGCTGTTTAATCTTCTCCATACTCAAGGCAGCTATACCAAAAGCCCACCGGTACCCTTTTGGGTCTTTGAAGTACCCTCTCCTGATTTTGTTTATGCCAAGGATATATGTGGCCTCCAGGACGATCACAATGGGGTGCTTTTGCCACTCATTCCCAGTTAGGCTTACCTCAGCCTCCAACACAGACAGCTGTTGGGATCCCTCTGTCGCTTCAGAAATCCAGATGGGTACCCTGATGGCATTGGGGTACACTGCACCAGTGTCCACCAGATGCTTATAGTCCTGTGGTTCTGATATGCCAGGACATCAAATCCATATAGTCCAATAAACCTGATTGTCCCTTTCCTCCACCTGGACTGAGGCAGGACCCCCCTATTCCTGCGTGGATCATTCATTACCTGGCTCCTATAACTGCAAACCCAAAGTCCCCTCATCAGAATCAGAAGGAAGATCAGCCCTTCTACTGTGTCTGGGGAATTGCTCAATAGCAACTGGAGAAGGAATCTTCCTGGATGGACCCTTTTTGGCCTCTGTTTTTCCTCACATACGCGAGCTTCTAGGTTTGAGGTAGGTGCAACATCCCACTTCCTCATGTCGTCCCCGTGGTTGTACAGATAGAACCACAGGGTGGTATGCGGCCCCACGGGCCACAGTTCCTGCCAGGAGCCTGCTCCAGTGTGGGCTCTCCATGGGCTGCAGCTTCCTTCTGGGTATATCCATCTGCTGCAGTGTGGGGTCCTCCATGGGCTGCAGTGTGGATATTTGCTCCAGTGTGGTCCTCCATGGTCTGCAGGGGGACAGCCTGTGTCACCATGGTCTTCACCACAGGCTGCAGGGGAATCTCTGCTCTGGTGCCTGGAGCACCTCCTCCCCCTCCTTCTTCACTGACCTTGGTGTCTGCAGAGTTGTTTACTCACATTTTCTCACTCCTCTCTCCCAGTTGCTGTTGCGCAGCAGTTTTTATCCTTTCTTAAATATGTTATCACAGAGGCGTCACCAGCGTTGCTGATGGGCTCAGCTTTGGCTAGCAGCAGGTCTGTTTTGTAGCCAGCTAGAACTGGCTCTGTCTGACATGGGGGCAGCTCCTGGTGTCATTTCACAGAAGCCACCCCTGCAACCCTCCCTCCGCTACCAAAACCTTGCCACGTAAACCCAATACAGGGATACATTTAGAAAGGGAACATATATTATGCTGTCAATGTAGTCACTTTAATTTACACCAGCTGAGGATTCAGATACATGTATGATTATGAAGAATGGTAATTCCTTCAGATGTATCAAATCATTCAGGATACAGAATGTCAATATAAAGCATAGCTGAGATAAAGAAATATTTCTGAGAACAATGGAATAAGGTAAGAATAACTACACTGAAGCTGGTGCTAGTTCCTTTACATTTATCTCCATGTATGAGATAAGGACTCAATTTGGTCCACTATGAAGAAGATTAACTCTATCCCAGCCAAAATCAGCACAACAAATTAATTCCTTATGCCAAGTAGCATTCTTTATGTTCGAAGAATGTAATAGAAAATTAACATGATGAAATTAACTCTTGAAATGTTCTCCCATCATTAAGCCAGCACAGATTATAAGTGTTTGCCCTTTAACAATGTGTCATATCTGTCATTCACAAAATACAAGAGGCTAATAGAATCTGAGCCTATGAGAATAAGTTTTGCAAGGAAAATGGAGAAGAAAAAAATTCAATTCCATATATCACAGCTGGCCAAATTATTCGTCTTGATCTGTACATGGTTTTTGACCTGAATATGGGCAGTCCATGTCACAATTGCACTGCATGTTCAGCAACAGTCTGGTGTTTGACTGGAAACAGGCAGCTTTTGGTCATATCCTACGACTGAGCTTTGATATCCCTGGGATGCACCTCATCGCTGTGAGTACTCTTGCATGCTTCCCTCTCCAGAGGCCTTCTGATACAGAAGTTGCAGGCTTTGTGGCTCTTAACATAAGACTTCTGATGTGGGGCCTGCAGGAAGAAGTGGTTTACTTTGAACACTGAAATATATACAGTTCAAGCTTCAACTCAGAAATGAAGATCTTTCTATGTAGCTTTAGGCCTTTACTCTAAATTGAAGATCTTTTACAAAACTGGTACTTTTCCTGACAATGTCAAGCTTTCGCTCACTATTTTGATCCAATATTGTAATTTTCAATTACTTATAATTGCAAACATGTAACTTTACAACAGAAAGAATAACCCCATCAGAGCTCTTGTTCACACAGTGAGCTGCAGAGCTGGGATTTTTATTTGTGATTTTGAAAAACTCAGACTGAATGCATCTCTTTTCTTTCACATATGTTTACTTTTTTTGCAGCAGAATCTTGAACGAGATTTACTCATGCATGATCTTTTGTGGTATGCTGCTTAGAAATTAATCTCCCAATCTCTTAAATCAATCGCTGTAAGCTGTATCCAGAAGCTTGCCTCAATACAAGTTCTATCTAGGAACTTCAGCATGCAAGATTAGAGATGAACTGGGAACAGTTGCTTCAATCTCTTATGGAATTCTGACACACAGATCCAGAAATGGACACGAGGCCCTAACTATTAGATAGCCAGACCCACATGGATGTCGGTTTTTTTATCTTTTTTTTTTTTCTGATAACTGAGGCATCTGTAGAAACAGGTACTTCTAGAGTTAAGTTTTGGGTTTAGCTGTGCAGAGGTTTTCAGTACTGCAGTGCCCACATTCCCGCTTTGGGAGTATAAACCTTTTTTCCATGATTTCCATGACTTCCACATATTCAGTGTTCTGGCTTAGAGTATCACTTTTGGAAACAGAGATGAATTAAAAATGCACATACAAGGAATTTGCAAAAAAAAACCCCAACATTTAAAGATTCTTTTTCCAGTAGTATTTTGTCTGTTCCTTGAATAGTAAACCCCAAGCACAGATATTTATATGTAGAGTGTTAATAATAAATTATTAATTATAGTTCTTCTTTGACATATTTCTGCATCTTAAAAAACAGGAGAGGTAAGAAAAGAAAAAATAAATTAAGGTCTCTTTTTTATGTCTGTGAACAGGTTTTTAATAACTGATAATGGATAGAGCTAAGTTGTCTTGAATTGATTTTGTTGCTTTTCTTGCAAACATTAGTTTTGAAAAGGGGCTTTTAGAGCGTAACTACGCTTATCTAACTATTGTGCAAGATGATTAAAGTGAGGAGCCTTGTAATCTCACAACAAAGGACAGTCCCTGATAAGAACAGAAACTTATCTCAAGAACCAGCTGAAACCCAAGGAGCAACTGAGTCTGCACAAGAACAAGGGGTTAATAGCGGTGACGAAGAGGAGTCATCAGCCTTCATCCCCACGACCCCCGCGGCCACCACCAGGAGGCACTGCGCAAGCGCAGTTGGAAGGAGTTTATGGAAACGACTCCCTGGGGCTAATTTTAATACGAAGCGGGGACAGGTCATGCATATGTATAGGCGTATTGGGAAACCTTATGTATATGTAACACTTTGTTGTATAAATCCAGGACGAGCTACCACGTGGGCGCGCACGACTTTGGCGGGATGACCCCCCCGTGCTGCCCAGCGCTGAATAAACATACCTACTTTACAACCTTACAGGTTGTGGAGTCTGTTTCCGCACGTCAGTTTGGCGAGCCAGCCAGGAGAGTCTCTGCTCCACCGCGGGACCGACTGCGGAGCGGACGCTCCTAGGCGCGCCCCGAGCACCTTCCTCGGAGGAGCCTCCGCTGCCAGCCGCTCACCGTGGGAGCAGACAACAACCTCCTGAAGCCGCGGATTAAACGGTATGTTTAACAAGAAGGGCCAGTAAATCGTACGCTTGGCTGGGGCTGCTGATAAACCGCACAGAGACGTCTGGCGTACAGCATAGTCCCCGTAGGGGAGGAGGGTACCCTGGCCGATAGAGCGGCCAAAGAGGTTTGCTGACCGATAGAGCGGCCGCTAGCGATCTTGGGGGGTAGATCGAGCAAATCTGAGGTCACCGCTGCATCCCGGTGTCGGGAGCCAGGACGGACCTGCTAATGACTGTATAAGAAGCAGGAGAAGGGTAAGCGGACCTCTCACAAGAATTATTTAAATCTTTGCAGCTGCTGAAGGGATATCAACTGGAGCGATAATTACCTGTTTCATTTACCCGGATATTGCATATATTATATGTATGTATTGTACGTATTGTATGTATTGTATGTTGAAAATTTGGGTGTATGTGTGTTTGAGACACAGCATCGCTGTGAAGTGAGTGGGAGTCCTGATTTGCGGTTCCATGACTCCGCAAGGAGCACAGCCAGAGACTGACAAAGCGCCTGGAACGTTTATAAAATTTGTAAATATTTTGGTTTGTAAATAGGGCTGCCGTGGTGCTTAGCCAAAAATTTGTAAATCTTTTGGTGTGTAAATTGAGCTGCCACGGTGCTTAGCCATTCTCCTAAGTATCAGGGAACTGGCTAATCATCAAAGTGGCAGAACGAAGAGAGTCACTCCTTCGGTGGTTTGGGCTTGAACCTTGGGAATATTTAAACGAGGGAGGAAATTGGATAAGACGGGGAAACGAACGCTTTTACTTGAAGGGGGCATATTTAACTCCCGTGGGACAGAAAGTGGCTCTGGATTGGGAACGGCCTATTCCGGACGCTTTCTCAAATCCCCACATCGGCAGGCAAGCAGGGGTAATTCCTTGCTTTGCGTGTGGACTTACCACTAGACTGCATGGCAATTGGCATCCGACTTGGGTACTGCTAAAATGTAAATCTTGCGGGAAAAGGTGGTATTGCTTATCTAGCAGGCGGAAGGCAGGGTGCCTCAAGTGCCTTCCCCAAACCCCACGGTTTTATGATTGGGAAAGAGCCCATCAAAAATCTGAAATAGTGAAGTTTGTGTGTGGAAAGAAACATCTAATCCCAGAAATTTGGGACGTGTGGGAGGGAGACTGGGAGAAAACTATAGAGATCTGCAAGAAAAGACTTGCGTAGAAGCTGAAACAAAGAACTAGGGTTAACAAGAAGTAATATAAAAGACAGGTAGAAAAGTTAGAGAAATGGGTAACACTCAGGGCGGCATTTTAAAGAAGAGTCCCCTGGGTTGTATATTGGCTCATTGGAAGAACATTGTTGGAACCGGAGGTACAGAGAGCAAGAAAACTCTCATTAAATATTGCAATCAATGGTGGCCGAGCTATAAATTGGAAGATGGGGCTAAGTGGCCACTTAATGGGTCAATTGATTATATTACCCTCTCCTACAATTAATGTTGTTTTTAAGGAGAGAAGGAAAGTGGGATGAAGTATCATATGCAGATATGTTTTTCACCCTCCGAGACCATCCGGAGTGGCAAAGGGACTGTGGAATGGTGTCGCCACAGGACCCTATGGTACTCGCCCTTGAGCGGGAAAATAACAAAGAACTTAAAGGTAAACTGAGACGGTGTTGCTCAGCGTGTAGTATTGGACAAAGGTGTACAAGAATGAATAAAGTCCATCAAGCACCAGAACAAGATCTAACTGATTTGCTTAAGCCTCCCCCTCGATCACAGGAGCAGAATGCGAACTCGGACGGGACCTCCACTCCCTCAGATAGTCCTGTATCCTCCCGTACCAGAAAGAAATCTACCCTAACAGCTTTACAAGCACTTCTTCGAGAGGCGGTAGGGCCTGATGGCGGGACGATACTAATTAAGGTACCTTTTTCCACTACCGATTTAGAAGCATGGAAAAGGGTTGCAAAGGATTACAGGAATGATCCGGTAAGTGTAACTAAACATTTTCAGTTTATTGTAAAACAACACAACCCCGATTGGAATGATATACAATTATTATTAGAATTCATGACTGAGACAGAGAAACAACTGATTTTAAAAATGGCAGGAAATTTGGCTGAAGATCATTATAAGACTACAGGAGGGGATGTAAAGGAGTATTTCCCTCTCCAAGATCCAAAGTGGGATGCGAACAGAACTGTGCATATGGAAAGATTGCAGGCGTATCAGGAGTGGATTTTGAAGGGGATGGAGAGGGCCATCCCCAAAACCATAAATTGGTCAGCATTATATACAATTAAACAAGGTCCTTCCGAGTCCCCATCTGAATTCCTGGATCGACTGAGGGATGTAATGCGCCGCAGCACACCGCTGGATCCTGGGTCAGAGGTAGGGATACAACAACTAGTTGTATGGGAAAATCCTAGAAGTGGACATAAGACTCAGCTCACTTGGACGGTGTTGCCACAAGGATTTATGAACAGCCCTACTATTTTTGGCAGTCAACTTGCAAAAGACTTGGAATCTTGGGAAGCCCCGTCTGAGGAAGGAAAACTGTTACAATATGTGGATGATATCCTGATTGCCACTAAAACAGAGGACGATTGTATGGCCTGGACGGTGAGTCTACTAAATTTCTTGGGGCTCCAAGGGTACCGGGTATCTAAGAAGAAGGCCCAAGCAATACAGCGCCAGGTGATTTATCTGGGCTATGAAGTCAGTGCTGGACAAAGGACTTTGGGACAAGCCCGCAAAGAGGCAATATGCCAAACTCAGAGACCGCAAACAGTGAAAGAATTACGGACCTTTCTGGGGATGACTGGGTGGTGCCGACTGTGGATCTATAATTATGGACTACTCGTTAAACCATTATACGCACTAGCAACCACTGAACAGAAACACCTTCAATGGAACAGAGAGACCACACAGGCCTTTGAACTGTTAAAAAAGGCCTTAATGTCAGCGCCAGCCTTAGGATTCCCAGATGTGAGTAAGCCGTTTCTTCTTTTCTCCCACGAGAAGCAGGGGATTGCCCTAGGAACATTAGCACAAGATCTGGGCCCATATCGACAAGCAGTCGCCTATTTTTCCAAACAATTGGATGCAACTGCAAAGGGTTGGCTTGGATGCTTGCGAGCGGTTGCGGCCGTAGTACTAAACATACAGGAAGCCCGAAAATTCACCCTGGGCCAGAAAATGACTGTATTGGTGTCCCATACAATATCAGCAGTATTGGAAGCAAAGGGTGGACGCTGGCTTTCTCCACAAAGATTCTTGAGATATCAGGCTATACTGGTAGAACAAGATGATGTGGAGATCATAGTTACTAACATTGTCAACCCAGCCTCTTTCCTCAGTGGAAACACAGGAGAACCAGTGCACCATGACTGTCTGGAGACTATCGAAGCAACATATGCAAGCCGTCCGGACTTGAGAGACAGTCCTATGGAAAACGGGGAAAACTGGTTCACGGATGGAAGTAGCTATGTCTTAAGTGGTAAGAGACATGCGGGATATGCCATTACCACCAGTCAAGAAGTAATAGAGTCAGGACCTCTACCCATGAATACCTCTGCACAGAAGGCAGAAATAATTGCTCTGACCCACACTTTGGAATTGGCCCAAGGCAAAACTGTGAATATCTATACAGACTCGAAATACGCCTTCGGGGTCGTACACGCGCATGGAGCAATCTGGAAGGAGAGAGGACTATTGAATTCTCAGGGCAAAAATATTAAGCATGCAGAGGAGATATTGAAACTGCTGGAGGCAGTCCAACTCCCTGAAAAAGTGGCGATTATGCACATTAAGGCACACCAGAAGGTGAGCTCAGAATTGGAAAGAGGAAATGAGCTGGCGGACAGAGAGGCAAAACAGGTAGCCAAAGCAAAGGCAAAAATAGAAGGGGCTTTGGTCCCGGATGGGCGAATTTCTCTAGAAGGTAAGCCAGAATATGCCACGGAAGATCAGAAGCTTATCACAGATCTAGAAGGGTAGTATAACAAAGAAGGGTGGGCTTCCACCCCACAAGGGAAACTAATCATTCCCTCTTGTCTAACATGGCACCTGGTAAGAGAAGAACATAGGAAAAGGCATTGGGGAACAGAAGCTCTATATAAACATTTAATTAGAGAAATTGTGGCCAGAAATCTATATACCACTGTGAGACAGGTGACGCAACAGTGAGATCTTTGCCTCCAGACTAATCCCAAAAATACCCCCAGACCCGAAATGGGCCAAATTGGGAAAGGCAATGGGCCTGGGCAACAGTGGCAGATTGATTTTACAGAACTCCCAAGAAAAGGGGGGACATCGATATTTATTGGTACTAACTGACACCTTTTCAGGTTGGCCAGAAGCATTCCCTACTAGGACAGCCAAGGCTCAGGAGGTAACTAGAATATTAATGCAAGAGATATAATACCACGTTTTGGGGTTCCAGCAACCATATCCTCTGACAGGGGAGCACATTTTATCTCAAAGGTAGTACAACAAATTAGCTGCCATTTGGGTATAGATTGGCAACTTCACACCCCATATCGCCCTCAGTCGAGTGGCCAAGTAGAAAAAATGAACCACTTAATCAAACAGCAGATTGTGAAATTGGGACAGGAGACTAACTTGTCCTGGCCTCAATCTCTCCCTTTGGCTCTCTTGCGCGTACGAACTAGGCCAAGAGCAAAAGAAGGACTGAGCCCTTTTGAAATCTTATGTGGACAACCATATGGAATACAAAAAGGGATGTCCACACAGGCTGGGGATGAAATTATAACCTCTTACATTAAGCAAACAACTCAACAAAATTGAGAAACATGTGGTCGGGACTCGAAGTAGAGGTTTAGATGGACCCGTACATAACATCCAACCTGGAGATTATGTCTATATGAGGTCTCTTGCAGAAAGAACCCTGGAGCCACAGTGGGAAGGACCTTTCCAGGTACTCCTTACCTCCTTCACTGCAATCAAGATCAAGGAACAGATGCCCTGGATCCACCACTCTAGAGTAAAGAAAGCACCAAGGAAAGTCTGGACTTCTGAAGCCCAGGGACCTTTGAAACTTAAATTGCGAAGGCAGAATAGGGACTAAGACCTTTTTGCTTTTAAGTCCTATGTATTTAATCAGTGTAGCTATTTGGCAAGAAAATCTTTATATACAATTGACGCAAAATTCCTTTGTATAGCAATCCGGCGTGCCCTGTGGTGTTTCCAGAGTACGGGGGATTCCTATAGCGAATGGAAGAAGAACCAACTTCGACGAAAACTTGAATCTAACAAATATTTTGAGAAGACGTTAGATAGAGGAACGTTATATTAGAATAGGGTGTAGTAAAAGAATTTACTAACCTTGTAGAAAAGGGGGGACTGAAAAGGGGCTTTTAGAGCGTAACTATGCTTATCTAACTATTGTGCAAGATGATTAAAGTGAGGAGCCTTGTAATCTCACAACAAAGGACAGTCCCTGATAAGAACAGAAACTTATCTCAAGAACCAGCTGAAACCCAAGGAGCAACTGAGTCTGCACAAGAACAAGGGGTTAATAGCGGTGACGAAGAGGAGTCATCAGCCTTCATCCCCACGACCCCCGCGGCCACCACCAGGAGGCACTGCGCAAGCGCAGTTGGAAGGAGTTTATGGAAACGACTCCCTGGGGCTAATTTTAATACGAAGCGGGGACAGGTCATGCATATGTATAGGCGTATTGGGAAACCTTATGTATATGTAACACTTTGTTGTATAAATCCAGGACGAGCTACCACGTGGGCGCGCACGACTTTGGCGGGATGACCCCCCGTGCTGCCCAGCGCTGAATAAACATACCTACTTTACAACCTTACAGGTTGTGGAGTCTGTTTCCACACGTCAGTTTGTTGTTTCAAATTATTTCTTATCTTGTATTGGAAGGATTTAAAAGTAAAAAGAACTGATCTCTGGAGAAATTTTTAGAATTCTGGAGAGATAAATCCTTTTAAAAATATGGAAAAGAGCAAAGGATATAGAAAGAGGATAATCATCAGCCCAGATCTACTTAAAAGGAAACTCAAGAATGTAAAGAAATTTATTTCTAACAAAAGAGTAGGAAGACCAAGACTCCCTGGTTCCCATCCATGAGCTGATTCGGCATCTGGAGAGCCAAGAAGCAATCAGCAAGACTTAATCACCCTTTAAAAGTCTCATATGGCCAGTGCGAAAGTCTGACGGAGGGCAGAGGCTAGCAGTGGACTACTGCAGCCTGAACGATGTTATGCCACTGTTGAGTGTTGCTATACTGGACATGCTAGAACTCCAATACAAACTAATATAATCTGTCATTCTGAAGGGGAAAACAAAGATCCACACTGTTGTAGCAGTGAAGAGAAACCCTTCAAGTATTAATTCCCAGTGAGACTTTTCTGCAAATGAGAAGCTCATTAAAATGAACTCTCTTTCAGGGCACACTGCAACTCTTTTAATGGAACTGATTTGCCCCCTTTATGGAAGACTCACCTTTTCCCCAATAGTTTGCTTGCCAGGGAGTCAGGAGCCCCTGCTTGCTGATATGTTCGTTGCTTAGGATGCCTAGGACAGTCTGATTGTGACATAATGGTTTCTTTGAATCGCACAATGATCAGAGAAACACTTCTACTAAAATACCTTTGAGTCATAAAAAGTTAAGAGAAAGAACCCAAATATATTTTATTTGCTTAATAAAGCTTTCTGCTGGTGGACAGTAGGGGTGGCAAACTTTTCTTTATATCTTTCATATGACTTGATTTGTATGTATGTATATGTGTGTGTATATTTTCCTTACTATATTTCAGACCTTTTTACATCAGACTGCTATATTCTGTCATTGACTGTATCGATGTATCCTTCAATACATTTTTTTAAAAAATCTGTACTGCTATCACTTGTCCTTTAGCTTCTTTAAGAAGTTGGCACTGAATGCACTGATCCTGGTTTTACCGAAGTCAATGGGAAAATATTCTATAGGGGTTTTTTATGCTATAATATCAGGCTTTAAACAGCTATTTAAGCAAAACTGTAGAACAAAAAGCTTTCATCAATTTATAGATGAGACTTTTCTGTGCAAATTTTCATCATATTATGGTCATATTATAGTTTAGACCTGGAGCTAGGAAAATTAAGAACACCAGGAGAGTTTGTGAAATGTTAGGCTTGGCTTTTTCATATCATTTCACTTATGTAACCTAGGGTTTATACATTGCTGGTCTGAACTGAAGGAGCTTTCATCCTGAAATAAAGCTGAGCATGCTATTTTATTAAATGATCCAGGGAAACCTGGAAGTGGCAGTTGAGTTTCTAGACTTGGGGTAAAACTTTGAAGCATTGGACAGATTTAAAATTGCAAAGATGTTTTTTAAAAGTAAATTTGTTGTTGTTGTAATGTTTGTGGTAAATCCCTGAAGAATTAACCCCTTTTATTTTGGGAAAACAAACTGATTTCTTCTGCTTATTCTGATAGTCTACCTTTCATTTCTTTCTCTTGCCTACCAATTTGTTTTTTCTCTTTATTTTTTCTCTTAATGGAGACATTTCTTTATTCCCACATCTGCTGTCTAGCCAGAGAATGCCTTTTTTTTACCTTCTGCACATGCAGATCTGTAAAAATATGGCAGATTGCAGAGTTCAAGTGCTCCGAAATGTGATGTGAAACAGCTGCCCCTAATCATTTGCACAAGGAAGGTTTTTGGAGCTTCAGTTTCAGCTC
Source organism: Platalea leucorodia (assembly GCF_965183815.1). Lineage (NCBI taxonomy): Eukaryota > Metazoa > Chordata > Aves > Pelecaniformes > Threskiornithidae > Platalea > Platalea leucorodia. The sequence goes on from NC_138859.1 coordinate 34,160,932, forward strand.
TCATCTCCCTGGAATTCTGTATTTCCTATGTCCAGATCAAGTGGCAGACAATGTGAGAGGTCTTTGATATATGGGCATCATATTCAGAGCCAGTGCAGGAGACCCTTCATTAACAGCCACAGTGCGTTAATTTTATATAATTTTCGGTCACTTTGTTCACATTCAGATAAGTGTCATTCCTGCAGAGAGATGCACACAATTTTTAGAAGTCCCTTGTCAAGCCAGGGGCAATTCATATTAATGAATGGAATATTTTTTATGCATCACTCACCAATATAAAAGGACAAGCCACTCAGAATGTCAGGCATACAGACACTTGCAGCAAACAGATCCATTGTCTTCATTTCTTTAATACACTTTGAGTGACATCCTATGAGGACAGTCTTCCCTCAAGAATGTATTGTACACTTCACTTAAATGGCCTTCTTGAGTTGAACTGTCAGTCTTTTCACCTTGATGTGTCTTACCCACATCATGTTGGCAAAGAGCTCATATTGGGTTTATTTAGAGAATAACTCTAAGTAAAATGTTGGGGGCTATATAACTTAGATTGTAGGACAAAAAGTCCTCCTTATCTGATCAACCAATTGCATGATAAATTGTCTTGTTTGTGAGCAAACTATTTCCTCCTGGATGATGTATATCATATAGAGCAATCCACAGACTTTCTGATTCAAGAACAAAGGTTAAAAACTACAATTAATGAAAAACATACTGATACAAAAATTTACGGATGCTTCTCCTCACAGTCCGAATCTCCCCAAGGGAGAAACGGAGTATTCAGAGTCCCTGAAATGAAACTCAATAGCAACGAAGTTACTATTAAGCAGGTATCCTTTATTGCAGAGCTGGGCAGCACTGGGGATTCTCCACCATAAGTGCTCCACTGATTCGGTGGACTTTCAGAGATTATATACTATAAAATTCTACATATTCACAGGATTTCCGAGAAATCATTTACATAAAAATGAGGTTTCCTGGAACTTATTAACATATGCAAATGTCCGATCCACATGCGCAGTCGTCTCCCGTGGTGGTCTTCAGGTGGTCTTTGGGGGTCCTCAGATGAAGGCTCGTAGTCTTCTTCACTGTGTTCGCTGATTGACCTTTGCTTCTGCGCAAACTCAGTCCTAGGATCACGTAAATGGTGTCCTTCAAGGCTGTGGTCATTCTTTTGTGACCTCCTGTCTTCCATGCATTTGTTCTCCCAAGGCTGAGTTGTCTGAGATGGGATTATCCTGGAGCCCCCTTATCTTACAACCACTCTAACTACTCTCTAAATCACAAAGGCCTTTCTTTTGTATAGTTAAGTGACTAAGGTATTTAAAATATCCTCCTTGCCCCTAGGCTTTAATTCTTTCAGGAGGCATTTTGATGCAGTGGCTTTGTCTATCTTGGCTTTCAATACAACAAATGAAAAGCTATATCTGTCCTCTAGTGCATAGCTGGCTTTGAAAATCTCACTGTTCAAGCTAAGCATAATTTGAAAAGTAGGCACAGACAAAATGTGACATTTAAAATTGGAATAATGAGAAATGACTGATGAGTCTTCAAAAAAGAAAATATAATTATCAAAGGACAATTAAATGTATTTTATTATGTACTGCCATTGCATACATTACTACTGAAATGGTTTGATTTAACCTTTGCTAGAATGTTTATCAAACTGGCTTTGTGACCAGTGATGCTTTGGAATGTGAGCTGTGTAGAAGGTAATACTGGATGTTCAGTGCTTTCAGACCTACCTCTGTTTACCAAGCATAAGCACAAATACCAGTTAAACTACTTTCAGTTCTATCCTTCTGCTGTTCAAGTGCAGGAACAATTATCTCCATCAATATTTAATGGCCTACTTCTGAACAGACAGTGCCACAAGTACAGGCAAAAGTCCTGTTAACTTGCTGTTAATTTTCAAGCATAGAGGCATGGACAGTTACTGAAAATAAGCAAAAGTACATTTCCCTAAAGTAAGATACACTCAGCAGTCTCTGAATAATGGAATTATTTTTTTTTCCATAGTTCTGTTTTGTGGATTAAATCTGTACAGTCCTCTACATTCATATTTTGAAAGTAACTTTTCCAACTTTTTACTGCTGTTGATTATAAAAAAAGCTTGTGGCTACCTTGTTTTCAGGTTGGTCACTGTGGAGCTGGAGTGGGGTATAGCACTGAGGAGGGGTTATTTATTTTTCTCTATATATAATCATATAAGAAAATGATGGAAATTCTGCTTAAAAGGATACACCAAGAGATGCATCCAGGAGCAGATGCCCTGGTATTAACTGCTAAAAGAAACATTTTGGGGCCTAAAATGCAGAATATAGCAGACACTGTAGTGAAGAAATGTACTGTTTGTTGTGCTAATAATCCAAAAATTGAAAAGATTATGGGCAGACTTGTAAAGCAAGGAATAACTCCTGGGGAATACTGGCAAATAGATTTTTCAGAATTACCTAGATGCAACCTATATAAATATTTATTGGTATTAGTAGACACTTTCTCTGGTTGGCCAGAGGCTTTCCCTTGTCGTACCAATGAAGCTAGAGAAGTAACTAGGATTCTGTTAAAAGACATTATACCTAGATTTGGTATTCCAGAGGGTATCTCCTCTAACAATGGGCCTCGTTTTATTGCAGAAATAGTGCAGGAACTTTCCAAGTTTTTGCAGATCAAATGGGAACTACACACTCCCTGGAGGCCCCAATCTAGTGGAAAAGTAGAAAGAATGAATCAGACTCTTAAAAGACAAATTTCTAAACTTTGCCAGGAAGCACACCTTAAGTGGACAGAAGCCTTACCTTTAGCTCTTCTATGAATTCAAATAACCCCTAGGGTTAGGGAAGGGGTAAGCCCCTTTGAGATCGTATATGGGAAAGCATATCCCACAAACCTTCTAAGCGTCAAGGGAGACCAAATGCATATAAGAGGACAGGCTGCAATTAAATATTTGATTTCTCTTTCGCAGACTTTGTCTTCACTACACATGTGTCTAAATCAAAAGACTTCTCTTCCCTTGGATGCACCATTTCACCCATTCCAGCCAGGAGACACAGTCTATGTACAAACCTGGAAAGACAAACCATTGAAAGAGAAGTGGAAAGGACCTTATACCGTGCTGTTGAAAACTTCTACTGTGGTCAAGGTAGAGGGAATTAATTCCTGGATTCATTATACATGAGTGAAAAGAGCACCGAGGCCTCATCAAGATAAATAGACTTTCACACCAACTGCGCCTGGAAAATAGGACTGACCTATGTAGAAATTGAGTGCTCATAGTTATGACCCCCTCCTTTTTTTTAGCGTTGTTAGTTTAACTTTACTAAAATGAAAGTTGTAAATGTTATAGTCATATATTCAGTATTTGCTGTCTGTAAAGGAAATTTAGTCTTACAACTCATCCAGTCATTCGGGAGAATCCACAATATCAGCAGCTTGACTGCATGTCTTCCACTACCAAAATCTGCTGCAAATCCCCTGGAATGGGGAATCCTAACTATAGATTTAAATCGAACATTTGAAACCTTAATTGGCAACAGCTCGAGAGGCCTTGGTTGTGATGCTCTGGCAATAGGTCAAGGACAAAATATTACTTGTCTAAAAGTTTCAGACCTTCATAAAAAGGGAAACCACCCAAGACCGGGAGAGGGATGTAATAGATTCCCACAGGGAATGGATTTACCTTAAGTATGGATCGACCCCGAGGAAGGCGAGTGGCATTACATGCAAGGTGCATCCTGGTGTATTGAATGGACTGGAGAAAAAAGGTCAAAGAACATCAATAATAGAGAACCCCAATATCCTAGATGGAACTGTATACGAGTTTTTAATTGTTCCACGACTGATTATGAAGGCCAATGATTGGGTCCAGTTGCCAGAGCTTTACGATTAGTGTCTTTGTAGAAATTATACCACTCATATAAATGATACCTGGACTGGTACCATGATTCGAAATAGTTCTGTTAATTGTAACAAAACGACAATGCCTTCCATGGGTCATACTGTTTGGGTTAGTAGTGATGGAACCTGGACTAATCAATTGCCCTTAAAAGGAAAGGTGCATCAACATATGCTGGAGCATGTCCAAAGAAGGGCAACAAAGTTGGTGAAGGGTCTAGAGAACAAGTCTTATGAGGAGCGGCTGAGGGAACTGGGGTTGTTTAGTTTGGAGAAGAGGAGGCTGAGGGGAGACCTTATTGCTCTCTACAACTACCTGAAAGGAGGTCATAGCGAAGTGGGGGTCAGTCTCTTTTCCCTAGTAACAAGGGATAGGACAAGAGGAAACGGCCCCAAGTTGCGCCAGGGGAGGTTTAGATTGGGTATTAGGAAAAATTTCTTCACCAAAAGGGTTGTCAAGCATTGGGACAGGCCGCAGAGGGAAGTGGTTGAGTTACCATCCCTGGAGGTATTTAAAAGACGTGTAGACGTGGTGCTCAGGGACGTGGTTTAGTGGTGGACTTGGCAGTGATAGGTTAACAGTTGGACTTGATGATCTTAAAGGTCTTTTCCAACCTAAACGATTCTATGATTCTATGATTCTATACTTTAGGTATGCTAACCTTGTGCCCCTTATGGAGAAAGAGACCGTTAGAGTCCCAATTCTGGGGAAAATTGAAATGAGATGAAACAGACCCATGGAGACACCCCTCTACAGGAACAACAGTAGGATGGATATTAGAGGCCATTTTTAGTCCTCAAATTACATCATTTCAAAATCACATGTGGCTATATAATTTAACAGGATAAATAGAAATATTAGCTAATGCGACAAGAAGAGGGCTACAAGATTTGAATATCCAGTTACAAGCTACATCTAAAATAGCTTTACAAAATAGATTAGCGTTAGACTTAATGTTACTACATGAACATGGAGTTTGCGGATATTTAGATTTAAATAATAGAGACTGCTATGTTCACATCCCAAACATTACTGAAAATCTAGAGGGTCAATTGGACAAAATAAAACAAGTGGCAAAGTCAAGTCGTGACCTGAGGGCCTCAATGGAAGTGGGATGGTTAAACAAAATACTACATGGACTTGGATTCTCTCTTACTGGATGGTTGCAGAGCTTATTGCAAAATTTAATCATTGTCATAATTGTAGTCATAATTGCTTGTATTTTACTTGGATGCATTAGGAGTATGATAGTAAGACAAGTCACAAGAAATTATGTGGATGAAAAGAAAGAGTGAGACATATGAGACTCATGATAGGGTCTCATAGTCTCAAAGGGGGGAAAATGATATCCTGCAGAAAGTGAAAATTTTCCACTGAGCAAAGCTATGAACCACCTGTGCTCTGGGAAAGGAATTTAGGAGAGAGTTAAAAGATATAAGAGTATTTGTTTAATTAACAAACCATGGAAAACTAACAGCTATACCCTTGAAGAAGAGCTACCGGACTGATAAAAGGGAACATCTTGGCACCAAAGACTGGATGGTAGCCAGAAAAACATGAAGTCTGATAAAACTGCAGTAACTGGGTGAAAGGTAAATGTGGAGAGGGGAGATCGCGACCACCAACTCAATTAAGGACTGAAAAGACTTGCCCCCCCACACCTGAAAGGAGCATGTGTACTAATTTGCATAGTAAGCGAGGCTAATTTTAATATAGTAAACAAATAGTGTACAAAATGTTAATCACTAACCAATAAGTGTAAAATTAGGCGGGATTATACTAATCATGTAGTAAGATAAATATGCTGTAGTTTTGTACGAAGGTGTGCTAGCTTTGTGGATTTACCACCTAGCACCCGTCTCTGCGCAGACATGAAATAAAATACCTCTGCTCTGTGTGTTAATTGGCGTCTGCACACTGGGCAAACAACCCTGCTTTCGGGACAACGTAAGAACAAGTGTGCCTTCATAAATAAGTTTTTACAAAGAGATTCAGCATATTAAACTTCTATCATGACTGCTTTATCTCTGAAATCAGATATTTTAAAGTAAATAGTTGGCTGCCACATATATACATGTTAAATTTCACTGTTGATGGAGGGAAGACATTACTTAGAAAGATGCAGGGAGTAACAGTAGTGGAAACAAAAGCTTCTTTATTTACAGGCTAAATACAGCATACAGCAGCTTCACTGCAGGCTAGAATCATAGAATATCTCGAGTTGGAAGGGACCCATAAGGATCATAGAGTCCAACTCCTTGCTCCTCGCAGGACTACCTAAAACTAAACCATATGACTAAGAGCATTGTCCAGATGCTCCTTGAACTCTGACAGGCTTCGTGCTGTAACCACTTCCCTGGGGAGCCTGTTCCAGTAACTGACCACCCTCTCAGTGAAGAACCTTTTCCTAAGGTCCAATCTGAACCTCCCCTGACGCAGCCTCATTCCATTTCCTCGTGCCCTATCGCTGGTCACCAGAGAGAGGAGATCAGCACCTCCCCCTCCACTGCCCTCTTTGAGGAAAGTTGTAGACTGCGATGAGATCACCCCTCAGCTTTCTCTTCTCCAAGCTGAACAAACCAAGTGACCTCAGCCGCTCCTCCTAAGTCTTGCCCTCGAGACCTTTGACCATCTTGGTCTCCCTCCTCTGGACACACTCTAATAGTTTGATGTCCTTCTTATATTGAGGCGCCCAAAACTGCACACAGTACTTGAGGTGGGGCTGCACCAGTGCAGTGCAGAGTGGGACAATCACCTCCCTTGACTGGCTAGCTATGCTGTGCTTGATGCACCCCAGGACACGGTTGGCCCTTTTGGCTGCCAGGGCACACGGTTGACTCATATTCAACTTGCCATCAGCCCAAACCCCCAGATCTCTTTCCATGGGGCTGCTCTCCAGCCTCTCCTCCCCCAATTTGTATGTATAACCAGGATTACCCCATCCCAGGTGCAGAATCCGGCACTTGCTCTTGTTAAATTTCATATGGTTGGTGATTGCCCAGCTCTCTAGTCTATCCAGATCTCTCTGTAAGGCCTCTCTACCCTCGAGGGAGTCCACAGCTCCTCCTAGTTTAGTATCATCAGCAAACTTAATTAATGTACATTCCATTCCTGCATCCAGATCATTTACAAAAACATTAAAGAGCACTGGCCCTAAAATCGAGTCCTGGGGTACCCCATGGTGACTGGCCACCAGCCTGATGTAGCCCCATTTACTAAAACTCTTTGAGCCCAACCCATCAGCCAATTGTTCATCCATCGTATTATGGACTTGTCTAGCTGTGTGCTGGACATTTTATCCAGAAGGATACTGTGAGAGACACTATCAAAAGCTTTGCTAAAATAAAAAAAAAACCAAAACACATCTACTGGCTTCCCTTGGTCAACTAGATGGGTGACCTTGTCATAAAAGGAAATTAAGTTAGTTAAGCAGGACTTTCCCCTCGTGAACCCATGCTGGCTATGACCAATGACTGCATTGTCTTTCAGGTGTTTTTCAATAACTCCCAGAATAACCTTCTCCCTAATTTTACCAGGCACTGAAGTGAGACTGACAGGCCTGTAATTACCAGGGGCTTCCTTCTTACCCTTCTTGAAAATTGGGACAACATTTGCCAGCTTCCAGTCGACTGGGACCTCTCCAGACTCCCAAGACCATTGAAAAATAACAGAGAGAGCTCCCGCGATAACATCGGCCAGCTCTTTCAGTAACCTGGAATGAATCCCATTGGGCCCCATAGACTTATGTGCATCCAGCTGGAGCAGCAAGTCTCAAACAAGTTCAGAGTCAGATAGGAGTTTTTCATCCTCCCAGTCACGGTCTTCCAATACAGGGCTCCGGGGGTCCCAGGGCCCATCATCGGTGTTAAAGACAGAGGCGAACAAGGCATTAAATGTCTCTGCTTTATCTTCATCCCTATTTGTGAGGTGACCAACCTCATCAAGTAAAGGACCAGTGTTATCTCTGACCCTCCTTTTGCTGTTAACATATTTTAAAAAGCCCTTTTTGTTGTCCTTCACAGTGCTGGCCAGCTTGAACTTTATTTGAGCTTTTGCTGCACGAATTTTCTCCCTACAATGGCGAACAGCATCTCTGTAGTCCTCCCGTGTCGTCTGTTCTTGCTTCCAATGTCCATACACTTTCTTTTTCCGCTTAAGTTCTAGAAGATTTGAAGGGGGAAAGGGACAGAACCAGGCTTGCAAGAGATAAGCCTGGGGGTAGCAGGCCAATGCTTGAGGGACAATGTGCTAGCGAGGTCCTTCTGTCTGCCATCTCAGTGGAGGTAGGGGGGGTGGAGATCTGTGCGGCAGCAAAGACACAAGGGTTATTGATGTGTTAGAAACCACAGAAGCGCCTGAGAACGGTCACGTAGGAATTAGGGCTTCTCCCCCAAAAAAGGTGGCAGGATCAATAGCCCAACTGAAGTGCATCTACACCAATGCACACAGCATGGGCAACAAACAGGAGGGGCTGGAAGCCATTGTGCCGCAGGGAAACTATGACATGGTTGCCATCACAGAAACATGGTGGGATGACTCCCATGACTGGAGTGCTGCAATGGATGGCTATAAACTCTTCAGAAGGGATAGGCAAGGAAGGAGAGGCGGTGGGGTAGCCCTGTATGTCAGGGACTGTTTTGATTGTCTAGAGCTTAATGATGGTGAGGATAGGGTTGAGTGTGTATGGGTAAGAATCAGGGGGAAGGCTAATAAGGCAGATATCCTGGTGGGAGTCTGTTCAAGACCACCCAACCAAGATGAAGAAACAGACGAAGTATTCTACAAGCAGTTGGCTGAAGTCTCACAATCTCTAGCCCTTGTTCTCGTGGGAGACTTCAACTTACCAGATATCTGCTGGAAATACAACACGGCAGAGAGGAAGCAGTCTAGGAGGTTCCTGCAGTGTGTGGAAGATAACTTCCTGACACAGCTGGTAAGCGAGCCAACCAGGGGAGGTGCCCCGCTGGACCTGCTGTTTACGAACAGAGAAGGCCTGGTGGGTGACGTGATGGTCGGAGGCTGTCTTGGGCTCATTGACCATGAAATGATAGAGTTTTCGATTATTGGAGAAGTAAGGAAAGGAGTCAGCAAAACCGCTACCCTGAACTTTAGAAGGGCAGACTTTGGACTGTTTAGGAGTCTGGTTGACAGAGTCCCTTGGGAGGCAGTCCTGAAGGGCAAAGGAGTCCAGGAAGGCTGGACGTTCTTCAAGAAGGAAGTCTTAAAGGCACAGGAGCAGGCCGTCCCCATGTGCTGAAAGTCGAGCAGGCGGGGGAGAAGACCGGCCTGGCTGAACAGAGAGTTTTGGCTGGAACTCAGGATAAAAAGGAGAGCTTACCACCTTTGGAAGAAGGGGCAGGCGACTCAGGAGGACTACAAGGATGTTGTGAGGTTATGCAGGGAGAAGATTAGAAAGGCAAAGGCCCAGCTAGAACTTAAACTGGCCACCGCCGTTAAAGAAAACAAAAAATGTTTTTACAAATATATCAGCGACAAAAGGAGGGTGGCTAAGGAGAATATCCCTCGTTTATTGGATGCGGAGGGAAACATTGCCACGAAGGATGAGGATAAGGCTGAGGTACTTAATGCCTTCTTTGCCTCAGTCTTTAATAGTCAGACTGGTCATCCTCAGGGTTTTCAGGCCCCTGAGCTGGGAGATGGAGATAGGATGCAGAATGAAGCCCCAGTTGTCGAAGAGGTGGCAGTCACCGACCTGCTCCTCCGCCTGAATGCTCACAAGTCTATGGGGCCAGACAGGATCCACCCAAGGGTACTGAGGGAGCTGGCAGAGGAGCTTGCCAAGCCACTCTCCATCATTTGTCAGCAGTCCTGGTCAACCGGGGAGGTCCCAGCTGACTGGAAGTTAGCTAATGTGACTCCCCTCTACAAGAAGGGTCAGAAGGAGGATCCGGGGAACTACAGGCCTGTCAGCCTGACCTCGGTGCCAGGAAAGGTCATGGAGCAGATTATCTTGAGTGCCATTACGTGGCATGTGCAGGACAACCAGGGGATCAGGCCCAGCCAGCATGGGTTTATGAAAGGGAGGTCCTGCTTCACTAACCTGGTCTCCTTTTATGACAAGGTGACCCGCTTAGCGGACGAGGGGAAGGCTGTGGATATTGTCTACTTGGACTTTAGTAAGGCCTTTGACACAGTCTCCCACAGCATTCTCCTGGAGAAGCTGGCTGTTCAGGGCTTGGATAAGTGCACTCTCCGCTGGGTTAAAAACTGGCTGGACGGCCGAGCCCAGAGAGCGGTGGTGAATGGAGTCAAATCCAGTTGGTGGCCGGTCACGAGTGGTGTTCCCCAGGGCTCAGTACTGGGGCCGGTTCTGTTCAATATCTTCATTGATGATCTGGATGAGGGGATTGAGTGCACCCTCAGTAAGTTTGTAGATGACACCAAGTTGGGTGGAAGTGTCAATCTGCTGAAGGGTAGGAAGGCCCTGCAGAGGGACCTGGACAGGCTGGATCGTTGGGCCGGGGCCAACTGTATGAGATTCAGCAAAGCTAAGTGCTGGGTCCTGCACTTGGGTCACAACAACCCCATGCAATGCTACAGGCTTGGGGAAGAGTGGCTGGAGAGCTCCCCAGCAGAAAAGGACCTGGGGGTGTTGGTTGACAGCTGCCTGAACATGAGCCAGCAGTGTGCTCAGGTGGCCAAGAGGGCCAATGGCATCCTGGCTTATATCAGAAATAGTGTGGCCAGCAGGACCAGGGAGGTGATAGTGCCCCTGTACTCGGCACTGGTGAGGCTGCACCTTGAGTACTGTGTTCAGTTTTGGTCCCGTCACTACAACAAGGACATCGAGGTGCTGGAGTGTGTCCAAAGAAGGGCAACAAAGTTGGTGAAGGGTCTGGAGCACAAGTCTTATGAGGAGCAGCTGAGGGAGCTGGGGTTGTTTAGTCTGGAGAAGAGGAGGCTGAGGGGAGACCTTATTGCTCTCTACAACTACCTGAAAGGAGGTTGTAGCAAGGTGGGGGTCAGTCTCTTCTCCCTAGTAACAAGCGATAGGACTAGAGGAAATGGCCTCAAGCTGCACCAGGGGAAGTTACAGAACTGCTACCTTGGACTTTTGGAGGGCACACTTTGGCCTGTTCAGGAGCCTGGTTGACAGAGTCCCTTGGGAGGCAGCCCTGAAGGGCAAAGGAGTCCAGGAAGGCTGGACGTTCTTCAAGAAGGAAATCTTAAAGGCACAGGAGCAGGCCATCCCCATGTGCTGAAAGACGAGCCAGCTGGGAAGAAGACCGGCCTGGCTGAACAGAGAGCTTTGGCTGGAACTCAGGATAAAAAGGAGAGTTTATGACCTTTGGAAGAAGGGGCAGGCGACTCAGGAGGACTACAAGGATGTTGTGAGGTTATGCAGGGAGAAAATTTGAAGAGCCAAAGCCCAACTAGAGCTTGATCTGGCTACTGCACTAAAAGACAATAAAAAAAATGTTTCTACAAATACACTAGCAACAAAAGGAGGGCGACTAAGGAGAATCTCCATCCTTTATTGCATGTGGGGGGAGACATAGTGAGAAAGGATGAGGAAAAGGATGAGGTACTTAATGCCTTCTTTGCCTCAGTCTTTAATAGTCAGACCAGTTGTTCTCCAGGTACCCAGCCCCCCGAGCTGGAAGACAGGGATGGGGAGCAGAATGAAGCCCACATAATCCAAGGGGAAATGGTTAGCGACCTGCTACACCACTTAGACACACACAAGTCTGTGGGGCTGGATGGGGTCCACCCAAGGGTACTGAGGGAGCTGGTGGAAGTGCTCATCAAGCCTCTTTCCATCATCTATCAGCAGTCCTGGCTAACCAGGTCCCAGCTGACTGGAAGTTTGCAAATGTGACTCCCCTCTACAAGAAGGGCTGGAAGGAGGATCTGGGGAACTACAGGTCTGTCAGCCTGACCTCGGTGCCGGGGAAGGGTATGGAGCAGATCATCCTGAGTGCCATCACGCGGCATGTACGGGACACCCAGGGGATCAGGCCCAGTCAGCAGGGGTTTATGAAAGGCAGGTCCTGCTTGACTAACCTGATCTCCTTCTATGACAAGGTGACCCGCTTGGTGGATGAGGGGAAGGCTGTGGATGTTGTTTACCTGGACTTTAGTAAAGCCTTTGACACTGTTTCCCACAGCATTCTCCTGGAGAAACTGGATGCTCATGGCTTGGACGGGCATACTCTTCAGTGGGTAAAAAACTGGCTGGATGGCTGGGCCCAAAGAGTCATGGTGAATGGAGTTAAATCCAGTTGGCGGCCGGTCACAAGTGGTGTTCCCCAGGGCTCAGTAGTGGGGCCAGTTCTGTTTAATATCTTTATCAATGATCTGGACGAGGGGATCGAGTGCACCCTCAGTAAGTTTGCAGACGACACCAAGTTGGGCGGGAGTGTTGATCTGCTGGAGGGTAGGAAGGCTCTACAGAGGGATCTGGAGAGGCTGAGGCCAATTGGATGAGGTTCAACAAGGCCAAGTGCCGGGTCCTGCACTTGGGTCACAACAACCCCATGCAATGCTACAGGCTTGGGGAAGAGTGGCTGGAAAGCTGCCTGGCGGAAAAGGACCTGGGGATGCTGGTTGACAGCCGCCTGAACATGAGCTGGCTGTGTGCCCAGCATTCTGGCTTGTATCAGGAATAGTGCAGCCAGCAGGACTAGGGAGGTGATAGTGCCCCTGTACTCAGCGCTGGTGAGGCCGCACCTCGAGTACTGTGTTCAGTTTTGGTCCCGTCACTACAACAAGGACATCGAGGTGCTGGAGTGTGTCCAAAGAAGGGCAACAAAGTTGGTGAAGGGTCTGGAGCACAAGTCTTATGAGGAGCAGCTGAGGGAGCTGGGGTTGTTTAGCCTGGAGAAGAGGAGGCTGAGGGGAGACCTTATTGCTCTCTACAACTACCTGAAAGGAGGTTGCAGTGAGGTGGGGGTCGGTCTCTTTTCCCAAGTAACAAGCGATAGGACAAGAGGAAATGGCCTAAAGTTGTGCCAGGGGAGGTTTAGATTGGATATTAGGAAAAATTTCTTCACCAAAAGGGTTGTCAAGCATTGGGACAGGCCGCAGAGGGAAGTGGTTGAGTTACCATCCCTGGAGGTATTTAAAAGACGTGTAGATGTGGTGCTTAGGGACATGGTTTAGTGGTGGACTTGGCAATGATAGGTTAATGGTTGGACTTGATGATCTTAAGGGTCTTTTCCAACCGAAACAATTCCATGATTTTATAATAATCTGAGGGCCGTACCAGGCTAGGAAGTTTCCAGGTAATGTCTTTAACCCGAGCCCCAGGGAGGCAGCAAACTTTCTTAGAAGGCAGATCTGTTCGGCACATCAGGCCCTCTGTTCCCCTCAGAAGAGAGTCACCTATAACAATAACCCACCATTTTTTCTTCATGGAAGTGGTCATGATGTGGGGGATAGGCCTACTTGACCTTGGTGACTCCTCTAGCATAGATGAATCATCCACCTCATCATGTCCCTGTCCTTCCAATTCCAGAGCCTCATATCTGTTCTGTAAGGGCACCTGGGAAGGCAAGGTAGACAAGGAGAAGCTTCTCCCGCTGCCCCGAGGAGTATTTTGTTTCCATTCACCTCTGTCCCTCAGGTCACTGCCTTCTGCCTGGTGGAGAGAGAGTACGGGATCCCCCTTGTCATGTGTTATGCCGAGTTGACATTTCTGTTCCAGTGAGGGCAGAGTATGGTTCTGCCAGTCAGTCTCCTTCTCGGACTCCTGGATGCTCCTCAACCTCTCCAATTCCTCCCACCAAGCTAAGCAGTTCTTCTACCTGGGTGCACCTCTCACAGGCGTTCTCGCTACTGCCCTCAGACACCAGTAGAAACCTCAGGCACACCCTGCAGCCGGAGACCTGGATGGCTGCATGTTCCCTTGGGAGCTTTGTGGGGGTAGCTGCATTGGTCCCAGTGGGTGCTACCACAGGGGACACAGAGGACATCATAGCTTTTTGTTGGGTGGTCACCATTTCTTGAGCTCCCTGCAGAGGGATTATGACTAGTGGTGGGGGCCTGGGGGCAGGCAGTCTGGCTGGCAAAGCCGCAATCCCCCAGCGTCTTGGTGTCCTCTAGCAGCTGGTCATCTTTGCTGCCACCTGGTCCCTCCCCACACACAGCCCAAGGTTGTTGGGGGCCCAGAAACTCCCTCAGACATCCCCCAGGTACCTCGCAAGCCTCGCACTCCTCTCAGCACATCGCAGCTACTGCTGCTGCTTCACCGTCTCATGGTCACTGCAGCCAAGGCTGCCTTTGACCTTCGCATCCCCAATGAGCCCCTCTTTGTTGGTCAGTAGGAGGTCCAGCAGAGCACCTCTCCTCCTTGTCTCTATCACTTGGAAGAGGAAGTTATCATCAATGCTACCCAGGTACCTCCAGGATTGCTTATGCCCCCCTGCTGTGTTGTCCCTCCAGCAGATAATGGGGTGGTTGAAGTCCCCCCATGAGGACCAGGACCTGCGAACGTGAGGCTGCTCCTATCTGTCTGTAGAGGGCCTCATCTGCTTGTTCTTCCTGGTCAGGCAGCCTTTAGCAGTGTCACCTTTATCTGTTCTCTCTTTAATCCTAACCCATAAACTCTCATTTGGGTCCTCATCCATCCCCAGGCAGAGCTCCATGTGCTCCATTGCTTTCTCACATAAAGGGGAACTCCTCATCTTCCCAGCCTGTCCTTCCTAAAGAGCCTGTAGCCCTCCATTGCAACATTCCAGTGATCCCAACAAGATTATAGCCCTGCAACTGCACACGCAGCTCTGACTCCTCGTGCTTATTCCCCATACTGCGTGCATTAGCATACAGGCACTTCAGAGAGGCACCCCAGCATGTTGACTCCCTAGAAAGGGTTTTGGGGATTTCTCCATAATGGTGCCTTGTAGGCACTTCCTTGTTTGCATGCAAGTGCTGGAGTTGACCCTGCTTAAGCCCAGTTTTGTTGATTTTGTGATCCCTTCCTGTCACATCACCCCAATGCTGTTTGCTCATCGACCCTGTCCGTCATTCCCTCGCAGGGCCGCTGGTTACTCTCTCCCTCCCCCCTCATTCTTAGTTTAAAGCCCTCCTAATGAGGTCAGCTATCCTACTGGCAAAAATGCCTTTGCCCTGCTTAGTGAGGTGGATCCCCTCTCTCCCAAGCAGATGCTGATCTGCAAACAGGGTCACATGGTGTACTGGTTTTGGCTGCGGTAGAGTTAATTTTCTTCATAGTAGCTTGTAGGCATCAGTCGGTTCGTGGTGAGCAATTGTTTTCATTTGCATTGCTTGTTTTTCTTGTGTTTTATTTTACTCTCACTTTGTTGATTTTTTTTCCTTACAATTATTTTTTTAATTTTCTTTTTAACTATTGAACTGTTTTTATCTCAACCCACAAGTTTCTTTCTCACTTTTACCCTTCTGATTCTCCCCCACCATCCCACTGTGGGGGAGTGAGCGAGCAGCTGTGTGGTGCTTAGTTGCTGGCCGGGATTAAACCACGTCACAGTACTTCTTATCATCTTACTCTGCTGTGCCTGGGAACATTTTGATAACAGCAATGGCCATGCACCTGGGCTGGCAGATGGCTAGGGCATTGCTACTTTTCCTGTGCTGCTGTACTGGACAGGCTGGAACTCCAGTATAAACTCGAGCCACTCATTACATCATAGAAGGTTATCAAGTTGGTCAAGCATGACTTCCCCTTAGTGAATCCATGCTGACTACTCCTGATGACCGTCTTGTCTTTCATGTGCCTGGAAGTGGTTTCCAGGATTAGCTGCTCCATCACCTTTGCAGGTGTGCTGGTTTCAGCTGGGATAGCATTAAATTTTCTTCACAGTAGCTAGTATGGGGCTAGTATGGATTTGTGCTGAAAACAATGTTGATAACAGAGGGATGTTTTCATTATTGCTGAGCATTGCTTACACAGCATCAAGGCCTTTTCTGCTTCTCATACTACCCCACCAGCGAGTAGGCTGGGGGTGCACAAGAACTGACCAAAGGGATATCCCATATCATATGACATCATTGCTCAGCAATAAAAGCTGGGGGAAGAAGAAGGAAGGGGAGGACATTCGGAGTGATGGCATTTGTCTTCCCAAGTTACCGTTATGCGTCATGGAGCCCTGCTTTCCTGGAGATGGCTGAACACCTGCCTGCTGATGGGAAGTAGTGAATGAATTCCTTATTTTGCTTTGCTTGAATTGTCTCGACATTGCCGTTATACCGCCATCTTCTGGCTTCAACATCCAGCCCCTGACGAAACCGCCACAGGACGCCTGCGCAGAGACCAGGGTGCGAAAGGCGGGACCATGAACTGCACGTACGCCTGCGCAGACACCAGGGCGCGAAAAGCAGAAGCACGAACTGCACGTACGCAGACACGTTCTGCGCATGTGCATGGCCCTATAAAAGGACCGCGTGCGCCTTTTGAGGGTCTCCTCTTCTTCTTCTCCTCCTACCCCGCACACTCCTGGGAAGCTGCTCCTGCGGACACAGAGGCTGGACCGGCTGGACATTTGACGGGATAACGCCAGACTCGGAGTGGTGGTAGCTAGTTCCCCCATGTGGCCCTCTTCTCACCTGCCTGAGCACGCTCTTTCTCTCTCTCTTTTCTCTTGCCCGCTCTCTTGCTCTTTTTCCCTCCCTCTCTTTTCCCCCTGTCTCCCTACCTGGTCCTCACCCCTTTGTTCACCGAAATAAAGTCAAAGGGTTGTACGGCATCTGACCTCGTTTGCGTCTTAATCTCGTCCTTGGGATCGTATCGAAACCTCCCCCGACATTGGATCGGGACATTTAATTGGCATCACAGACAGGATCCCCTGAGACGAAAGTGCCGTACTACCTTGTTGTGGTGTGCTGTGTGATTGTGTGTGAACGAGACATACGAGCAAGTACGAAGCGAGTGCGGAGTTCCGATCTGCGGTTCTGCTCTCCCACGAGGGAAGCAGCCGGAGACAAATGAAGCGTGAGGATGGAGTGAATGTTGGTTCTTCTTTGTTCATAGCTTACATATTAGTGTACGGTCTGGCCTCCTGAGAGCGTATAGGGAGAACGTGGACTTTAAGGCGGGACCCTCTCAGGATGACACGCCCCTTTGTAGGAATTTTTAGGTATTAGTTTACGTTTTGGCCTCCTGGGAGCGCATAGGGGAAACTTGGATACTGAAGTGTGACCGTCTCAGGACGATATCCCCTTTGTAAGTGATGGCCGCCCAAAAGGCAGCCTATGTTTGTGACTATGTGCTTTCACTGGATGAAGGGACAGAGAAATTGTATGACCTTTTGGAGGCACACCAGTCTCGCCCCTCACCCCAGGGACAAGACTGGGCAAGGGAACACTGGTTTCAGTTGCAGAGTGTGGTGGACAGAATAAGAATATTGCAGAAGGAGGCTAAGGTTAAGAGGGGGAAGGGAAAGGCTATAATTTGTGCAGTGTTAGGAGTGAGTCTGACCACCACGGCGGAGGAGAAAAAGCAGAGGTCCTGTCGGACAGATACGGTGGTGAACTCCCTGCAGATGGTAATAAAAACCCTGCAGGAACAGTTGGAGGAGGAGAGGCGCCAAAATGCGATATTAAAAAATGAGTTGAAAAATCAACTTTTAAGGGAAGCAGACACACCGCTGAGGGTAGAAACAACGCTCACGGAGAAGGGGATACAGCAGATCTACCCCCAGGGGGATTTGCAAAGAGCCAAAGAGACCGTAGAGAGCCCCCCCACATGTACCCGCTGATCAAAACGGAGTATGTGTATGAGGACGAGGGTGACAATCGTCCCCAAGTTATTACTAAGGAGGTCCCGTTTACCGCAACTGAACTAGCAAAGCTGAGAAAGGACTTTGCGAGGAATACAAAGGAATCGGAGACCGAGTACATGTGGAGAGTGTCTTTGTCGGGGGGGGGGGGGATGGGATCTTACTGTCAGAAAAAGAGGCAGAAGGGTATTGGGGTCCGGGTGTGTTTTTAACTACGGGCGATCTCCGAGCCCCATGGTCGTTGACCCAGAGAGCCGCATACTGGGCCGGGGGGGTTGAGCCCCCTGGAGAGGGGAGACCCCTTAGCTATAACGGGCACAGTAGATCAATTAGTAGAGAGTGTGCAAAAGGTGGCATGCCTTCAGATGATGTATGACCGCGAGCTCAAGTCCAGCCTGGGCTCCCCAATGTTAATGCCTGTAGACCCGGAGAGAATGACCCCCCTGATACGGGGACTTCCGGACTCCCTGAAACCCTTTGGGATCCAATTGCAAGGGCGGATTTATAACACCCCCCGGGGAAGAAAGGATTGCAGCCGCTCGGGAGGGGATAATGACCCCTGACTACTGGCGGCCAGGGAAGAAAGTATGGACATGATTGACTTCAGGAGGAAATACAGCCCTGTTAGTGGACCACCCCAAAGAACCGAGACCAGGGCTGTGCGAGCGGCAGAACGAGTTAGTGGGCGGCAATCACCCCTTGGGAGCAGCCGGGACCCGACCGGGAAAGAAAAACCCCTGAGTCGACAGGGACTGTGGCAGTTGGGGCTCCAGAAAGGCATTCCCCGAGATTTAATGGACGGGCTCCCAACCAAGAAATTGGAGCAGCTCGTGCGGAGATGGTCAGAGCAAGGGGCCATTTCGAGGCCAACTCCTAGCACCCCACCCCTGATAAACTTTGGGGAGAAACCAGCCGGGGAAGACAAGGTGGCGGAAAACTAAAACCTCCGCCCCCTGAAGGTGAGGGGGAGGGCGGAGGGTGGATGTTCATAAGACAACTCACCTGCAATGCAAAGGGAGACTTGCTGCTTACGGTAGTGGTAGGACCAAAGAAAAGACAGGTAACCTTTTTAATCGACATGGGGGCACAAATTACTGCACTGAGGTGAACAGAAGCGGAACGATGTGGGATCTCGGTTCCCTCTAGAAACCTGATTATTTTAAATGCTCTGGGAAAGACACAATCGGTACCTATGACCCCAGTGTCACTATGGTTACCAGGGGAGGATGGCCCTGTTAATACTATGGTGGCCATAGGATCTTTTCAAATGAATCTCTTAGGCATAGACGTTTTAAAGGGTAGACAGTGGCGCGACGTCTAGGGAAACTCGTGGTCTTTCAGCATCCCCCAGATCAGGCGGTTAGCCGAAGCCCCCGGCGCGGAGGTGCACCTGTTGCAAACGGCGCCTGCCCTCCCCCCGTCTAAACTGACAAATGTAAAACCCTACCCACTACCGATGGGAGCCAGGGATGGAATCGTGCCAGTTCTGGAGGACTTAAAGGGGCAGGGGATCATAGTTCCCACTCACTCCCCCTTTAACTCCCCGGTATGGCCGGTCCGAAAACCAAATGGCAAATGGAGGTTAACAATAGATTACCGGAGGCTGAATGCCAACACAGGCCCATTAACAGCTGCTGTACCGAACATTGCCGAGCTCATAGCCGCCACTCAGGAGCAAGCACACCCTATTATGGCGACTATTGACGTTAAAGACATGTTCTTTATGGTCCCCCTGTAGCCGCAGGACCCGGATCATTTTGCCTTTACCTGGGGGGGGCAACAGTACACCTTTACATGGCTCCCTCAGGGATACAAGCACTCCCCCACTTTAGCCCACCACCCTCTAGCACAGGAGCTGGAAGCAATTCCCATAAGGGCGGGGGTGAAGATTTACCAATACACAGCAAAATTCACGCTAAATGGATTGTTCCTTCCTTCTGACCAGAGAAGCGAGTTTGCTTCTACTTTTGTTTTTCAGGAGGGAGCAGCCGATCTGGACACACACCACCCGAAGATCAGGATGCACATGTTATTCGTGGTTATACTAGTTTGGGAATGTACCTATAAAAGCGGCAGAGGGCTAATTCCTTCACCCTCCCCCGACCCGTTTGATCCCTTTAAGGACAATGAATTTGTATTATTAGCCAAAGCTGTAAGCCGAGCTTTTAATTTAAGTCATTGCTGGGTTTGCAGGGGACCTCTGGGGCTGTCAAATTGGCCGTGGACGTCCATGCCCCTCACCCCAGCCCAAATTGTGAGTAATTATAGTAAGACCACGAATGACACTTGGGGCGATAGTGGAACGTGGCCGGTTCAATTTCCCGCTGTGGGGCAATATTGTTTAAATCGTACTCAAAAAGGAGGGGTCTATGTGGGAGAAAGCAAGTGCCAATGGACACTTACGAACAAGTTGGTAAATGCCGATAGGGGTATCTCCATATGGGCGTGGCTTGATAATGCCGGATGCAGTCGAGGGTTCAAAGGGTACTGGGCAAATAAAAACAAAACATTAATTCTCCAACAATCTAGGGACCACGTTTACAAGCAAACCTGTGAATGGAAAAACAACTTCGGGGCCTGGTATTGCACCGGCCGGACAAATAATAACCCAACCGTCTTTTTTAGCCCCGTGGGCAATGATAACACAATGTATTTCCAGTTCCCCGGGGATGCAGCGGGGCCATTCGCCAATGGGGCCACAGCTAAAAGGGGCCATTATTGGATTTGTGGACATACTGCCTATAAACGACTGCCAGCGCATTGGTCAGGGGTCTGCTATGTGGGGATTATCCGGCCTTTATTCTTCCTTCTTCCAGACACAGACGGTTCTCAGTTGGGGATAAGATTGTACGATAATCTGGAAGACGGAAAGATTGCCTGCAGCAAGCGAGCTGTTGAGGTGAACATAGGTGGAACACAAAAATGGGGGGAAAATGAGTGGCCTCCTGAAAGAATAATCCAACATCACGGGCCTGTCACCTGGAACCCCAGTGAACCGATATCAGGGACGAGGGAACCAATCTATAATTTGAACCATATAATCCGATTACAAGCTGGTTTAGAAATTACCAATAAAACCGCCAACGCTATAGATCTTTTAACTCAACAGTCTCAACAAATGCGCACGGCAATCCTTCAACACTGCATGGTTTTAGATTATTTACTGGCTGAAGAAGGAGGGTTATGTGGGAAATTAAACGTCTCTAACTGTTGTTTAGAAATAGATGATGTAGGCGAGGTAGTCCTCCAATTAACCAAAGACATTAGAAAAATAGCCCACGTCCCCATCCAGGCCTGGAACGGTTGGAATGGTAATCTATGGTCCTGGCTCCCGGGGGCGCCCTGGGTGAAACAGTTGCTCTTATATTTGTTATGTGCGTTTGCCACTTTAATGTTTTTACCCTGTATAATCCCCTGCTTTGTTCAGCTAATATGATATGTGGTATCTAATATGCAGTTCGTACCTACCACCTCACCCGATGGCGTAAAATGAATCCGTGCCACTCGCCAGGTAGAACCCACCACAATAACCATTGTTCAGACCTCTTTAAAAAAGGAAATTGCATATTCCTACCCATGTCATGCTCACCGGTCGTTCTGTACTTGTTATAATGGTGAACTACCTCGCCCAACAGATTTCTCAGGGTTGTTCTATAAAGTTAAATATTGTTAAGCTTAGAAAGGTTAAGGAAAAAGAGTGTTTACATTGGACAATGTTCCCGTTTGTTTGTTTGCAATTGAGCGCTCTCTTACCATGTCCCATGTCACCTTTCTCCTCCACCCTCTCCCCTCTTTCTCTGCTTCTGTCTCCACCTCTGCTCTGTCCTCTCTCTCCCTCCCTCCTTCTCCCCCTCTCTCCCTCTCTCTCTCTCCCCCTCTCTCTCTCCCCACCTCTCCTACCACTGTGAAGACTGCAATGTCGAGCCACGGGGTGGTGTCGAGGACTGTTATGCAACCAGAATTGTCTCGACATTGCCGTTATACCGCCATCTTCTGGCTTCGACATCCAGCCCCCGACGAAACCACCACAGGACGCCTGCGCAGAGACCAGGGCGCGAAAGGCAGGACCATGAACTGCACGTACGCAGACACGTTCTGCGCATGTGCATGGCCCTATAAAAGGACCGCGTGCGCCTTTTGAGGGTCTCCTCCTCTTCTTCTCCTCTTACCCTGCACACTCCTGGGAAGCTGCTCCTGCAGACGCAGAGGCTGAACCGACTGGACATTTGATTGATGGGATAACACCGGACTTGGAGTGGTGGTAGCTAGTTCCCCCATGTGGCCCTCTTCTCACCTGCCTGAGCACGCTCTTTCTCTCTCTCTTTTCTCTTGCCCGCTCTCTTGCTCTTTTTCCCTCCCTCTCTTTTCCCCCCATCTCCCTACCCGGTCCTCACCCCTTTGTTCACCGAAATAAAGTCAAAGAGTTGTATGGCATCTGACCTCGTTTGCGTCTTAATCTCGTCCTTGGGATCGTATTGAAACCTCCCCTGACATTGGATCGGGACAGAAGGGTTCAAGATAATGACATATTTGATTGGAATGTGCTAGATTGAATTCATAGCTGTTATTGCTGTTTAGCTATTAATTGGCAGACTCCTGTGCTTGCCATGGGGTTTGTTTGCCTTACTGTATATTAGAGTCTAGTGCTCGTTAGTGGCTGCTTTTTGCTTTTGCTGCTTGCTGTACTGCTTATCATCTTACTCTACTCTGCTTGGGAACATTTTGACAACAGCAATGGCGATGCGTCTGGGCTGGCAGATGGCCAGGGTATCACTGCTGTTTCTGTGCTGCTGTACTGGACAAGCTGGAACTCCAGTGTGAACTCGAGTTGAAGGGACTGTGACCTGTGGATGCGTCCACACCAGAGCAGTTACACCTCGAAGCGTCTGTGGCCATGGTTATGTCGATGCTGCAGCAGGTATACCTCTGAAGGGATTGTGTCCCAAGGATAGTCCATGCTGGAGAATCATAGAACCATAGGCTGACAGGTCTGTAGTTCCCCGGATCCTCTTTCCAGCCCTTCTTGTACATGGGCACCACATTTGCAAAGTTTCAGTCAACTGGGACCTCTCTGGTTTCTGGGCCCCCAACAACCTTGGGCTGTGTGTGGGGAGGGACCAGGTGGCAGCAAAGATGACCAGCTGCTAGAGGACACCAAGACGCTGGGGGATTGCGGCTTTGCCAGCCAGACTGCCTGCCCCCAGGCCCCCACCACTAGTCATAATCCCTCTGCAGGGAGCTCAAGAAATGGTGACCACCCAACAAAAAGCTATGATGTCCTCTGTGTCCCCTGTGGTAGCACCCACTGGGACCAATGCAGCTACCCCCACAAAGCTCCCAAGGGAACATGCAGCCATCCAGGTCTCCGGCTGCAGGGTGTGCCTGAGGTTTCTACTGGTGTCTGAGGGCAGTAGCGAGAACGCCTGTGAGAGGTGCACCCAGGTAGAAGAACTGCTTAGCTTGGTGGGAGGAATTGGAGAGGTTGAGGAGCATCCAGGAGTCCGAGAAGGAGACTGACTGGCAGAACCATACTCTGCCCTCACTGGAACAGAAATGTCAACTCGGCATAACACATGACAAGGGGGATCCCGTACTCTCTCTCCACCAGGCAGAAGGCAGTGACCTGAGGGACAGAGGTGAATGGAAACAAAATACTCCTCGGGGCAGCGGGAGAAGCTTCTCCTTGTCTACCTTGCCTTCCCAGGTGCCCTTACAGAACAGATATGAGGCTCTGGAATTGGAAGGACAGGGACATGATGAGGTGGATGATTCATCTATGCTAGAGGAGTCACCAAGGTCAAGTAGGCCTATCCCCCACATCATGACCACTTCCATGAAGAAAAAATGGTGGGTTATTGTTATAGGTGACTCTCTTCTGAGGGGAACAGAGGGCCTGATGTGCCGAACAGATCTGCCTTCTAAGAAAGTTTGCTGCCTCCCTGGGGCTCGGGTTAAAGACATTACCTGGAAACTTCCTAGCCTGGTACGGCCCTCAGATTATTATAAAATCATGGAATTGTTTCGGTTGGAAAAGACCCTTAAGATCATCAAGTCCAACCATTAACCTATCATTGCCAAGTCCACCACTAAACCATGTCCCTAAGCACCACATCTACACGTCTTTTAAATACCTCCAGGGATGGTAACTCAACCACTTCCCTCTGCGGCCTGTCCCAATGCTTGACAACCCTTTTGGTGAAGAAATTTTTCCTAATATCCAATCTAAACCTCCCCTGGCACAACTTTAGGCCATTTCCTCTTGTCCTATCGCTTGTTACTTGGGAAAAGAGACCGACCCCCACCTCACTGCAACCTCCTTTCAGGTAGTTGTAGAGAGCAATAAGGTCTCCCCTCAGCCTCCTCTTCTCCAGGCTAAACAACCCCAGCTCCCTCAGCTGCTCCTCATAAGACTTGTGCTCCAGACCCTTCACCAACTTTGTTGCCCTTCTTTGGACACACTCCAGCACCTCGATGTCCTTGTTGTAGTGACGGGACCAAAACTGAACACAGTACTCGAGGTGCGGCCTCACCAGCGCTGAGTACAGGGGCACTATCACCTCCCTAGTCCTGCTGGCTGCACTATTCCTGATACAAGCCAGAATGCTGGGCACACAGCCAGCTCATGTTCAGGCGGCTGTCAACCAGCATCCCCAGGTCCTTTTCCGCCAGGCAGCTTTCCAGCCACTCTTCCCCAAGCCTGTAGCATTGCATGGGGTTGTTGTGACCCAAGTGCAGGACCCGGCACTTGGCCTTGTTGAACCTCATCCAATTGGCCTCAGCCTCTCCAGATCCCTCTGTAGAGCCTTCCTACCCTCCAGCAGATCAACACTCCCGCCCAACTTGGTGTCGTCTGCAAACTTACTGAGGGTGCACTCGATCCCCTCGTCCAGATCATTGATAAAGATATTAAACAGAACTGGCCCCACTACTGAGCCCTGGGGAACACCACTTGTGACCGGCCGCCAACTGGATTTAACTCCATTCACCATGACTCTTTGGGCCCAGCCATCCAGCCAGTTTTTTACCCACTGAAGAGTATGCCCGTCCAAGCCATGAGCATCCAGTTTCTCCAGGAGAATGCTGTGGGAAACAGTGTCAAAGGCTTTACTAAAGTCCAGGTAAACAACATCCACAGCCTTCCCCTCATCCACCAAGCGGGTCACCTTGTCATAGAAGGAGATCAGGTTAGTCAAGCAGGACCTGCCTTTCATAAACCCCTGCTGACTGGGCCTGATCCCCTGGGTGTCCCGTACATGCCGCGTGATGGCACTCAGGATGATCTGCTCCATACCCTTCCCCGGCACCGAGGTCAGGCTGACAGACCTGTAGTTCCCCAGATCCTCCTTCCAGCCCTTCTTGTAGAGGGGAGTCACATTTGCAAACTTCCAGTCAGCTGGGACCTGGTTAGCCAGGACTGCTGATAGATGATGGAAAGAGGCTTGATGAGCACTTCCACCAGCTCCCTCAGTACCCTTGGGTGGACCCCATCCAGCCCCACAGACTTGTGTGTGTCTAAGTGGTGTAGCAGGTCGCTAACCATTTCCCCTTGGATTATGTGGGCTTCATTCTGCTCCCCATCCCTGTCTTCCAGCTCGGGGGGCTGGGTACCTGGAGAACAACTGGTCTGACTATTAAAGACTGAGGCAAAGAAGGCATTAAGTACCTCATCCTTTTCCTCATCCTTTCTCACTATGTCTCCCCCCACATGCAATAAAGGATGGAGATTCTCCTTAGTCGCCCTCCTTTTGTTGCTAGTGTATTTGTAGAAACATTTTTTTTATTGTCTTTTAGTGCAGTAGCCAGATCAAGCTCTAGTTGGGCTTTGGCTCTTCAAATTTTCTCCCTGCATAACCTCACAACATCCTTGTAGTCCTCCTGAGTCGCCTGCCCCTTCTTCCAAAGGTCATAAACTCTCCTTTTTATCCTGAGTTCCAGCCAAAGCTCTCTGTTCAGCCAGGCCGGTCTTCTTCCCAGCTGGCTCGTCTTTCAGCACATGGGGATGGCCTGCTCCTGTGCCTTTAAGATTTCCTTCTTGAAGAACGTCCAGCCTTCCTGGACTCCTTTGCCCTTCAGGGCTGCCTCCCAAGGGACTCTGTCAACCAGGCTCCTGAACAGGCCAAAGTGTGCCCTCCAAAAGTCCAAGGTAGCAGTTCTGTAACTTCCCCTGGTGCAGCTTGAGGCCATTTCCTCTAGTCCTATCGCTTGTTACTAGGGAGAAGAGACTGACCCCCACCTTGCTACAACCTCCTTTCAGGTAGTTGTAGAGAGCAATAAGGTCTCCCCTCAGCCTCCTCTTCTCCAGACTAAACAACCCCAGCTCCCTCAGCTGCTCCTCATAAGACTTGTGCTCCAGACCCTTCACCAACTTTGTTGCCCTTCTTTGGACACACTCCAGCACCTCGATGTCCTTGTTGTAGTGACGGGACCAAAACTGAACACAGTACTCAAGGTGCAGCCTCACCAGTGCCGAGTACAGGGGCACTATCACCTCCCTGGTCCTGCTGGCCACACTATTTCTGATATAAGCCAGGATGCCATTGGCCCTCTTGGCCACCTGAGCACACTGCTGGCTCATGTTCAGGCAGCTGTCAACCAACACCCCCAGGTCCTTTTCTGCTGGGGAGCTCTCCAGCCACTCTTCCCCAAGCCTGTAGCATTGCATGGGGTTGTTGTGACCCAAGTGCAGGACCCAGCACTTAGCTTTGCTGAATCTCATACAGTTGGCCCCGGCCCAACGATCCAGCCTGTCCAGGTCCCTCTGCAGGGCCTTCCTACCCTTCAGCAGATTGACACTTCCACCCAACTTGGTGTCATCTACAAACTTACTGAGGGTGCACTCAATCCCCTCATCCAGATCATCAATGAAGATATTGAACAGAACCGGCCCCAGTACTGAGCCCTGGGGAACACCACTCGTGACCGGCCACCAACTGGATTTGACTCCATTCGCCACCGCTCTCTGGGCTCGGCCGTCCAGCCAGTTTTTAACCCAGCGGAGAGTGCACTTATCCAAGCCCTGAACAGCCAGCTTCTCCAGGAGAATGCTGTGGGAGACTGTGTCAAAGGCCTTACTAAAGTCCAAGTAGACAATATCCACAGCCTTCCCCTCGTCCGCTAAGCGGGTCACCTTGTCATAAAAGGAGACCAGGTTAGTGAAGCAGGACCTCCCTTTCATAAACCCATGCTGGCTGGGCCTGATCCCCTGGTTGTCCTGCACATGCCACGTAATGGCACTCAAGATAATCTGCTCCATGACCTTTCCTGGCACCGAGGTCAGGCTGACAGGCCTGTAGTTCCCGGGATCCTCCTTCTGACCCTTCTTGTAGAGGGGAGTCACATTAGCTAACTTCCAGTCAGCTGGGACCTCCCCGGTTGACCAGGACTGCTGACAAATGATGGAGAGTGGCTTGGCAAGCTCCTCTGCCAGCTCCCTCAGTATCCTTGGGTGGATCCTGTCTGGCCCCATAGACTTGTGAGCATTCAGGCGGAGGAGCAGGTCGGTGACTGCCACCTCTTCGACAACTGGGGCTTCATTCTGCATCCTATCTCCATCTCCCAGCTCAGGGGCCTGAAAACCCTGAGGATGACCAGTCTGACTATTAAAGACTGAGGCAAAGAAGGCATTAAGTACCTCAGCCTTATCCTCATCCTTCGTGGCAATGTTTCCCTCCGCATCCAATAAACGAGGGATATTCTCCTTAGCCACCCTCCTTTTGTCGCTGATATATTTGTAAAAACATTTTTTGTTTTCTTTAACGGCGGTGGCCAGTTTAAGTTCTAGCTGGGCCTTTGCCTTTCTAATCTTCTCCCTGCATAACCTCACAACATCCTTGTAGTCCTCCTGAGTCGCCTGCCCCTTCTTCCAAAGGTGGTAAGCTCTCCTTTTTATCCTGAGTTCCAGCCAAAACTCTCTGTTCAGCCAGGCCGGTCTTCTCCCCCGCCTGCTCGACTTTCAGCACATGGGGACGGCCTGCTCCTGTGCCTTTAAGACTTCCTTCTTGAAGAACGTCCAGCCTTCCTGGACTCCTTTGCCCTTCAGGACTGCCTCCCAAGGGACTCTGTCAACCAGACTCCTAAACAGTCCAAAGTCTGCCCTTCTAAAGTTCAGGGTAGCGGTTTTGCTGACTCCTTTCCTTACTTCTCCAATAATCGAAAACTCTATCATTTCATGGTCAATGAGCCCAAGACAGCCTCCGACCATCACGTCACCCACCAGGCCTTCTCTGTTCGTAAACAGCAGGTCCAGCGGGGCACCTCCCCTGGTTGGCTCGCTTACCAGCTGTGTCAGGAAGTTATCTTCCACACACTGCAGGAACCTCCTAGACTGCTTCCTCTCTGCCGTGTTGTATTTCCAGCAGATATCTGGTAAGTTGAAGTCTCCCACGAGAACAAGGGCTAGAGATTGTGAGACTTCAGCCAACTGCTTGTAGAATACTTCGTCTGTTTCTTCATCTTGGTTGGGTGGTCTTGAACAGACTCCCACCAGGATATCTGCCTTATTAGCCTTCCCCCTGATTCTTACCCATACACACTCAACCCTATCCTCACCATCATTAAGCTCTAGACAATCAAAACAGTCCCTGACATACAGGGCTACCCCACCGCCTCTCCTTCCTTGCCTATCCCTTCTGAAGAGTTTATAGCCATCCATTGCAGCACTCCAGTCATGGGAGTCATCCCACCATGTCTCTGTGATGGCAACCACGTCATAGTTTTCCTGCCACGCGGGATGGGGGAGAGAATTGGAAGAGTAAAAGTAAAAAAACTCGTGGGTTGAGATAAAGACAGTTACATAGGTAAAGCAAAAGCCACTTGCACAAGCAAAGCAAAATAAGGAATTCATTCACTACTTCCCACCAGCAGGAAGATGTTTAGCCATTTCCAGGAAAGCAGGGCTCCATCACGCTTATCAGTAACTTGGGAAGACAAACGCCATAACTCTCAACATCTCCCACTTCCTCCTTCTTCCCCCAGCTTTTATTGCTGAGCATGACGTCATATGGTATGAAATATACCTTTGGTCAGTTGGGGTCAGCTGTCCTGGCTGTGTCCCCTCCCAACTTCTTGTGCATCCCCAGCCTGCTCACTGGTGGGGAAGTGTGAGAAGCAGAAAAGACCTCGACGCTGTATAAACACTGTTCAGCAATAACTAAAACATCCCTGTGTTATCAACACTAAATAACTACTATAACTATAACACCTACAAGTCAGTACTGCCATTGTCCAGTGCCCCATGCTGGGCACCACAAAGGACTGTGGTGGGTTAACCTTTGCTTGCCACCAGGTGCCCACCAAGCCACTTTGTCACTCTCCTCCTCAGTGGGACAGCGGGGAGAAAAACTCATGGATTGCGATAAAAGCAGTTTAATAAAGAAAAGCAAAGGTTGCACGTGAAAGCAAAGGAAACAAACAAAAATTATTCTCTACTTCCCATCAGCAGGTGTTGGCCAGCCACTTCCTGGGAAGAAGGGCCTCAGTACCCATCGCGGTTGCTTCAAAAGACAAACATCTTAATAAGGAATGCCTCCCCAACTCCTCCTCCTTTAGATTTTATTGCTGAGCATGCTGCCATATGGTAAGGAATATCTCTCTTTGTCACTTTGGGTCAGCTGTCCTGGCTCTGTCCCCTCCCAACCTCTTGCCCACCCCCAGCTTACTGGACTTTGGGGGTGGGGTGGTTGGAGAGACAGCCTCCATGCTGTGGGAGCGCTGCTGAAACATGGGTGTGTTATCAACGCCCTTCTAGCTACAGCTCCAAAGCGCAGCACTATGAGGGCCGATATTTCCCTGCTGCCTGTGGATCTGGCAGGTGGATATTTCCAGAAGGAACTTTTTCATCCTCTTTTCTCCCCCTGTCCTGTGGAAGAGGGGCAGCTGGGTGGACCCTTGGCAGCCGGTCAAGAAGCATAGGATCGTTTAGGTTGGAAAAGACCTTTAAGATCATCGAGTCCAACCGTTAACCTAACGCTGCCAGGTCCACCACTCAACCACGTCCCTGAGCACCACGTCTACACGTCTTTTAAATACCTCCAGGGATGGTAACTCAACCACTTCCCTCTGCGGCCTGTCCCAATGCTCGACAACCCTTTCGGTGAAGAAATTTTTCCTAATACCCAATCTAAACCTCCCCTGGCGCAACTTGGGGCCGTTTCCTCTCGTCCTATCGCTTGTTACTTGGGAAAAGAGACCGAGCCCCACCTTGCTACGACCTCCTTTCAGGTAGTTGTAGAGAGCGATGAGGTCTCCCTGTACCGTTTAATACCGTTTAATATCTTCATCAATGACATAGCTAGTGGGATTGAGCGCGCCCTCTGCAAGGTTGCGGACGACGCCAAGCTGAGTGGTGCAGCTGATACTCTAGAGGGAAGGGATGCCATCCAGAGGGGCCTTGACGGGCTGGAGAAGTGGGCCCGTGCGATCCTCGTGAAGTTCCACAAGGCCAAGGGCAAGGTCCTGCGCCTGGGTCGGGGCAGTCCCCGATATCAGTACAGACTGGGTGATGAATGGGTTGAGAGCAGTCCTGCAGAGAAGGGCTCGGGGGTACCGGTGGACGAAAAATTGGATACGAGCTGGCAGTGTGCGCTTGCAGGCCAGAAAGCCAATCGAATCCTGGGCCGCGTAAACGGGAGCGTGGCCAGCAGGTCGAGGGAGGTGATTCTCCCCCTCTACTCCGCTCTCGTGAGAGCCCACCTGGAGTCCTGCGCCCAGCTCTGGGGTCCCCAGTACAAGACAGACGTGGACCTGTTAGAGCGGGTCCAGAGGAGGGCCACGAAAATGGTCAGAGGGCTGGAACACCTCTCCTCCTATGACGAAAGGCTGAGGAGAAGAGAAGGCTCCGGGGAGACCTTATTGCGGCCTTTCAATACTTGAAGGGGGCTTATAAGAAAGATGGAGCAGCGGATAGTGTGTACCTAGCCTTCAGGAAGGCTTTTGACACCGTCTCCCGTAAGATCCTCGTAGAGAAGCTGATGAAGTAGGGGCTGGATGAGCGGACAGTGGGGTGGGTTGAAATCTGGCTGAACAGCTGGGCCCAGCGGGTGGTGATCAGTGGCATGAAGTCTAGTTGGAGGCCAGGAACGAGCGGTGGACCCCGGGGGTCAATGCTGGGCCCGATCCTGTTCAACATCCTAATTAACGATCCGGATGATGGGTAGGCAGGCAGACAGACAGACAGGCCCCTCAGCGAGTTTGCTGATGATACAAAACTGGGAGGAGCGGCTGATACACCAGGGGGTTGCGCTGCCGTCCAGAGGGCCCTCGACAGGCTGGAGAAACGGGCAGGCAGGAGCCTCGTGGGGTTCAACAAGGGGAAGCGCAAGGTCCTGCACCTGGGGAGGAACAACCCCATGCACCAGTATATGCTGGAGGCCGACCGGCTGGAAAGCAGCTTTGCAGAAAAGGACGTGGGGGGCTCCCGGTGGACACCAAGTTGAACGTGAGCCGACAACGTGCCCTTGCCGCAAAGAAGGCTAAGGATATCCTTGGCCCGATATAGAGGCAAGCAGGGTTTATATATGTTACAACACAGTTGTGTAGCCCAATCGAATTGCTCGCTGTCCCCGGGGGTGCAGGGCACCACAGACCACCCTTGGGCGGCTTTGGGGGCACCGCCTGTTTTTCTAAAAGCCTCCTACCCAGCTTAGCGCAAATCCTAGCTTGATCTGCCCTCCAGCCCTCGAGCCACCAGTGCCGAACACACGCTTTGTATTTTATTTTCTCCCAGGAGGCGTGCAGCTTAGAAACGTCTGCAATTGAAGCGGGGCTTTCAGGGAACAATTTCGAGCAGCTTCTGTTGGTTCTGCGAAACGTTCTGAAAAGTTAAGGCCTGGCCTGCCCTGCCCTGGCAAAAGCAGTCGTTTGACTGGAGGGAGCAGCACCAAAAAGCCACAAGCACGTTTGGGGCGGACTCGATGCGGTAATAAATAACAATAGATAGTCCTTCTAGCTACAACAGCCTCTTCTGAGACCTCGTTGCCCGCCCACGGGGTCGCAGCACTACACGGCACAGATCCCTCCACCCCCAGGCCGGATCCCTCCGCGCCCCGAGGGCACGCAAACTCCCCGAGCCCCGGTAAGCACCAGGTCGGCGAGGGCGGACCCGCCGAGGGGGCGAGGACAAGCGAAAACGACAGACGAGACAGCCAGTCGAGACGCGGGATCGGCCGGCGGCGATCTGGCGGCCCAATGGGCGCCGCGGAGGGCCTGGCCGAGTGGAGGAAGCGCGGGGGCGACAAGGGGCGTTGTCGTGGCTGACGAGATTCTTGGGGCGCGGGCCGCCCGGCCCGGTGGCGCCGCTTCTGTCTTCGGAAAGGTCATCGGCAAGGCGCTTCCCCGCCAACGTCATCGACGAGGACGAGGAGGTAGCCGCGGCTTTGCTCTGTGCGCGGTTCCCTTTCCCTGCCCTCCCCTCCCGTCCCCTTCCCTTCCCCCCCTCGCCCCTCCCCCCGCGCTCGCAGGCACCCTGAGCCGAGGACCCGTTGCGCGGTGCCCGGGAGCGCGGCAGGGCGGGTGGCGGCGTTGCTGCGGGTGGCTGGAGGGAAGGAGGGAGGGAAGGAGGGACGGGGGACGGGCGGGGCCTTTCTGGGTTGTGGCGCTCTCTACTGCACCATCCCTAAAACATCGCGCTTCTTCGGTGCCC
Organism: Platalea leucorodia; assembly: GCF_965183815.1. Taxonomy (NCBI): domain Eukaryota; kingdom Metazoa; phylum Chordata; class Aves; order Pelecaniformes; family Threskiornithidae; genus Platalea; species Platalea leucorodia. The sequence continues at coordinate 34,193,180 of NC_138859.1, forward strand.
CCCCCCCCCTTCCCCGGCTGCCGCGGCGCGTACTGGGTTGCTGGTGCTGTCCGGCTCGCCTCGGTTCCCAGCCCCACCGTGTCGTGCGTGCGCGCGCGCAGAGGAGGGCCTCTGACGGTAACGCACTTGGCGGCAGCCGCAGACGTTTGCCGCGTGATATCCCTTTGGCACCGCAAGTCGTGCAAAGTTTGCTGCTGCTGCTGCTGCCGAGGGGTGGGAGTGGTCCTGCCTCGTGTAGGAGGATAGTCTTGAAACCTTAGATTAAGCACACGCAGTCAATCTCCTCGGGGCTTCCCGGTGTGCGTACGCACGCGCGTATGTATGTAAACAGCGAACGTCTGAGCAGTGACCGTAATGAGTTAATAGAAAGTACTAACATCGCGTAAGAGAAATCAGCGTTTCGGCTTGTGTTTGGGGTATCTGGTGATCTGCTTCTGTACGAGTTCAGTGGGGCATACTGATTTGCTGAAGCTATTACCTTTCTCTGAAGCCAATTGCGTTTTAACTGTTTTATACTCTTCCTCCAGCGCCTCGCGTTCCACGATCTTTCACCCCAAGCTCCGACGCTTGTCCTGGTCATGCCGAAGGAGCCAATTATCAGGTTATCTGAAGCAGAAGATTCTGGCGAATCTGTAAGTACCGTGGAAGCGTTCTGTATGCTAAACTGTACCTGTAATTAGTTCTGAATTTACTGGACTCTTTCCCATCCCCCCCTTTCCCCCTTGATAGGGCACAGTAGGCTGTTTGGGGTTTTCTGGCGCTATAATCCTTTGCCTCTAGCTTGCAACGGGATTGAGCTTTTTGACTAAAAGTAGCGATATAAAGCAATGCTCGTCCCTGGGTATGTACTTCTGGTGCAAAATGCGGTGTTGTTTTGGGGCGCAGTCTGATGCCTATTGTCATGGTTTGGAGTAAGAGCAGCAGTACTTCTTCTAATGCGGAGAAGAGGGCTTGGGGTTTTTGGTAGGTCAGGGCTGAGGAAGGGCAAAGCTGGTTGAGAGGTGCCGGGTGCTTTGCTTTTAGCTATGAAAGTCAAGTTCAAAGGCTTTGTCAACCCATGCAAAGACAGCCTAAAGTTTCTTTTCCGCCCGAATGGCTTATGTTGCCCAAAGGTATAATGGGGGCTTGAACCCGGAGACGAGCTTAGCTTCTGTGGCCGTTTTGTAGTCCGTTACCGTCGAGCCTGAAAAAAACTGCGTGGCTCTTTCCCCCGCCCCCCCCCCAGTGTGCCTACTTGGTCTTTGTAGCTTTGCTTGGAAAATGTCAGTTGCAGGCGGACAGACAGTAATTTGAAGCGCAATGGTTGAATTGCTAGGAATTGGCGAACTGGTTTCTCTGGGTGGTTCTCTGCTCTCATGCCTTCCCTCCCTGCCCTCTCCCCTCTTTGCGTGTGGCTTTTGATTTTATTTATTTATGGTTTTGTACTTCCTTCTCCAGCTTCTTGAGCATCTAGTGATTGTTGGCAAGAAGCGTGCTGCTCACCTGGGCCTGACCAATGGATTCCGGACGGTTGCGGACGAAGGGCCCGAGGGTGGGCAGCCTGTCTGTCACGTACATCTACGTATTCTGGGTGGCCGTCAGTTGGGCTGGCCGCCTGGCTAAGATTTTTGCACCACAGGAGTTGCTGCACGTGTACAAATCGCCACCGAATGGATTTCGTCTGTTGCCCGTCAGTCTAGCCACTGTTGATGTCTAATTTTTTGTGACGTGTGCCTGTGGAAGGTAATAAAAGCTTTGAGCAGCAGTTGCACAATAAAGACTTAGCATGGGGATATCACCTCTGTCTGGTGCGTCTTACTGAGGGGAATAGTTCTGCAAGTTAAAACGGTGTCTCCCCGGAGTGTAAGTATGTGGAATGTTTCAGTCTGCTAACGGTGTTCTGTAGATAGATAGCGATTTGCCCAGTCACTTGAAGCGTGACGCTGGAACCGCTTGGCAGTCTCCTGCGTCTTGCAGGAAGCAGGCGCTTAGCTTTTTGGAAGTGGTACGCAAATGTACATAAAGCCAGTGTGGGCTGCTGCTAAAACTTTAGAAAATACTGTATGTGACGCTACAGGCGTGCCGTGCGAGGGTGGTTTCGGCACAGCGCAATGTGTTGGGAGCATCCAACTCCTGTTGGAGCGCTTTATCGATGGCCGTGTGATAAGGCCGCGTCGATATCCCTTTTCTGGTGAGGAGGGAGGCGGTAGGAGAAAACAGTCGCTCTGAGTGGCAGCTGTGGTGCTTCCATAGCACAGTGGAATAGCGCTCTCTGTCACTTTGGGTCAGCTGTCCTGGCTCTGTCCCCTCCCAACCTCTTGCCCACCCCCAGCTTACTGGACTTTGGGGGTGGGGTGGTTGGAGAGACAGCCTCCATGCTGTGGGAGCGCTGCTGAAACATGGGTGTGTTATCAACGCCCTTCTAGCTACAGCTCCAAAGCGCAGCACTATGAGGGCCGATATTTCCCTGCTGCCTGTGGATCTGGCAGGTGGATATTTCCAGAAGGAACTTTTTCATCCTCTTTTCTCCCCCTGTCCTGTGGAAGAGGGGCAGCTGGGTGGACCCTTGGCAGCCGGTCAAGAAGCATAGGATCGTTTAGGTTGGAAAAGACCTTTAAGATCATCGAGTCCAACCGTTAACCTAACGCTGCCAGGTCCACCACTCAACCACGTCCCTGAGCACCACGTCTACACGTCTTTTAAATACCTCCAGGGATGGTAACTCAACCACTTGCCTCTGCGGCCTGTCCCAATGCTCGACAACCCTTTCGGTGAAGAAATTTTTCCTAATACCCAATCTAAACCTCCCCTGGCGCAACTTGGGGCCGTTTCCTCTCGTCCTATCGCTTGTTACTTGGGAAAAGAGACCGAGCCCCACCTCGCTACGACCTCCTTTCAGGTAGTTGTAGAGAGCGATGAGGTCTCCCTGTACCGTTTAATACCGTTTAATATCTTCATCAATGACATAGCTAGTGGGATTGAGCGCGCCCTCTGCAAGGTTGCGGACGACGCCAAGCTGAGTGGTGCAGCTGATACTCTAGAGGGAAGGGATGCCATCCAGAGGGGCCTTGACGGGCTGGAGAAGTGGGCCCGTGCGATCCTCGTGAAGTTCCACAAGGCCAAGGGCAAGGTCCTGCGCCTGGGTCGGGGCAGTCCCCGATATCAGTACAGACTGGGTGATGAATGGGTTGAGAGCAGTCCTGCAGAGAAGGGCTCGGGGGTACCGGTGGACGAAAAATTGGATACGAGCTGGCAGTGTGCGCTTGCAGGCCAGAAAGCCAATCGAATCCTGGGCCGCGTAAACGGGAGCGTGGCCAGCAGGTCGAGGGAGGTGATTCTCCCCCTCTACTCCGCTCTCGTGAGAGCCCACCTGGAGTCCTGCGCCCAGCTCTGGGGTCCCCAGTACAAGACAGACGTGGACCTGTTAGAGCGGGTCCAGAGGAGGGCCACGAAAATGGTCAGAGGGCTGGAACACCTCTCCTATGACGAAAGGCTGAGGAGAAGAGAAGGCTCCGGGGAGACCTTATTGCGGCCTTTCAATACTTGAAGGGGGCTTATAAGAAAGATGGAGCAGCGGATAGTGTCTACCTAGGCTTCAGGAAGGCTTTTGACACCGTCTCCCGTAAGATCCTCGTAGAGAAGCTGATGAAGTAGGGGCTGGATGAGCGGACAGTGGGGTGGGTTGAAATCTGGCTGAACAGCTGGGCCCAGCGGGTGGTGATCAGTGGCATGAAGTCTAGTTGGAGGCCAGGAACGAGCGGTGGACCCCGGGGGTCAATGCTGGGCCCGATCCTGTTCAACATCCTAATTAACGATCCGGATGATGGGTAGGCAGGCAGACAGACAGACAGGCCCCTCAGCGAGTTTGCTGATGATACAAAACTGGGAGGAGCGGCTGATACACCAGGGGGTTGCGCTGCCGTCCAGAGGGCCCTCGACAGGCTGGAGAAACGGGCAGGCAGGAGCCTCGTGGGGTTCAACAAGGGGAAGCGCAAGGTCCTGCACCTGGGGAGGAACAACCCCATGCACCAGTATATGCTGGAGGCCGACCGGCTGGAAAGCAGCTTTGCAGAAAAGGACGTGGGGGGCTCCCGGTGGACACCAAGTTGAACGTGAGCCGACAACGTGCCCTTGCCGCAAAGAAGGCTAAGGATATCCTTGGCCCGATATAGAGGCAAGCAGGGTTTATATATGTTACAACACAGTTGTGTAGCCCAATCGAATTGCTCGCTGTCCCCGGGGGTGCAGGGCACCACAGACCACCCTTGGGCGGCTTTGGGGGCACCGCCTGTTTTTCTAAAAGCCTCCTACCCAGCTTAGCGCAAATCCTAGCTTGATCTGCCCTCCAGCCCTCGAGCCACCAGTGCCGAACACACGCTTTGTATTTTATTTTCTCCCAGGAGGCGTGCAGCTTAGAAACGTCTGCAATTGAAGCGGGGCTTTCAGGGAACAATTTCGAGCAGCTTCTGTTGGTTCTGCGAAACGTTCTGAAAAGTTAAGGCCTGGCCTGCCCTGCCCTGCCCTGCCCTGGCAAAAGCAGTCGTTTGACTGGAGGGAGCAGCACCAAAAAGCCACAAGCACGTTTGGGGCGGACTCGATGCGGTAATAAATAACAATAGATAGTCCTTCTAGCTACAACAGCCTCTTCTGAGACCTCGTTGCCCGCCCACGGGGTCGCAGCACTACACGGCACAGATCCCTCCACCCCCAGGCCGGATCCCTCCGCGCCCCGAGGGCACGCAAACTCCCCGAGCCCCGGTAAGCACCAGGTCGGCGAGGGCGGACCCGCCGAGGGGGCGAGGACAAGCGAAAACGACAGACGAGACAGCCAGTCGAGACGCGGGATCGGCCGGCGGCGATCTGGCGGCCCAATGGGCGCCGCGGAGGGCCTGGCCGAGTGGAGGAAGCGCGGGGGCGACAAGGGGCGTTGTCGTGGCTGACGAGATTCTTGGGGCGCGGGCCGCCCGGCCCGGTGGCGCCGCTTCTGTCTTCGGAAAGGTCATCGGCAAGGCGCTTCCCCGCCAACGTCATCGACGAGGACGAGGAGGTAGCCGCGGCTTTGCTCTGTGCGCGGTTCCCTTTCCCTGCCCTCCCCTCCCGTCCCCTTCCCTTCCCCCCCTCGCCCCTCCCCCCGCGCTCGCAGGCACCCTGAGCCGAGGACCCGTTGCGCGGTGCCCGGGAGCGCGGCAGGGCGGGTGGCGGCGTTGCTGCGGGTGGCTGGAGGGAGGGAGGGAGGGAAGGAGGGACGGGGGACGGGCGGGGCCTTTCTGGGTTGTGGCGCTCTCTACTGCACCATCCCTAAAACATCGCGCTTCTTCGGTGCCCCCCCCCCCTTCCCCGGCTGCCGCGGCGCGTACTGGGTTGCTGGTGCTGTCCGGCTCGCCTCGGTTCCCAGCCCCACCGTGTCGTGCGTGCGCGCGCGCAGAGGAGGGCCTCTGACGGTAACGCACTTGGCGGCAGCCGCAGACGTTTGCCGCGTGATATCCCTTTGGCACCGCAAGTCGTGCAAAGTTTGCTGCTGCTGCTGCTGCCGAGGGGTGGGAGTGGTCCTGCCTCGTGTAGGAGGATAGTCTTGAAACCTTAGATTAAGCACACGCAGTCAATCTCCTCGGGGCTTCCCGGTGTGCGTACGCACGCGCGTATGTATGTAAACAGCGAACGTCTGAGCAGTGTCCGTAATGAGTTAATAGAAAGTACTAACATCGCGTAAGAGAAATCAGCGTTTCGGCTTGTGTTTGGGGTATCTGGTGATCTGCTTCTGTACGAGTTCAGTGGGGCATACTGATTTGCTGAAGCTATTACCTTTCTCTGAAGCCAATTGCGTTTTAACTGTTTTATACTCTTCCTCCAGCGCCTCGCGTTCCACGATCTTTCACCCCAAGCTCCGACGCTTGTCCTGGTCATGCCGAAGGAGCCAATTATCAGGTTATCTGAAGCAGAAGATTCTGGCGAATCTGTAAGTACCGTGGAAGCGTTCTGTACGCTAAACTGTACCTGTAATTAGTTCTGAATTTACTGGACTCTTTCCCATCCCCCCCTTTCCCCCTTGATAGGGCACAGTAGGCTGTTTGGGGTTTTCTGGCGCTATAATCCTTTGCCTCTAGCTTGCAACGGGATTGAGCTTTTTGACTAAAAGTAGTGATATAAAGCAATGCTCGTCCCTGGGTATGTACTTCTGGTGCAAAATGCGGTGTTGTTTTGGGGCGCAGTCTGATGCCTGTTGTCGTGGTTTGGAGTAAGAGCAGCAGTACTTCTTCTAATGCGGAGAAGAGGGCTTGGGGTTTTTGGCAGGTCAGGGCTGAGGAAGGGCAAAGCTGGTTGAGAGGTGCCGGGTGCTTTGCTCTTAGCTCTGAAAGTCAAGTTCAAAGGCTTTGTCAACCCATGCAAAGACAGCCTAAAGTTTCTTTTCCGCCCGAATGGCTTATGTTGCCCGAAGGTATAATGGGGGCTTGAACCCGGAGACGAGCTTAGCTTCTGTGGCCGTTTTGTAGTCCGTTGCCGTCGAGCCTGAAAAAAATTGCGTGGCTCTTTCCCCCGCCCCCCCCCCAGTGTGCCTACTTGGTCTTTGTAGCTTTGCTTGGAAAATGTCAGTTGCAGGCGGACAGACAGTAATTTGAAGCGCAATGGTTGAATTGCTAGGAATTGGCGAACTGGTTTCTCTGGGTGGTTCTCTGCTCTCATGCCTTCCCTCCCTGCCCTCTCCCCTCTTTGCGTGTGGCTTTTGATTTTATTTATTTATGGTTTTGTACTTCCTTCTCCAGCTTCTTGGGCATCTAGTGATTGTTGGCAAGAAGCGTGCTGCTCACCTGGGCCTGACCAATGGATTCCGGACGGTTGCGGACGAAGGGCCCGAGGGTGGGCAGCCTGTCTGTCACGTACATCTACGTATTCTGGGTGGCCGTCAGTTGGGCTGGCCGCCTGGCTAAGATTTTTGCACCACAGGAGTTGCTGCACGTGTACAAATCGCCACCGAATGGATTTCGTCTGTTGCCCGTCAGTCTAGCCACTGTTGATGTCTAATTTTTTGTGACGTGTGCCTGTGGAAGGTAATAAAAGCTTTGAGCAGCAGTTGCACAATAAAGACTTAGCATGGGGATATCACCTCTGTCTGGTGCGTCTTACTGAGGGGAATAGTTCTGCAAGTTAAAATGGTGTCTCCCCGGAGTGTAAGTATGTGGAATGTTTCAGTCTGCTAACGGTGTTCTGTAGATAGATAGCGATTTGCCCAGTCACTTGAAGCGTGACGCTGGAACCGCTTGGCAGTCTCCTGCGTCTTGCAGGAAGCAGGCGCTTAGCTTTTTGGAAGTGGTACGCAAATGTACATAAAGCCAGCGTGGGCTGCTGCTAAAACTTTAGAAAATACTGTATGTGACGCTACAGGCGTGCCGTGCGAGGGTGGTTTCGGCACAGCGCAATGTGTTGGGAGCATCCAACTCCTGTTGGAGCGCTTTATCGATGGCCGTGTGATAAGGCCGCGTCGATATCCCTTTTCTGGTGAGGAGGGAGGCGGTAGGAGAAAACAATCGCTCTGAGTGGCAGCTGTGGTGCTTCCATAGCACAGTGGAATAGCTCTCTCTGTCACTTTGGGTCAGCTGTCCTGGCTCTGTCCCCTCCCAACCTCTTGCCCACCCCCAGCTTACTGGACTTTGGGGGTGGGGTGGTTGGAGAGACAGCCTCCATGCTGTGGGAGCGCTGCTGAAACATGGGTGTGTTATCAACGCCCTTCTAGCTACAGCTCCAAAGCGCAGCACTATGAGGGCCGATATTTCCCTGCTGCCTGTGGATCTGGCAGGTGGATATTTCCAGAAGGAACTTTTTCATCCTCTTTTCTCCCCCTGTCCTGTGGAAGAGGGGCAGCTGGGTGGACCCTTGGCAGCCGGTCAAGAAGCATAGGATCGTTTAGGTTGGAAAAGACCTTTAAGATCATCGAGTCCAACCGTTAACCTAACGCTGCCAGGTCCACCACTCAACCGCGTCCCTGAGCACCACGTCTACACGTCTTTTAAATACCTCCAGGGATGGTAACTCAACCACTTGCCTCTGCGGCCTGCCCCAATGCTCGACAACCCTTTCGGTGAAGAAATTTTTCCTAATACCCAATCTAAACCTCCCCTGGCGCAACTTGGGGCCGTTTCCTCTCGTCCTATCGCTTGTTACTTGGGAAAAGAGACCGAGCCCCACCTCGCTACGACCTCCTTTCAGGTAGTTGTAGAGAGCGATGAGGTCTCCCTGTACCGTTTAATACCGTTTAATATCTTCATCAATGACATAGCTAGTGGGATTGAGCGCGCCCTCTGCGAGGTTGCGGACGACGCCAAGCTGAGTGGTGCAGCTGATACTCTAGAGGGAAGGGATGCCATCCAGAGGGGCCTTGACGGGCTGGAGAAGTGGGCCCGTGCGATCCTCGTGAAGTTCCACAAGGCCAAGGGCAAGGTCCTGCGCCTGGGTCGGGGCAGTCCCCGATATCAGTACAGACTGGGTGATGAATGGGTTGAGAGCAGTCCTGCAGAGAAGGGCTCGGGGGTACCGGTGGACGAAAAATTGGATACGAGCTGGCAGTGTGCGCTTGCAGGCCAGAAAGCCAATCGAATCCTGGGCCGCGTAAACGGGAGCGTGGCCAGCAGGTCGAGGGAGGTGATTCTCCCCCTCTACTCCGCTCTCGTGAGAGCCCACCTGGAGTCCTGCGCCCAGCTCTGGGGTCCCCAGTACAAGACAGACGTGGACCTGTTAGAGCGGGTCCAGAGGAGGGCCACGAAAATGGTCAGAGGGCTGGAACACCTCTCCTATGACGAAAGGCTGAGGAGAAGAGAAGGCTCCGGGGAGACCTTATTGCGGCCTTTCAATACTTGAAGGGGGCTTATAAGAAAGATGGAGCAGCGGATAGTGTCTACCTAGGCTTCAGGAAGGCTTTTGACACCGTCTCCCGTAAGATCCTCGTAGAGAAGCTGATGAAGTAGGGGCTGGATGAGCGGACAGTGGGGTGGGTTGAAATCTGGCTGAACAGCTGGGCCCAGCGGGTGGTGATCAGTGGCATGAAGTCTAGTTGGAGGCCAGGAACGAGCGGTGGACCCCGGGGGTCAATGCTGGGCCCGATCCTGTTCAACATCCTAATTAACGATCCGGATGATGGGTAGGCAGGCAGACAGACAGACAGGCCCCTCAGCGAGTTTGCTGATGATACAAAACTGGGAGGAGCGGCTGATACACCAGGGGGTTGCGCTGCCGTCCAGAGGGCCCTCGACAGGCTGGAGAAACGGGCAGGCAGGAGCCTCGTGGGGTTCAACAAGGGGAAGCGCAAGGTCCTGCACCTGGGGAGGAACAACCCCATGCACCAGTATATGCTGGAGGCCGACCGGCTGGAAAGCAGCTTTGCAGAAAAGGACGTGGGGGGCTCCCGGTGGACACCAAGTTGAACGTGAGCCGACAACGTGCCCTTGCCGCAAAGAAGGCTAAGGATATCCTTGGCCCGATATAGAGGCAAGCAGGGTTTATATATGTTACAACACAGTTGTGTAGCCCAATCGAATTGCTCGCTGTCCCCGGGGGTGCAGGGCACCACAGACCACCCTTGGGCGGCTTTGGGGGCACCGCCTGTTTTTCTAAAAGCCTCCTACCCAGCTTAGCGCAAATCCTAGCTTGATCTGCCCTCCAGCCCTCGAGCCACCAGTGCCGAACACACGCTTTGTATTTTATTTTCTCCCAGGAGGCGTGCAGCTTAGAAACGTCTGCAATTGAAGCGGGGCTTTCAGGGAACAATTTCGAGCAGCTTCTGTTGGTTCTGCGAAACGTTCTGAAAAGTTAAGGCCTGGCCTGCCCTGCCCTGCCCTGCCCTGCCCTGGCAAAAGCAGTCGTTTGACTGGAGGGAGCAGCACCAAAAAGCCACAAGCACGTTTGGGGCGGACTCGATGCGGTAATAAATAACAATAGATAGTCCTTCTAGCTACAACAGCCTCTTCTGAGACCTCGTTGCCCGCCCACGGGGTCGCAGCACTACACGGCACAGATCCCTCCACCCCCAGGCCGGATCCCTCCGCGCCCCGAGGGCACGCAAACTCCCCGAGCCCCGGTAAGCACCAGGTCGGCGAGGGCGGACCCGCCGAGGGGGCGAGGACAAGCGAAAACGACAGACGAGACAGCCAGTCGAGACGCGGGATCGGCCGGCGGCGATCTGGCGGCCCAATGGGCGCCGCGGAGGGCCTGGCCGAGTGGAGGAAGCGCGGGGGCGACAAGGGGCGTTGTCGTGGCTGACGAGATTCTTGGGGCGCGGGCCGCCCGGCCCGGTGGCGCCGCTTCTGTCTTCGGAAAGGTCATCGGCAAGGCGCTTCCCCGCCAACGTCATCGACGAGGACGAGGAGGTAGCCGCGGCTTTGCTCTGTGCGCGGTTCCCTTTCCCTGCCCTCCCCTCCCGTCCCCTTCCCTTCCCCCCCTCGCCCCTCCCCCCGCGCTCGCAGGCACCCTGAGCCGAGGACCCGTTGCGCGGTGCCCGGGAGCGCGGCAGGGCGGGTGGCGGCGTTGCTGCGGGTGGCTGGAGGGAGGGAGGGAGGGACGGGGGACGGGCGGGGCCTTTCTGGGTTGTGGCGCTCTCTACTGCACCATCCCTAAAACATCGCGCTTCTTCGGTGCCCCCCCCCCCTTCCCCGGCTGCCGCGGCGCGTACTGGGTTGCTGGTGCTGTCCGGCTCGCCTCGGTTCCCAGCCCCACCGTGTCGTGCGTGCGCGCGCGCAGAGGAGGGCCTCTGACGGTAACGCACTTGGCGGCAGCCGCAGACGTTTGCCGCGTGATATCCCTTTGGCACCGCAAGTCGTGCAAAGTTTGCTGCTGCTGCTGCTGCCGAGGGGTGGGAGTGGTCCTGCCTCGTGTAGGAGGATAGTCTTGAAACCTTAGATTAAGCACACGCAGTCAATCTCCTCGGGGCTTCCCGGTGTGCGTACGCACGCGCGTATGTATGTAAACAGCGAACGTCTGAGCAGTGACCGTAATGAGTTAATAGAAAGTACTAACATCGCGTAAGAGAAATCAGCGTTTCGGCTTGTGTTTGGGGTATCTGGTGATCTGCTTCTGTACGAGTTCAGTGGGGCATACTGATTTGCTGAAGCTATTACCTTTCTCTGAAGCCAATTGCGTTTTAACTGTTTTATACTCTTCCTCCAGCGCCTCGCGTTCCACGATCTTTCACCCCAAGCTCCGACGCTTGTCCTGGTCATGCCGAAGGAGCCAATTATCAGGTTATCTGAAGCAGAAGATTCTGGCGAATCTGTAAGTACCGTGGAAGCGTTCTGTACGCTAAACTGTACCTGTAATTAGTTCTGAATTTACTGGACTCTTTCCCATCCCCCCCTTTCCCCCTTGATAGGGCACAGTAGGCTGTTTGGGGTTTTCTGGCGCTATAATCCTTTGCCTCTAGCTTGCAACGGGATTGAGCTTTTTGACTAAAAGTAGTGATATAAAGCAATGCTCGTCCCTGGGTATGTACTTCTGGTGCAAAATGCGGTGTTGTTTTGGGGCGCAGTCTGATGCCTGTTGTCGTGGTTTGGAGTAAGAGCAGCAGTACTTCTTCTAATGCGGAGAAGAGGGCTTGGGGTTTTTGGCAGGTCAGGGCTGAGGAAGGGCAAAGCTGGTTGAGAGGTGCCGGGTGCTTTGCTCTTAGCTCTGAAAGTCAAGTTCAAAGGCTTTGTCAACCCATGCAAAGACAGCCTAAAGTTTCTTTTCCGCCCGAATGGCTTATGTTGCCCGAAGGTATAATGGGGGCTTGAACCCGGAGACGAGCTTAGCTTCTGTGGCCGTTTTGTAGTCCGTTGCCGTCGAGCCTGAAAAAAATTGCGTGGCTCTTTCCCCCGCCCCCCCCCCAGTGTGCCTACTTGGTCTTTGTAGCTTTGCTTGGAAAATGTCAGTTGCAGGCGGACAGACAGTAATTTGAAGCGCAATGGTTGAATTGCTAGGAATTGGCACACTGGTTTCTCTGGGTGGTTCTCTGCTCTCATGCCTTCCCTCCCTGCCCTCTCCCCTCTTTGCGTGTGGCTTTTGATTTTATTTATTTATGGTTTTGTACTTCCTTCTCCAGCTTCTTGGGCATCTAGTGATTGTTGGCAAGAAGCGTGCTGCTCACCTGGGCCTGACCAATGGATTCCGGACGGTTGCGGACGAAGGGCCCGAGGGTGGGCAGCCTGTCTGTCACGTACATCTACGTATTCTGGGTGGCCGTCAGTTGGGCTGGCCGCCTGGCTAAGATTTTTGCACCACAGGAGTTGCTGCACGTGTACAAATCGCCACCGAATGGATTTCGTCTGTTGCCCGTCAGTCTAGCCACTGTTGATGTCTAATTTTTTGTGACGTGTGCCTGTGGAAGGTAATAAAAGCTTTGAGCAGCAGTTGCACAATAAAGACTTAGCATGGGGATATCACCTCTGTCTGGTGCGTCTTACTGAGGGGAATAGTTCTGCAAGTTAAAATGGTGTCTCCCCGGAGTGTAAGTATGTGGAATGTTTCAGTCTGCTAACGGTGTTCTGTAGATAGATAGCGATTTGCCCAGTCACTTGAAGCGTGACGCTGGAACCGCTTGGCAGTCTCCTGCGTCTTGCAGGAAGCAGGCGCTTAGCTTTTTGGAAGTGGTACGCAAATGTACATAAAGCCAGCGTGGGCTGCTGCTAAAACTTTAGAAAATACTGTATGTGACGCTACAGGCGTGCCGTGCGAGGGTGGTTTCGGCACAGCGCAATGTGTTGGGAGCATCCAACTCCTGTTGGAGCGCTTTATCGATGGCCGTGTGATAAGGCCGCGTCGATATCCCTTTTCTGGTGAGGAGGGAGGCGGTAGGAGAAAACAATCGCTCTGAGTGGCAGCTGTGGTGCTTCCATAGCACAGTGGAATAGCTCTCTCTGTCACTTTGGGTCAGCTGTCCTGGCTCTGTCCCCTCCCAACCTCTTGCCCACCCCCAGCTTACTGGACTTTGGGGGTGGGGTGGTTGGAGAGACAGCCTCCATGCTGTGGGAGCGCTGCTGAAACATGGGTGTGTTATCAACGCCCTTCTAGCTACAGCTCCAAAGCGCAGCACTATGAGGGCCAATATTTCCCTGCTGCCTGTGGATCTGGCAGGTGGATATTTCCAGAAGGAACTTTTTCATCCTCTTTTCTCCCCCTGTCCTGTGGAAGAGGGGCAGCTGGGTGGACCCTTGGCAGCCGGTCAAGAAGCATAGGATCGTTTAGGTTGGAAAAGACCTTTAAGATCATCGAGTCCAACCGTTAACCTAACGCTGCCAGGTCCACCACTCAACCGCGTCCCTGAGCACCACGTCTACACGTCTTTTAAATACCTCCAGGGATGGTAACTCAACCACTTGCCTCTGCGGCCTGCCCCAATGCTCGACAACCCTTTCGGTGAAGAAATTTTTCCTAATACCCAATCTAAACCTCCCCTGGCGCAACTTGGGGCCGTTTCCTCTCGTCCTATCGCTTGTTTCTTGGGAAAAGAGACCGAGCCCCACCTCGCTACGACCTCCTTTCAGGTAGTTGTAGAGAGCGATGAGGTCTCCCTGTACCGTTTAATACCGTTTAATATCTTCATCAATGACATAGCTAGTGGGATTGAGCGCGCCCTCTGCGAGGTTGCGGACGACGCCAAGCTGAGTGGTGCAGCTGATACTCTAGAGGGAAGGGATGCCATCCAGAGGGGCCTTGACGGGCTGGAGAAGTGGGCCCGTGCGATCCTCGTGAAGTTCCACAAGGCCAAGGGCAAGGTCCTGCGCCTGGGTCGGGGCAGTCCCCGATATCAGTACAGACTGGGTGATGAATGGGTTGAGAGCAGTCCTGCAGAGAAGGGCTCGGGGGTACCGGTGGACGAAAAATTGGATACGAGCTGGCAGTGTGCGCTTGCAGGCCAGAAAGCCAATCGAATCCTGGGCCGCGTAAACGGGAGCGTGGCCAGCAGGTCGAGGGAGGTGATTCTCCCCCTCTACTCCGCTCTCGTGAGAGCCCACCTGGAGTCCTGCGCCCAGCTCTGGGGTCACCAGTACAAGACAGACGTGGACCTGTTAGAGCGGGTCCAGAGGAGGGCCACGAAAATGGTCAGAGGGCTGGAACACCTCTCCTATGACGAAAGGCTGAGGAGAAGAGAAGGCTCCGGGGAGACCTTATTGCGGCCTTTCAATACTTGAAGGGGGCTTATAAGAAAGATGGAGCAGCGGATAGTGTCTACCTAGGCTTCAGGAAGGCTTTTGACACCGTCTCCCGTAAGATCCTCGTAGAGAAGCTGATGAAGTAGGGGCTGGATGAGCGGACAGTGGGGTGGGTTGAAATCTGGCTGAACAGCTGGGCCCAGCGGGTGGTGATCAGTGGCATGAAGTCTAGTTGGAGGCCAGGAACGAGCGGTGGACCCCGGGGGTCAATGCTGGGCCCGATCCTGTTCAACATCCTAATTAACGATCCGGATGATGGGTAGGCAGGCAGACAGACAGACAGGCCCCTCAGCGAGTTTGCTGATGATACAAAACTGGGAGGAGCGGCTGATACACCAGGGGGTTGCGCTGCCGTCCAGAGGGCCCTCGACAGGCTGGAGAAATGGGCAGGCAGGAGCCTCGTGGGGTTCAACAAGGGGAAGCGCAAGGTCCTGCACCTGGGGAGGAACAACCCCATGCACCAGTATATGCTGGAGGCCGACCGGCTGGAAAGCAGCTTTGCAGAAAAGGACGTGGGGGGCTCCCGGTGGACACCAAGTTGAACGTGAGCCGACAACGTGCCCTTGCCGCAAAGAAGGCTAAGGATATCCTTGGCCCGATATAGAGGCAAGCAGGGTTTATATATGTTACAACACAGTTGTGTAGCCCAATCGAATTGCTCGCTGTCCCCGGGGGTGCAGGGCACCACAGACCACCCTTGGGCGGCTTTGGGGGCACCGCCTGTTTTTCTAAAAGCCTCCTACCCAGCTTAGCGCAAATCCTAGCTTGATCTGCCCTCCAGCCCTCGAGCCACCAGTGCCGAACACACGCTTTGTATTTTATTTTCTCCCAGGAGGCGTGCAGCTTAGAAACGTCTGCAATTGAAGCGGGGCTTTCAGGGAACAATTTCGAGCAGCTTCTGTTGGTTCTGCGAAACGTTCTGAAAAGTTAAGGCCTGGCCTGCCCTGCCCTGGCAAAAGCAGTCGTTTGACTGGAGGGAGCAGCACCAAAAAGCCACAAGCACGTTTGGGGCGGACTCGATGCGGTAATAAATAACAATAAATAGTCCTTCTAGCTACAACAGCCTCTTCTGAGACCTCGTTGCCCGCCCACGGGGTCGCAGCACTACACGGCACAGATCCCTCCGCGGACTCGCCCAACGTCTTCTCCCTCCACCCCCAGGCCGGATCCCTCCGCGCCCCGAGGGCACGCAAACTCCCCGAGCCCCGGTAAGCACCAGGTCGGCGAGGGCGGACCCGCCGAGGGGGCGAGGACAAGCGAAAACGACAGACGAGACAGCCAGTCGAGACGCGGGATCGGCCGGCGGCGATCTGGCGGCCCAATGGGCGCCGCGGAGGGCCTGGCCGAGTGGAGGAAGCGCGGGGGCGACAAGGGGCGTTGTCGTGGCTGACGAGATTCTTGGGGCGCGGGCCGCCCGGCCCGGTGGCGCCGCTTCTGTCTTCGGAAAGGTCATCGGCAAGGCGCTTCCCCGCCAACGTCATCGACGAGGACGAGGAGGTAGCCGCGGCTTTGCTCTGTGCGCGGTTCCCTTTCCCTGCCCTCCCCTCCCGTCCCCTTCCCTTCCCCCCCTCGCCCCTCCCCCCGCGCTCGCAGGCACCCTGAGCCGAGGACCCGTTGCGCGGTGCCCGGGAGCGCGGCAGGGCGGGTGGCGGCGTTGCTGCGGGTGGCTGGAGGGAAGGAGGGAGGGAAGGAGGGACGGGGGACGGGCGGGGCCTTTCTGGGTTGTGGCGCTCTCTACTGCACCATCCCTAAAACATCGCGCTTCTTCGGTGCCCCCCCCCCCCCTTCCCCGGCTGCCGCGGCGCGTACTGGGTTGCTGGTGCTGTCCGGCTCGCCTCGGTTCCCAGCCCCACCGTGTCGTGCGTGCGCGCGCGCAGAGGAGGGCCTCTGACGGTAACGCACTTGGCGGCAGCCGCAGACGTTTGCCGCGTGATATCCCTTTGGCACCGCAAGTCGTGCAAAGTTTGCTGCTGCTGCTGCTGCCGAGGGGTGGGAGTGGTCCTGCCTCGTGTAGGAGGATAGTCTTGAAACCTTAGATTAAGCACACGCAGTCAATCTCCTCGGGGCTTCCCGGTGTGCGTACGCACGCACGTATGTATGTAAACAGCGAACGTCTGAGCAGTGACCGTAATGAGTTAATAGAAAGTACTAACATCGCGTAAGAGAAATCAGCGTTTCGGCTTGTGTTTGGGGTATCTGGTGATCTGCTTCTGTACGAGTTCAGTGGGGCATACTGATTTGCTGAAGCTATTACCTTTCTCTGAAGCCAATTGCGTTTTAACTGTTTTATACTCTTCCTCCAGCGCCTCGCGTTCCACGATCTTTCACCCCAAGCTCCGACGCTTGTCCTGGTCATGCCGAAGGAGCCAATTATCAGGTTATCTGAAGCAGAAGATTCTGGCGAATCTGTAAGTACCGTGGAAGCGTTCTGTACGCTAAACTGTACCTGTAATTAGTTCCGAATTTACTGGACTCTTTCCCATCCCCCCCTTTCCCCCTTGATAGGGCACAGTAGGCTGTTTGGGGTTTTCTGGCGCTATAATCCTTTGCCTCTAGCTTGCAACGGGATTGAGCTTTTTGACTAAAAGTAGTGATATAAAGCAATGCTCGTCCCTGGGTATGTACTTCTGGTGCAAAATGCGGTGTTGTTTTGGGGCGCAGTCTGATGCCTGTTGTCATGGTTTGGAGTAAGAGCAGCAGTACTTCTAATGCGGAGAAGAGGGCTTGGGGTTTTTGGCAGGTCAGGGCTGAGGAAGGGCAAAGCTGGTTGAGAGGTGCCGGGTGCTTTGCTCTTAGCTCTGAAAGTCAAGTTCAAAGGCTTTGTCAACCCATGCAAAGACAGCCTAAAGTTTCTTTTCCGCCCGAATGGCTTATGTTGCCCGAAGGTATAATGGGGGCTTGAACCCGGAGACGAGCTTAGCTTCTGTGGCCGTTTTGTAGTCCGTTGCCGTCGAGCCTGAAAAAAATTGCGTGGCTCTTTCCCCCGCCCCCCCCCAGTGTGCCTACTTGGTCTTTGTAGCTTTGCTTGGAAAATGTCAGTTGCAGGCGGACAGACAGTAATTTGAAGCGCAATGGTTGAATTGCTAGGAATTGGCGAACTGGTTTCTCTGGGTGGTTCTCTGCTCTCATGCCTTCCCTCCCTGCCCTCTCCCCTCTTTGCGTGTGGCTTTTGATTTTATTTATTTATGGTTTTGTACTTCCTTCTCCAGCTTCTTGGGCATCTAGTGATTGTTGGCAAGAAGCGTGCTGCTCACCTGGGCCTGACCAATGGATTCCGGACGGTTGCGGACGAAGGGCCCGAGGGTGGGCAGCCTGTCTGTCACGTACATCTACGTATTCTGGGTGGCCGTCAGTTGGGCTGGCCGCCTGGCTAAGATTTTTGCACCACAGGAGTTGCTGCACGTGTACAAATCGCCACCGAATGGATTTCGTCTGTTGCCCGTCAGTCTAGCCACTGTTGATGTCTAATTTTTTGTGACGTGTGCCTGTGGAAGGTAATAAAAGCTTTGAGCAGCAGTTGCACAATAAAGACTTAGCATGGGGATATCACCTCTGTCTGGTGCGTCTTACTGAGGGGAATAGTTCTGCAAGTTAAAATGGTGTCTCCCCGGAGTGTAAGTATGTGGAATGTTTCAGTCTGCTAACGGTGTTCTGTAGATAGATAGCGATTTGCCCAGTCACTTGAAGCGTGACGCTGGAACCGCTTGGCAGTCTCCTGCGTCTTGCAGGAAGCAGGCGCTTAGCTTTTTGGAAGTGGTACGCAAATGTACATAAAGCCAGCGTGGGCTGCTGCTAAAACTTTAGAAAATACTGTATGTGACGCTACAGGCGTGCCGTGCGAGGGTGGTTTCGGCACAGCGCAATGTGTTGGGAGCATCCAACTCCTGTTGGAGCGCTTTATCGATGGCCGTGTGATAAGGCCGCGTCGATATCCCTTTTCTGGTGAGGAGGGAGGCGGTAGGAGAAAAGAGTCGCTCTGAGTGGCAGCTGTGGTGCTTCCATAGCACAGTGGAATAGCTCTCTCTGTCACTTTGGGTCAGCTGTCCTGGCTCTGTCCCCTCCCAACCTCTTGCCCACCCCCAGCTTACTGGACTTTGGGGGTGGGGTGGTTGGAGAGACAGCCTCCATGCTGTGGGAGCGCTGCTGAAACATGGGTGTGTTATCAACGCCCTTCTAGCTACAGCTCCAAAGCGCAGCACTATGAGGGCCGATATTTCCCTGCTGCCTGTGGATCTGGCAGGTGGATATTTCCAGAAGGAACTTTTTCATCCTCTTTTCTCCCCCTGTCCTGTGGAAGAGGGGCAGCTGGGTGGACCCTTGGCAGCCGGTCAAGAAGCATAGGATCGTTTAGGTTGGAAAAGACCTTTAAGATCATCGAGTCCAACCGTTAACCTAACGGTGCCAGGTCCACCACTCAACCACGTCCCTGAGCACCACGTCTACACGTCTTTTAAATACCTCCAGGGATGGTAACTCAACCACTTGCCTCTGCGGCCTGTCCCAATGCTCGACAACCCTTTCGGTGAAGAAATTTTTCCTAATACCCAATCTAAACCTCCCCTGGCGCAACTTGGGGCCGTTTCCTCTCGTCCTATCGCTTGTTACTTGGGAAAAGAGACCGAGCCCCACCTCGCTACGACCTCCTTTCAGGTAGTTGTAGAGAGCGATGAGGTCTCCCTGTACCGTTTAATACCGTTTAATATCTTCATCAATGACATAGCTAGTGGGATTGAGCGCGCCCTCTGCGAGGTTGCGGACGACGCCAAGCTGAGTGGTGCAGCTGATACTCTAGAGGGAAGGGATGCCATCCAGAGGGGCCTTGACGGGCTGGAGAAGTGGGCCCGTGCGATCCTCGTGAAGTTCCACAAGGCCAAGGGCAAGGTCCTGCGCCTGGGTCGGGGCAGTCCCCGATATCAGTACAGACTGGGTGATGAATGGGTTGAGAGCAGTCCTGCAGAGAAGGGCTCGGGGGTACCGGTGGACGAAAAATTGGATACGAGCTGGCAGTGTGCGCTTGCAGGCCAGAAAGCCAATCGAATCCTGGGCTGCGTAAACGGGAGCGTGGCCAGCAGGTCGAGGGAGGTGATTCTCCCCCTCTACTCTGCTCTCGTGAGAGCCCACCTGGAGTCCTGCGCCCAGCTCTGGGGTCCCCAGTACAAGACAGACGTGGACCTGTTAGAGCGGGTCCAGAGGAGGGCCACGAAAATGGTCAGAGGGCTGGAACACCTCTCCTATGACGAAAGGCTGAGGAGAAGAGAAGGCTCCGGGGAGACCTTATTGCGGCCTTTCAATACTTGAAGGGGGCTTATAAGAAAGATGGAGCAGCGGATAGTGTCTACCTAGGCTTCAGGAAGGCTTTTGACACCGTCTCCCGTAAGATCCTCGTAGAGAAGCTGATGAAGTAGGGGCTGGATGAGCGGACAGTGGGGTGGGTTGAAATCTGGCTGAACAGCTGGGCCCAGCGGGTGGTGATCAGTGGCATGAAGTCTAGTTGGAGGCCAGGAACGAGCGGTGGACCCCGGGGGTCAATGCTGGGCCCGATCCTGTTCAACATCCTAATTAACGATCCGGATGATGGGTAGGCAGGCAGACAGACAGACAGGCCCCTCAGCGAGTTTGCTGATGATACAAAACTGGGAGGAGCGGCTGATACACCAGGGGGTTGCGCTGCCGTCCAGAGGGCCCTCGACAGGCTGGAGAAACGGGCAGGCAGGAGCCTCGTGGGGTTCAACAAGGGGAAGCGCAAGGTCCTGCACCTGGGGAGGAACAACCCCATGCACCAGTATATGCTGGAGGCCGACCGGCTGGAAAGCAGCTTTGCAGAAAAGGACGTGGGGGGCTCCCGGTGGACACCAAGTTGAACGTGAGCCGACAACGTGCCCTTGCCGCAAAGAAGGCTAAGGATATCCTTGGCCCGATATAGAGGCAAGCAGGGTTTATATATGTTACAACACAGTTGTGTAGCCCAATCGAATTGCTCGCTGTCCCCGGGGGTGCAGGGCACCACAGACCACCCTTGGGCGGCTTTGGGGGCACCGCCTGTTTTTCTAAAAGCCTCCTACCCAGCTTAGCGCAAATCCTAGCTTGATCTGCCCTCCAGCCCTCGAGCCACCAGTGCCGAACACACGCTTTGTATTTTATTTTCTCCCAGGAGGCGTGCAGCTTAGAAACGTCTGCAATTGAAGCGGGGCTTTCAGGGAACAATTTCGAGCAGCTTCTGTTGGTTCTGCGAAACGTTCTGAAAAGTTAAGGCCTGGCCTGCCCTGCCCTGGCAAAAGCAGTCGTTTGACTGGAGGGAGCAGCACCAAAAAGCCACAAGCACGTTTGGGGCGGACTCGATGCGGTAATAAATAACAATAAATAGTCCTTCTAGCTACAACAGCCTCTTCTGAGACCTCGTTGCCCGCCCACGGGGTCGCAGCACTACACGGCACAGATCCCTCCGCGGACTCGCCCAACGTCTTCTCCCTCCACCCCCAGGCCGGATCCCTCCGCGCCCCGAGGGCACGCAAACTCCCCGAGCCCCGGTAAGCACCAGGTCGGCGAGGGCGGACCCGCCGAGGGGGCGAGGACAAGCGAAAACGACAGACGAGACAGCCAGTCGAGACGCGGGATCGGCCGGCGGCGATCTGGCGGCCCAATGGGCGCCGCGGAGGGCCTGGCCGAGTGGAGGAAGCGCGGGGGCGACAAGGGGCGTTGTCGTGGCTGACGAGATTCTCGGGGCGCGGGCCGCCCGGCCCGGTGGCGCCGCTTCTGTCTTCGGAAAGGTCATCGGCAAGGCGCTTCCCCGCCAACGTCATCGACGAGGACGAGGAGGTAGCCGCGGCTTTGCTCTGTGCGCGGTTCCCTTTCCCTGCCCTCCCCTCCCGTCCCCTTCCCTTCCCCCCCTCGCCCCTCCCCCCGCGCTCGCAGGCACCCTGAGCCGAGGACCCGTTGCGCGGTGCCCGGGAGCGCGGCAGGGCGGGTGGCGGCGTTGCTGCGGGTGGCTGGAGGGAAGGAGGGAGGGAAGGAGGGACGGGGGACGGGCGGGGCCTTTCTGGGTTGTGGCGCTCTCTACTGCACCATCCCTAAAACATCGCGCTTCTTCGGTGCCCCCCCCCCCCCTTCCCCGGCTGCCGCGGCGCGTACTGGGTTGCTGGTGCTGTCCGGCTCGCCTCGGTTCCCAGCCCCACCGTGTCGTGCGTGCGCGCGCGCAGAGGAGGGCCTCTGACGGTAACGCACTTGGCGGCAGCCGCAGACGTTTGCCGCGTGATATCCCTTTGGCACCGCAAGTCGTGCAAAGTTTGCTGCTGCTGCTGCTGCCGAGGGGTGGGAGTGGTCCTGCCTCGTGTAGGAGGATAGTCTTGAAACCTTAGATTAAGCACACGCAGTCAGTCTCCTCGGGGCTTCCCGGTGTGCGTACGCACGCGCGTATGTATGTAAACAGCGAACGTCTGAGCAGTGACCGTAATGAGTTAATAGAAAGTACTAACATCGCGTAAGAGAAATCAGCGTTTCGGCTTGTGTTTGGGGTATCTGGTGATCTGCTTCTGTACGAGTTCAGTGGGGCATACTGATTTGCTGAAGCTATTACCTTTCTCTGAAGCCAATTGCGTTTTAACTGTTTTATACTCTTCCTCCAGCGCCTCGCGTTCCACGATCTTTCACCCCAAGCTCCGACGCTTGTCCTGGTCATGCCGAAGGAGCCAATTATCAGGTTATCTGAAGCAGAAGATTCTGGCGAATCTGTAAGTACCGTGGAAGCGTTCTGTACGCTAAACTGTACCTGTAATTAGTTCCGAATTTACTGGACTCTTTCCCATCCCCCCCTTTCCCCCTTGATAGGGCACAGTAGGCTGTTTGGGGTTTTCTGGCGCTATAATCCTTTGCCTCTAGCTTGCAACGGGATTGAGCTTTTTGACTAAAAGTAGTGATATAAAGCAATGCTCGTCCCTGGGTATGTACTTCTGGTGCAAAATGCGGTGTTGTTTTGGGGCGCAGTCTGATGCCTATTGTCATGGTTTGGAGTAAGAGCAGCAGTACTTCTAATGCGGAGAAGAGGGCTTGGGGTTTTTGGCAGGTCAGGGCTGAGGAAGGGCAAAGCTGGTTGAGAGGTGCCGGGTGCTTTGCTCTTAGCTCTGAAAGTCAAGTTCAAAGGCTTTGTCAACCCATGCAAAGACAGCCTAAAGTTTCTTTTCCGCCCGAATGGCTTATGTTGCCCGAAGGTATAATGGGGGCTTGAACCCAGAGATGAGCTTAGCTTCTGTGGCCGTTTTGTAGTCCGTTGCCGTCGAGCCTGAAAAAAATTGCGTGGCTCTTTCCCCCGCCCCCCCACAGTGTGCCTACTTGGTCTTTGTAGCTTTGCTTGGAAAATGTCAGTTGCAGGCGGACAGACAGTAATTTGAAGCGCAATGGTTGAATTGCTAGGAATTGGCGAACTGGTTTCTCTGGGTGGTTCTCTGCTCTCATGCCTTCCCTCCCTGCCCTCTCCCCTCTTTGCGTGTGGCTTTTGATTTTATTTATTTATGGTTTTGTACTTCCTTCTCCAGCTTCTTGGGCATCTAGTGATTGTTGGCAAGAAGCGTGCTGCTCACCTGGGCCTGACCAATGGATTCCGGACGGTTGCGGACGAAGGGCCCGAGGGTGGGCAGCCTGTCTGTCACGTACATCTACGTATTCTGGGTGGCCGTCAGTTGGGCTGGCCGCCTGGCTAAGATTTTTGCACCACAGGAGTTGCTGCACGTGTACAAATCGCCACCGAATGGATTTCGTCTGTTGCCCGTCAGTCTAGCCACTGTTGATGTCTAATTTTTTGTGACGTGTGCCTGTGGAAGGTAATAAAAGCTTTGAGCAGCAGTTGCACAATAAAGACTTAGCATGGGGATATCACCTCTGTCTGGTGCGTCTTACTGAGGGGAATAGTTCTGCAAGTTAAAATGGTGTCTCCCCGGAGTGTAAGTATGTGGAATGTTTCAGTCTGCTAACGGTGTTCTGTAGATAGATAGCGATTTGCCCAGTCACTTGAAGCGTGACGCTGGAACCGCTTGGCAGTCTCCTGCGTCTTGCAGGAAGCAGGCGCTTAGCTTTTTGGAAGTGGTACGCAAATGTACATAAAGCCAGCGTGGGCTGCTGCTAAAACTTTAGAAAATACTGTATGTGACGCTACAGGCGTGCCGTGCGAGGGTGGTTTCGGCACAGCGCAATGTGTTGGGAGCATCCAACTCCTGTTGGAGCGCTTTATCGATGGCCGTGTGATAAGGCCGCGTCGATATCCCTTTTCTGGTGAGGAGGGAGGCGGTAGGAGAAAACAGTCGCTCTGAGTGGCAGCTGTGGTGCTTCCATAGCACAGTGGAATAGCTCTCTCTGTCACTTTGGGTCAGCTGTCCTGGCTCTGTCCCCTCCCAACCTCTTGCCCACCCCCAGCTTACTGGACTTTGGGGGTGGGGTGGTTGGAGAGACAGCCTCCATGCTGTGGGAGCGCTGCTGAAACATGGGTGTGTTATCAACGCCCTTCTAGCTACAGCTCCAAAGCGCAGCACTATGAGGGCCGATATTTCCCTGCTGCCTGTGGATCTGGCAGGTGGATATTTCCAGAAGGAACTTTTTCATCCTCTTTTCTCCCCCTGTCCTGTGGAAGAGGGGCAGCTGGGTGGACCCTTGGCAGCCGGTCAAGAAGCATAGGATCGTTTAGGTTGGAAAAGACCTTTAAGATCATCGAGTCCAACCGTTAACCTAACGCTGCCAGGTCCACCACTCAACCGCGTCCCTGAGCACCACGTCTACACGTCTTTTAAATACCTCCAGGGATGGTAACTCAACCACTTGCCTCTGCGGCCTGTCCCAATGCTCGACAACCCTTTCGGTGAAGAAATTTTTCCTAATACCCAATCTAAACCTCCCCTGGCGCAACTTGGGGCCGTTTCCTCTCGTCCTATCGCTTGTTTCTTGGGAAAAGAGACCGAGCCCCACCTCGCTACGACCTCCTTTCAGGTAGTTGTAGAGAGCGATGAGGTCTCCCTGTACCGTTTAATACCGTTTAATATCTTCATCAATGACACAGCTAGTGGGATTGAGCGCGCCCTCTGCAAGTTTGCGGACGACGCTAAGCTGAGTGGTGCAGCTGATACTCTAGAGGGAAGGGATGCCATCCAGAGGGGCCTTGACGGGCTGGAGAAGTGGGCCCGTGCGATCCTCGTGAAGTTCCACAAGGCCAAGGGCAAGGTCCTGCGCCTGGGTCGGGGCAGTCCCCGATATCAGTACAGACTGGGTGATGAATGGGTTGAGAGCAGTCCTGCAGAGAAGGGCTCGGGGGTACCGGTGGACGAAAAATTGGATACGAGCTGGCAGTGTGCGCTTGCAGGCCAGAAAGCCAATCGAATCCTGGGCCGCGTAAACGGGAGCGTGGCCAGCAGGTCGAGGGAGGTGATTCTCCCCCTCTACTCCGCTCTCGTGAGAGCCCACCTGGAGTCCTGCGCCCAGCTCTGGGGTCCCCAGTACAAGACAGACGTGGACCTGTTAGAGCGGGTCCAGAGGAGGGCCACGAAAATGGTCAGAGGGCTGGAACACCTCTCCTATGACGAAAGGCTGAGGAGAAGAGAAGGCTCCGGGGAGACCTTATTGCGGCCTTTCAATACTTGAAGGGGGCTTATAAGAAAGATGGAGCAGCGGATAGTGTGTACCTAGCCTTCAGGAAGGCTTTTGACACCGTCTCCCGTAAGATCCTCGTAGAGAAGCTGATGAAGTAGGGGCTGGATGAGCGGACAGTGGGGTGGGTTGAAATCTGGCTGAACAGCTGGGCCCAGCGGGTGGTGATCAGTGGCATGAAGTCTAGTTGGAGGCCAGGAACGAGCGGTGGACCCCGGGGGTCAATGCTGGGCCCGATCCTGTTCAACATCCTAATTAACGATCCGGATGATGGGTAGGCAGGCAGACAGACAGACAGGCCCCTCAGCGAGTTTGCTGATGATACAAAACTGGGAGGAGCGGCTGATACACCAGGGGGTTGCGCTGCCGTCCAGAGGGCCCTCGACAGGCTGGAGAAACGGGCAGGCAGGAGCCTCGTGGGGTTCAACAAGGGGAAGCGCAAGGTCCTGCACCTGGGGAGGAACAACCCCATGCACCAGTATATGCTGGAGGCCGACCGGCTGGAAAGCAGCTTTGCAGAAAAGGACGTGGGGGGCTCCCGGTGGACACCAAGTTGAACGTGAGCCGACAACGTGCCCTTGCCGCAAAGAAGGCTAAGGATATCCTTGGCCCGATATAGAGGCAAGCAGGGTTTATATATGTTACAACACAGTTGTGTAGCCCAATCGAATTGCTCGCTGTCCCCGGGGGTGCAGGGCACCACAGACCACCCTTGGGCGGCTTTGGGGGCACCGCCTGTTTTTCTAAAAGCCTCCTACCCAGCTTAGCGCAAATCCTAGCTTGATCTGCCCTCCAGCCCTCGAGCCACCAGTGCCGAACACACGCTTTGTATTTTATTTTCTCCCAGGAGGCGTGCAGCTTAGAAACGTCTGCAATTGAAGCGGGGCTTTCAGGGAACAATTTCGAGCAGCTTCTGTTGGTTCTGCGAAACGTTCTGAAAAGTTAAGGCCTGGCCTGCCCTGCCCTGGCAAAAGCAGTCGTTTGACTGGAGGGAGCAGCACCAAAAAGCCACAAGCACGTTTGGGGCGGACTCGATGCGGTAATAAATAACAATAGATAGTCCTTCTAGCTACAACAGCCTCTTCTGAGACCTCGTTGCCCGCCCACGGGGTCGCAGCACTACACGGCACAGATCCCTCCACCCCCAGGCCGGATCCCTCCGCGCCCCGAGGGCACGCAAACTCCCCGAGCCCCGGTAAGCACCAGGTCGGCGAGGGCGGACCCGCCGAGGGGGCGAGGACAAGCGAAAACGACAGACGAGACAGCCAGTCGAGACGCGGGATCGGCCGGCGGCGATCTGGCGGCCCAATGGGCGCCGCGGAGGGCCTGGCCGAGTGGAGGAAGCGCGGGGGCGACAAGGGGCGTTGTCGTGGCTGACGAGATTCTCGGGGCGCGGGCCGCCCGGCCCGGTGGCGCCGCTTCTGTCTTCGGAAAGGTCATCGGCAAGGCGCTTCCCCGCCAACGTCATCGACGAGGACGAGGAGGTAGCCGCGGCTTTGCTCTGTGCGCGGTTCCCTTTCCCTGCCCTCCCCTCCCGTCCCCTTCCCTTCCCCCCCTCGCCCCTCCCCCCGCGCTCGCAGGCACCCTGAGCCGAGGACCCGTTGCGCGGTGCCCGGGAGCGCGGCAGGGCGGGTGGCGGCGTTGCTGCGGGTGGCTGGAGGGAAGGAGGGAGGGAAGGAGGGACGGGGGACGGGCGGGGCCTTTCTGGGTTGTGGCGCTCTCTACTGCACCATCCCTAAAACATCGCGCTTCTTCGGTGCCCCCCCCCCCCCCTTCCCCGGCTGCCGCGGCGCGTACTGGGTTGCTGGTGCTGTCCGGCTCGCCTCGGTTCCCAGCCCCACCGTGTCGTGCGTGCGCGCGCGCAGAGGAGGGCCTCTGACGGTAACGCACTTGGCGGCAGCCGCAGACGTTTGCCGCGTGATATCCCTTTGGCACCGCAAGTCGTGCAAAGTTTGCTGCTGCTGCTGCTGCCGAGGGGTGGGAGTGGTCCTGCCTCGTGTAGGAGGATAGTCTTGAAACCTTAGATTAAGCACACGCAGTCAGTCTCCTCGGGGCTTCCCGGTGTGCGTACGCACGCGCGTATGTATGTAAACAGCGAACGTCTGAGCAGTGTCCGTAATGAGTTAATAGAAAGTACTAACATCGCGTAAGAGAAATCAGCGTTTCGGCTTGTGTTTGGGGTATCTGGTGATCTGCTTCTGTACGAGTTCAGTGGGGCATACTGATTTGCTGAAGCTATTACCTTTCTCTGAAGCCAATTGCGTTTTAACTGTTTTATACTCTTCCTCCAGCGCCTCGCGTTCCACGATCTTTCACCCCAAGCTCCGACGCTTGTCCTGGTCATGCCGAAGGAGCCAATTATCAGGTTATCTGAAGCAGAAGATTCTGGCGAATCTGTAAGTACCGTGGAAGTGTTCTGTACGCTAAACTGTACCTGTAATTAGTTCCGAATTTACTGGACTCTTTCCCATCCCCCCCTTTCCCCCTTGATAGGGCACAGTAGGCTGTTTGGGGTTTTCTGGCGCTATAATCCTTTGCCTCTAGCTTGCAACGGGATTGAGCTTTTTGACTAAAAGTAGTGATATAAAGCAATGCTCGTCCCTGGGTATGTACTTCTGGTGCAAAATGCGGTGTTGTTTTGGGGCGCAGTCTGATGCCTGTTGTCATGGTTTGGAGTAAGAGCAGCAGTACTTCTTCTAATGCGGAGAAGAGGGCTTGGGGTTTTTGGCAGGTCAGGGCTGAGGAAGGGCAAAGCTGGTTGAGAGGTGCCGGGTGCTTTGCTCTTAGCTCTGAAAGTCAAGTTCAAAGGCTTTGTCAACCCATGCAAAGACAGCCTAAAGTTTCTTTTCCGCCCGAATGGCTTATGTTGCCCGAAGGTATAATGGGGGCTTGAACCCGGAGACGAGCTTAGCTTCTGTGGCCGTTTTGTAGTCCGTTGCCGTCGAGCCTGAAAAAAATTGCGTGGCTCTTTCCCCCGCCCCCCCCCAGTGTGCCTACTTGGTCTTTGTAGCTTTGCTTGGAAAATGTCAGTTGCAGGCGGACAGACAGTAATTTGAAGCGCAATGGTTGAATTGCTAGGAATTGGCGAACTGGTTTCTCTGGGTGGTTCTCTGCTCTCATGCCTTCCCTCCCTGCCCTCTCCCCTCTTTGCGTGTGGCTTTTGATTTTATTTATTTATGGTTTTGTACTTCCTTCTCCAGCTTCTTGGGCATCTAGTGATTGTTGGCAAGAAGCGTGCTGCTCACCTGGGCCTGACCAATGGATTCCGGACGGTTGCGGACGAAGGGCCCGAGGGTGGGCAGCCTGTCTGTCACGTACATCTACGTATTCTGGGTGGCCGTCAGTTGGGCTGGCCGCCTGGCTAAGATTTTTGCACCACAGGAGTTGCTGCACGTGTACAAATCGCCACCGAATGGATTTCGTCTGTTGCCCGTCAGTCTAGCCACTGTTGATGTCTAATTTTTTGTGACGTGTGCCTGTGGAAGGTAATAAAAGCTTTGAGCAGCAGTTGCACAATAAAGACTTAGCATGGGGATATCACCTCTGTCTGGTGCGTCTTACTGAGGGGAATAGTTCTGCAAGTTAAAACGGTGTCTCCCCGGAGTGTAAGTATGTGGAATGTTTCAGTCTGCTAACAGTGTTCTGTAGATAGATAGCGATTTGCCCAGTCACTTGAAGCGTGACGCTGGAACCGCTTGGCAGTCTCCTGCGTCTTGCAGGAAGCAGGCGCTTAGCTTTTTGGAAGTGGTACGCAAATGTACATAAAGCCAGCGTGGGCTGCTGCTAAAACTTTAGAAAATACTGTATGTGACGCTACAGGCGTGCCGTGCGAGGGTGGTTTCGGCACAGCGCAATGTGTTGGGAGCATCCAACTCCTGTTGGAGCGCTTTATCGATGGCCGTGTGATAAGGCCGCGTCGATATCCCTTTTCTGGTGAGGAGGGAGGCGGTAGGAGAAAACAGTCGCTCTGAGTGGCAGCTGTGGTGCTTCCATAGCACAGTGGAATAGCGCTCTCTGTCACTTTGGGTCAGCTGTCCTGGCTCTGTCCCCTCCCAACCTCTTGCCCACCCCCAGCTTACTGGACTTTGGGGGTGGGGTGGTTGGAGAGACAGCCTCCATGCTGTGGGAGCGCTGCTGAAACATGGGTGTGTTATCAACGCCCTTCTAGCTACAGCTCCAAAGCGCAGCACTATGAGGGCCGATATTTCCCTGCTGCCTGTGGATCTGGCAGGTGGATATTTCCAGAAGGAACTTTTTCATCCTCTTTTCTCCCCCTGTCCTGTGGAAGAGGGGCAGCTGGGTGGACCCTTGGCAGCCGGTCAAGAAGCATAGGATCGTTTAGGTTGGAAAAGACCTTTAAGATCATCGAGTCCAACCGTTAACCTAACGCTGCCAGGTCCACCACTCAACCACGTCCCTGAGCACCACGTCTACACGTCTTTTAAATACCTCCAGGGATGGTAACTCAACCACTTGCCTCTGCGGCCTGCCCCAATGCTCGACAACCCTTTCGGTGAAGAAATTTTTCCTAATACCCAATCTAAACCTCCCCTGGCGCAACTTGGGGCCGTTTCCTCTCGTCCTATCGCTTGTTACTTGGGAAAAGAGACCGAGCCCCACCTCGCTACGACCTCCTTTCAGGTAGTTGTAGAGAGCGATGAGGTCTCCCTGTACCGTTTAATACCGTTTAATATCTTCATCAATGACATAGCTAGTGGGATTGAGCGCGCCCTCTGCGAGGTTGCGGACGACGCCAAGCTGAGTGGTGCAGCTGATACTCTAGAGGGAAGGGATGCCATCCAGAGGGGCCTTGACGGGCTGGAGAAGTGGGCCCGTGCGATCCTCGTGAAGTTCCACAAGGCCAAGGGCAAGGTCCTGCGCCTGGGTCAGGGCAGTCCCCGATATCAGTACAGACTGGGTGATGAATGGGTTGAGAGCAGTCCTGCAGAGAAGGGCTCGGGGGTACCGGTGGACGAAAAATTGGATACGAGCTGGCAGTGTGCGCTTGCAGGCCAGAAAGCCAATCGAATCCTGGGCCGCGTAAACGGGAGCGTGGCCAGCAGGTCGAGGGAGGTGATTCTCCCCCTCTACTCCGCTCTCGTGAGAGCCCACCTGGAGTCCTGCGCCCAGCTCTGGGGTCCCCAGTACAAGACAGATGTGGACCTGTTAGAGCGGGTCCAGAGGAGGGCCACGAAAATGGTCAGAGGGCTGGAACACCTCTCCTATGACGAAAGGCTGAGGAGAAGAGAAGGCTCCGGGGAGACCTTATTGCGGCCTTTCAATACTTGAAGGGGGCTTATAAGAAAGATGGAGCAGCGGATAGTGTCTACCTAGGCTTCAGGAAGGCTTTTGACACCGTCTCCCGTAAGATCCTCGTAGAGAAGCTGATGAAGTAGGGGCTGGATGAGCGGACAGTGGGGTGGGTTGAAATCTGGCTGAACAGCTGGGCCCAGCGGGTGGTGATCAGTGGCATGAAGTCTAGTTGGAGGCCAGGAACGAGCGGTGGACCCCGGGGGTCAATGCTGGGCCCGATCCTGTTCAACATCCTAATTAACGATCCGGATGATGGGTAGGCAGGCAGACAGACAGACAGGCCCCTCAGCGAGTTTGCTGATGATACAAAACTGGGAGGAGCAGCTGATACACCAGGGGGTTGCGCTGCCGTCCAGAGGGCCCTCGACAGGCTGGAGAAACGGGCAGGCAGGAGCCTCGTGGGGTTCAACAAGGGGAAGCGCAAGGTCCTGCACCTGGGGAGGAACAACCCCATGCACCAGTATATGCTGGAGGCCGACCGGCTGGAAAGCAGCTTTGCAGAAAAGGACGTGGGGGGCTCCCGGTGGACACCAAGTTGAACGTGAGCCGACAACGTGCCCTTGCCGCAAAGAAGGCTAAGGATATCCTTGGCCCGATATAGAGGCAAGCAGGGTTTATATATGTTACAACACAGTTGTGTAGCCCAATCGAATTGCTCGCTGTCCCCGGGGGTGCAGGGCACCACAGACCACCCTTGGGCGGCTTTGGGGGCACCGCCTGTTTTTCTAAAAGCCTCCTACCCAGCTTAGCGCAAATCCTAGCTTGATCTGCCCTCCAGCCCTCGAGCCACCAGTGCCGAACACACGCTTTGTATTTTATTTTCTCCCAGGAGGCGTGCAGCTTAGAAACGTCTGCAATTGAAGCGGGGCTTTCAGGGAACAATTTCGAGCAGCTTCTGTTGGTTCTGCGAAACGTTCTGAAAAGTTAAGGCCTGGCCTGGCCTGGCCTGCCCTGCCCTGCCCTGGCAAAAGCAGTCGTTTGACTGGAGGGAGCAGCACCAAAAAGCTACAAGCACGTTTGGGGCGGACTCGATGCGGTAATAAATAACAATAAATAGTCCTTCTAGCTACAACAGCCTCTTCTGAGACCTCGTTGCCCGCCCACGGGGTCGCAGCACTACACGGCACAGATCCCTCCACCCCCAGGCCGGATCCCTCCGCGCCCCGAGGGCACGCAAACTCCCCGAGCCCCGGTAAGCACCAGGTCGGCGAGGGCGGACCCGCCGAGGGGGCGAGGACAAGCGAAAACGACAGACGAGACAGCCAGTCGAGACGCGGGATCGGCCGGCGGCGATCTGGCGGCCCAATGGGCGCCGCGGAGGGCCTGGCCGAGTGGAGGAAGCGCGGGGGCGACAAGGGGCGTTGTCGTGGCTGACGAGATTCTCGGGGCGCGGGCCGCCCGGCCCGGTGGCGCCGCTTCTGTCTTCGGAAAGGTCATCGGCAAGGCGCTTCCCCGCCAACGTCATCGACGAGGACGAGGAGGTAGCCGCGGCTTTGCTCTGTGCGCGGTTCCCTTTCCCTGCCCTCCCCTCCCGTCCCCTTCCCTTCCCCCCCTCGCCCCTCCCCCCGCGCTCGCAGGCACCCTGAGCCGAGGACCCGTTGCGCGGTGCCCGGGAGCGCGGCAGGGCGGGTGGCGGCGTTGCTGCGGGTGGCTGGAGGGAAGGAGGGAGGGAAGGAGGGACGGGGGACGGGCGGGGCCTTTCTGGGTTGTGGCGCTCTCTACTGCACCATCCCTAAAACATCGCGCTTCTTCGGTGCCCCCCCCCCCCCTTCCCCGGCTGCCGCGGCGCGTACTGGGTTGCTGGTGCTGTCCGGCTCGCCTCGGTTCCCAGCCCCACCGTGTCGTGCGTGCGCGCGCGCAGAGGAGGGCCTCTGACGGTAACGCACTTGGCGGCAGCCGCAGACGTTTGCCGCGTGATATCCCTTTGGCACCGCAAGTCGTGCAAAGTTTGCTGCTGCTGCTGCTGCCGAGGGGTGGGAGTGGTCCTGCCTCGTGTAGGAGGATAGTCTTGAAACCTTAGATTAAGCACACGCAGTCAGTCTCCTCGGGGCTTCCCGGTGTGCGTACGCACGCGCGTATGTATGTAAACAGCGAACGTCTGAGCAGTGTCCGTAATGAGTTAATAGAAAGTACTAACATCGCGTAAGAGAAATCAGCGTTTCGGCTTGTGTTTGGGGTATCTGGTGATCTGCTTCTGTACGAGTTCAGTGGGGCATACTGATTTGCTGAAGCTATTACCTTTCTCTGAAGCCAATTGCGTTTTAACTGTTTTATACTCTTCCTCCAGCGCCTCGCGTTCCACGATCTTTCACCCCAAGCTCCGACGCTTGTCCTGGTCATGCCGAAGGAGCCAATTATCAGGTTATCTGAAGCAGAAGATTCTGGCGAATCTGTAAGTACCGTGGAAGTGTTCTGTACGCTAAACTGTACCTGTAATTAGTTCCGAATTTACTGGACTCTTTCCCATCCCCCCCTTTCCCCCTTGATAGGGCACAGTAGGCTGTTTGGGGTTTTCTGGCGCTATAATCCTTTGCCTCTAGCTTGCAACGGGATTGAGCTTTTTGACTAAAAGTAGTGATATAAAGCAATGCTCGTCCCTGGGTATGTACTTCTGGTGCAAAATGCGGTGTTGTTTTGGGGCGCAGTCTGATGCCTGTTGTCATGGTTTGGAGTAAGAGCAGCAGTACTTCTTCTAATGCGGAGAAGAGGGCTTGGGGTTTTTGGTAGGTCAGGGCTGAGGAAGGGCAAAGCTGGTTGAGAGGTGCCGGGTGCTTTGCTCTTAGCTCTGAAAGTCAAGTTCAAAGGCTTTGTCAACCCATGCAAAGACAGCCTAAAGTTTCTTTTCCGCCCGAATGGCTTATGTTGCCCGAAGGTATAATGGGGGCTTGAACCCGGAGACGAGCTTAGCTTCTGTGGCCGTTTTGTAGTCCGTTACCGTCGAGCCTGAAAAAAATTGCGTGGCTCTTTCCCCCGCCCCCCCCCAGTGTGCCTACTTGGTCTTTGTAGCTTTGCTTGGAAAATGTCAGTTGCAGGCGGACAGACAGTAATTTGAAGCGCAATGGTTGAATTGCTAGGAATTGGCGAACTGGTTTCTCTGGGTGGTTCTCTGCTCTCATGCCTTCCCTCCCTGCCCTCTCCCCTCTTTGCGTGTGGCTTTTGATTTTATTTATTTATGGTTTTGTACTTCCTTCTCCAGCTTCTTGGGCATCTAGTGATTGTTGGCAAGAAGCGTGCTGCTCACCTGGGCCTGACCAATGGATTCCGGACGGTTGCGGACGAAGGGCCCGAGGGTGGGCAGCCTGTCTGTCACGTACATCTACGTATTCTGGGTGGCCGTCAGTTGGGCTGGCCGCCTGGCTAAGATTTTTGCACCACAGGAGTTGCTGCACGTGTACAAATCGCCACCGAATGGATTTCGTCTGTTGCCCGTCAGTCTAGCCACTGTTGATGTCTAATTTTTTGTGACGTGTGCCTGTGGAAGGTAATAAAAGCTTTGAGCAGCAGTTGCACAATAAAGACTTAGCATGGGGATATCACCTCTGTCTGGTGCGTCTTACTGAGGGGAATAGTTCTGCAAGTTAAAACGGTGTCTCCCCGGAGTGTAAGTATGTGGAATGTTTCAGTCTGCTAACAGTGTTCTGTAGATAGATAGCGATTTGCCCAGTCACTTGAAGCGTGACGCTGGAACCGCTTGGCAGTCTCCTGCGTCTTGCAGGAAGCAGGCGCTTAGCTTTTTGGAAGTGGTACGCAAATGTACATAAAGCCAGCGTGGGCTGCTGCTAAAACTTTAGAAAATACTGTATGTGACGCTACAGGCGTGCCGTGCGAGGGTGGTTTCGGCACAGCGCAATGTGTTGGGAGCATCCAACTCCTGTTGGAGCGCTTTATCGATGGCCGTGTGATAAGGCCGCGTCGATATCCCTTTTCTGGTGAGGAGGGAGGCGGTAGGAGAAAACAGTCGCTCTGAGTGGCAGCTGTGGTGCTTCCATAGCACAGTGGAATAGCTCTCTCTGTCACTTTGGGTCAGCTGTCCTGGCTCTGTCCCCTCCCAACCTCTTGCCCACCCCCAGCTTACTGGACTTTGGGGGTGGGGTGGTTGGAGAGACAGCCTCCATGCTGTGGGAGCGCTGCTGAAACATGGGTGTGTTATCAACGCCCTTCTAGCTACAGCTCCAAAGCGCAGCACTATGAGGGCCGATATTTCCCTGCTGCCTGTGGATCTGGCAGGTGGATATTTCCAGAAGGAACTTTTTCATCCTCTTTTCTCCCCCTGTCCTGTGGAAGAGGGGCAGCTGGGTGGACCCTTGGCAGCCGGTCAAGAAGCATAGGATCGTTTAGGTTGGAAAAGACCTTTAAGATCATCGAGTCCAACCGTTAACCTAACGCTGCCAGGTCCACCACTCAACCGCGTCCCTGAGCACCACGTCTACACGTCTTTTAAATACCTCCAGGGATGGTAACTCAACCACTTGCCTCTGCGGCCTGTCCCAATGCTCGACAACCCTTTCGGTGAAGAAATTTTTCCTAATACCCAATCTAAACCTCCCCTGGCGCAACTTGGGGCCGTTTCCTCTCGTCCTATCGCTTGTTACTTGGGAAAAGAGACCGAGCCCCACCTCGCTACGACCTCCTTTCAGGTAGTTGTAGAGAGCGATGAGGTCTCCCTGTACCGTTTAATACCGTTTAATATCTTCATCAATGACATAGCTAGTGGGATTGAGCGCGCCCTCTGCGAGGTTGCGGACGACGCCAAGCTGAGTGGTGCAGCTGATACTCTAGAGGGAAGGGATGCCATCCAGAGGGGCCTTGACGGGCTGGAGAAGTGGGCCCGTGCGATCCTCGTGAAGTTCCACAAGGCCAAGGGCAAGGTCCTGCGCCTGGGTCGGGGCAGTCCCCGATATCAGTACAGACTGGGTGATGAATGGGTTGAGAGCAGTCCTGCAGAGAAGGGCTCGGGGGTACCGGTGGACGAAAAATTGGATACGAGCTGGCAGTGTGCGCTTGCAGGCCAGAAAGCCAATCGAATCCTGGGCCGCGTAAACAGGAGCGTGGCCAGCAGGTCGAGGGAGGTGATTCTCCCCCTCTACTCTGCTCTCGTGAGAGCCCACCTGGAGTCCTGCGCCCAGCTCTGGGGTCCCCAGTACAAGACAGACGTGGACCTGTTAGAGCGGGTCCAGAGGAGGGCCACGAAAATGGTCAGAGGGCTGGAACACCTCTCCTATGACGAAAGGCTGAGGAGAAGAGAAGGCTCCGGGGAGACCTTATTGCGGCCTTTCAATACTTGAAGGGGGCTTATAAGAAAGATGGAGCAGCGGATAGTGTCTACCTAGGCTTCAGGAAGGCTTTTGACACCGTCTCCCGTAAGATCCTCGTAGAGAAGCTGATGAAGTAGGGGCTGGATGAGCGGACAGTGGGGTGGGTTGAAATCTGGCTGAACAGCTGGGCCCAGCGGGTGGTGATCAGTGGCATGAAGTCTAGTTGGAGGCCAGGAACGAGCGGTGGACCCCGGGGGTCAATGCTGGGCCCGATCCTGTTCAACATCCTAATTAACGATCCGGATGATGGGTAGGCAGGCAGACAGACAGACAGGCCCCTCAGCGAGTTTGCTGATGATACAAAACTGGGAGGAGCGGCTGATACACCAGGGGGTTGCGCTGCCGTCCAGAGGGCCCTCGACAGGCTGGAGAAACGGGCAGGCAGGAGCCTCGTGGGGTTCAACAAGGGGAAGCGCAAGGTCCTGCACCTGGGGAGGAACAACCCCATGCACCAGTATATGCTGGAGGCCGACCGGCTGGAAAGCAGCTTTGCAGAAAAGGACGTGGGGGGCTCCCGGTGGACACCAAGTTGAACGTGAGCCGACAACGTGCCCTTGCCGCAAAGAAGGCTAAGGATATCCTTGGCCCGATATAGAGGCAAGCAGGGTTTATATATGTTACAACACAGTTGTGTAGCCCAATCGAATTGCTCGCTGTCCCCGGGGGTGCAGGGCACCACAGACCACCCTTGGGCGGCTTTGGGGGCACCGCCTGTTTTTCTAAAAGCCTCCTACCCAGCTTAGCGCAAATCCTAGCTTGATCTGCCCTCCAGCCCTCGAGCCACCAGTGCCGAACACACGCTTTGTATTTTATTTTCTCCCAGGAGGCGTGCAGCTTAGAAACGTCTGCAATTGAAGCGGGGCTTTCAGGGAACAATTTCGAGCAGCTTCTGTTGGTTCTGCGAAACGTTCTGAAAAGTTAAGGCCTGGCCTGCCCTGCCCTGCCCTGCCCTGCCCTGGCAAAAGCAGTCGTTTGACTGGAGGGAGCAGCACCAAAAAGCCACAAGCACGTTTGGGGCGGACTCGATGCGGTAATAAATAACAATAAATAGTCCTTCTAGCTACAACAGCCTCTTCTGAGACCTCGTTGCCCGCCCACGGGGTCGCAGCACTACACGGCACAGATCCCTCCACCCCCAGGCCGGATCCCTCCGCGCCCCGAGGGCACGCAAACTCCCCGAGCCCCGGTAAGCACCAGGTCGGCGAGGGCGGACCCGCCGAGGGGGCGAGGACAAGCGAAAACGACAGACGAGACAGCCAGTCGAGACGCGGGATCGGCCGGCGGCGATCTGGCGGCCCAATGGGCGCCGCGGAGGGCCTGGCCGAGTGGAGGAAGCGCGGGGGCGACAAGGGGCGTTGTCGTGGCTGACGAGATTCTTGGGGCGCGGGCCGCCCGGCCCGGTGGCGCCGCTTCTGTCTTCGGAAAGGTCATCGGCAAGGCGCTTCCCCGCCAACGTCATCGACGAGGACGAGGAGGTAGCCGCGGCTTTGCTCTGTGCGCGGTTCCCTTTCCCTGCCCTCCCCTCCCGTCCCCTTCCCTTCCCCCCCTCGCCCCTCCCCCCGCGCTCGCAGGCACCCTGAGCCGAGGACCCGTTGCGCGGTGCCCGGGAGCGCGGCAGGGCGGGTGGCGGCGTTGCTGCGGGTGGCTGGAGGGAGGGAGGGAGGGAAGGAGGGACGGGGGACGGGCGGGGCCTTTCTGGGTTGTGGCGCTCTCTACTGCACCATCCCTAAAACATCGCGCTTCTTCGGTGCCCCCCCCCCCCCTTCCCCGGCTGCCGCGGCGCGTACTGGGTTGCTGGTGCTGTCCGGCTCGCCTCGGTTCCCAGCCCCGCCGTGTCGTGCGTGCGCGCGCGCAGAGGAGGGCCTCTGACGGTAACGCACTTGGCGGCAGCCGCAGACGTTTGCCGCGTGATATCCCTTTGGCACCGCAAGTCGTGCAAAGTTTGCTGCTGCTGCTGCTGTCGAGGGGTGGGAGTGGTCCTGCCTCGTGTAGGAGGATAGTCTTGAAACCTTAGATTAAGCACACGCAGTCAATCTCCTCGGGGCTTCCCGGTGTGCGTACGCACGCGCGTATGTATGTAAACAGCGAACGTCTGAGCAGTGACCGTAATGAGTTAATAGAAAGTACTAACATCGCGTAAGAGAAATCAGCGTTTCGGCTTGTGTTTGGGGTATCTGGTGATCTGCTTCTGTACGAGTTCAGTGGGGCATACTGATTTGCTGAAGCTATTACCTTTCTCTGAAGCCAATTGCGTTTTAACTGTTTTATACTCTTCCTCCAGCGCCTCGCGTTCCACGATCTTTCACCCCAAGCTCCGACGCTTGTCCTGGTCATGCCGAAGGAGCCAATTATCAGGTTATCTGAAGCAGAAGATTCTGGCGAATCTGTAAGTACCGTGGAAGCGTTCTGTACGCTAAACTGTACCTGTAATTAGTTCCGAATTTACTGGACTCTTTCCCATCCCCCCCTTTCCCCCTTGATAGGGCACAGTAGGCTGTTTGGGGTTTTCTGGCGCTATAATCCTTTGCCTCTAGCTTGCAACGGGATTGAGCTTTTTGACTAAAAGTAGTGATATAAAGCAATGCTCGTCCCTGGGTATGTACTTCTGGTGCAAAATGCGGTGTTGTTTTGGGGCGCAGTCTGATGCCTGTTGTCATGGTTTGGAGTAAGAGCAGCAGTACTTCTTCTAATGCGGAGAAGAGGGCTTGGGGTTTTTGGTAGGTCAGGGCTGAGGAAGGGCAAAGCTGGTTGAGAGGTGCCGGGTGCTTTGCTTTTAGCTCTGAAAGTCAAGTTCAAAGGCTTTGTCAACCCATGCAAAGACAGCCTAAAGTTTCTTTTCCGCCCGAATGGCTTATGTTGCCCAAAGGTATAATGGGGGCTTGAACCCGGAGACGAGCTTAGCTTCTGTGGCCGTTTTGTAGTCCGTTGCCGTCGAGCCTGAAAAAAATTGCGTGGCTCTTTCCCCCGCCCCCCCACAGTGTGCCTACTTGGTCTTTGTAGCTTTGCTTGGAAAATGTCAGTTGCAGGCGGACAGACAGTAATTTGAAGCGCAATGGTTGAATTGCTAGGAATTGGCGAACTGGTTTCTCTGGGTGGTTCTCTGCTCTCATGCCTTCCCTCCCTGCCCTCTCCCCTCTTTGCGTGTGGCTTTTGATTTTATTTATTTATGGTTTTGTACTTCCTTCTCCAGCTTCTTGGGCATCTAGTGATTGTTGGCAAGAAGCGTGCTGCTCACCTGGGCCTGACCAATGGATTCCGGACGGTTGCGGACGAAGGGCCCGAGGGTGGGCAGCCTGTCTGTCACGTACATCTACGTATTCTGGGTGGCCGTCAGTTGGGCTGGCCGCCTGGCTAAGATTTTTGCACCACAGGAGTTGCTGCACGTGTACAAATCGCCACCGAATGGATTTCGTCTGTTGCCCGTCAGTCTAGCCACTGTTGATGTCTAATTTTTTGTGACGTGTGCCTGTGGAAGGTAATAAAAGCTTTGAGCAGCAGTTGCACAATAAAGACTTAGCATGGGGATATCACCTCTGTCTGGTGCGTCTTACTGAGGGGAATAGTTCTGCAAGTTAAAACGGTGTCTCCCCGGAGTGTAAGTATGTGGAATGTTTCAGTCTGCTAACAGTGTTCTGTAGATAGATAGCGATTTGCCCAGTCACTTGAAGCGTGACGCTGGAACCGCTTGGCAGTCTCCTGCGTCTTGCAGGAAGCAGGCGCTTAGCTTTTTGGAAGTGGTACGCAAATGTACATAAAGCCAGCGTGGGCTGCTGCTAAAACTTTAGAAAATACTGTATGTGACGCTACAGGCGTGCCGTGCGAGGGTGGTTTCGGCACAGCGCAATGTGTTGGGAGCATCCAACTCCTGTTGGAGCGCTTTATCGATGGCCGTGTGATAAGGCCGCGTCGATATCCCTTTTCTGGTGAGGAGGGAGGCGGTAGGAGAAAACAGTCGCTCTGAGTGGCAGCTGTGGTGCTTCCATAGCACAGTGGAATAGCGCTCTCTGTCACTTTGGGTCAGCTGTCCTGGCTCTGTCCCCTCCCAACCTCTTGCCCACCCCCAGCTTACTGGACTTTGGGGGTGGGGTGGTTGGAGAGACAGCCTCCATGCTGTGGGAGCGCTGCTGAAACATGGGTGTGTTATCAACGCCCTTCTAGCTACAGCTCCAAAGCGCAGCACTATGAGGGCCGATATTTCCCTGCTGCCTGTGGATCTGGCAGGTGGATATTTCCAGAAGGAACTTTTTCATCCTCTTTTCTCCCCCTGTCCTGTGGAAGAGGGGCAGCTGGGTGGACACTTGGCAGCCGGTCAAGAAGCATAGGATCGTTTAGGTTGGAAAAGACCTTTAAGATCATCGAGTCCAACCGTTAACCTAACGCTGCCAGGTCCACCACTCAACCACGTCCCTGAGCACCATGTCTACACGTCTTTTAAATACCTCCAGGGATGGTAACTCAAC
Organism: Platalea leucorodia; assembly: GCF_965183815.1. Classification (NCBI taxonomy): domain Eukaryota; kingdom Metazoa; phylum Chordata; class Aves; order Pelecaniformes; family Threskiornithidae; genus Platalea; species Platalea leucorodia. The sequence goes on from NC_138859.1 coordinate 34,233,041, forward strand.
CACTTGCCTCTGCGGCCTGCCCCAATGCTCGACAACCCTTTCGGTGAAGAAATTTTTCCTAATACCCAATCTAAACCTCCCCTGGCGCAACTTGGGGCCGTTTCCTCTCGTCCTATCGCTTGTTACTTGGGAAAAGAGACCGAGCCCCACCTCGCTACGACCTCCTTTCAGGTAGTTGTAGAGAGCGATGAGGTCTCCCTGTACCGTTTAATACCGTTTAATATCTTCATCAATGACATAGCTAGTGGGATTGAGCGCGCCCTCTGCGAGGTTGCGGACGACGCCAAGCTGAGTGGTGCAGCTGATACTCTAGAGGGAAGGGATGCCATCCAGAGGGGCCTTGACGGGCTGGAGAAGTGGGCCCGTGCGATCCTCGTGAAGTTCCACAAGGCCAAGGGCAAGGTCCTGCGCCTGGGTCAGGGCAGTCCCCGATATCAGTACAGACTGGGTGATGAATGGGTTGAGAGCAGTCCTGCAGAGAAGGGCTCGGGGGTACCGGTGGACGAAAAATTGGATACGAGCTGGCAGTGTGCGCTTGCAGGCCAGAAAGCCAATCGAATCCTGGGCCGCGTAAACAGGAGCGTGGCCAGCAGGTCGAGGGAGGTGATTCTCCCCCTCTACTCTGCTCTCGTGAGAGCCCACCTGGAGTCCTGCGCCCAGCTCTGGGGTCCCCAGTACAAGACAGATGTGGACCTGTTAGAGCGGGTCCAGAGGAGGGCCACGAAAATGGTCAGAGGGCTGGAACACCTCTCCTATGACGAAAGGCTGAGGAGAAGAGAAGGCTCCGGGGAGACCTTATTGCGGCCTTTCAATACTTGAAGGGGGCTTATAAGAAAGATGGAGCAGCGGATAGTGTCTACCTAGGCTTCAGGAAGGCTTTTGACACCGTCTCCCGTAAGATCCTCGTAGAGAAGCTGATGAAGTAGGGGCTGGATGAGCGGACAGTGGGGTGGGTTGAAATCTGGCTGAACAGCTGGGCCCAGTGGGTGGTGATCAGTGGCATGAAGTCTAGTTGGAGGCCAGGAACGAGCGGTGGACCCCGGGGGTCAATGCTGGGCCCGATCCTGTTCAACATCCTAATTAACGATCCGGATGATGGGTAGGCAGGCAGACAGACAGACAGGCCCCTCAGCGAGTTTGCTGATGATACAAAACTGGGAGGAGCGGCTGATACACCAGGGGGTTGCGCTGCCGTCCAGAGGGCCCTCGACAGGCTGGAGAAACGGGCAGGCAGGAGCCTCGTGGGGTTCAACAAGGGGAAGCGCAAGGTCCTGCACCTGGGGAGGAACAACCCCATGCACCAGTATATGCTGGAGGCCGACCGGCTGGAAAGCAGCTTTGCAGAAAAGGACGTGGGGGGCTCCCGGTGGACACCAAGTTGAACGTGAGCCGACAACGTGCCCTTGCCGCAAAGAAGGCTAAGGATATCCTTGGCCCGATATAGAGGCAAGCAGGGTTTATATATGTTACAACACAGTTGTGTAGCCCAATCGAATTGCTCGCTGTCCCCGGGGGTGCAGGGCACCACAGACCACCCTTGGGCGGCTTTGGGGGCACCGCCTGTTTTTCTAAAAGCCTCCTACCCAGCTTAGCGCAAATCCTAGCTTGATCTGCCCTCCAGCCCTCGAGCCACCAGTGCCGAACACACGCTTTGTATTTTATTTTCTCCCAGGAGGCGTGCAGCTTAGAAACGTCTGCAATTGAAGCGGGGCTTTCAGGGAACAATTTCGAGCAGCTTCTGTTGGTTCTGCGAAACGTTCTGAAAAGTTAAGGCCTGCCCTGCCCTGCCCTGCCCTGCCCTGCCCTGGCAAAAGCAGTCGTTTGACTGGAGGGAGCAGCACCAAAAAGCCACAAGCACGTTTGGGGCGGACTCGATGCGGTAATAAATAACAATAAATAGTCCTTCTAGCTACAACAGCCTCTTCTGAGACCTCGTTGCCCGCCCACGGGGTCGCAGCACTACACGGCACAGATCCCTCCACCCCCAGGCCGGATCCCTCCGCGCCCCGAGGGCACGCAAACTCCCCGAGCCCCGGTAAGCACCAGGTCGGCGAGGGCGGACCCGCCGAGGGGGCGAGGACAAGCGAAAACGACAGACGAGACAGCCAGTCGAGACGCGGGATCGGCCGGCGGCGATCTGGCGGCCCAATGGGCGCCGCGGAGGGCCTGGCCGAGTGGAGGAAGCGCGGGGGCGACAAGGGGCGTTGTCGTGGCTGACGAGATTCTCGGGGCGCGGGCCGCCCGGCCCGGTGGCGCCGCTTCTGTCTTCGGAAAGGTCATCGGCAAGGCGCTTCCCCGCCAACGTCATCGACGAGGACGAGGAGGTAGCCGCGGCTTTGCTCTGTGCGCGGTTCCCTTTCCCTGCCCTCCCCTCCCGTCCCCTTCCCTTCCCCCCCTCGCCCCTCCCCCCGCGCTCGCAGGCACCCTGAGCCGAGGACCCGTTGCGCGGTGCCCGGGAGCGCGGCAGGGCGGGTGGCGGCGTTGCTGCGGGTGGCTGGAGGGAAGGAGGGAGGGAAGGAGGGACGGGGGACGGGCGGGGCCTTTCTGGGTTGTGGCGCTCTCTACTGCACCATCCCTAAAACATCGCGCTTCTTCGGTGCCCCCCCCCCCCCTTCCCCGGCTGCCGCGGCGCGTACTGGGTTGCTGGTGCTGTCCGGCTCGCCTCGGTTCCCAGCCCCACCGTGTCGTGCGTGCGCGCGCGCAGAGGAGGGCCTCTGACGGTAACGCACTTGGCGGCAGCCGCAGACGTTTGCCGCGTGATATCCCTTTGGCACCGCAAGTCGTGCAAAGTTTGCTGCTGCTGCTGCTGCCGAGGGGTGGGAGTGGTCCTGCCTCGTGTAGGAGGATAGTCTTGAAACCTTAGATTAAGCACACGCAGTCAGTCTCCTCGGGGCTTCCCGGTGTGCGTACGCACGCGCGTATGTATGTAAACAGCGAACGTCTGAGCAGTGACCGTAATGAGTTAATAGAAAGTACTAACATCGCGTAAGAGAAATCAGCGTTTCGGCTTGTGTTTGGGGTATCTGGTGATCTGCTTCTGTACGAGTTCAGTGGGGCATACTGATTTGCTGAAGCTATTACCTTTCTCTGAAGCCAATTGCGTTTTAACTGTTTTATACTCTTCCTCCAGCGCCTCGCGTTCCACGATCTTTCACCCCAAGCTCCGACGCTTGTCCTGGTCATGCCGAAGGAGCCAATTATCAGGTTATCTGAAGCAGAAGATTCTGGCGAATCTGTAAGTACCGTGGAAGCGTTCTGTACGCTAAACTGTACCTGTAATTAGTTCCGAATTTACTGGACTCTTTCCCATCCCCCCCTTTCCCCCTTGATAGGGCACAGTAGGCTGTTTGGGGTTTTCTGGCGCTATAATCCTTTGCCTCTAGCTTGCAACGGGATTGAGCTTTTTGACTAAAAGTAGTGATATAAAGCAATGCTCGTCCCTGGGTATGTACTTCTGGTGCAAAATGCGGTGTTGTTTTGGGGCGCAGTCTGATGCCTATTGTCATGGTTTGGAGTAAGAGCAGCAGTACTTCTAATGCGGAGAAGAGGGCTTGGGGTTTTTGGCAGGTCAGGGCTGAGGAAGGGCAAAGCTGGTTGAGAGGTGCCGGGTGCTTTGCTCTTAGCTCTGAAAGTCAAGTTCAAAGGCTTTGTCAACCCATGCAAAGACAGCCTAAAGTTTCTTTTCCGCCCGAATGGCTTATGTTGCCCGAAGGTATAATGGGGGCTTGAACCCGGAGACGAGCTTAGCTTCTGTGGCCGTTTTGTAGTCCGTTGCCGTCGAGCCTGAAAAAAATTGCGTGGCTCTTTCCCCCGCCCCCCCACAGTGTGCCTACTTGGTCTTTGTAGCTTTGCTTGGAAAATGTCAGTTGCAGGCGGACAGACAGTAATTTGAAGCGCAATGGTTGAATTGCTAGGAATTGGCACACTGGTTTCTCTGGGTGGTTCTCTGCTCTCATGCCTTCCCTCCCTGCCCTCTCCCCTCTTTGCGTGTGGCTTTTGATTTTATTTATTTATGGTTTTGTACTTCCTTCTCCAGCTTCTTGGGCATCTAGTGATTGTTGGCAAGAAGCGTGCTGCTCACCTGGGCCTGACCAATGGATTCCGGACGGTTGCGGACGAAGGGCCCGAGGGTGGGCAGCCTGTCTGTCACGTACATCTACGTATTCTGGGTGGCCGTCAGTTGGGCTGGCCGCCTGGCTAAGATTTTTGCACCACAGGAGTTGCTGCACGTGTACAAATCGCCACCGAATGGATTTCGTCTGTTGCCCGTCAGTCTAGCCACTGTTGATGTCTAATTTTTTGTGACGTGTGCCTGTGGAAGGTAATAAAAGCTTTGAGCAGCAGTTGCACAATAAAGACTTAGCATGGGGATATCACCTCTGTCTGGTGCGTCTTACTGAGGGGAATAGTTCTGCAAGTTAAAACGGTGTCTCCCCGGAGTGTAAGTATGTGGAATGTTTCAGTCTGCTAACGGTGTTCTGTAGATAGATAGCGATTTGCCCAGTCACTTGAAGCGTGACGCTGGAACCGCTTGGCAGTCTCCTGCGTCTTGCAGGAAGCAGGCGCTTAGCTTTTTGGAAGTGGTACGCAAATGTACATAAAGCCAGCGTGGGCTGCTGCTAAAACTTTAGAAAATACTGTATGTGACGCTACAGGCGTGCCGTGCGAGGGTGGTTTCGGCACAGCGCAATGTGTTGGGAGCATCCAACTCCTGTTGGAGCGCTTTATCGATGGCCGTGTGATAAGGCCGCGTCGATATCCCTTTTCTGGTGAGGAGGGAGGCGGTAGGAGAAAACAGTCGCTCTGAGTGGCAGCTGTGGTGCTTCCATAGCACAGTGGAATAGCTCTCTCTGTCACTTTGGGTCAGCTGTCCTGGCTCTGTCCCCTCCCAACCTCTTGCCCACCCCCAGCTTACTGGACTTTGGGGGTGGGGTGGTTGGAGAGACAGCCTCCATGCTGTGGGAGCGCTGCTGAAACATGGGTGTGTTATCAACGCCCTTCTAGCTACAGCTCCAAAGCGCAGCACTATGAGGGCCGATATTTCCCTGCTGCCTGTGGATCTGGCAGGTGGATATTTCCAGAAGGAACTTTTTCATCCTCTTTTCTCCCCCTGTCCTGTGGAAGAGGGGCAGCTGGGTGGACCCTTGGCAGCCGGTCAAGAAGCATAGGATCGTTTAGGTTGGAAAAGACCTTTAAGATCATCGAGTCCAACCGTTAACCTAACGCTGCCAGGTCCACCACTCAACCACGTCCCTGAGCACCACGTCTACACGTCTTTTAAATACCTCCAGGGATGGTAACTCAACCACTTGCCTCTGCGGCCTGCCCCAATGCTCGACAACCCTTTCGGTGAAGAAATTTTTCCTAATACCCAATCTAAACCTCCCCTGGCGCAACTTGGGGCCGTTTCCTCTCGTCCTATCGCTTGTTACTTGGGAAAAGAGACCGAGCCCCACCTCGCTACGACCTCCTTTCAGGTAGTTGTAGAGAGCGATGAGGTCTCCCTGTAGTGTTTAATACCGTTTAATATCTTCATCAATGACATAGCTAGTGGGATTGAGCGCGCCCTCTGCAAGGTTGCGGACGACGCCAAGCTGAGTGGTGCAGCTGATACTCTAGAGGGAAGGGATGCCATCCAGAGGGGCCTTGACGGGCTGGAGAAGTGGGCCCGTGCGATCCTCGTGAAGTTCCACAAGGCCAAGGGCAAGGTCCTGCGCCTGGGTCGGGGCAGTCCCCGATATCAGTACAGACTGGGTGATGAATGGGTTGAGAGCAGTCCTGCAGAGAAGGGCTCGGGGGTACCGGTGGACGAAAAATTGGATACGAGCTGGCAGTGTGCGCTTGCAGGCCAGAAAGCCAATCGAATCCTGGGCCGCGTAAACGGGAGCGTGGCCAGCAGGTCGAGGGAGGTGATTCTCCCCCTCTACTCCGCTCTCGTGAGAGCCCACCTGGAGTCCTGCGCCCAGCTCTGGGGTCCCCAGTACAAGACAGACGTGGACCTGTTAGAGCGGGTCCAGAGGAGGGCCACGAAAATGGTCAGAGGGCTGGAACACCTCTCCTATGACGAAAGGCTGAGGAGAAGAGAAGGCTCCGGGGAGACCTTATTGCGGCCTTTCAATACTTGAAGGGGGCTTATAAGAAAGATGGAGCAGCGGATAGTGTGTACCTAGCCTTCAGGAAGGCTTTTGACACCGTCTCCCGTAAGATCCTCGTAGAGAAGCTGATGAAGTAGGGGCTGGATGAGCGGACAGTGGGGTGGGTTGAAATCTGGCTGAACAGCTGGGCCCAGCGGGTGGTGATCAGTGGCATGAAGTCTAGTTGGAGGCCAGGAACGAGCGGTGGACCCCGGGGGTCAATGCTGGGCCCGATCCTGTTCAACATCCTAATTAACGATCCGGATGATGGGTAGGCAGGCAGACAGACAGACAGGCCCCTCAGCGAGTTTGCTGATGATACAAAACTGGGAGGAGCGGCTGATACACCAGGGGGTTGCGCTGCCGTCCAGAGGGCCCTCGACAGGCTGGAGAAACGGGCAGGCAGGAGCCTCGTGGGGTTCAACAAGGGGAAGCGCAAGGTCCTGCACCTGGGGAGGAACAACCCCATGCACCAGTATATGCTGGAGGCCGACCGGCTGGAAAGCAGCTTTGCAGAAAAGGACGTGGGGGGCTCCCGGTGGACACCAAGTTGAACGTGAGCCGACAACGTGCCCTTGCCGCAAAGAAGGCTAAGGATATCCTTGGCCCGATATAGAGGCAAGCAGGGTTTATATATGTTACAACACAGTTGTGTAGCCCAATCGAATTGCTCGCTGTCCCCGGGGGTGCAGGGCACCACAGACCACCCTTGGGCGGCTTTGGGGGCACCGCCTGTTTTTCTAAAAGCCTCCTACCCAGCTTAGCGCAAATCCTAGCTTGATCTGCCCTCCAGCCCTCGAGCCACCAGTGCCGAACACACGCTTTGTATTTTATTTTCTCCCAGGAGGCGTGCAGCTTAGAAACGTCTGCAATTGAAGCGGGGCTTTCAGGGAACAATTTCGAGCAGCTTCTGTTGGTTCTGCGAAACGTTCTGAAAAGTTAAGGCCTGCCCTGCCCTGCCCTGCCCTGGCAAAAGCAGTCGTTTGACTGGAGGGAGCAGCACCAAAAAGCCACAAGCACGTTTGGGGCGGACTCGATGCGGTAATAAATAACAATAAATAGTCCTTCTAGCTACAACAGCCTCTTCTGAGACCTCGTTGCCCGCCCACGGGGTCGCAGCACTACACGGCACAGATCCCTCCACCCCCAGGCCGGATCCCTCCGCGCCCCGAGGGCACGCAAACTCCCCGAGCCCCGGTAAGCACCAGGTCGGCGAGGGCGGACCCGCCGAGGGGGCGAGGACAAGCGAAAACGACAGACGAGACAGCCAGTCGAGACGCGGGATCGGCCGGCGGCGATCTGGCGGCCCAATGGGCGCCGCGGAGGGCCTGGCCGAGTGGAGGAAGCGCGGGGGCGACAAGGGGCGTTGTCGTGGCTGACGAGATTCTTGGGGCGCGGGCCGCCCGGCCCGGTGGCGCCGCTTCTGTCTTCGGAAAGGTCATCGGCAAGGCGCTTCCCCGCCAACGTCATCGACGAGGACGAGGAGGTAGCCGCGGCTTTGCTCTGTGCGCGGTTCCCTTTCCCTGCCCTCCCCTCCCGTCCCCTTCCCTTCCCCCCCTCGCCCCTCCCCCCGCGCTCGCAGGCACCCTGAGCCGAGGACCCGTTGCGCGGTGCCCGGGAGCGCGGCAGGGCGGGTGGCGGCGTTGCTGCGGGTGGCTGGAGGGAGGGAGGGAGGGAAGGAGGGACGGGGGACGGGCGGGGCCTTTCTGGGTTGTGGCGCTCTCTACTGCACCATCCCTAAAACATCGCGCTTCTTCGGTGCCCCCCCCCCCCTTCCCCGGCTGCCGCGGCGCGTACTGGGTTGCTGGTGCTGTCCGGCTCGCCTCGGTTCCCAGCCCCACCGTGTCGTGCGTGCGCGCGCGCAGAGGAGGGCCTCTGACGGTAACGCACTTGGCGGCAGCCGCAGACGTTTGCCGCGTGATATCCCTTTGGCACCGCAAGTCGTGCAAAGTTTGCTGCTGCTGCCGAGGGGTGGGAGTGGTCCTGCCTCGTGTAGGAGGATAGTCTTGAAACCTTAGATTAAGCACACGCAGTCAGTCTCCTCGGGGCTTCCCGGTGTGCGTACGCACGCGCGTATGTATGTAAACAGCGAACGTCTGAGCAGTGACCGTAATGAGTTAATAGAAAGTACTAACATCGCGTAAGAGAAATCAGCGTTTCGGCTTGTGTTTGGGGTATCTGGTGATCTGCTTCTGTACGAGTTCAGTGGGGCATACTGATTTGCTGAAGCTATTACCTTTCTCTGAAGCCAATTGCGTTTTAACTGTTTTATACTCTTCCTCCAGCGCCTCGCGTTCCACGATCTTTCACCCCAAGCTCCGACGCTTGTCCTGGTCATGCCGAAGGAGCCAATTATCAGGTTATCTGAAGCAGAAGATTCTGGCGAATCTGTAAGTACCGTGGAAGCGTTCTGTACGCTAAACTGTACCTGTAATTAGTTCCGAATTTACTGGACTCTTTCCCATCCCCCCCTTTCCCCCTTGATAGGGCACAGTAGGCTGTTTGGGGTTTTCTGGCGCTATAATCCTTTGCCTCTAGCTTGCAACGGGATTGAGCTTTTTGACTAAAAGTAGCGATATAAAGCAATGCTCGTCCCTGGGTATGTACTTCTGGTGCAAAATGCGGTGTTGTTTTGGGGCGCAGTCTGATGCCTGTTGTCATGGTTTGGAGTAAGAGCAGCAGTACTTCTTCTAATGCGGAGAAGAGGGCTTGGGGTTTTTGGTAGGTCAGGGCTGAGGAAGGGCAAAGCTGGTTGAGAGGTGCCGGGTGCTTTGCTCTTAGCTCTGAAAGTCAAGTTCAAAGGCTTTGTCAACCCATGCAAAGACAGCCTAAAGTTTCTTTTCCGCCCGAATGGCTTATGTTGCCCAAAGGTATAATGGGGGCTTGAACCCGGAGACGAGCTTAGCTTCTGTGGCCGTTTTGTAGTCCGTTACCGTCGAGCCTGAAAAAAATTGCGTGGCTCTTTCCCCCGCCCCCCCACAGTGTGCCTACTTGGTCTTTGTAGCTTTGCTTGGAAAATGTCAGTTGCAGGCGGACAGACAGTAATTTGAAGCGCAATGGTTGAATTGCTAGGAATTGGCGAACTGGTTTCTCTGGGTGGTTCTCTGCTCTCATGCCTTCCCTCCCTGCCCTCTCCCCTCTTTGCGTGTGGCTTTTGATTTTATTTATTTATGGTTTTGTACTTCCTTCTCCAGCTTCTTGGGCATCTAGTGATTGTTGGCAAGAAGCGTGCTGCTCACCTGGGCCTGACCAATGGATTCCGGACGGTTGCGGACGAAGGGCCCGAGGGTGGGCAGCCTGTCTGTCACGTACATCTATGTATTCTGGGTGGCCGTCAGTTGGGCTGGCCGCCTGGCTAAGATTTTTGCACCACAGGAGTTGCTGCACGTGTACAAATCGCCACCGAATGGATTTCGTCTGTTGCCCGTCAGTCTAGCCACTGTTGATGTCTAATTTTTTGTGACGTGTGCCTGTGGAAGGTAATAAAAGCTTTGAGCAGCAGTTGCACAATAAAGACTTAGCATGGGGATATCACCTCTGTCTGGTGCGTCTTACTGAGGGGAATAGTTCTGCAAGTTAAAACGGTGTCTCCCCGGAGTGTAAGTATGTGGAATGTTTCAGTCTGCTAACGGTGTTCTGTAGATAGATAGCGATTTGCCCAGTCACTTGAAGCGTGACGCTGGAACCGCTTGGCAGTCTCCTGCGTCTTGCAGGAAGCAGGCGCTTAGCTTTTTGGAAGTGGTACGCAAATGTACATAAAGCCAGCGTGGGCTGCTGCTAAAACTTTAGAAAATACTGTATGTGACGCTACAGGCGTGCCGTGCGAGGGTGGTTTCGGCACAGCGCAATGTGTTGGGAGCATCCAACTCCTGTTGGAGCGCTTTATCGATGGCCGTGTGATAAGGCCGCGTCGATATCCCTTTTCTGGTGAGGAGGGAGGCGGTAGGAGAAAACAGTCGCTCTGAGTGGCAGCTGTGGTGCTTCCATAGCACAGTGGAATAGCTCTCTCTGTCACTTTGGGTCAGCTGTCCTGGCTCTGTCCCCTCCCAACCTCTTGCCCACCCCCAGCTTACTGGACTTTGGGGGTGGGGTGGTTGGAGAGACAGCCTCCATGCTGTGGGAGCGCTGCTGAAACATGGGTGTGTTATCAACGCCCTTCTAGCTACAGCTCCAAAGCGCAGCACTATGAGGGCCGATATTTCCCTGCTGCCTGTGGATCTGGCAGGTGGATATTTCCAGAAGGAACTTTTTCATCCTCTTTTCTCCCCCTGTCCTGTGGAAGAGGGGCAGCTGGGTGGACCCTTGGCAGCCGGTCAAGAAGCATAGGATCGTTTAGGTTGGAAAAGACCTTTAAGATCATCGAGTCCAACCGTTAACCTAACGCTGCCAGGTCCACCACTCAACCACGTCCCTGAGCACCACGTCTACACGTCTTTTAAATACCTCCAGGGATGGTAACTCAACCACTTGCCTCTGCGGCCTGTCCCAATGCTCGACAACCCTTTCGGTGAAGAAATTTTTCCTAATACCCAATCTAAACCTCCCCTGGCGCAACTTGGGGCCGTTTCCTCTCGTCCTATCGCTTGTTTCTTGGGAAAAGAGACCGAGCCCCACCTCGCTACGACCTCCTTTCAGGTAGTTGTAGAGAGCGATGAGGTCTCCCTGTACCGTTTAATACCGTTTAATATCTTCATCAATGACACAGCTAGTGGGATTGAGCGCGCCCTCTGCAAGTTTGCGGACGACGCTAAGCTGAGTGGTGCAGCTGATACTCTAGAGGGAAGGGATGCCATCCAGAGGGGCCTTGACGGGCTGGAGAAGTGGGCCCGTGCGATCCTCGTGAAGTTCCACAAGGCCAAGGGCAAGGTCCTGCGCCTGGGTCGGGGCAGTCCCCGATATCAGTACAGACTGGGTGATGAATGGGTTGAGAGCAGTCCTGCAGAGAAGGGCTCGGGGGTACCGGTGGACGAAAAATTGGATACGAGCTGGCAGTGTGCGCTTGCAGGCCAGAAAGCCAATCGAATCCTGGGCCGCGTAAACGGGAGCGTGGCCAGCAGGTCGAGGGAGGTGATTCTCCCCCTCTACTCCGCTCTCGTGAGAGCCCACCTGGAGTCCTGCGCCCAGCTCTGGGGTCCCCAGTACAAGACAGACGTGGACCTGTTAGAGCGGGTCCAGAGGAGGGCCACGAAAATGGTCAGAGGGCTGGAACACCTCTCCTATGACGAAAGGCTGAGGAGAAGAGAAGGCTCCGGGGAGACCTTATTGCGGCCTTTCAATACTTGAAGGGGGCTTATAAGAAAGATGGAGCAGCGGATAGTGTGTACCTAGCCTTCAGGAAGGCTTTTGACACCGTCTCCCGTAAGATCCTCGTAGAGAAGCTGATGAAGTAGGGGCTGGATGAGCGGACAGTGGGGTGGGTTGAAATCTGGCTGAACAGCTGGGCCCAGCGGGTGGTGATCAGTGGCATGAAGTCTAGTTGGAGGCCAGGAACGAGCGGTGGACCCCGGGGGTCAATGCTGGGCCCGATCCTGTTCAACATCCTAATTAACGATCCGGATGATGGGTAGGCAGGCAGACAGACAGACAGGCCCCTCAGCGAGTTTGCTGATGATACAAAACTGGGAGGAGCGGCTGATACACCAGGGGGTTGCGCTGCCGTCCAGAGGGCCCTCGACAGGCTGGAGAAACGGGCAGGCAGGAGCCTCGTGGGGTTCAACAAGGGGAAGCGCAAGGTCCTGCACCTGGGGAGGAACAACCCCATGCACCAGTATATGCTGGAGGCCGACCGGCTGGAAAGCAGCTTTGCAGAAAAGGACGTGGGGGGCTCCCGGTGGACACCAAGTTGAACGTGAGCCGACAACGTGCCCTTGCCGCAAAGAAGGCTAAGGATATCCTTGGCCCGATATAGAGGCAAGCAGGGTTTATATATGTTACAACACAGTTGTGTAGCCCAATCGAATTGCTCGCTGTCCCCGGGGGTGCAGGGCACCACAGACCACCCTTGGGCGGCTTTGGGGGCACCGCCTGTTTTTCTAAAAGCCTCCTACCCAGCTTAGCGCAAATCCTAGCTTGATCTGCCCTCCAGCCCTCGAGCCACCAGTGCCGAACACACGCTTTGTATTTTATTTTCTCCCAGGAGGCGTGCAGCTTAGAAACGTCTGCAATTGAAGCGGGGCTTTCAGGGAACAATTTCGAGCAGCTTCTGTTGGTTCTGCGAAACGTTCTGAAAAGTTAAGGCCTGGCCTGGCCTGGCCTGCCCTGCCCTGCCCTGGCAAAAGCAGTCGTTTGACTGGAGGGAGCAGCACCAAAAAGCCACAAGCACGTTTGGGGCGGACTCGATGCGGTAATAAATAACAATAGATAGTCCTTCTAGCTACAACAGCCTCTTCTGAGACCTCGTTGCCCGCCCACGGGGTCGCAGCACTACACGGCACAGATCCCTCCACCCCCAGGCCGGATCCCTCCGCGCCCCGAGGGCACGCAAACTCCCCGAGCCCCGGTAAGCACCAGGTCGGCGAGGGCGGACCCGCCGAGGGGGCGAGGACAAGCGAAAACGACAGACGAGACAGCCAGTCGAGACGCGGGATCGGCCGGCGGCGATCTGGCGGCCCAATGGGCGCCGCGGAGGGCCTGGCCGAGTGGAGGAAGCGCGGGGGCGACAAGGGGCGTTGTCGTGGCTGACGAGATTCTCGGGGCGCGGGCCGCCCGGCCCGGTGGCGCCGCTTCTGTCTTCGGAAAGGTCATCGGCAAGGCGCTTCCCCGCCAACGTCATCGACGAGGACGAGGAGGTAGCCGCGGCTTTGCTCTGTGCGCGGTTCCCTTTCCCTGCCCTCCCCTCCCGTCCCCTTCCCTTCCCCCCCTCGCCCCTCCCCCCGCGCTCGCAGGCACCCTGAGCCGAGGACCCGTTGCGCGGTGCCCGGGAGCGCGGCAGGGCGGGTGGCGGCGTTGCTGCGGGTGGCTGGAGGGAAGGAGGGAGGGAAGGAGGGACGGGGGACGGGCGGGGCCTTTCTGGGTTGTGGCGCTCTCTACTGCACCATCCCTAAAACATCGCGCTTCTTCGGTGCCCCCCCCCCCCCTTCCCCGGCTGCCGCGGCGCGTACTGGGTTGCTGGTGCTGTCCGGCTCGCCTCGGTTCCCAGCCCCACCGTGTCGTGCGTGCGCGCGCGCAGAGGAGGGCCTCTGACGGTAACGCACTTGGCGGCAGCCGCAGACGTTTGCCGCGTGATATCCCTTTGGCACCGCAAGTCGTGCAAAGTTTGCTGCTGCTGCTGCTGCCGAGGGGTGGGAGTGGTCCTGCCTCGTGTAGGAGGATAGTCTTGAAACCTTAGATTAAGCACACGCAGTCAGTCTCCTCGGGGCTTCCCGGTGTGCGTACGCACGCGCGTATGTATGTAAACAGCGAACGTCTGAGCAGTGTCCGTAATGAGTTAATAGAAAGTACTAACATCGCGTAAGAGAAATCAGCGTTTCGGCTTGTGTTTGGGGTATCTGGTGATCTGCTTCTGTACGAGTTCAGTGGGGCATACTGATTTGCTGAAGCTATTACCTTTCTCTGAAGCCAATTGCGTTTTAACTGTTTTATACTCTTCCTCCAGCGCCTCGCGTTCCACGATCTTTCACCCCAAGCTCCGACGCTTGTCCTGGTCATGCCGAAGGAGCCAATTATCAGGTTATCTGAAGCAGAAGATTCTGGCGAATCTGTAAGTACCGTGGAAGCGTTCTGTACGCTAAACTGTACCTGTAATTAGTTCCGAATTTACTGGACTCTTTCCCATCCCCCCCTTTCCCCCTTGATAGGGCACAGTAGGCTGTTTGGGGTTTTCTGGCGCTATAATCCTTTGCCTCTAGCTTGCAACGGGATTGAGCTTTTTGACTAAAAGTAGTGATATAAAGCAATGCTCGTCCCTGGGTATGTACTTCTGGTGCAAAATGCGGTGTTGTTTTGGGGCGCAGTCTGATGCCTATTGTCATGGTTTGGAGTAAGAGCAGCAGTACTTCTAATGCGGAGAAGAGGGCTTGGGGTTTTTGGCAGGTCAGGGCTGAGGAAGGGCAAAGCTGGTTGAGAGGTGCCGGGTGCTTTGCTCTTAGCTCTGAAAGTCAAGTTCAAAGGCTTTGTCAACCCATGCAAAGACAGCCTAAAGTTTCTTTTCCGCCCGAATGGCTTATGTTGCCCGAAGGTATAATGGGGGCTTGAACCCGGAGACGAGCTTAGCTTCTGTGGCCGTTTTGTAGTCCGTTGCCGTCGAGCCTGAAAAAAATTGCGTGGCTCTTTCCCCCGCCCCCCCACAGTGTGCCTACTTGGTCTTTGTAGCTTTGCTTGGAAAATGTCAGTTGCAGGCGGACAGACAGTAATTTGAAGCGCAATGGTTGAATTGCTAGGAATTGGCGAACTGGTTTCTCTGGGTGGTTCTCTGCTCTCATGCCTTCCCTCCCTGCCCTCTCCCCTCTTTGCGTGTGGCTTTTGATTTTATTTATTTATGGTTTTGTACTTCCTTCTCCAGCTTCTTGGGCATCTAGTGATTGTTGGCAAGAAGCGTGCTGCTCACCTGGGCCTGACCAATGGATTCCGGACGGTTGCGGACGAAGGGCCCGAGGGTGGGCAGCCTGTCTGTCACGTACATCTACGTATTCTGGGTGGCCGTCAGTTGGGCTGGCCGCCTGGCTAAGATTTTTGCACCACAGGAGTTGCTGCACGTGTACAAATTGCCACCGAATGGATTTCGTCTGTTGCCCGTCAGTCTAGCCACTGTTGATGTCTAATTTTTTGTGACGTGTGCCTGTGGAAGGTAATAAAAGCTTTGAGCAGCAGTTGCACAATAAAGACTTAGCATGGGGATATCACCTCTGTCTGGTGCGTCTTACTGAGGGGAATAGTTCTGCAAGTTAAAACGGTGTCTCCCCGGAGTGTAAGTATGTGGAATGTTTCAGTCTGCTAACGGTGTTCTGTAGATAGATAGCGATTTGCCCAGTCACTTGAAGCGTGACGCTGGAACCGCTTGGCAGTCTCCTGCGTCTTGCAGGAAGCAGGCGCTTAGCTTTTTGGAAGTGGTACGCAAATGTACATAAAGCCAGCGTGGGCTGCTGCTAAAACTTTAGAAAATACTGTATGTGACGCTACAGGCGTGCCGTGCGAGGGTGGTTTCGGCACAGCGCAATGTGTTGGGAGCATCCAACTCCTGTTGGAGCGCTTTATCGATGGCCGTGTGATAAGGCCGCGTCGATATCCCTTTTCTGGTGAGGAGGGAGGCGGTAGGAGAAAACAGTCGCTCTGAGTGGCAGCTGTGGTGCTTCCATAGCACAGTGGAATAGCTCTCTCTGTCACTTTGGGTCAGCTGTCCTGGCTCTGTCCCCTCCCAACCTCTTGCCCACCCCCAGCTTACTGGACTTTGGGGGTGGGGTGGTTGGAGAGACAGCCTCCATGCTGTGGGAGCGCTGCTGAAACATGGGTGTGTTATCAACGCCCTTCTAGCTACAGCTCCAAAGCGCAGCACTATGAGGGCCGATATTTCCCTGCTGCCTGTGGATCTGGCAGGTGGATATTTCCAGAAGGAACTTTTTCATCCTCTTTTCTCCCCCTGTCCTGTGGAAGAGGGGCAGCTGGGTGGACCCTTGGCAGCCGGTCAAGAAGCATAGGATCGTTTAGGTTGGAAAAGACCTTTAAGATCATCGAGTCCAACCGTTAACCTAACGCTGCCAGGTCCACCACTCAACCGCGTCCCTGAGCACCACGTCTACACGTCTTTTAAATACCTCCAGGGATGGTAACTCAACCACTTGCCTCTGCGGCCTGCCCCAATGCTCGACAACCCTTTCGGTGAAGAAATTTTTCCTAATACCCAATCTAAACCTCCCCTGGCGCAACTTGGGGCCGTTTCCTCTCGTCCTATCGCTTGTTTCTTGGGAAAAGAGACCGAGCCCCACCTCGCTACGACCTCCTTTCAGGTAGTTGTAGAGAGCGATGAGGTCTCCCTGTACCGTTTAATACCGTTTAATATCTTCATCAATGACACAGCTAGTGGGATTGAGCGCGCCCTCTGCGAGGTTGCGGACGACGCTAAGCTGAGTGGTGCAGCTGATACTCTAGAGGGAAGGGATGCCATCCAGAGGGGCCTTGACGGGCTGGAGAAGTGGGCCCGTGCGATCCTCGTGAAGTTCCACAAGGCCAAGGGCAAGGTCCTGCGCCTGGGTCGGGGCAGTCCCCGATATCAGTACAGACTGGGTGATGAATGGGTTGAGAGCAGTCCTGCAGAGAAGGGCTCGGGGGTACCGGTGGACGAAAAATTGGATACGAGCTGGCAGTGTGCGCTTGCAGGCCAGAAAGCCAATCGAATCCTGGGCCGCGTAAACGGGAGCGTGGCCAGCAGGTCGAGGGAGGTGATTCTCCCCCTCTACTCCGCTCTCGTGAGAGCCCACCTGGAGTCCTGCGCCCAGCTCTGGGGTCCCCAGTACAAGACAGACGTGGACCTGTTAGAGCGGGTCCAGAGGAGGGCCACGAAAATGGTCAGAGGGCTGGAACACCTCTCCTATGACGAAAGGCTGAGGAGAAGAGAAGGCTCCGGGGAGACCTTATTGCGGCCTTTCAATACTTGAAGGGGGCTTATAAGAAAGATGGAGCAGCGGATAGTGTGTACCTAGCCTTCAGGAAGGCTTTTGACACCGTCTCCCGTAAGATCCTCGTAGAGAAGCTGATGAAGTAGGGGCTGGATGAGCGGACAGTGGGGTGGGTTGAAATCTGGCTGAACAGCTGGGCCCAGCGGGTGGTGATCAGTGGCATGAAGTCTAGTTGGAGGCCAGGAACGAGCGGTGGACCCCGGGGGTCAATGCTGGGCCCGATCCTGTTCAACATCCTAATTAACGATCCGGATGATGGGTAGGCAGGCAGACAGACAGACAGGCCCCTCAGCGAGTTTGCTGATGATACAAAACTGGGAGGAGCGGCTGATACACCAGGGGGTTGCGCTGCCGTCCAGAGGGCCCTCGACAGGCTGGAGAAACGGGCAGGCAGGAGCCTCGTGGGGTTCAACAAGGGGAAGCGCAAGGTCCTGCACCTGGGGAGGAACAACCCCATGCACCAGTATATGCTGGAGGCCGACCGGCTGGAAAGCAGCTTTGCAGAAAAGGACGTGGGGGGCTCCCGGTGGACACCAAGTTGAACGTGAGCCGACAACGTGCCCTTGCCGCAAAGAAGGCTAAGGATATCCTTGGCCCGATATAGAGGCAAGCAGGGTTTATATATGTTACAACACAGTTGTGTAGCCCAATCGAATTGCTCGCTGTCCCCGGGGGTGCAGGGCACCACAGACCACCCTTGGGCGGCTTTGGGGGCACCGCCTGTTTTTCTAAAAGCCTCCTACCCAGCTTAGCGCAAATCCTAGCTTGATCTGCCCTCCAGCCCTCGAGCCACCAGTGCCGAACACACGCTTTGTATTTTATTTTCTCCCAGGAGGCGTGCAGCTTAGAAACGTCTGCAATTGAAGCGGGGCTTTCAGGGAACAATTTCGAGCAGCTTCTGTTGGTTCTGCGAAACGTTCTGAAAAGTTAAGGCCTGGCCTGCCCTGCCCTGGCAAAAGCAGTCGTTTGACTGGAGGGAGCAGCACCAAAAAGCCACAAGCACGTTTGGGGCGGACTCGATGCGGTAATAAATAACAATAGATAGTCCTTCTAGCTACAACAGCCTCTTCTGAGACCTCGTTGCCCGCCCACGGGGTCGCAGCACTACACGGCACAGATCCCTCCACCCCCAGGCCGGATCCCTCCGCGCCCCGAGGGCACGCAAACTCCCCGAGCCCCGGTAAGCACCAGGTCGGCGAGGGCGGACCCGCCGAGGGGGCGAGGACAAGCGAAAACGACAGACGAGACAGCCAGTCGAGACGCGGGATCGGCCGGCGGCGATCTGGCGGCCCAATGGGCGCCGCGGAGGGCCTGGCCGAGTGGAGGAAGCGCGGGGGCGACAAGGGGCGTTGTCGTGGCTGACGAGATTCTCGGGGCGCGGGCCGCCCGGCCCGGTGGCGCCGCTTCTGTCTTCGGAAAGGTCATCGGCAAGGCGCTTCCCCGCCAACGTCATCGACGAGGACGAGGAGGTAGCCGCGGCTTTGCTCTGTGCGCGGTTCCCTTTCCCTGCCCTCCCCTCCCGTCCCCTTCCCTTCCCCCCCTCGCCCCTCCCCCCGCGCTCGCAGGCACCCTGAGCCGAGGACCCGTTGCGCGGTGCCCGGGAGCGCGGCAGGGCGGGTGGCGGCGTTGCTGCGGGTGGCTGGAGGGAAGGAGGGAGGGAAGGAGGGACGGGGGACGGGCGGGGCCTTTCTGGGTTGTGGCGCTCTCTACTGCACCATCCCTAAAACATCGCGCTTCTTCGGTGCCCCCCCCCCCCTTCCCCGGCTGCCGCGGCGCGTACTGGGTTGCTGGTGCTGTCCGGCTCGCCTCGGTTCCCAGCCCCACCGTGTCGTGCGTGCGCGCGCGCAGAGGAGGGCCTCTGACGGTAACGCACTTGGCGGCAGCCGCAGACGTTTGCCGCGTGATATCCCTTTGGCACCGCAAGTCGTGCAAAGTTTGCTGCTGCTGCTGCTGCCGAGGGGTGGGAGTGGTCCTGCCTCGTGTAGGAGGATAGTCTTGAAACCTTAGATTAAGCACACGCAGTCAGTCTCCTCGGGGCTTCCCGGTGTGCGTACGCACGCGCGTATGTATGTAAACAGCGAACGTCTGAGCAGTGTCCGTAATGAGTTAATAGAAAGTACTAACATCGCGTAAGAGAAATCAGCGTTTCGGCTTGTGTTTGGGGTATCTGGTGATCTGCTTCTGTACGAGTTCAGTGGGGCATACTGATTTGCTGAAGCTATTACCTTTCTCTGAAGCCAATTGCGTTTTAACTGTTTTATACTCTTCCTCCAGCGCCTCGCGTTCCACGATCTTTCACCCCAAGCTCCGACGCTTGTCCTGGTCATGCCGAAGGAGCCAATTATCAGGTTATCTGAAGCAGAAGATTCTGGCGAATCTGTAAGTACCGTGGAAGTGTTCTGTACGCTAAACTGTACCTGTAATTAGTTCCGAATTTACTGGACTCTTTCCCATCCCCCCCTTTCCCCCTTGATAGGGCACAGTAGGCTGTTTGGGGTTTTCTGGCGCTATAATCCTTTGCCTCTAGCTTGCAACGGGATTGAGCTTTTTGACTAAAAGTAGTGATATAAAGCAATGCTCGTCCCTGGGTATGTACTTCTGGTGCAAAATGCGGTGTTGTTT
This sequence comes from Platalea leucorodia, assembly GCF_965183815.1. Lineage (NCBI taxonomy): Eukaryota > Metazoa > Chordata > Aves > Pelecaniformes > Threskiornithidae > Platalea > Platalea leucorodia. The sequence continues at coordinate 34,252,407 of NC_138859.1, forward strand.
TGGGGCGCAGTCTGATGCCTATTGTCATGGTTTGGAGTAAGAGCAGCAGTACTTCTAATGCGGAGAAGAGGGCTTGGGGTTTTTGGCAGGTCAGGGCTGAGGAAGGGCAAAGCTGGTTGAGAGGTGCCGGGTGCTTTGCTCTTAGCTCTGAAAGTCAAGTTCAAAGGCTTTGTCAACCCATGCAAAGACAGCCTAAAGTTTCTTTTCCGCCCGAATGGCTTATGTTGCCCGAAGGTATAATGGGGGCTTGAACCCGGAGACGAGCTTAGCTTCTGTGGCCGTTTTGTAGTCCGTTGCCGTCGAGCCTGAAAAAAATTGCGTGGCTCTTTCCCCCGCCCCCCCACAGTGTGCCTACTTGGTCTTTGTAGCTTTGCTTGGAAAATGTCAGTTGCAGGCGGACAGACAGTAATTTGAAGCGCAATGGTTGAATTGCTAGGAATTGGCGAACTGGTTTCTCTGGGTGGTTCTCTGCTCTCATGCCTTCCCTCCCTGCCCTCTCCCCTCTTTGCGTGTGGCTTTTGATTTTATTTATTTATGGTTTTGTACTTCCTTCTCCAGCTTCTTGGGCATCTAGTGATTGTTGGCAAGAAGCGTGCTGCTCACCTGGGCCTGACCAATGGATTCCGGACGGTTGCGGACGAAGGGCCCGAGGGTGGGCAGCCTGTCTGTCACGTACATCTACGTATTCTGGGTGGCCGTCAGTTGGGCTGGCCGCCTGGCTAAGATTTTTGCACCACAGGAGTTGCTGCACGTGTACAAATTGCCACCGAATGGATTTCGTCTGTTGCCCGTCAGTCTAGCCACTGTTGATGTCTAATTTTTTGTGACGTGTGCCTGTGGAAGGTAATAAAAGCTTTGAGCAGCAGTTGCACAATAAAGACTTAGCATGGGGATATCACCTCTGTCTGGTGCGTCTTACTGAGGGGAATAGTTCTGCAAGTTAAAACGGTGTCTCCCCGGAGTGTAAGTATGTGGAATGTTTCAGTCTGCTAACGGTGTTCTGTAGATAGATAGCGATTTGCCCAGTCACTTGAAGCGTGACGCTGGAACCGCTTGGCAGTCTCCTGCGTCTTGCAGGAAGCAGGCGCTTAGCTTTTTGGAAGTGGTACGCAAATGTACATAAAGCCAGCGTGGGCTGCTGCTAAAACTTTAGAAAATACTGTATGTGACGCTACAGGCGTGCCGTGCGAGGGTGGTTTCGGCACAGCGCAATGTGTTGGGAGCATCCAACTCCTGTTGGAGCGCTTTATCGATGGCCGTGTGATAAGGCCGCGTCGATATCCCTTTTCTGGTGAGGAGGGAGGCGGTAGGAGAAAACAGTCGCTCTGAGTGGCAGCTGTGGTGCTTCCATAGCACAGTGGAATAGCTCTCTCTGTCACTTTGGGTCAGCTGTCCTGGCTCTGTCCCCTCCCAACCTCTTGCCCACCCCCAGCTTACTGGACTTTGGGGGTGGGGTGGTTGGAGAGACAGCCTCCATGCTGTGGGAGCGCTGCTGAAACATGGGTGTGTTATCAACGCCCTTCTAGCTACAGCTCCAAAGCGCAGCACTATGAGGGCCGATATTTCCCTGCTGCCTGTGGATCTGGCAGGTGGATATTTCCAGAAGGAACTTTTTCATCCTCTTTTCTCCCCCTGTCCTGTGGAAGAGGGGCAGCTGGGTGGACCCTTGGCAGCCGGTCAAGAAGCATAGGATCGTTTAGGTTGGAAAAGACCTTTAAGATCATCGAGTCCAACCGTTAACCTAACGCTGCCAGGTCCACCACTCAACCGCGTCCCTGAGCACCACGTCTACACGTCTTTTAAATACCTCCAGGGATGGTAACTCAACCACTTGCCTCTGCGGCCTGCCCCAATGCTCGACAACCCTTTCGGTGAAGAAATTTTTCCTAATACCCAATCTAAACCTCCCCTGGCGCAACTTGGGGCCGTTTCCTCTCGTCCTATCGCTTGTTTCTTGGGAAAAGAGACCGAGCCCCACCTCGCTACGACCTCCTTTCAGGTAGTTGTAGAGAGCGATGAGGTCTCCCTGTACCGTTTAATACCGTTTAATATCTTCATCAATGACACAGCTAGTGGGATTGAGCGCGCCCTCTGCAAGTTTGCGGACGACGCTAAGCTGAGTGGTGCAGCTGATACTCTAGAGGGAAGGGATGCCATCCAGAGGGGCCTTGACGGGCTGGAGAAGTGGGCCCGTGCGATCCTCGTGAAGTTCCACAAGGCCAAGGGCAAGGTCCTGCGCCTGGGTCGGGGCAGTCCCCGATATCAGTACAGACTGGGTGATGAATGGGTTGAGAGCAGTCCTGCAGAGAAGGGCTCGGGGGTACCGGTGGACGAAAAATTGGATACGAGCTGGCAGTGTGCGCTTGCAGGCCAGAAAGCCAATCGAATCCTGGGCCGCGTAAACGGGAGTGTGGCCAGCAGGTCGAGGGAGGTGATTCTCCCCCTCTACTCCGCTCTCGTGAGAGCCCACCTGGAGTCCTGCGCCCAGCTCTGGGGTCCCCAGTACAAGACAGACGTGGACCTGTTAGAGCGGGTCCAGAGGAGGGCCACGAAAATGGTCAGAGGGCTGGAACACCTCTCCTATGACGAAAGGCTGAGGAGAAGAGAAGGCTCCGGGGAGACCTTATTGCGGCCTTTCAATACTTGAAGGGGGCTTATAAGAAAGATGGAGCAGCGGATAGTGTGTACCTAGCCTTCAGGAAGGCTTTTGACACCGTCTCCCGTAAGATCCTCGTAGAGAAGCTGATGAAGTAGGGGCTGGATGAGCGGACAGTGGGGTGGGTTGAAATCTGGCTGAACAGCTGGGCCCAGCGGGTGGTGATCAGTGGCATGAAGTCTAGTTGGAGGCCAGGAACGAGCGGTGGACCCCGGGGGTCAATGCTGGGCCCGATCCTGTTCAACATCCTAATTAACGATCCGGATGATGGGTAGGCAGGCAGACAGACAGACAGGCCCCTCAGCGAGTTTGCTGATGATACAAAACTGGGAGGAGCGGCTGATACACCAGGGGGTTGCGCTGCCGTCCAGAGGGCCCTCGACAGGCTGGAGAAACGGGCAGGCAGGAGCCTCGTGGGGTTCAACAAGGGGAAGCGCAAGGTCCTGCACCTGGGGAGGAACAACCCCATGCACCAGTATATGCTGGAGGCCGACCGGCTGGAAAGCAGCTTTGCAGAAAAGGACGTGGGGGGCTCCCGGTGGACACCAAGTTGAACGTGAGCCGACAACGTGCCCTTGCCGCAAAGAAGGCTAAGGATATCCTTGGCCCGATATAGAGGCAAGCAGGGTTTATATATGTTACAACACAGTTGTGTAGCCCAATCGAATTGCTCGCTGTCCCCGGGGGTGCAGGGCACCACAGACCACCCTTGGGCGGCTTTGGGGGCACCGCCTGTTTTTCTAAAAGCCTCCTACCCAGCTTAGCGCAAATCCTAGCTTGATCTGCCCTCCAGCCCTCGAGCCACCAGTGCCGAACACACGCTTTGTATTTTATTTTCTCCCAGGAGGCGTGCAGCTTAGAAACGTCTGCAATTGAAGCGGGGCTTTCAGGGAACAATTTCGAGCAGCTTCTGTTGGTTCTGCGAAACGTTCTGAAAAGTTAAGGCCTGGCCTGCCCTGCCCTGCCCTGCCCTGGCAAAAGCAGTCGTTTGACTGGAGGGAGCAGCACCAAAAAGCTACAAGCACGTTTGGGGCGGACTCGATGCGGTAATAAATAACAATAAATAGTCCTTCTAGCTACAACAGCCTCTTCTGAGACCTCGTTGCCCGCCCACGGGGTCGCAGCACTACACGGCACAGATCCCTCCACCCCCAGGCCGGATCCCTCCGCGCCCCGAGGGCACGCAAACTCCCCGAGCCCCGGTAAGCACCAGGTCGGCGAGGGCGGACCCGCCGAGGGGGCGAGGACAAGCGAAAACGACAGACGAGACAGCCAGTCGAGACGCGGGATCGGCCGGCGGCGATCTGGCGGCCCAATGGGCGCCGCGGAGGGCCTGGCCGAGTGGAGGAAGCGCGGGGGCGACAAGGGGCGTTGTCGTGGCTGACGAGATTCTCGGGGCGCGGGCCGCCCGGCCCGGTGGCGCCGCTTCTGTCTTCGGAAAGGTCATCGGCAAGGCGCTTCCCCGCCAACGTCATCGACGAGGACGAGGAGGTAGCCGCGGCTTTGCTCTGTGCGCGGTTCCCTTTCCCTGCCCTCCCCTCCCGTCCCCTTCCCTTCCCCCCCTCGCCCCTCCCCCCGCGCTCGCAGGCACCCTGAGCCGAGGACCCGTTGCGCGGTGCCCGGGAGCGCGGCAGGGCGGGTGGCGGCGTTGCTGCGGGTGGCTGGAGGGAAGGAGGGAGGGAAGGAGGGACGGGGGACGGGCGGGGCCTTTCTGGGTTGTGGCGCTCTCTACTGCACCATCCCTAAAACATCGCGCTTCTTCGGTGCCCCCCCCCCCCCCTTCCCCGGCTGCCGCGGCGCGTACTGGGTTGCTGGTGCTGTCCGGCTCGCCTCGGTTCCCAGCCCCACCGTGTCGTGCGTGCGCGCGCGCAGAGGAGGGCCTCTGACGGTAACGCACTTGGCGGCAGCCGCAGACGTTTGCCGCGTGATATCCCTTTGGCACCGCAAGTCGTGCAAAGTTTGCTGCTGCTGCTGCTGCCGAGGGGTGGGAGTGGTCCTGCCTCGTGTAGGAGGATAGTCTTGAAACCTTAGATTAAGCACACGCAGTCAGTCTCCTCGGGGCTTCCCGGTGTGCGTACGCACGCGCGTATGTATGTAAACAGCGAACGTCTGAGCAGTGACCGTAATGAGTTAATAGAAAGTACTAACATCGCGTAAGAGAAATCAGCGTTTCGGCTTGTGTTTGGGGTATCTGGTGATCTGCTTCTGTACGAGTTCAGTGGGGCATACTGATTTGCTGAAGCTATTACCTTTCTCTGAAGCCAATTGCGTTTTAACTGTTTTATACTCTTCCTCCAGCGCCTCGCGTTCCACGATCTTTCACCCCAAGCTCCGACGCTTGTCCTGGTCATGCCGAAGGAGCCAATTATCAGGTTATCTGAAGCAGAAGATTCTGGCGAATCTGTAAGTACCGTGGAAGCGTTCTGTACGCTAAACTGTACCTGTAATTAGTTCCGAATTTACTGGACTCTTTCCCATCCCCCCCTTTCCCCCTTGATAGGGCACAGTAGGCTGTTTGGGGTTTTCTGGCGCTATAATCCTTTGCCTCTAGCTTGCAACGGGATTGAGCTTTTTGACTAAAAGTAGTGATATAAAGCAATGCTTGTCCCTGGGTATGTACTTCTGGTGCAAAATGCGGTGTTGTTTTGGGGCGCAGTCTGATGCCTGTTGTCATGGTTTGGAGTAAGAGCAGCAGTACTTCTTCTAATGCGGAGAAGAGGGCTTGGGGTTTTTGGCAGGTCAGGGCTGAGGAAGGGCAAAGCTGGTTGAGAGGTGCCGGGTGCTTTGCTTTTAGCTCTGAAAGTCAAGTTCAAAGGCTTTGTCAACCCATGCAAAGACAGCCTAAAGTTTCTTTTCCGCCCGAATGGCTTATGTTGCCCAAAGGTATAATGGGGGCTTGAACCCGGAGACGAGCTTAGCTTCTGTGGCCGTTTTGTAGTCCGTTGCCGTCGAGCCTGAAAAAAATTGCGTGGCTCTTTCCCCCGCCCCCCCACAGTGTGCCTACTTGGTCTTTGTAGCTTTGCTTGGAAAATGTCAGTTGCAGGCGGACAGACAGTAATTTGAAGCGCAATGGTTGAATTGCTAGGAATTGGCACACTGGTTTCTCTGGGTGGTTCTCTGCTCTCATGCCTTCCCTCCCTGCCCTCTCCCCTCTTTGCGTGTGGCTTTTGATTTTATTTATTTATGGTTTTGTACTTCCTTCTCCAGCTTCTTGGGCATCTAGTGATTGTTGGCAAGAAGCGTGCTGCTCACCTGGGCCTGACCAATGGATTCCGGACGGTTGCGGACGAAGGGCCCGAGGGTGGGCAGCCTGTCTGTCACGTACATCTACGTATTCTGGGTGGCCGTCAGTTGGGCTGGCCGCCTGGCTAAGATTTTTGCACCACAGGAGTTGCTGCACGTGTACAAATCGCCACCGAATGGATTTCGTCTGTTGCCCGTCAGTCTAGCCACTGTTGATGTCTAATTTTTTGTGACGTGTGCCTGTGGAAGGTAATAAAAGCTTTGAGCAGCAGTTGCACAATAAAGACTTAGCATGGGGATATCACCTCTGTCTGGTGCGTCTTACTGAGGGGAATAGTTCTGCAAGTTAAAACGGTGTCTCCCCGGAGTGTAAGTATGTGGAATGTTTCAGTCTGCTAACAGTGTTCTGTAGATAGATAGCGATTTGCCCAGTCACTTGAAGCGTGACGCTGGAACCGCTTGGCAGTCTCCTGCGTCTTGCAGGAAGCAGGCGCTTAGCTTTTTGGAAGTGGTACGCAAATGTACATAAAGCCAGCGTGGGCTGCTGCTAAAACTTTAGAAAATACTGTATGTGACGCTACAGGCGTGCCGTGCGAGGGTGGTTTCGGCACAGCGCAATGTGTTGGGAGCATCCAACTCCTGTTGGAGCGCTTTATCGATGGCCGTGTGATAAGGCCGCGTCGATATCCCTTTTCTGGTGAGGGAGGCGGTAGGAGAAAACAGTCGCTCTGAGTGGCAGCTGTGGTGCTTCCATAGCACAGTGGAATAGCGCTCTCTGTCACTTTGGGTCAGCTGTCCTGGCTCTGTCCCCTCCCAACCTCTTGCCCACCCCCAGCTTACTGGACTTTGGGGGTGGGGTGGTTGGAGAGACAGCCTCCATGCTGTGGGAGCGCTGCTGAAACATGGGTGTGTTATCAACGCCCTTCTAGCTACAGCTCCAAAGCGCAGCACTATGAGGGCCGATATTTCCCTGCTGCCTGTGGATCTGGCAGGTGGATATTTCCAGAAGGAACTTTTTCATCCTCTTTTCTCCCCCTGTCCTGTGGAAGAGGGGCAGCTGGGTGGACCCTTGGCAGCCGGTCAAGAAGCATAGGATCGTTTAGGTTGGAAAAGACCTTTAAGATCATCGAGTCCAACCGTTAACCTAACGCTGCCAGGTCCACCACTCAACCACGTCCCTGAGCACCATGTCTACACGTCTTTTAAATACCTCCAGGGATGGTAACTCAACCACTTGCCTCTGCGGCCTGCCCCAATGCTCGACAACCCTTTCGGTGAAGAAATTTTTCCTAATACGCAATCTAAACCTCCCCTGGCGCAACTTGGGGCCGTTTCCTCTCGTCCTATCGCTTGTTACTTGGGAAAAGAGACCGAGCCCCACCTCGCTACGACCTCCTTTCAGGTAGTTGTAGAGAGCGATGAGGTCTCCCTGTACCGTTTAATACCGTTTAATATCTTCATCAATGACATAGCTAGTGGGATTGAGCGCGCCCTCTGCGAGGTTGCGGACGACGCCAAGCTGAGTGGTGCAGCTGATACTCTAGAGGGAAGGGATGCCATCCAGAGGGGCCTTGACGGGCTGGAGAAGTGGGCCCGTGCGATCCTCGTGAAGTTCCACAAGGCCAAGGGCAAGGTCCTGCGCCTGGGTCAGGGCAGTCCCCGATATCAGTACAGACTGGGTGATGAATGGGTTGAGAGCAGTCCTGCAGAGAAGGGCTCGGGGGTACCGGTGGACGAAAAATTGGATACGAGCTGGCAGTGTGCGCTTGCAGGCCAGAAAGCCAATCGAATCCTGGGCCGCGTAAACAGGAGCGTGGCCAGCAGGTCGAGGGAGGTGATTCTCCCCCTCTACTCTGCTCTCGTGAGAGCCCACCTGGAGTCCTGCGCCCAGCTCTGGGGTCCCCAGTACAAGACAGATGTGGACCTGTTAGAGCGGGTCCAGAGGAGGGCCACGAAAATGGTCAGAGGGCTGGAACACCTCTCCTATGACGAAAGGCTGAGGAGAAGAGAAGGCTCCGGGGAGACCTTATTGCGGCCTTTCAATACTTGAAGGGGGCTTATAAGAAAGATGGAGCAGCGGATAGTGTCTACCTAGGCTTCAGGAAGGCTTTTGACACCGTCTCCCGTAAGATCCTCGTAGAGAAGCTGATGAAGTAGGGGCTGGATGAGCGGACAGTGGGGTGGGTTGAAATCTGGCTGAACAGCTGGGCCCAGCGGGTGGTGATCAGTGGCATGAAGTCTAGTTGGAGGCCAGGAACGAGCGGTGGACCCCGGGGGTCAATGCTGGGCCCGATCCTGTTCAACATCCTAATTAACGATCCGGATGATGGGTAGGCAGGCAGACAGACAGACAGGCCCCTCAGCGAGTTTGCTGATGATACAAAACTGGGAGGAGCGGCTGATACACCAGGGGGTTGCGCTGCCGTCCAGAGGGCCCTCGACAGGCTGGAGAAACGGGCAGGCAGGAGCCTCGTGGGGTTCAACAAGGGGAAGCGCAAGGTCCTGCACCTGGGGAGGAACAACCCCATGCACCAGTATATGCTGGAGGCCGACCGGCTGGAAAGCAGCTTTGCAGAAAAGGACGTGGGGGGCTCCCGGTGGACACCAAGTTGAACGTGAGCCGACAACGTGCCCTTGCCGCAAAGAAGGCTAAGGATATCCTTGGCCCGATATAGAGGCAAGCAGGGTTTATATATGTTACAACACAGTTGTGTAGCCCAATCGAATTGCTCGCTGTCCCCGGGGGTGCAGGGCACCACAGACCACCCTTGGGCGGCTTTGGGGGCACCGCCTGTTTTTCTAAAAGCCTCCTACCCAGCTTAGCGCAAATCCTAGCTTGATCTGCCCTCCAGCCCTCGAGCCACCAGTGCCGAACACACGCTTTGTATTTTATTTTCTCCCAGGAGGCGTGCAGCTTAGAAACGTCTGCAATTGAAGCGGGGCTTTCAGGGAACAATTTCGAGCAGCTTCTGTTGGTTCTGCGAAACGTTCTGAAAAGTTAAGGCCTGGCCTGGCCTGGCCTGCCCTGCCCTGCCCTGGCAAAAGCAGTCGTTTGACTGGAGGGAGCAGCACCAAAAAGCCACAAGCACGTTTGGGGCGGACTCGATGCGGTAATAAATAACAATAAATAGTCCTTCTAGCTACAACAGCCTCTTCTGAGACCTCGTTGCCCGCCCACGGGGTCGCAGCACTACACGGCACAGATCCCTCCACCCCCAGGCCGGATCCCTCCGCGCCCCGAGGGCACGCAAACTCCCCGAGCCCCGGTAAGCACCAGGTCGGCGAGGGCGGACCCGCCGAGGGGGCGAGGACAAGCGAAAACGACAGACGAGACAGCCAGTCGAGACGCGGGATCGGCCGGCGGCGATCTGGCGGCCCAATGGGCGCCGCGGAGGGCCTGGCCGAGTGGAGGAAGCGCGGGGGCGACAAGGGGCGTTGTCGTGGCTGACGAGATTCTTGGGGCGCGGGCCGCCCGGCCCGGTGGCGCCGCTTCTGTCTTCGGAAAGGTCATCGGCAAGGCGCTTCCCCGCCAACGTCATCGACGAGGACGAGGAGGTAGCCGCGGCTTTGCTCTGTGCGCGGTTCCCTTTCCCTGCCCTCCCCTCCCGTCCCCTTCCCTTCCCCCCCTCGCCCCTCCCCCCGCGCTCGCAGGCACCCTGAGCCGAGGACCCGTTGCGCGGTGCCCGGGAGCGCGGCAGGGCGGGTGGCGGCGTTGCTGCGGGTGGCTGGAGGGAAGGAGGGAGGGAAGGAGGGACGGGGGACGGGCGGGGCCTTTCTGGGTTGTGGCGCTCTCTACTGCACCATCCCTAAAACATCGCGCTTCTTCGGTGCCCCCCCCTCCCCTTCCCCGGCTGCCGCGGCGCGTACTGGGTTGCTGGTGCTGTCCGGCTCGCCTCGGTTCCCAGCCCCACCGTGTCGTGCGTGCGCGCGCGCAGAGGAGGGCCTCTGACGGTAACGCACTTGGCGGCAGCCGCAGACGTTTGCCGCGTGATATCCCTTTGGCACCGCAAGTCGTGCAAAGTTTGCTGCTGCTGCTGCTGCCGAGGGGTGGGAGTGGTCCTGCCTCGTGTAGGAGGATAGTCTTGAAACCTTAGATTAAGCACACGCAGTCAGTCTCCTCGGGGCTTCCCGGTGTGCGTACGCACGCGCGTATGTATGTAAACAGCGAACGTCTGAGCAGTGACCGTAATGAGTTAATAGAAAGTACTAACATCGCGTAAGAGAAATCAGCGTTTCGGCTTGTGTTTGGGGTATCTGGTGATCTGCTTCTGTACGAGTTCAGTGGGGCATACTGATTTGCTGAAGCTATTACCTTTCTCTGAAGCCAATTGCGTTTTAACTGTTTTATACTCTTCCTCCAGCGCCTCGCGTTCCACGATCTTTCACCCCAAGCTCCGACGCTTGTCCTGGTCATGCCGAAGGAGCCAATTATCAGGTTATCTGAAGCAGAAGATTCTGGCGAATCTGTAAGTACCGTGGAAGCGTTCTGTACGCTAAACTGTACCTGTAATTAGTTCCGAATTTACTGGACTCTTTCCCATCCCCCCCTTTCCCCCTTGATAGGGCACAGTAGGCTGTTTGGGGTTTTCTGGCGCTATAATCCTTTGCCTCTAGCTTGCAACGGGATTGAGCTTTTTGACTAAAAGTAGTGATATAAAGCAATGCTCGTCCCTGGGTATGTACTTCTGGTGCAAAATGCGGTGTTGTTTTGGGGCGCAGTCTGATGCCTATTGTCATGGTTTGGAGTAAGAGCAGCAGTACTTCTAATGCGGAGAAGAGGGCTTGGGGTTTTTGGCAGGTCAGGGCTGAGGAAGGGCAAAGCTGGTTGAGAGGTGCCGGGTGCTTTGCTCTTAGCTCTGAAAGTCAAGTTCAAAGGCTTTGTCAACCCATGCAAAGACAGCCTAAAGTTTCTTTTCCGCCCGAATGGCTTATGTTGCCCGAAGGTATAATGGGGGCTTGAACCCGGAGACGAGCTTAGCTTCTGTGGCCGTTTTGTAGTCCGTTGCCGTCGAGCCTGAAAAAAATTGCGTGGCTCTTTCCCCCGCCCCCCCACAGTGTGCCTACTTGGTCTTTGTAGCTTTGCTTGGAAAATGTCAGTTGCAGGCGGACAGACAGTAATTTGAAGCGCAATGGTTGAATTGCTAGGAATTGGCGAACTGGTTTCTCTGGGTGGTTCTCTGCTCTCATGCCTTCCCTCCCTGCCCTCTCCCCTCTTTGCGTGTGGCTTTTGATTTTATTTATTTATGGTTTTGTACTTCCTTCTCCAGCTTCTTGGGCATCTAGTGATTGTTGGCAAGAAGCGTGCTGCTCACCTGGGCCTGACCAATGGATTCCGGACGGTTGCGGACGAAGGGCCCGAGGGTGGGCAGCCTGTCTGTCACGTACATCTACGTATTCTGGGTGGCCGTCAGTTGGGCTGGCCGCCTGGCTAAGATTTTTGCACCACAGGAGTTGCTGCACGTGTACAAATTGCCACCGAATGGATTTCGTCTGTTGCCCGTCAGTCTAGCCACTGTTGATGTCTAATTTTTTGTGACGTGTGCCTGTGGAAGGTAATAAAAGCTTTGAGCAGCAGTTGCACAATAAAGACTTAGCATGGGGATATCACCTCTGTCTGGTGCGTCTTACTGAGGGGAATAGTTCTGCAAGTTAAAACGGTGTCTCCCCGGAGTGTAAGTATGTGGAATGTTTCAGTCTGCTAACGGTGTTCTGTAGATAGATAGCGATTTGCCCAGTCACTTGAAGCGTGACGCTGGAACCGCTTGGCAGTCTCCTGCGTCTTGCAGGAAGCAGGCGCTTAGCTTTTTGGAAGTGGTACGCAAATGTACATAAAGCCAGCGTGGGCTGCTGCTAAAACTTTAGAAAATACTGTATGTGACGCTACAGGCGTGCCGTGCGAGGGTGGTTTCGGCACAGCGCAATGTGTTGGGAGCATCCAACTCCTGTTGGAGCGCTTTATCGATGGCCGTGTGATAAGGCCGCGTCGATATCCCTTTTCTGGTGAGGAGGGAGGCGGTAGGAGAAAACAGTCGCTCTGAGTGGCAGCTGTGGTGCTTCCATAGCACAGTGGAATAGCTCTCTCTGTCACTTTGGGTCAGCTGTCCTGGCTCTGTCCCCTCCCAACCTCTTGCCCACCCCCAGCTTACTGGACTTTGGGGGTGGGGTGGTTGGAGAGACAGCCTCCATGCTGTGGGAGCGCTGCTGAAACATGGGTGTGTTATCAACGCCCTTCTAGCTACAGCTCCAAAGCGCAGCACTATGAGGGCCGATATTTCCCTGCTGCCTGTGGATCTGGCAGGTGGATATTTCCAGAAGGAACTTTTTCATCCTCTTTTCTCCCCCTGTCCTGTGGAAGAGGGGCAGCTGGGTGGACCCTTGGCAGCCGGTCAAGAAGCATAGGATCGTTTAGGTTGGAAAAGACCTTTAAGATCATCGAGTCCAACCGTTAACCTAACGCTGCCAGGTCCACCACTCAACCGCGTCCCTGAGCACCACGTCTACACGTCTTTTAAATACCTCCAGGGATGGTAACTCAACCACTTGCCTCTGCGGCCTGCCCCAATGCTCGACAACCCTTTCGGTGAAGAAATTTTTCCTAATACCCAATCTAAACCTCCCCTGGCGCAACTTGGGGCCGTTTCCTCTCGTCCTATCGCTTGTTTCTTGGGAAAAGAGACCGAGCCCCACCTCGCTACGACCTCCTTTCAGGTAGTTGTAGAGAGCGATGAGGTCTCCCTGTACCGTTTAATACCGTTTAATATCTTCATCAATGACACAGCTAGTGGGATTGAGCGCGCCCTCTGCAAGTTTGCGGACGACGCTAAGCTGAGTGGTGCAGCTGATACTCTAGAGGGAAGGGATGCCATCCAGAGGGGCCTTGACGGGCTGGAGAAGTGGGCCCGTGCGATCCTCGTGAAGTTCCACAAGGCCAAGGGCAAGGTCCTGCGCCTGGGTCGGGGCAGTCCCCGATATCAGTACAGACTGGGTGATGAATGGGTTGAGAGCAGTCCTGCAGAGAAGGGCTCGGGGGTACCGGTGGACGAAAAATTGGATACGAGCTGGCAGTGTGCGCTTGCAGGCCAGAAAGCCAATCGAATCCTGGGCCGCGTAAACGGGAGTGTGGCCAGCAGGTCGAGGGAGGTGATTCTCCCCCTCTACTCCGCTCTCGTGAGAGCCCACCTGGAGTCCTGCGCCCAGCTCTGGGGTCCCCAGTACAAGACAGACGTGGACCTGTTAGAGCGGGTCCAGAGGAGGGCCACGAAAATGGTCAGAGGGCTGGAACACCTCTCCTATGACGAAAGGCTGAGGAGAAGAGAAGGCTCCGGGGAGACCTTATTGCGGCCTTTCAATACTTGAAGGGGGCTTATAAGAAAGATGGAGCAGCGGATAGTGTGTACCTAGCCTTCAGGAAGGCTTTTGACACCGTCTCCCGTAAGATCCTCGTAGAGAAGCTGATGAAGTAGGGGCTGGATGAGCGGACAGTGGGGTGGGTTGAAATCTGGCTGAACAGCTGGGCCCAGCGGGTGGTGATCAGTGGCATGAAGTCTAGTTGGAGGCCAGGAACGAGCGGTGGACCCCGGGGGTCAATGCTGGGCCCGATCCTGTTCAACATCCTAATTAACGATCCGGATGATGGGTAGGCAGGCAGACAGACAGACAGGCCCCTCAGCGAGTTTGCTGATGATACAAAACTGGGAGGAGCGGCTGATACACCAGGGGGTTGCGCTGCCGTCCAGAGGGCCCTCGACAGGCTGGAGAAACGGGCAGGCAGGAGCCTCGTGGGGTTCAACAAGGGGAAGCGCAAGGTCCTGCACCTGGGGAGGAACAACCCCATGCACCAGTATATGCTGGAGGCCGACCGGCTGGAAAGCAGCTTTGCAGAAAAGGACGTGGGGGGCTCCCGGTGGACACCAAGTTGAACGTGAGCCGACAACGTGCCCTTGCCGCAAAGAAGGCTAAGGATATCCTTGGCCCGATATAGAGGCAAGCAGGGTTTATATATGTTACAACACAGTTGTGTAGCCCAATCGAATTGCTCGCTGTCCCCGGGGGTGCAGGGCACCACAGACCACCCTTGGGCGGCTTTGGGGGCACCGCCTGTTTTTCTAAAAGCCTCCTACCCAGCTTAGCGCAAATCCTAGCTTGATCTGCCCTCCAGCCCTCGAGCCACCAGTGCCGAACACACGCTTTGTATTTTATTTTCTCCCAGGAGGCGTGCAGCTTAGAAACGTCTGCAATTGAAGCGGGGCTTTCAGGGAACAATTTCGAGCAGCTTCTGTTGGTTCTGCGAAACGTTCTGAAAAGTTAAGGCCTGGCCTGCCCTGCCCTGCCCTGCCCTGGCAAAAGCAGTCGTTTGACTGGAGGGAGCAGCACCAAAAAGCTACAAGCACGTTTGGGGCGGACTCGATGCGGTAATAAATAACAATAAATAGTCCTTCTAGCTACAACAGCCTCTTCTGAGACCTCGTTGCCCGCCCACGGGGTCGCAGCACTACACGGCACAGATCCCTCCACCCCCAGGCCGGATCCCTCCGCGCCCCGAGGGCACGCAAACTCCCCGAGCCCCGGTAAGCACCAGGTCGGCGAGGGCGGACCCGCCGAGGGGGCGAGGACAAGCGAAAACGACAGACGAGACAGCCAGTCGAGACGCGGGATCGGCCGGCGGCGATCTGGCGGCCCAATGGGCGCCGCGGAGGGCCTGGCCGAGTGGAGGAAGCGCGGGGGCGACAAGGGGCGTTGTCGTGGCTGACGAGATTCTCGGGGCGCGGGCCGCCCGGCCCGGTGGCGCCGCTTCTGTCTTCGGAAAGGTCATCGGCAAGGCGCTTCCCCGCCAACGTCATCGACGAGGACGAGGAGGTAGCCGCGGCTTTGCTCTGTGCGCGGTTCCCTTTCCCTGCCCTCCCCTCCCGTCCCCTTCCCTTCCCCCCCTCGCCCCTCCCCCCGCGCTCGCAGGCACCCTGAGCCGAGGACCCGTTGCGCGGTGCCCGGGAGCGCGGCAGGGCGGGTGGCGGCGTTGCTGCGGGTGGCTGGAGGGAAGGAGGGAGGGAAGGAGGGACGGGGGACGGGCGGGGCCTTTCTGGGTTGTGGCGCTCTCTACTGCACCATCCCTAAAACATCGCGCTTCTTCGGTGCCCCCCCCTCCCCTTCCCCGGCTGCCGCGGCGCGTACTGGGTTGCTGGTGCTGTCCGGCTCGCCTCGGTTCCCAGCCCCACCGTGTCGTGCGTGCGCGCGCGCAGAGGAGGGCCTCTGACGGTAACGCACTTGGCGGCAGCCGCAGACGTTTGCCGCGTGATATCCCTTTGGCACCGCAAGTCGTGCAAAGTTTGCTGCTGCTGCTGCTGCCGAGGGGTGGGAGTGGTCCTGCCTCGTGTAGGAGGATAGTCTTGAAACCTTAGATTAAGCACACGCAGTCAGTCTCCTCGGGGCTTCCCGGTGTGCGTACGCACGCGCGTATGTATGTAAACAGCGAACGTCTGAGCAGTGTCCGTAATGAGTTAATAGAAAGTACTAACATCGCGTAAGAGAAATCAGCGTTTCGGCTTGTGTTTGGGGTATCTGGTGATCTGCTTCTGTACGAGTTCAGTGGGGCATACTGATTTGCTGAAGCTATTACCTTTCTCTGAAGCCAATTGCGTTTTAACTGTTTTATACTCTTCCTCCAGCGCCTCGCGTTCCACGATCTTTCACCCCAAGCTCCGACGCTTGTCCTGGTCATGCCGAAGGAGCCAATTATCAGGTTATCTGAAGCAGAAGATTCTGGCGAATCTGTAAGTACCGTGGAAGCGTTCTGTACGCTAAACTGTACCTGTAATTAGTTCCGAATTTACTGGACTCTTTCCCATCCCCCCCTTTCCCCCTTGATAGGGCACAGTAGGCTGTTTGGGGTTTTCTGGCGCTATAATCCTTTGCCTCTAGCTTGCAACGGGATTGAGCTTTTTGACTAAAAGTAGTGATATAAAGCAATGCTTGTCCCTGGGTATGTACTTCTGGTGCAAAATGCGGTGTTGTTTTGGGGCGCAGTCTGATGCCTGTTGTCATGGTTTGGAGTAAGAGCAGCAGTACTTCTTCTAATGCGGAGAAGAGGGCTTGGGGTTTTTGGCAGGTCAGGGCTGAGGAAGGGCAAAGCTGGTTGAGAGGTGCCGGGTGCTTTGCTTTTAGCTCTGAAAGTCAAGTTCAAAGGCTTTGTCAACCCATGCAAAGACAGCCTAAAGTTTCTTTTCCGCCCGAATGGCTTATGTTGCCCAAAGGTATAATGGGGGCTTGAACCCGGAGACGAGCTTAGCTTCTGTGGCCGTTTTGTAGTCCGTTGCCGTCGAGCCTGAAAAAAATTGCGTGGCTCTTTCCCCCGCCCCCCCACAGTGTGCCTACTTGGTCTTTGTAGCTTTGCTTGGAAAATGTCAGTTGCAGGCGGACAGACAGTAATTTGAAGCGCAATGGTTGAATTGCTAGGAATTGGCACACTGGTTTCTCTGGGTGGTTCTCTGCTCTCATGCCTTCCCTCCCTGCCCTCTCCCCTCTTTGCGTGTGGCTTTTGATTTTATTTATTTATGGTTTTGTACTTCCTTCTCCAGCTTCTTGGGCATCTAGTGATTGTTGGCAAGAAGCGTGCTGCTCACCTGGGCCTGACCAATGGATTCCGGACGGTTGCGGACGAAGGGCCCGAGGGTGGGCAGCCTGTCTGTCACGTACATCTACGTATTCTGGGTGGCCGTCAGTTGGGCTGGCCGCCTGGCTAAGATTTTTGCACCACAGGAGTTGCTGCACGTGTACAAATCGCCACCGAATGGATTTCGTCTGTTGCCCGTCAGTCTAGCCACTGTTGATGTCTAATTTTTTGTGACGTGTGCCTGTGGAAGGTAATAAAAGCTTTGAGCAGCAGTTGCACAATAAAGACTTAGCATGGGGATATCACCTCTGTCTGGTGCGTCTTACTGAGGGGAATAGTTCTGCAAGTTAAAACGGTGTCTCCCCGGAGTGTAAGTATGTGGAATGTTTCAGTCTGCTAACAGTGTTCTGTAGATAGATAGCGATTTGCCCAGTCACTTGAAGCGTGACGCTGGAACCGCTTGGCAGTCTCCTGCGTCTTGCAGGAAGCAGGCGCTTAGCTTTTTGGAAGTGGTACGCAAATGTACATAAAGCCAGCGTGGGCTGCTGCTAAAACTTTAGAAAATACTGTATGTGACGCTACAGGCGTGCCGTGCGAGGGTGGTTTCGGCACAGCGCAATGTGTTGGGAGCATCCAACTCCTGTTGGAGCGCTTTATCGATGGCCGTGTGATAAGGCCGCGTCGATATCCCTTTTCTGGTGAGGAGGGAGGCGGTAGGAGAAAAGAGTCGCTCTGAGTGGCAGCTGTGGTGCTTCCATAGCACAGTGGAATAGCTCTCTCTGTCACTTTGGGTCAGCTGTCCTGGCTCTGTCCCCTCCCAACCTCTTGCCCACCCCCAGCTTACTGGACTTTGGGGGTGGGGTGGTTGGAGAGACAGCCTCCATGCTGTGGGAGCGCTGCTGAAACATGGGTGTGTTATCAACGCCCTTCTAGCTACAGCTCCAAAGCGCAGCACTATGAGGGCCGATATTTCCCTGCTGCCTGTGGATCTGGCAGGTGGATATTTCCAGAAGGAACTTTTTCATCCTCTTTTCTCCCCCTGTCCTGTGGAAGAGGGGCAGCTGGGTGGACCCTTGGCAGCCGGTCAAGAAGCATAGGATCGTTTAGGTTGGAAAAGACCTTTAAGATCATCGAGTCCAACCGTTAACCTAACGCTGCCAGGTCCACCACTCAACCACGTCCCTGAGCACCATGTCTACACGTCTTTTAAATACCTCCAGGGATGGTAACTCAACCACTTGCCTCTGCGGCCTGTCCCAATGCTCGACAACCCTTTCGGTGAAGAAATTTTTCCTAATACCCAATCTAAACCTCCCCTGGCGCAACTTGGGGCCGTTTCCTCTCGTCCTATCGCTTGTTACTTGGGAAAAGAGACCGAGCCCCACCTCGCTACGACCTCCTTTCAGGTAGTTGTAGAGAGCGATGAGGTCTCCCTGTACCGTTTAATACCGTTTAATATCTTCATCAATGACACAGCTAGTGGGATTGAGCGCGCCCTCTGCGAGGTTGCGGACGACGCCAAGCTGAGTGGTGCAGCTGATACTCTAGAGGGAAGGGATGCCATCCAGAGGGGCCTTGACGGGCTGGAGAAGTGGGCCCGTGCGATCCTCGTGAAGTTCCACAAGGCCAAGGGCAAGGTCCTGCGCCTGGGTCGGGGCAGTCCCCGATATCAGTACAGACTGGGTGATGAATGGGTTGAGAGCAGTCCTGCAGAGAAGGGCTCGGGGGTACCGGTGGACGAAAAATTGGATACGAGCTGGCAGTGTGCGCTTGCAGGCCAGAAAGCCAATCGAATCCTGGGCCGCGTAAACGGGAGCGTGGCCAGCAGGTCGAGGGAGGTGATTCTCCCCCTCTATTCCGCTCTCGTGAGAGCCCACCTGGAGTCCTGCGCCCAGCTCTGGGGTCCCCAGTACAAGACAGACGTGGACCTGTTAGAGCGGGTCCAGAGGAGGGCCACGAAAATGGTCAGAGGGCTGGAACACCTCTCCTATGACGAAAGGCTGAGGAGAAGAGAAGGCTCCGGGGAGACCTTATTGCGGCCTTTCAATACTTGAAGGGGGCTTATAAGAAAGATGGAGCAGCGGATAGTGTCTACCTAGGCTTCAGGAAGGCTTTTGACACCGTCTCCCGTAAGATCCTCGTAGAGAAGCTGATGAAGTAGGGGCTGGATGAGCGGACAGTGGGGTGGGTTGAAATCTGGCTGAACAGCTGGGCCCAGCGGGTGGTGATCAGTGGCATGAAGTCTAGTTGGAGGCCAGGAACGAGCGGTGGACCCCGGGGGTCAATGCTGGGCCCGATCCTGTTCAACATCCTAATTAACGATCCGGATGATGGGTAGGCAGGCAGACAGACAGACAGGCCCCTCAGCGAGTTTGCTGATGATACAAAACTGGGAGGAGCGGCTGATACACCAGGGGGTTGCGCTGCCGTCCAGAGGGCCCTCGACAGGCTGGAGAAACGGGCAGGCAGGAGCCTCGTGGGGTTCAACAAGGGGAAGCGCAAGGTCCTGCACCTGGGGAGGAACAACCCCATGCACCAGTATATGCTGGAGGCCGACCGGCTGGAAAGCAGCTTTGCAGAAAAGGACGTGGGGGGCTCCCGGTGGACACCAAGTTGAACGTGAGCCGACAACGTGCCCTTGCCGCAAAGAAGGCTAAGGATATCCTTGGCCCGATATAGAGGCAAGCAGGGTTTATATATGTTACAACACAGTTGTGTAGCCCAATCGAATTGCTCGCTGTCCCCGGGGGTGCAGGGCACCACAGACCACCCTTGGGCGGCTTTGGGGGCACCGCCTGTTTTTCTAAAAGCCTCCTACCCAGCTTAGCGCAAATCCTAGCTTGATCTGCCCTCCAGCCCTCGAGCCACCAGTGCCGAACACACGCTTTGTATTTTATTTTCTCCCAGGAGGCGTGCAGCTTAGAAACGTCTGCAATTGAAGCGGGGCTTTCAGGGAACAATTTCGAGCAGCTTCTGTTGGTTCTGCGAAACGTTCTGAAAAGTTAAGGCCTGGCCTGCCCTGCCCTGCCCTGCCCTGCCCTGGCAAAAGCAGTCGTTTGACTGGAGGGAGCAGCACCAAAAAGCCACAAGCACGTTTGGGGCGGACTCGATGCGGTAATAAATAACAATAGATAGTCCTTCTAGCTACAACAGCCTCTTCTGAGACCTCGTTGCCCGCCCACGGGGTCGCAGCACTACACGGCACAGATCCCTCCACCCCCAGGCCGGATCCCTCCGCGCCCCGAGGGCACGCAAACTCCCCGAGCCCCGGTAAGCACCAGGTCGGCGAGGGCGGACCCGCCGAGGGGGCGAGGACAAGCGAAAACGACAGACGAGACAGCCAGTCGAGACGCGGGATCGGCCGGCGGCGATCTGGCGGCCCAATGGGCGCCGCGGAGGGCCTGGCCGAGTGGAGGAAGCGCGGGGGCGACAAGGGGCGTTGTCGTGGCTGACGAGATTCTCGGGGCGCGGGCCGCCCGGCCCGGTGGCGCCGCTTCTGTCTTCGGAAAGGTCATCGGCAAGGCGCTTCCCCGCCAACGTCATCGACGAGGACAAGGAGGTAGCCGCGGCTTTGCTCTGTGCGCGGTTCCCTTTCCCTGCCCTCCCCTCCCGTCCCCTTCCCTTCCCCCCCTCGCCCCTCCCCCCGCGCTCGCAGGCACCCTGAGCCGAGGACCCGTTGCGCGGTGCCCGGGAGCGCGGCAGGGCGGGTGGCGGCGTTGCTGCGGGTGGCTGGAGGGAGGGAGGGAGGGAGGGAGGGAGGGAGGGAGGGAGGGAAGGAGGGACGGGGGACGGGCGGGGCCTTTCTGGGTTGTGGCGCTCTCTACTGCACCATCCCTAAAACATCGCGCTTCTTCGGTGCCCCCCCCCCCCCCCTTCCCCGGCTGCCGCGGCGCGTACTGGGTTGCTGGTGCTGTCCGGCTCGCCTCGGTTCCCAGCCCCACCGTGTCGTGCGTGCGCGCGCGCAGAGGAGGGCCTCTGACGGTAACGCACTTGGCGGCAGCCGCAGACGTTTGCCGCGTGATATCCCTTTGGCACCGCAAGTCGTGCAAAGTTTGCTGCTGCTGCTGCTGCCGAGGGGTGGGAGTGGTCCTGCCTCGTGTAGGAGGATAGTCTTGAAACCTTAGATTAAGCACACGCAGTCAATCTCCTCGGGGCTTCCCGGTGTGCGTACGCACGCGCGTATGTATGTAAACAGCGAACGTCTGAGCAGTGACCGTAATGAGTTAATAGAAAGTACTAACATCGCGTAAGAGAAATCAGCGTTTCGGCTTGTGTTTGGGGTATCTGGTGATCTGCTTCTGTACGAGTTCAGTGGGGCATACTGATTTGCTGAAGCTATTACCTTTCTCTGAAGCCAATTGCGTTTTAACTGTTTTATACTCTTCCTCCAGCGCCTCGCGTTCCACGATCTTTCACCCCAAGCTCCGACGCTTGTCCTGGTCATGCCGAAGGAGCCAATTATCAGGTTATCTGAAGCAGAAGATTCTGGCGAATCTGTAAGTACCGTGGAAGCGTTCTGTACGCTAAACTGTACCTGTAATTAGTTCCGAATTTACTGGACTCTTTCCCATCCCCCCCTTTCCCCCTTGATAGGGCACAGTAGGCTGTTTGGGGTTTTCTGGCGCTATAATCCTTTCCCTCTAGCTTGCAACGGGATTGAGCTTTTTGACTAAAAGTAGTGATATAAAGCAATGCTCGTCCCTGGGTATGTACTTCTGGTGCAAAATGCGGTGTTGTTTTGGGGCGCAGTCTGATGCCTGTTGTCATGGTTTGGAGTAAGAGCAGCAGTACTTCTTCTAATGCGGAGAAGAGGGCTTGGGGTTTTTGGCAGGTCAGGGCTGAGGAAGGGCAAAGCTGGTTGAGAGGTGCCGGGTGCTTTGCTTTTAGCTATGAAAGTCAAGTTCAAAGGCTTTGTCAACCCATGCAAAGACAGCCTAAAGTTTCTTTTCCACCCGAATGGCTTATGTTGCCCGAAGGTATAATGGGGGCTTGAACCCGGAGACGAGCTTAGCTTCTGTGGCCGTTTTGTAGTCTGTTGCCGTCGAGCCTGAAAAAAATTGCGTGGCTCTTTCCCCCGCCCCCCCCCAGTGTGCCTACTTGGTCTTTGTAGCTTTGCTTGGAAAATGTCAGTTGCAGGCGGACAGACAGTAATTTGAAGCGCAATGGTTGAATTGCTAGGAATTGGCACACTGGTTTCTCTGGGTGGTTCTCTGCTCTCATGCCTTCCCTCCCTGCCCTCTCCCCTCTTTGCGTGTGGCTTTTGATTTTATTTATTTATGGTTTTGTACTTCCTTCTCCAGCTTCTTGGGCATCTAGTGATTGTTGGCAAGAAGCGTGCTGCTCACCTGGGCCTGACCAATGGATTCCGGACGGTTGCGGACGAAGGGCCCGAGGGTGGGCAGCCTGTCTGTCACGTACATCTACGTATTCTGGGTGGCCGTCAGTTGGGCTGGCCGCCTGGCTAAGATTTTTGCACCACAGGAGTTGCTGCACGTGTACAAATCGCCACCGAATGGATTTCGTCTGTTGCCCGTCAGTCTAGCCACTGTTGATGTCTAATTTTTTGTGACGTGTGCCTGTGGAAGGTAATAAAAGCTTTGAGCAGCAGTTGCACAATAAAGACTTAGCATGGGGATATCACCTCTGTCTGGTGCGTCTTACTGAGGGGAATAGTTCTGCAAGTTAAAACGGTGTCTCCCCGGAGTGTAAGTATGTGGAATGTTTCAGTCTGCTAACGGTGTTCTGTAGATAGATAGCGATTTGCCCAGTCACTTGAAGCGTGACGCTGGAACCGCTTGGCAGTCTCCTGCGTCTTGCAGGAAGCAGGCGCTTAGCTTTTTGGAAGTGGTACGCAAATGTACATAAAGCCAGCGTGGGCTGCTGCTAAAACTTTAGAAAATACTGTATGTGACGCTACAGGCGTGCCGTGCGAGGGTGGTTTCGGCACAGCGCAATGTGTTGGGAGCATCCAACTCCTGTTGGAGCGCTTTATCGATGGCCGTGTGATAAGGCCGCGTCGATATCCCTTTTCTGGTGAGGAGGGAGGCGGTAGGAGAAAACAGTCGCTCTGAGTGGCAGCTGTGGTGCTTCCATAGCACAGTGGAATAGCTCTCTCTGTCACTTTGGGTCAGCTGTCCTGGCTCTGTCCCCTCCCAACCTCTTGCCCACCCCCAGCTTACTGGACTTTGGGGGTGGGGTGGTTGGAGAGACAGCCTCCATGCTGTGGGAGCGCTGCTGAAACATGGGTGTGTTATCAACGCCCTTCTAGCTACAGCTCCAAAGCGCAGCACTATGAGGGCCGATATTTCCCTGCTGCCTGTGGATCTGGCAGGTGGATATTTCCAGAAGGAACTTTTTCATCCTCTTTTCTCCCCCTGTCCTGTGGAAGAGGGGCAGCTGGGTGGACCCTTGGCAGCCGGTCAAGAAGCATAGGATCGTTTAGGTTGGAAAAGACCTTTAAGATCATCGAGTCCAACCGTTAACCTAACGCTGCCAGGTCCACCACTCAACCACGTCCCTGAGCTACACGTCTTTTAAATACCTCCAGGGATGGTAACTCAACCACTTGCCTCTGCGGCCTGTCCCAATGCTCGACAACCCTTTCGGTGAAGAAATTTTTCCTAATACGCAATCTAAACCTCCCCTGGCGCAACTTGGGGCCGTTTCCTCTCGTCCTATCGCTTGTTACTTGGGAAAAGAGACCGAGCCCCACCTCGCTACGACCTCCTTTCAGGTAGTTGTAGAGAGCGATGAGGTCTCCCTGTACCGTTTAATACCGTTTAATATCTTCATCAATGACATAGCTAGTGGGATTGAGCGCGCCCTCTGCGAGGTTGCGGACGACGCCAAGCTGAGTGGTGCAGCTGATACTCTAGAGGGAAGGGATGCCATCCAGAGGGGCCTTGACGGGCTGGAGAAGTGGGCCCGTGCGATCCTCGTGAAGTTCCACAAGGCCAAGGGCAAGGTCCTGCGCCTGGGTCGGGGCAGTCCCCGATATCAGTACAGACTGGGTGATGAATGGGTTGAGAGCAGTCCTGCAGAGAAGGGCTCGGGGGTACCGGTGGACGAAAAATTGGATACGAGCTGGCAGTGTGCGCTTGCAGGCCAGAAAGCCAATCGAATCCTGGGCCGCGTAAACAGGAGCGTGGCCAGCAGGTCGAGGGAGGTGATTCTCCCCCTCTACTCCGCTCTCGTGAGAGCCCACCTGGAGTCCTGCGCCCAGCTCTGGGGTCCCCAGTACAAGACAGACATGGACCTGTTAGAGCGGGTCCAGAGGAGGGCCACGAAAATGGTCAGAGGGCTGGAACACCTCTCCTATGACGAAAGGCTGAGGAGAAGAGAAGGCTCCGGGGAGACCTTATTGCGGCCTTTCAATACTTGAAGGGGGCTTATAAGAAAGATGGAGCAGCGGATAGTGTCTACCTAGGCTTCAGGAAGGCTTTTGACACCGTCTCCCGTAAGATCCTCGTAGAGAAGCTGATGAAGTAGGGGCTGGATGAGCGGACAGTGGGGTGGGTTGAAATCTGGCTGAACAGCTGGGCCCAGCGGGTGGTGATCAGTGGCATGAAGTCTAGTTGGAGGCCAGGAACGAGCGGTGGACCCCGGGGGTCAATGCTGGGCCCGATCCTGTTCAACATCCTAATTAACGATCCGGATGATGGGTAGGCAGGCAGACAGACAGACAGGCCCCTCAGCGAGTTTGCTGATGATACAAAACTGGGAGGAGCGGCTGATACACCAGGGGGTTGCGCTGCCGTCCAGAGGGCCCTCGACAGGCTGGAGAAACGGGCAGGCAGGAGCCTCGTGGGGTTCAACAAGGGGAAGCGCAAGGTCCTGCACCTGGGGAGGAACAACCCCATGCACCAGTATATGCTGGAGGCCGACCGGCTGGAAAGCAGCTTTGCAGAAAAGGACGTGGGGGGCTCCCGGTGGACACCAAGTTGAACGTGAGCCGACAACGTGCCCTTGCTGCAAAGAAGGCTAAGGATATCCTTGGCCCGATATAGAGGCAAGCAGGGTTTATATATGTTACAACACAGTTGTGTAGCCCAATCGAATTGCTCGCTGTCCCCGGGGGTGCAGGGCACCACAGACCACCCTTGGGCGGCTTTGGGGGCACCGCCTGTTTTTCTAAAAGCCTCCTACCCAGCTTAGCGCAAATCCTAGCTTGATCTGCCCTCCAGCCCTCGAGCCACCAGTGCCGAACACACGCTTTGTATTTTATTTTGTCCCAGGAGGCGTGCAGCTTAGAAACGTCTGCAATTGAAGCGGGGCTTTCAGGGAACAATTTCGAGCAGCTTCTGTTGGTTCTGCGAAACGTTCTGAAAAGTTAAGGCCTGGCCTGCCCTGCCCTGCCCTGCCCTGGCAAAAGCAGTCGTTTGACTGGAGGGAGCAGCACCAAAAAGCCACAAGCACGTTTGGGGCAGACTCGATGCGGTAATAAATAACAATAAATAGTCCTTCTAGCTACAACAGCCTCTTCTGAGACCTCGTTGCCCGCCCACGGGGTCGCAGCACTACACGGCACAGATCCCTCCACCCCCAGGCCGGATCCCTCCGCGCCCCGAGGGCACGCAAACTCCCCGAGCCCCGGTAAGCACCAGGTCGGCGAGGGCGGACCCGCCGAGGGGGCGAGGACAAGCGAAAACGACAGACGAGACAGCCAGTCGAGACGCGGGATCGGCCGGCGGCGATCTGGCGGCCCAATGGGCGCCGCGGAGGGCCTGGCCGAGTGGAGGAAGCGCGGGGGCGACAAGGGGCGTTGTCGTGGCTGACGAGATTCTTGGGGCGCGGGCCGCCCGGCCCGGTGGCGCCGCTTCTGTCTTCGGAAAGGTCATCGGCAAGGCGCTTCCCCGCCAACGTCATCGACGAGGACGAGGAGGTAGCCGCGGCTTTGCTCTGTGCGCGGTTCCCTTTCCCTGCCCTCCCCTCCCGTCCCCTTCCCTTCCCCCCCTCGCCCCTCCCCCCGCGCTCGCAGGCACCCTGAGTCGAGGACCCGTTGCGCGGTGCCCGGGAGCGCGGCAGGGCGGGTGGCGGCGTTGCTGCGGGTGGCTGGAGGGAAGGAGGGAGGGAAGGAGGGACGGGGGACGGGCGGGGCCTTTCTGGGTTGTGGCGCTCTCTACTGCACCATCCCTAAAACATCGCGCTTCTTCGGTGCCCCCCCCCCCCCTTCCCCGGCTGCCGCGGCGCGTACTGGGTTGCTGGTGCTGTCCGGCTCGCCTCGGTTCCCAGCCCCACCGTGTCGTGCGTGCGCGCGCGCAGAGGAGGGCCTCTGACGGTAACGCACTTGGCGGCAGCCGCAGACGTTTGCCGCGTGATATCCCTTTGGCACCGCAAGTCGTGCAAAGTTTGCTGCTGCTGCTGCTGCCGAGGGGTGGGAGTGGTCCTGCCTCGTGTAGGAGGATAGTCTTGAAACCTTAGATTAAGCACACGCAGTCAATCTCCTCGGGGCTTCCCGGTGTGCGTACGCACGCGCGTATGTATGTAAACAGCGAACGTCTGAGCAGTGACCGTAATGAGTTAATAGAAAGTACTAACATCGCGTAAGAGAAATCAGCGTTTCGGCTTGTGTTTGGGGTATCTGGTGATCTGCTTCTGTACGAGTTCAGTGGGGCATACTGATTTGCTGAAGCTATTACCTTTCTCTGAAGCCAATTGCGTTTTAACTGTTTTATACTCTTCCTCCAGCGCCTCGCGTTCCACGATCTTTCACCCCAAGCTCCGACGCTTGTCCTGGTCATGCCGAAGGAGCCAATTATCAGGTTATCTGAAGCAGAAGATTCTGGCGAATCTGTAAGTACCGTGGAAGCGTTCTGTACGCTAAACTGTACCTGTAATTAGTTCCGAATTTACTGGACTCTTTCCCATCCCCCCCTTTCCCTCTTGATAGGGCACAGTAGGCTGTTTGGGGTTTTCTGGCGCTATAATCCTTTGCCTCTAGCTTGCAACGGGATTGAGCTTTTTGACTAAAAGTAGTGATATAAAGCAATGCTCGTCCCTGGGTATGTACTTCTGGTGCAAAATGCGGTGTTGTTTTGGGGCGCAGTCTGATGCCTGTTGTCGTGGTTTGGAGTAAGAGCAGCAGTACTTCTTCTAATGCGGAGAAGAGGGCTTGGGGTTTTTGGCAGGTCAGGGCTGAGGAAGGGCAAAGCTGGTTGAGAGGTGCCGGGTGCTTTGCTCTTAGCTCTGAAAGTCAAGTTCAAAGGCTTTGTCAACCCATGCAAAGACAGCCTAAAGTTTCTTTTCCGCCCGAATGGCTTATGTTGCCCGAAGGTATAATGGGGGCTTGAACCCGGAGACGAGCTTAGCTTCTGTGGCTGTTTTGTAGTCCGTTGCCGTCGAGCCTGAAAAAAATTGCGTGGCTCTTTCCCCCGCCCCCCCCCAGTGTGCCTACTTGGTCTTTGTAGCTTTGCTTGGAAAATGTCAGTTGCAGGCGGACAGACAGTAATTTGAAGCGCAATGGTTGAATTGCTAGGAATTGGCGAACTGGTTTCTCTGGGTGGTTCTCTGCTCTCATGCCTTCCCTCCCTGCCCTCTCCCCTCTTTGCGTGTGGCTTTTGATTTTATTTATTTATGGTTTTGTACTTCCTTCTCCAGCTTCTTGGGCATCTAGTGATTGTTGGCAAGAAGCGTGCTGCTCACCTGGGCCTGACCAATGGATTCCGGACGGTTGCGGACGAAGGGCCCGAGGGTGGGCAGCCTGTCTGTCACGTACATCTACGTATTCTGGGTGGCCGTCAGTTGGGCTGGCCGCCTGGCTAAGATTTTTGCACCACAGGAGTTGCTGCACGTGTACAAATCGCCACCGAATGGATTTCGTCTGTTGCCCGTCAGTCTAGCCACTGTTGATGTCTAATTTTTTGTGACGTGTGCCTGTGGAAGGTAATAAAAGCTTTGAGCAGCAGTTGCACAATAAAGACTTAGCATGGGGATATCACCTCTGTCTGGTGCGTCTTACTGAGGGGAATAGTTCTGCAAGTTAAAACGGTGTCTCCCCGGAGTGTAAGTATGTGGAATGTTTCAGTCTGCTAACGGTGTTCTGTAGATAGATAGCGATTTGCCCAGTCACTTGAAGCGTGACGCTGGAACCGCTTGGCAGTCTCCTGCGTCTTGCAGGAAGCAGGCGCTTAGCTTTTTGGAAGTGGTACGCAAATGTACATAAAGCCAGCGTGGGCTGCTGCTAAAACTTTAGAAAATACTGTATGTGACGCTACAGGCGTGCCGTGCGAGGGTGGTTTCGGCACAGCGCAATGTGTTGGGAGCATCCAACTCCTGTTGGAGCGCTTTATCGATGGCCGTGTGATAAGGCCGCGTCGATATCCCTTTTCTGGTGAGGAGGGAGGTGGTAGGAGAAAACAATCGCTCTGAGTGGCAGCTGTGGTGCTTCCATAGCACAGTGGAATAGCTCTCTCTGTCACTTTGGGTCAGCTGTCCTGGCTCTGTCCCCTCCCAACCTCTTGCCCACCCCCAGCTTACTGGACTTTGGGGGTGGGGTGGTTGGAGAGACAGCCTCCATGCTGTGGGAGCGCTGCTGAAACATGGGTGTGTTATCAACGCCCTTCTAGCTACAGCTCCAAAGCGCAGCACTATGAGGGCCGATATTTCCCTGCTGCCTGTGGATCTGGCAGGTGGATATTTCCAGAAGGAACTTTTTCATCCTCTTTTCTCCCCCTGTCCTGTGGAAGAGGGGCAGCTGGGTGGACCCTTGGCAGCCGGTCAAGAAGCATAGGATCGTTTAGGTTGGAAAAGACCTTTAAGATCATCGAGTCCAACCGTTAACCTAACGCTGCCAGGTCCACCACTCAACCGCGTCCCTGAGCTACACGTCTTTTAAATACCTCCAGGGATGGTAACTCAACCACTTGCCTCTGCGGCCTGTCCCAATGCTCGACAACCCTTTCGGTGAAGAAATTTTTCCTAATACGCAATCTAAACCTCCCCTGGCGCAACTTGGGGCCGTTTCCTCTCGTCCTATCGCTTGTTACTTGGGAAAAGAGACCGACCCCCACCTCGCTACGACCTCCTTTCAGGTAGTTGTAGAGAGCGATGAGGTCTCCCTGTACCGTTTAATACCGTTTAATATCTTCATCAATGACATAGCTAGTGGGATTGAGCGCGCCCTCTGCGAGGTTGCGGACGACGCCAAGCTGACTGGTGCAGCTGATACTCTAGAGGGAAGGGATGCCATCCAGAGGGGCCTTGACGGGCTGGAGAAGTGGGCCCGTGCGATCCTCGTGAAGTTCCACAAGGCCAAGGGCAAGGTCCTGCGCCTGGGTCGGGGCAGTCCCCGATATCAGTACAGACTGGGTGATGAATGGGTTGAGAGCAGTCCTGCAGAGAAGGGCTCGGGGGTACCGGTGGACGAAAAATTGGATACGAGCTGGCAGTGTGCGCTTGCAGGCCAGAAAGCCAATCGAATCCTGGGCCGCGTAAACAGGAGCGTGGCCAGCAGGTCGAGGGAGGTGATTCTCCCCCTCTACTCCGCTCTCGTGAGAGCCCACCTGGAGTCCTGCGCCCAGCTCTGGGGTCCCCAGTACAAGACAGACATGGACCTGTTAGAGCGGGTCCAGAGGAGGGCCACGAAAATGGTCAGAGGGCTGGAACACCTCTCCTATGACGAAAGGCTGAGGAGAAGAGAAGGCTCCGGGGAGACCTTATTGCGGCCTTTCAATACTTGAAGGGGGCTTATAAGAAAGATGGAGCAGCGGATAGTGTCTACCTAGGCTTCAGGAAGGCTTTTGACACCGTCTCCCGTAAGATCCTCGTAGAGAAGCTGATGAAGTAGGGGCTGGATGAGCGGACAGTGGGGTGGGTTGAAATCTGGCTGAACAGCTGGGCCCAGCGGGTGGTGATCAGTGGCATGAAGTCTAGTTGGAGGCCAGGAACGAGCGGTGGACCCCGGGGGTCAATGCTGGGCCCGATCCTGTTCAACATCCTAATTAACGATCCGGATGATGGGTAGGCAGGCAGACAGACAGACAGGCCCCTCAGCGAGTTTGCTGATGATACAAAACTGGGAGGAGCGGCTGATACACCAGGGGGTTGCGCTGCCGTCCAGAGGGCCCTCGACAGGCTGGAGAAACGGGCAGGCAGGAGCCTCGTGGGGTTCAACAAGGGGAAGCGCAAGGTCCTGCACCTGGGGAGGAACAACCCCATGCACCAGTATATGCTGGAGGCCGACCGGCTGGAAAGCAGCTTTGCAGAAAAGGACGTGGGGGGCTCCCGGTGGACACCAAGTTGAACGTGAGCCGACAACGTGCCCTTGCTGCAAAGAAGGCTAAGGATATCCTTGGCCCGATATAGAGGCAAGCAGGGTTTATATATGTTACAACACAGTTGTGTAGCCCAATCGAATTGCTCGCTGTCCCCGGGGGTGCAGGGCACCACAGACCACCCTTGGGCGGCTTTGGGGGCACCGCCTGTTTTTCTAAAAGCCTCCTACCCAGCTTAGCGCAAATCCTAGCTTGATCTGCCCTCCAGCCCTCGAGCCACCAGTGCCGAACACACGCTTTGTATTTTATTTTCTCCCAGGAGGCGTGCAGCTTAGAAACGTCTGCAATTGAAGCGGGGCTTTCAGGGAACAATTTCGAGCAGCTTCTGTTGGTTCTGCGAAACGTTCTGAAAAGTTAAGGCCTGGCCTGCCCTGCCCTGCCCTGCCCTGGCAAAAGCAGTTGTTTGACTGGAGGGAGCAGCACCAAAAAGCCACAAGCACGTTTGGGGCGGACTCGATGCGGTAATAAATAACAATAAATAGTCCTTCTAGCTACAACAGCCTCTTCTGAGACCTCGTTGCCCGCCCACGGGGTCGCAGCACTACACGGCACAGATCCCTCCACCCCCAGGCCGGATCCCTCCGCGCCCCGAGGGCACGCAAACTCCCCGAGCCCCGGTAAGCACCAGGTCGGCGAGGGCGGACCCGCCGAGGGGGCGAGGACAAGCGAAAACGACAGACGAGACAGCCAGTCGAGACGCGGGATCGGCCGGCGGCGATCTGGCGGCCCAATGGGCGCCGCGGAGGGCCTGGCCGAGTGGAGGAAGCGCGGGGGCGACAAGGGGCGTTGTCGTGGCTGACGAGATTCTCGGGGCGCGGGCCGCCCGGCCCGGTGGCGCCGCTTCTGTCTTCGGAAAGGTCATCGGCAAGGCGCTTCCCCGCCAACGTCATCGACGAGGACGAGGAGGTAGCCGCGGCTTTGCTCTGTGCGCGGTTCCCTTTCCCTGCCCTCCCCTCCCGTCCCCTTCCCTTCCCCCCCTCGCCCCTCCCCCCGCGCTCGCAGGCACCCTGAGCCGAGGACCCGTTGCGCGGTGCCCGGGAGCGCGGCAGGGCGGGTGGCGGCGTTGCTGCGGGTGGCTGGAGGGAGGGAGGGAGGGAGGGAGGGAGGGAGGGAGGGAGGGAGGGAAGGAGGGACGGGGGACGGGCGGGGCCTTTCTGGGTTGTGGCGCTCTCTACTGCACCATCCCTAAAACATCGCGCTTCTTCGGTGCCCCCCCCCCCCCCCTTCCCCGGCTGCCGCGGCGCGTACTGGGTTGCTGGTGCTGTCCGGCTCGCCTCGGTTCCCAGCCCCACCGTGTCGTGCGTGCGCGCGCGCAGAGGAGGGCCTCTGACGGTAACGCACTTGGCGGCAGCCGCAGACGTTTGCCGCGTGATATCCCTTTGGCACCGCAAGTCGTGCAAAGTTTGCTGCTGCTGCTGCTGCCGAGGGGTGGGAGTGGTCCTGCCTCGTGTAGGAGGATAGTCTTGAAACCTTAGATTAAGCACACGCAGTCAGTCTCCTCGGGGCTTCCCGGTGTGCGTACGCACGCGCGTATGTATGTAAACAGCGAACGTCTGAGCAGTGACCGTAATGAGTTAATAGAAAGTACTAACATCGCGTAAGAGAAATCAGCGTTTCGGCTTGTGTTTGGGGTATCTGGTGATCTGCTTCTGTACGAGTTCAGTGGGGCATACTGATTTGCTGAAGCTATTACCTTTCTCTGAAGCCAATTGCGTTTTAACTGTTTTATACTCTTCCTCCAGCGCCTCGCGTTCCACGATCTTTCACCCCAAGCTCCGACGCTTGTCCTGGTCATGCCGAAGGAGCCAATTATCAGGTTATCTGAAGCAGAAGATTCTGGCGAATCTGTAAGTACCGTGGAAGCGTTCTGTACGCTAAACTGTACCTGTAATTAGTTCCGAATTTACTGGACTCTTTCCCATCCCCCCCTTTCCCTCTTGATAGGGCACAGTAGGCTGTTTGGGGTTTTCTGGCGCTATAATCCTTTGCCTCTAGCTTGCAACGGGATTGAGCTTTTTGACTAAAAGTAGTGATATAAAGCAATGCTCGTCCCTGGGTATGTACTTCTGGTGCAAAATGCGGTGTTGTTTTGGGGCGCAGTCTGATGCCTGTTGTCATGGTTTGGAGTAAGAGCAGCAGTACTTCTTCTAATGCGGAGAAGAGGGCTTGGGGTTTTTGGCAGGTCAGGGCTGAGGAAGGGCAAAGCTGGTTGAGAGGTGCCGGGTGCTTTGCTCTTAGCTCTGAAAGTCAAGTTCAAAGGCTTTGTCAACCCATGCAAAGACAGCCTAAAGTTTCTTTTCCGCCCGAATGGCTTATGTTGCCCGAAGGTATAATGGGGGCTTGAACCCGGAGACGAGCTTAGCTTCTGTGGCCATTTTGTAGTCCGTTGCCGTCGAGCCTGAAAAAAATTGCGTGGCTCTTTCCCCCGCCCCCCCCCAGTGTGCCTACTTGGTCTTTGTAGCTTTGCTTGGAAAATGTCAGTTGCAGGCGGACAGACAGTAATTTGAAGCGCAATGGTTGAATTGCTAGGAATTGGCGAACTGGTTTCTCTGGGTGGTTCTCTGCTCTCATGCCTTCCCTCCCTGCCCTCTCCCCTCTTTGCGTGTGGCTTTTGATTTTATTTATTTATGGTTTTGTACTTCCTTCTCCAGCTTCTTGGGCATCTAGTGATTGTTGGCAAGAAGCGTGCTGCTCACCTGGGCCTGACCAATGGATTCCGGACGGTTGCGGACGAAGGGCCCGAGGGTGGGCAGCCTGTCTGTCACGTACATCTACGTATTCTGGGTGGCCGTCAGTTGGGCTGGCCGCCTGGCTAAGATTTTTGCACCACAGGAGTTGCTGCACGTGTACAAATCGCCACCGAATGGATTTCGTCTGTTGCCCGTCAGTCTAGCCACTGTTGATGTCTAATTTTTTGTGACGTGTGCCTGTGGAAGGTAATAAAAGCTTTGAGCAGCAGTTGCACAATAAAGACTTAGCATGGGGATATCACCTCTGTCTGGTGCGTCTTACTGAGGGGAATAGTTCTGCAAGTTAAAATGGTGTCTCCCCGGAGTGTAAGTATGTGGAATGTTTCAGTCTGCTAACGGTGTTCTGTAGATAGATAGCGATTTGCCCAGTCACTTGAAGCGTGACGCTGGAACCGCTTGGCAGTCTCCTGCGTCTTGCAGGAAGCAGGCGCTTAGCTTTTTGGAAGTGGTACGCAAATGTACATAAAGCCAGCGTGGGCTGCTGCTAAAACTTTAGAAAATACTGTATGTGACGCTACAGGCGTGCCGTGCGAGGGTGGTTTCGGCACAGCGCAATGTGTTGGGAGCATCCAACTCCTGTTGGAGCGCTTTATCGATGGCCGTGTGATAAGGCCGCGTCGATATCCCTTTTCTGGTGAGGAGGGAGGTGGTAGGAGAAAACAGTCGCTCTGAGTGGCAGCTGTGGTGCTTCCATAGCACAGTGGAATAGCTCTCTCTGTCACTTTGGGTCAGCTGTCCTGGCTCTGTCCCCTCCCAACCTCTTGCCCACCCCCAGCTTACTGGACTTTGGGGGTGGGGTGGTTGGAGAGACAGCCTCCATGCTGTGGGAGCGCTGCTGAAACATGGGTGTGTTATCAACGCCCTTCTAGCTACAGCTCCAAAGCGCAGCACTATGAGGGCCGATATTTCCCTGCTGCCTGTGGATCTGGCAGGTGGATATTTCCAGAAGGAACTTTTTCATCCTCTTTTCTCCCCCTGTCCTGTGGAAGAGGGGCAGCTGGGTGGACCCTTGGCAGCCGGTCAAGAAGCATAGGATCGTTTAGGTTGGAAAAGACCTTTAAGATCATCGAGTCCAACCGTTAACCTAACGCTGCCAGGTCCACCACTCAACCACGTCCCTGAGCACCACATCTACACGTCTTTTAAATACCTCCAGGGATGGTAACTCAACCACTTCCCTCTGCGGCCTGTCCCAATGCTCGACAACCCTTTTGGTGAAGAAATTTTTCCTAATACCCAATCTAAACCTCCCCTGGCGCAACTTGGGGCCGTTTCCTCTCGTCCTATCGCTTGTTACTTGGGAAAAGAGACCGAGCCCCACCTCGCTACGACCTCCTTTCAGGTAGTTGTAGAGAGCGATGAGGTCTCCCTGTACCGTTTAATACCGTTTAATATCTTCATCAATGACATAGCTAGTGGGATTGAGCGCGCCCTCTGCGAGGTTGCGGACGACGCCAAGCTGAGTGGTGCAGCTGATACTCTAGAGGGAAGGGATGCCATCCAGAGGGGCCTTGACGGGCTGGAGAAGTGGGCCCGTGCGATCCTCGTGAAGTTCCACAAGGCCAAGGGCAAGGTCCTGCGCCTGGGTCGGGGCAGTCCCCGATATCAGTACAGACTGGGTGATGAATGGGTTGAGAGCAGTCCTGCAGAGAAGGGCTCGGGGGTACCGGTGGACGAAAAATTGGATACGAGCTGGCAGTGTGCGCTTGCAGGCCAGAAAGCCAATCGAATCCTGGGCCGCGTAAACAGGAGCGTGGCCAGCAGGTCGAGGGAGGTGATTCTCCCCCTCTACTCCGCTCTCGTGAGAGCCCACCTGGAGTCCTGCGCCCAGCTCTGGGGTCCCCAGTACAAGACAGACGTGGACCTGTTAGAGCGGGTCCAGAGGAGGGCCACGAAAATGGTCAGAGGGCTGGAACACCTCTCCTATGACGAAAGGCTGAGGAGAAGAGAAGGCTCCGGGGAGACCTTATTGCGGCCTTTCAATACTTGAAGGGGGCTTATAAGAAAGATGGAGCAGCGGATAGTGTGTACCTAGCCTTCAGGAAGGCTTTTGACACCGTCTCCCGTAAGATCCTCGTAGAGAAGCTGATGAAGTAGGGGCTGGATGAGCGGACAGTGGGGTGGGTTGAAATCTGGCTGAACAGCTGGGCCCAGCGGGTGGTGATCAGTGGCATGAAGTCTAGTTGGAGGCCAGGAACGAGCGGTGGACCCCGGGGGTCAATGCTGGGCCCGATCCTGTTCAACATCCTAATTAACGATCCGGATGATGGGTAGGCAGGCAGACAGACAGACAGGCCCCTCAGCGAGTTTGCTGATGATACAAAACTGGGAGGAGCGGCTGATACACCAGGGGGTTGCGCTGCCGTCCAGAGGGCCCTCGACAGGCTGGAGAAACGGGCAGGCAGGAGCCTCGTGGGGTTCAACAAGGGGAAGCGCAAGGTCCTGCACCTGGGGAGGAACAACCCCATGCACCAGTATATGCTGGAGGCCGACCGGCTGGAAAGCAGCTTTGCAGAAAAGGACGTGGGGGGCTCCCGGTGGACACCAAGTTGAACGTGAGCCGACAACGTGCCCTTGCCGCAAAGAAGGCTAAGGATATCCTTGGCCCGATATAGAGGCAAGCAGGGTTTATATATGTTACAACACAGTTGTGTAGCCCAATCGAATTGCTCGCTGTCCCCGGGGGTGCAGGGCACCACAGACCACCCTTGGGCGGCTTTGGGGGCACCGCCTGTTTTTCTAAAAGCCTCCTACCCAGCTTAGCGCAAATCCTAGCTTGATCTGCCCTCCAGCCCTCGAGCCACCAGTGCCGAACACACGCTTTGTATTTTATTTTCTCCCAGGAGGCGTGCAGCTTAGAAACGTCTGCAATTGAAGCGGGGCTTTCAGGGAACAATTTCGAGCAGCTTCTGTTGGTTCTGCGAAACGTTCTGAAAAGTTAAGGCCTGCCCTGCCCTGCCCTGCCCTGGCAAAAGCAGTCGTTTGACTGGAGGGAGCAGCACCAAAAAGCCACAAGCACGTTTGGGGCGGACTCGATGCGGTAATAAATAACAATAAATAGTCCTTCTAGCTACAACAGCCTCTTCTGAGACCTCGTTGCCCGCCCACGGGGTCGCAGCACTACACGGCACAGATCCCTCCACCCCCAGGCCGGATCCCTCCGCGCCCCGAGGGCACGCAAACTCCCCGAGCCCCGGTAAGCACCAGGTCGGCGAGGGCGGACCCGCCGAGGGGGCGAGGACAAGCGAAAACGACAGACGAGACAGCCAGTCGAGACGCGGGATCGGCCGGCGGCGATCTGGCGGCCCAATGGGCGCCGCGGAGGGCCTGGCCGAGTGGAGGAAGCGCGGGGGCGACAAGGGGCGTTGTCGTGGCTGACGAGATTCTTGGGGCGCGGGCCGCCCGGCCCGGTGGCGCCGCTTCTGTCTTCGGAAAGGTCATCGGCAAGGCGCTTCCCCGCCAACGTCATCGACGAGGACGAGGAGGTAGCCGCGGCTTTGCTCTGTGCGCGGTTCCCTTTCCCTGCCCTCCCCTCCCGTCCCCTTCCCTTCCCCCCCTCGCCCCTCCCCCCGCGCTCGCAGGCACCCTGAGCCGAGGACCCGTTGCGCGGTGCCCGGGAGCGCGGCAGGGCGGGTGGCGGCGTTGCTGCGGGTGGCTGGAGGGAAGGAGGGAGGGAAGGAGGGACGGGGGACGGGCGGGGCCTTTCTGGGTTGTGGCGCTCTCTACTGCACCATCCCTAAAACATCGCGCTTCTTCGGTGCCCCCCCCCCCCCTTCCCCGGCTGCCGCGGCGCGTACTGGGTTGCTGGTGCTGTCCGGCTCGCCTCGGTTCCCAGCCCCACCGTGTCGTGCGTGCGCGCGCGCAGAGGAGGGCCTCTGACGGTAACGCACTTGGCGGCAGCCGCAGACGTTTGCCGCGTGATATCCCTTTGGCACCGCAAGTCGTGCAAAGTTTGCTGCTGCTGCTGCTGCCGAGGGGTGGGAGTGGTCCTGCCTCGTGTAGGAGGATAGTCTTGAAACCTTAGATTAAGCACACGCAGTCAATCTCCTCGGGGCTTCCCGGTGTGCGTACGCACGCGCGTATGTATGTAAACAGCGAACGTCTGAGCAGTGACCGTAATGAGTTAATAGAAAGTACTAACATCGCGTAAGAGAAATCAGCGTTTCGGCTTGTGTTTGGGGTATCTGGTGATCTGCTTCTGTACGAGTTCAGTGGGGCATACTGATTTGCTGAAGCTATTACCTTTCTCTGAAGCCAATTGCGTTTTAACTGTTTTATACTCTTCCTCCAGCGCCTCGCGTTCCACGATCTTTCACCCCAAGCTCCGACGCTTGTCCTGGTCATGCCGAAGGAGCCAATTATCAGGTTATCTGAAGCAGAAGATTCTGGCGAATCTGTAAGTACCGTGGAAGCGTTCTGTACGCTAAACTGTACCTGTAATTAGTTCCGAATTTACTGGACTCTTTCCCATCCCCCCCTTTCCCCCTTGATAGGGCACAGTAGGCTGTTTGGGGTTTTCTGGCGCTATAATCCTTTGCCTCTAGCTTGCAACGGGATTGAGCTTTTTGACTAAAAGTAGTGATATAAAGCAATGCTCGTCCCTGGGTATGTACTTCTGGTGCAAAATGCGGTGTTGTTTTGGGGCGCAGTCTGATGCCTGTTGTCATGGTTTGGAGTAAGAGCAGCAGTACTTCTTCTAATGCGGAGAAGAGGGCTTGGGGTTTTTGGCAGGTCAGGGCTGAGGAAGGGCAAAGCTGGTTGAGAGGTGCCGGGTGCTTTGCTCTTAGCTCTGAAAGTCAAGTTCAAAGGCTTTGTCAACCCATGCAAAGACAGCCTAAAGTTTCTTTTCCACCCGAATGGCTTATGTTGCCCGAAGGTATAATGGGGGCTTGAACCCGGAGACGAGCTTAGCTTCTGTGGCCGTTTTGTAGTCCGTTGCCGTCGAGCCTGAAAAAAATTGCGTGGCTCTTTCCCCCGCCCCCCCACAGTGTGCCTACTTGGTCTTTGTAGCTTTGCTTGGAAAATGTCAGTTGCAGGCGGACAGACAGTAATTTGAAGCGCAATGGTTGAATTGCTAGGAATTGGCGAACTGGTTTCTCTGGGTGGTTCTCTGCTCTCATGCCTTCCCTCCCTGCCCTCTCCCCTCTTTGCGTGTGGCTTTTGATTTTATTTATTTATGGTTTTGTACTTCCTTCTCCAGCTTCTTGGGCATCTAGTGATTGTTGGCAAGAAGCGTGCTGCTCACCTGGGCCTGACCAATGGATTCCGGACGGTTGCGGACGAAGGGCCCGAGGGTGGGCAGCCTGTCTGTCACGTACATCTACGTATTCTGGGTGGCCGTCAGTTGGGCTGGCCGCCTGGCTAAGATTTTTGCACCACAGGAGTTGCTGCACGTGTACAAATCGCCACCGAATGGATTTCGTCTGTTGCCCGTCAGTCTAGCCACTGTTGATGTCTAATTTTTTGTGACGTGTGCCTGTGGAAGGTAATAAAAGCTTTGAGCAGCAGTTGCACAATAAAGACTTAGCATGGGGATATCACCTCTGTCTGGTGCGTCTTACTGAGGGGAATAGTTCTGCAAGTTAAAACGGTGTCTCCCCGGAGTGTAAGTATGTGGAATGTTTCAGTCTGCTAACGGTGTTCTGTAGATAGATAGCGATTTGCCCAGTCACTTGAAGCGTGACGCTGGAACCGCTTGGCAGTCTCCTGCGTCTTGCAGGAAGCAGGCGCTTAGCTTTTTGGAAGTGGTACGCAAATGTACATAAAGCCAGCGTGGGCTGCTGCTAAAACTTTAGAAAATACTGTATGTGACGCTACAGGCGTGCCGTGCGAGGGTGGTTTCGGCACAGCGCAATGTGTTGGGAGCATCCAACTCCTGTTGGAGCGCTTTATCGATGGCCGTGTGAAAAGGCCGCGTCGATATCCCTTTTCTGGTGAGGAGGGAGGTGGTAGGAGAAAACAATCGCTCTGAGTGGCAGCTGTGGTGCTTCCATAGCACAGTGGAATAGCTCTCTCTGTCACTTTGGGTCAGCTGTCCTGGCTCTGTCCCCTCCCAACCTCTTGCCCACCCCCAGCTTACTGGACTTTGGGGGTGGGGTGGTTGGAGAGACAGCCTCCATGCTGTGGGAGCGCTGCTGAAACATGGGTGTGTTATCAACGCCCTTCTAGCTACAGCTCCAAAGCGCAGCACTATGAGGGCCGATATTTCCCTGCTGCCTGTGGATCTGGCAGGTGGATATTTCCAGAAGGAACTTTTTCATCCTCTTTTCTCCCCCTGTCCTGTGGAAGAGGGGCAGCTGGGTGGACCCTTGGCAGCCGGTCAAGAAGCATAGGATCGTTTAGGTTGGAAAAGACCTTTAAGATCATCGAGTCCAACTGTTAACCTAACGCTGCCAGGTCCACCACTCAACCACGTCCCTGAGCACCATGTCTACACGTCTTTTAAATACCTCCAGGGATGATAACTCAACCACTTCCCTCTGCGGCCTGTCCCAATGCTCGACAACCCTTTCGGTGAAGAAATTTTTCCTAATACCCAATCTAAACCTCCCCTGGCGCAACTTGGGGCCGTTTCCTCTCGTCCTATCGCTTGTTACTTGGGAAAAGAGACCGAGCCCCACCTCGCTACGACCTCCTTTCAGGTAGTTGTAGAGAGCGATGAGGTCTCCCTGTACCGTTTAATACCGTTTAATATCTTCATCAATGACACAGCTAGTGGGATTGAGCGCGCCCTCTGCAAGGTTGCGGACGACGCCAAGCTGAGTGGTGCAGCTGATACTCTAGAGGGAAGGGATGCCATCCAGAGGGGCCTTGACGGGCTGGAGAAGTGGGCCCGTGCGATCCTCGTGAAGTTCCACAAGGCCAAGGGCAAGGTCCTGTGCCTGGGTCGGGGCAGTCCCCGATATCAGTACAGACTGGGTGATGAATGGGTTGAGAGCAGTCCTGCAGAGAAGGGCTCGGGGGTACCGGTGGACGAAAAATTGGATACGAGCTGGCAGTGTGCGCTTGCAGGCCAGAAAGCCAATCGAATCCTGGGCCGCGTAAACAGGAGCGTGGCCAGCAGGTCGAGGGAGGTGATTCTCCCCCTCTACTCCGCTCTCATGAGAGCCCACCTGGAGTCCTGCGCCCAGCTCTGGGGTCCCCAGTACAAGACAGACGTGGACCTGTTAGAGTGGGTCCAGAGGAGGGCCACGAAAATGGTCAGAGGGCTGGAACACCTCTCCTCCTATGACGAAAGGCTGAGGAGAAGAGAAGGCTCCGGGGAGACCTTATTGCGGCCTTTCAATACTTGAAGGGGGCTTATAAGAAAGATGGAGCAGCGGATAGTGTGTACCTAGCCTTCAGGAAGGCTTTTGACACCGTCTCCCGTAAGATCCTCGTAGAGAAGCTGATGAAGTAGGGGCTGGATGAGCGGACAGTGGGGTGGGTTGAAATCTGGCTGAACAGCTGGGCCCAGCGGGTGGTGATCAGTGGCATGAAGTCTAGTTGGAGGCCAGGAACGAGCGGTGGACCCCGGGGGTCAATGCTGGGCCCGATCCTGTTCAACATCCTAATTAACGATCCGGATGATGGGTAGGCAGGCAGACAGACAGACAGGCCCCTCAGCGAGTTTGCTGATGATACAAAACTGGGAGGAGCGGCTGATACACCAGGGGGTTGCGCTGCCGTCCAGAGGGCCCTCGACAGGCTGGAGAAACGGGCAGGCAGGAGCCTCGTGGGGTTCAACAAGGGGAAG
This sequence comes from Platalea leucorodia, assembly GCF_965183815.1. Classification (NCBI taxonomy): domain Eukaryota; kingdom Metazoa; phylum Chordata; class Aves; order Pelecaniformes; family Threskiornithidae; genus Platalea; species Platalea leucorodia. The sequence goes on from NC_138859.1 coordinate 34,292,668, forward strand.
CGCAAGGTCCTGCACCTGGGGAGGAACAACCCCATGCACCAGTATATGCTGGAGGCCGACCGGCTGGAAAGCAGCTTTGCAGAAAAGGACGTGGGGGGCTCCCGGTGGACACCAAGTTGAACGTGAGCCGACAACGTGCCCTTGCCGCAAAGAAGGCTAAGGATATCCTTGGCCCGATATAGAGGCAAGCAGGGTTTATATATGTTACAACACAGTTGTGTAGCCCAATCGAATTGCTCGCTGTCCCCGGGGGTGCAGGGCACCACAGACCACCCTTGGGCGGCTTTGGGGGCACCGCCTGTTTTTCTAAAAGCCTCCTACCCAGCTTAGCGCAAATCCTAGCTTGATCTGCCCTCCAGCCCTCGAGCCACCAGTGCCGAACACACGCTTTGTATTTTATTTTCTCCCAGGAGGCGTGCAGCTTAGAAACGTCTGCAATTGAAGCGGGGCTTTCAGGGAACAATTTCGAGCAGCTTCTGTTGGTTCTGCGAAACGTTCTGAAAAGTTAAGGCCTGGCCTGCCCTGCCCTGCCCTGGCAAAAGCAGTCGTTTGACTGGAGGGAGCAGCACCAAAAAGCCACAAGCACGTTTGGGGCGGACTCGATGCGGTAATAAATAACAATAAATAGTCCTTCTAGCTACAACAGCCTCTTCTGAGACCTCGTTGCCCGCCCACGGGGTCGCAGCACTACACGGCACAGATCCCTCCACCCCCAGGCCGGATCCCTCCGCGCCCCGAGGGCACGCAAACTCCCCGAGCCCCGGTAAGCACCAGGTCGGCGAGGGCGGACCCGCCGAGGGGGCGAGGACAAGCGAAAACGACAGACGAGACAGCCAGTCGAGACGCGGGATCGGCCGGCGGCGATCTGGCGGCCCAATGGGCGCCGCGGAGGGCCTGGCCGAGTGGAGGAAGCGCGGGGGCGACAAGGGGCGTTGTCGTGGCTGACGAGATTCTCGGGGCGCGGGCCGCCCGGCCCGGTGGCGCCGCTTCTGTCTTCGGAAAGGTCATCGGCAAGGCGCTTCCCCGCCAACGTCATCGACGAGGACGAGGAGGTAGCCGCGGCTTTGCTCTGTGCGCGGTTCCCTTTCCCTGCCCTCCCCTCCCGTCCCCTTCCCTTCCCCCCCTCGCCCCTCCCCCCGCGCTCGCAGGCACCCTGAGCCGAGGACCCGTTGCGCGGTGCCCGGGAGCGCGGCAGGGCGGGTGGCGGCGTTGCTGCGGGTGGCTGGAGGGAGGGAGGGAGGGAGGGAGGGAGGGAGGGAGGGACGGGGGACGGGCGGGGCCTTTCTGGGTTGTGGCGCTCTCTACTGCACCATCCCTAAAACATCGCGCTTCTTCGGTGCCCCCCCCCCCCCTTCCCCGGCTGCCGCGGCGCGTACTGGGTTGCTGGTGCTGTCCGGCTCGCCTCGGTTCCCAGCCCCACCGTGTCGTGCGTGCGCGCGCGCAGAGGAGGGCCTCTGACGGTAACGCACTTGGCGGCAGCCGCAGACGTTTGCCGCGTGATATCCCTTTGGCACCGCAAGTCGTGCAAAGTTTGCTGCTGCTGCTGCTGCCGAGGGGTGGGAGTGGTCCTGCCTCGTGTAGGAGGATAGTCTTGAAACCTTAGATTAAGCACACGCAGTCAGTCTCCTCGGGGCTTCCCGGTGTGCGTACGCACGCGCGTATGTATGTAAACAGCGAACGTCTGAGCAGTGACCGTAATGAGTTAATAGAAAGTACTAACATCGCGTAAGAGAAATCAGCGTTTCGGCTTGTGTTTGGGGTATCTGGTGATCTGCTTCTGTACGAGTTCAGTGGGGCATACTGATTTGCTGAAGCTATTACCTTTCTCTGAAGCCAATTGCGTTTTAACTGTTTTATACTCTTCCTCCAGCGCCTCGCGTTCCACGATCTTTCACCCCAAGCTCCGACGCTTGTCCTGGTCATGCCGAAGGAGCCAATTATCAGGTTATCTGAAGCAGAAGATTCTGGCGAATCTGTAAGTACCGTGGAAGCGTTCTGTACGCTAAACTGTACCTGTAATTAGTTCCGAATTTACTGGACTCTTTCCCATCCCCCCCTTTCCCCCTTGATAGGGCACAGTAGGCTGTTTGGGGTTTTCTGGCGCTATAATCCTTTGCCTCTAGCTTGCAACGGGATTGAGCTTTTTGACTAAAAGTAGTGATATAAAGCAATGCTCGTCCCTGGGTATGTACTTCTGGTGCAAAATGCGGTGTTGTTTTGGGGCGCAGTCTGATGCCTGTTGTCATGGTTTGGAGTAAGAGCAGCAGTACTTCTTCTAATGCGGAGAAGAGGGCTTGGGGTTTTTGGCAGGTCAGGGCTGAGGAAGGGCAAAGCTGGTTGAGAGGTGCCGGGTGCTTTGCTCTTAGCTCTGAAAGTCAAGTTCAAAGGCTTTGTCAACCCATGCAAAGACAGCCTAAAGTTTCTTTTCCGCCCGAATGGCTTATGTTGCCCGAAGGTATAATGGGGGCTTGAACCCGGAGACGAGCTTAGCTTCTGTGGCCGTTTTGTAGTCCGTTGCCGTCGAGCCTGAAAAAAATTGCGTGGCTCTTTCCCCCGCCCCCCCCCAGTGTGCCTACTTGGTCTTTGTAGCTTTGCTTGGAAAATGTCAGTTGCAGGCGGACAGACAGTAATTTGAAGCGCAATGGTTGAATTGCTAGGAATTGGCGAACTGGTTTCTCTGGGTGGTTCTCTGCTCTCATGCCTTCCCTCCCTGCCCTCTCCCCTCTTTGCGTGTGGCTTTTGATTTTATTTATTTATGGTTTTGTACTTCCTTCTCCAGCTTCTTGGGCATCTAGTGATTGTTGGCAAGAAGCGTGCTGCTCACCTGGGCCTGACCAATGGATTCCGGACGGTTGCGGACGAAGGGCCCGAGGGTGGGCAGCCTGTCTGTCACGTACATCTACGTATTCTGGGTGGCCGTCAGTTGGGCTGGCCGCCTGGCTAAGATTTTTGCACCACAGGAGTTGCTGCACGTGTACAAATCGCCACCGAATGGATTTCGTCTGTTGCCCGTCAGTCTAGCCACTGTTGATGTCTAATTTTTTGTGACGTGTGCCTGTGGAAGGTAATAAAAGCTTTGAGCAGCAGTTGCACAATAAAGACTTAGCATGGGGATATCACCTCTGTCTGGTGCGTCTTACTGAGGGGAATAGTTCTGCAAGTTAAAATGGTGTCTCCCCGGAGTGTAAGTATGTGGAATGTTTCAGTCTGCTAACGGTGTTCTGTAGATAGATAGCGATTTGCCCAGTCACTTGAAGCGTGACGCTGGAACCGCTTGGCAGTCTCCTGCGTCTTGCAGGAAGCAGGCGCTTAGCTTTTTGGAAGTGGTACGCAAATGTACATAAAGCCAGCGTGGGCTGCTGCTAAAACTTTAGAAAATACTGTATGTGACGCTACAGGCGTGCCGTGCGAGGGTGGTTTCGGCACAGCGCAATGTGTTGGGAGCATCCAACTCCTGTTGGAGCGCTTTATCGATGGCCGTGTGATAAGGCCGCGTCGATATCCCTTTTCTGGTGAGGAGGGAGGCGGTAGGAGAAAACAGTCGCTCTGAGTGGCAGCTGTGGTGCTTCCATAGCACAGTGGAATAGCTCTCTCTGTCACTTTGGGTCAGCTGTCCTGGCTCTGTCCCCTCCCAACCTCTTGCCCACCCCCAGCTTACTGGACTTTGGGGGTGGGGTGGTTGGAGAGACAGCCTCCATGCTGTGGGAGCGCTGCTGAAACATGGGTGTGTTATCAACGCCCTTCTAGCTACAGCTCCAAAGCGCAGCACTATGAGGGCCGATATTTCCCTGCTGCCTGTGGATCTGGCAGGTGGATATTTCCAGAAGGAACTTTTTCATCCTCTTTTCTCCCCCTGTCCTGTGGAAGAGGGGCAGCTGGGTGGACCCTTGGCAGCCGGTCAAGAAGCATAGGATCGTTTAGGTTGGAAAAGACCTTTAAGATCATCGAGTCCAACCGTTAACCTAACGCTGCCAGGTCCACCACTCAACCGCGTCCCTGAGCACCATGTCTACACGTCTTTTAAATACCTCCAGGGATGGTAACTCAACCACTTGCCTCTGCGGCCTGTCCCAATGCTCGACAACCCTTTCGGTGAAGAAATTTTTCCTAATACCCAATCTAAACCTCCCCTGGCGCAACTTGGGGCCGTTTCCTCTCGTCCTATCGCTTGTTTCTTGGGAAAAGAGACCGAGCCCCACCTCGCTACGACCTCCTTTCAGGTAGTTGTAGAGAGCGATGAGGTCTCCCTGTACCGTTTAATACCGTTTAATATCTTCATCAATGACACAGCTAGTGGGATTGAGCGCGCCCTCTGCGAGGTTGCGGACGACGCTAAGCTGAGTGGTGCAGCTGATACTCTAGAGGGAAGGGATGCCATCCAGAGGGGCCTTGACGGGCTGGAGAAGTGGGCCCGTGCGATCCTCGTGAAGTTCCACAAGGCCAAGGGCAAGGTCCTGCGCCTGGGTCGGGGCAGTCCCCGATATCAGTACAGACTGGGTGATGAATGGGTTGAGAGCAGTCCTGCAGAGAAGGGCTCGGGGGTACCGGTGGACGAAAAATTGGATACGAGCTGGCAGTGTGCGCTTGCAGGCCAGAAAGCCAATCGAATCCTGGGCCGCGTAAACAGGAGCGTGGCCAGCAGGTCGAGGGAGGTGATTCTCCCCCTCTACTCCGCTCTCGTGAGAGCCCACCTGGAGTCCTGCGCCCAGCTCTGGGGTCCCCAGTACAAGACAGACGTGGACCTGTTAGAGTGGGTCCAGAGGAGGGCCACGAAAATGGTCAGAGGGCTGGAACACCTCTCCTATGACGAAAGGCTGAGGAGAAGAGAAGGCTCCGGGGAGACCTTATTGCGGCCTTTCAATACTTGAAGGGGGCTTATAAGAAAGATGGAGCAGCGGATAGTGTGTACCTAGCCTTCAGGAAGGCTTTTGACACCGTCTCCCGTAAGATCCTCGTAGAGAAGCTGATGAAGTAGGGGCTGGATGAGCGGACAGTGGGGTGGGTTGAAATCTGGCTGAACAGCTGGGCCCAGCGGGTGGTGATCAGTGGCATGAAGTCTAGTTGGAGGCCAGGAACGAGCGGTGGACCCCGGGGGTCAATGCTGGGCCCGATCCTGTTCAACATCCTAATTAACGATCCGGATGATGGGTAGGCAGGCAGACAGACAGACAGGCCCCTCAGCGAGTTTGCTGATGATACAAAACTGGGAGGAGCGGCTGATACACCAGGGGGTTGCGCTGCCGTCCAGAGGGCCCTCGACAGGCTGGAGAAACGGGCAGGCAGGAGCCTCGTGGGGTTCAACAAGGGGAAGCGCAAGGTCCTGCACCTGGGGAGGAACAACCCCATGCACCAGTATATGCTGGAGGCCGACCGGCTGGAAAGCAGCTTTGCAGAAAAGGACGTGGGGGGCTCCCGGTGGGCACCAAGTTGAACGTGAGCCGACAACGTGCCCTTGCCGCAAAGAAGGCTAAGGATATCCTTGGCCCGATATAGAGGCAAGCAGGGTTTATATATGTTACAACACAGTTGTGTAGCCCAATCGAATTGCTCGCTGTCCCCGGGGGTGCAGGGCACCACAGACCACCCTTGGGCGGCTTTGGGGGCACCGCCTGTTTTTCTAAAAGCCTCCTACCCAGCTTAGCGCAAATCCTAGCTTGATCTGCCCTCCAGCCCTCGAGCCACCAGTGCCGAACACACGCTTTGTATTTTATTTTCTCCCAGGAGGCGTGCAGCTTAGAAACGTCTGCAATTGAAGCGGGGCTTTCAGGGAACAATTTCGAGCAGCTTCTGTTGGTTCTGCGAAACGTTCTGAAAAGTTAAGGCCTGGCCTGCCCTGCCCTGCCCTGGCAAAAGCAGTCGTTTGACTGGAGGGAGCAGCACCAAAAAGCCACAAGCACGTTTGGGGCGGACTCGATGCGGTAATAAATAACAATAAATAGTCCTTCTAGCTACAACAGCCTCTTCTGAGACCTCGTTGCCCGCCCACGGGGTCGCAGCACTACACGGCACAGATCCCTCCACCCCCAGGCCGGATCCCTCCGCGCCCCGAGGGCACGCAAACTCCCCGAGCCCCGGTAAGCACCAGGTCGGCGAGGGCGGACCCGCCGAGGGGGCGAGGACAAGCGAAAACGACAGACGAGACAGCCAGTCGAGACGCGGGATCGGCCGGCGGCGATCTGGCGGCCCAATGGGCGCCGCGGAGGGCCTGGCCGAGTGGAGGAAGCGCGGGGGCGACAAGGGGCGTTGTCGTGGCTGACGAGATTCTCGGGGCGCGGGCCGCCCGGCCCGGTGGCGCCGCTTCTGTCTTCGGAAAGGTCATCGGCAAGGCGCTTCCCCGCCAACGTCATCGACGAGGACGAGGAGGTAGCCGCGGCTTTGCTCTGTGCGCGGTTCCCTTTCCCTGCCCTCCCCTCCCGTCCCCTTCCCTTCCCCCCCTCGCCCCTCCCCCCGCGCTCGCAGGCACCCTGAGCCGAGGACCCGTTGCGCGGTGCCCGGGAGCGCGGCAGGGCGGGTGGCGGCGTTGCTGCGGGTGGCTGGAGGGAGGGAGGGAGGGACGGGGGACGGGCGGGGCCTTTCTGGGTTGTGGCGCTCTCTACTGCACCATCCCTAAAACATCGCGCTTCTTCGGTGCCCCCCCCCCCCCTTCCCCGGCTGCCGCGGCGCGTACTGGGTTGCTGGTGCTGTCCGGCTCGCCTCGGTTCCCAGCCCCACCGTGTCGTGCGTGCGCGCGCGCAGAGGAGGGCCTCTGACGGTAACGCACTTGGCGGCAGCCGCAGACGTTTGCCGCGTGATATCCCTTTGGCACCGCAAGTCGTGCAAAGTTTGCTGCTGCTGCTGCTGCCGAGGGGTGGGAGTGGTCCTGCCTCGTGTAGGAGGATAGTCTTGAAACCTTAGATTAAGCACACGCAGTCAATCTCCTCGGGGCTTCCCGGTGTGCGTACGCACGCGCGTATGTATGTAAACAGCGAACGTCTGAGCAGTGACCGTAATGAGTTAATAGAAAGTACTAACATCGCGTAAGAGAAATCAGCGTTTCGGCTTGTGTTTGGGGTATCTGGTGATCTGCTTCTGTACGAGTTCAGTGGGGCATACTGATTTGCTGAAGCTATTACCTTTCTCTGAAGCCAATTGCGTTTTAACTGTTTTATACTCTTCCTCCAGCGCCTCGCGTTCCACGATCTTTCACCCCAAGCTCCGACGCTTGTCCTGGTCATGCCGAAGGAGCCAATTATCAGGTTATCTGAAGCAGAAGATTCTGGCGAATCTGTAAGTACCGTGGAAGCGTTCTGTACGCTAAACTGTACCTGTAATTAGTTCCGAATTTACTGGACTCTTTCCCATCCCCCCCTTTCCCCCTTGATAGGGCACAGTAGGCTGTTTGGGGTTTTCTGGCGCTATAATCCTTTGCCTCTAGCTTGCAACGGGATTGAGCTTTTTGACTAAAAGTAGTGATATAAAGCAATGCTCGTCCCTGGGTATGTACTTCTGGTGCAAAATGCGGTGTTGTTTTGGGGCGCAGTCTGATGCCTGTTGTCATGGTTTGGAGTAAGAGCAGCAGTACTTCTAATGCGGAGAAGAGGGCTTGGGGTTTTTGGCAGGTCAGGGCTGAGGAAGGGCAAAGCTGGTTGAGAGGTGCCGGGTGCTTTGCTCTTAGCTCTGAAAGTCAAGTTCAAAGGCTTTGTCAACCCATGCAAAGACAGCCTAAAGTTTCTTTTCCGCCCGAATGGCTTATGTTGCCCGAAGGTATAATGGGGGCTTGAACCCGGAGACGAGCTTAGCTTCTGTGGCCGTTTTGTAGTCCGTTGCCGTCGAGCCTGAAAAAAATTGCGTGGCTCTTTCCCCCGCCCCCCCACAGTGTGCCTACTTGGTCTTTGTAGCTTTGCTTGGAAAATGTCAGTTGCAGGCGGACAGACAGTAATTTGAAGCGCAATGGTTGAATTGCTAGGAATTGGCGAACTGGTTTCTCTGGGTGGTTCTCTGCTCTCATGCCTTCCCTCCCTGCCCTCTCCCCTCTTTGCGTGTGGCTTTTGATTTTATTTATTTATGGTTTTGTACTTCCTTCTCCAGCTTCTTGGGCATCTAGTGATTGTTGGCAAGAAGCGTGCTGCTCACCTGGGCCTGACCAATGGATTCCGGACGGTTGCGGACGAAGGGCCCGAGGGTGGGCAGCCTGTCTGTCACGTACATCTACGTATTCTGGGTGGCCGTCAGTTGGGCTGGCCGCCTGGCTAAGATTTTTGCACCACAGGAGTTGCTGCACGTGTACAAATCGCCACCGAATGGATTTCGTCTGTTGCCCGTCAGTCTAGCCACTGTTGATGTCTAATTTTTTGTGACGTGTGCCTGTGGAAGGTAATAAAAGCTTTGAGCAGCAGTTGCACAATAAAGACTTAGCATGGGGATATCACCTCTGTCTGGTGCGTCTTACTGAGGGGAATAGTTCTGCAAGTTAAAACGGTGTCTCCCCGGAGTGTAAGTATGTGGAATGTTTCAGTCTGCTAACGGTGTTCTGTAGATAGATAGCGATTTGCCCAGTCACTTGAAGCGTGACGCTGGAACCGCTTGGCAGTCTCCTGCGTCTTGCAGGAAGCAGGCGCTTAGCTTTTTGGAAGTGGTACGCAAATGTACATAAAGCCAGCGTGGGCTGCTGCTAAAACTTTAGAAAATACTGTATGTGACGCTACAGGCGTGCCGTGCGAGGGTGGTTTCGGCACAGCGCAATGTGTTGGGAGCATCCAACTCCTGTTGGAGCGCTTTATCGATGGCCGTGTGAAAAGGCCGCGTCGATATCCCTTTTCTGGTGAGGAGGGAGGTGGTAGGAGAAAACAATCGCTCTGAGTGGCAGCTGTGGTGCTTCCATAGCACAGTGGAATAGCTCTCTCTGTCACTTTGGGTCAGCTGTCCTGGCTCTGTCCCCTCCCAACCTCTTGCCCACCCCCAGCTTACTGGACTTTGGGGGTGGGGTGGTTGGAGAGACAGCCTCCATGCTGTGGGAGCGCTGCTGAAACATGGGTGTGTTATCAACGCCCTTCTAGCTACAGCTCCAAAGCGCAGCACTATGAGGGCCGATATTTCCCTGCTGCCTGTGGATCTGGCAGGTGGATATTTCCAGAAGGAACTTTTTCATCCTCTTTTCTCCCCCTGTCCTGTGGAAGAGGGGCAGCTGGGTGGACCCTTGGCAGCCGGTCAAGAAGCATAGGATCGTTTAGGTTGGAAAAGACCTTTAAGATCATCGAGTCCAACCGTTAACCTAACGCTGCCAGGTCCACCACTCAACCACGTCCCTGAGCACCATGTCTACACGTCTTTTAAATACCTCCAGGGATGGTAACTCAACCACTTCCCTCTGCGGCCTGTCCCAATGCTCGACAACCCTTTCGGTGAAGAAATTTTTCCTAATACCCAATCTAAACCTCCCCTGGCGCAACTTGGGGCCGTTTCCTCTCGTCCTATCGCTTGTTTCTTGGGAAAAGAGACCGAGCCCCACCTCGCTACGACCTCCTTTCAGGTAGTTGTAGAGAGCGATGAGGTCTCCCTGTACCGTTTAATACCGTTTAATATCTTCATCAATGACACAGCTAGTGGGATTGAGCGCGCCCTCTGCAAGGTTGCGGACGACGCCAAGCTGAGTGGTGCAGCTGATACTCTAGAGGGAAGGGATGCCATCCAGAGGGGCCTTGACGGGCTGGAGAAGTGGGCCCGTGCGATCCTCGTGAAGTTCCACAAGGCCAAGGGCAAGGTCCTGTGCCTGGGTCGGGGCAGTCCCCGATATCAGTACAGACTGGGTGATGAATGGGTTGAGAGCAGTCCTGCAGAGAAGGGCTCGGGGGTACCGGTGGACGAAAAATTGGATACGAGCTGGCAGTGTGCGCTTGCAGGCCAGAAAGCCAATCGAATCCTGGGCCGCGTAAACAGGAGCGTGGCCAGCAGGTCGAGGGAGGTGATTCTCCCCCTCTACTCCGCTCTCATGAGAGCTCACCTGGAGTCCTGCGCCCAGCTCTGGGGTCCCCAGTACAAGACAGACGTGGACCTGTTAGAGTGGGTCCAGAGGAGGGCCACGAAAATGGTCAGAGGGCTGGAACACCTCTCCTATGACGAAAGGCTGAGGAGAAGAGAAGGCTCCGGGGAGACCTTATTGCGGCCTTTCAATACTTGAAGGGGGCTTATAAGAAAGATGGAGCAGCGGATAGTGTCTACCTAGCCTTCAGGAAGGCTTTTGACACCGTCTCCCGTAAGATCCTCGTAGAGAAGCTGATGAAGTAGGGGCTGGATGAGCGGACAGTGGGGTGGGTTGAAATCTGGCTGAACAGCTGGGCCCAGCGGGTGGTGATCAGTGGCATGAAGTCTAGTTGGAGGCCAGGAACGAGCGGTGGACCCCGGGGGTCAATGCTGGGCCCGATCCTGTTCAACATCCTAATTAACGATCCGGATGATGGGTAGGCAGGCAGACAGACAGACAGGCCCCTCAGCGAGTTTGCTGATGATACAAAACTGGGAGGAGCGGCTGATACACCAGGGGGTTGCGCTGCCGTCCAGAGGGCCCTCGACAGGCTGGAGAAACGGGCAGGCAGGAGCCTCGTGGGGTTCAACAAGGGGAAGCGCAAGGTCCTGCACCTGGGGAGGAACAACCCCATGCACCAGTATATGCTGGAGGCCGACCGGCTGGAAAGCAGCTTTGCAGAAAAGGACGTGGGGGGCTCCCGGTGGACACCAAGTTGAACGTGAGCCGACAACGTGCCCTTGCCGCAAAGAAGGCTAAGGATATCCTTGGCCCGATATAGAGGCAAGCAGGGTTTATATATGTTACAACACAGTTGTGTAGCCCAATCGAATTGCTCGCTGTCCCCGGGGGTGCAGGGCACCACAGACCACCCTTGGGCGGCTTTGGGGGCACCGCCTGTTTTTCTAAAAGCCTCCTACCCAGCTTAGCGCAAATCCTAGCTTGATCTGCCCTCCAGCCCTCGAGCCACCAGTGCCGAACACACGCTTTGTATTTTATTTTCTCCCAGGAGGCGTGCAGCTTAGAAACGTCTGCAATTGAAGCGGGGCTTTCAGGGAACAATTTCGAGCAGCTTCTGTTGGTTCTGCGAAACGTTCTGAAAAGTTAAGGCCTGGCCTGCCCTGCCCTGCCCTGCCCTGGCAAAAGCAGTCGTTTGACTGGAGGGAGCAGCACCAAAAAGCCACAAGCACGTTTGGGGCAGACTCGATGCGGTAATAAATAACAATAAATAGTCCTTCTAGCTACAACAGCCTCTTCTGAGACCTCGTTGCCCGCCCACGGGGTCGCAGCACTACACGGCACAGATCCCTCCACCCCCAGGCCGGATCCCTCCGCGCCCCGAGGGCACGCAAACTCCCCGAGCCCCGGTAAGCACCAGGTCGGCGAGGGCGGACCCGCCGAGGGGGCGAGGACAAGCGAAAACGACAGACGAGACAGCCAGTCGAGACGCGGGATCGGCCGGCGGCGATCTGGCGGCCCAATGGGCGCCGCGGAGGGCCTGGCCGAGTGGAGGAAGCGCGGGGGCGACAAGGGGCGTTGTCGTGGCTGACGAGATTCTCGGGGCGCGGGCCGCCCGGCCCGGTGGCGCCGCTTCTGTCTTCGGAAAGGTCATCGGCAAGGCGCTTCCCCGCCAACGTCATCGACGAGGACGAGGAGGTAGCCGCGGCTTTGCTCTGTGCGCGGTTCCCTTTCCCTGCCCTCCCCTCCCGTCCCCTTCCCTTCCCCCCCTCGCCCCTCCCCCCGCGCTCGCAGGCACCCTGAGCCGAGGACCCGTTGCGCGGTGCCCGGGAGCGCGGCAGGGCGGGTGGCGGCGTTGCTGCGGGTGGCTGGAGGGAGGGAGGGAGGGAAGGAGGGACGGGGGACGGGCGACGGGCGGGGCCTTTCTGGGTTGTGGCGCTCTCTACTGCACCATCCCTAAAACATCGCGCTTCTTCGGTGCCCCCCCCCCCCCTTCCCCGGCTGCCGCGGCGCGTACTGGGTTGCTGGTGCTGTCCGGCTCGCCTCGGTTCCCAGCCCCACCGTGTCGTGCGTGCGCGCGCGCAGAGGAGGGCCTCTGACGGTAACGCACTTGGCGGCAGCCGCAGACGTTTGCCGCGTGATATCCCTTTGGCACCGCAAGTCGTGCAAAGTTTGCTGCTGCTGCCGAGGGGTGGGAGTGGTCCTGCCTCGTGTAGGAGGATAGTCTTGAAACCTTAGATTAAGCACACGCAGTCAGTCTCCTCGGGGCTTCCCGGTGTGCGTACGCACGCGCGTATGTATGTAAACAGCGAACGTCTGAGCAGTGACCGTAATGAGTTAATAGAAAGTACTAACATCGCGTAAGAGAAATCAGCGTTTCGGCTTGTGTTTGGGGTATCTGGTGATCTGCTTCTGTACGAGTTCAGTGGGGCATACTGATTTGCTGAAGCTATTACCTTTCTCTGAAGCCAATTGCGTTTTAACTGTTTTATACTCTTCCTCCAGCGCCTCGCGTTCCACGATCTTTCACCCCAAGCTCCGACGCTTGTCCTGGTCATGCCGAAGGAGCCAATTATCAGGTTATCTGAAGCAGAAGATTCTGGCGAATCTGTAAGTACCGTGGAAGCGTTCTGTACGCTAAACTGTACCTGTAATTAGTTCCGAATTTACTGGACTCTTTCCCATCCCCCCCTTTCCCCCTTGATAGGGCACAGTAGGCTGTTTGGGGTTTTCTGGCGCTATAATCCTTTGCCTCTAGCTTGCAACGGGATTGAGCTTTTTGACTAAAAGTAGTGATATAAAGCAATGCTCGTCCCTGGGTATGTACTTCTGGTGCAAAATGCGGTGTTGTTTTGGGGCGCAGTCTGATGCCTGTTGTCATGGTTTGGAGTAAGAGCAGCAGTACTTCTAATGCGGAGAAGAGGGCTTGGGGTTTTTGGCAGGTCAGGGCTGAGGAAGGGCAAAGCTGGTTGAGAGGTGCCGGGTGCTTTGCTCTTAGCTCTGAAAGTCAAGTTGAAAGGCTTTGTCAACCCATGCAAAGACAGCCTAAAGTTTCTTTTCCGCCCGAATGGCTTATGTTGCCCGAAGGTATAATGGGGGCTTGAACCCGGAGACGAGCTTAGCTTCTGTGGCCGTTTTGTAGTCCGTTGCCGTCGAGCCTGAAAAAAATTGCGTGGCTCTTTCCCCCGCCCCCCCCCCAGTGTGCCTACTTGGTCTTTGTAGCTTTGCTTGGAAAATGTCAGTTGCAGGCGGACAGACAGTAATTTGAAGCGCAATGGTTGAATTGCTAGGAATTGGCACACTGGTTTCTCTGGGTGGTTCTCTGCTCTCATGCCTTCCCTCCCTGCCCTCTCCCCTCTTTGCGTGTGGCTTTTGATTTTATTTATTTATGGTTTTGTACTTCCTTCTCCAGCTTCTTGGGCATCTAGTGATTGTTGGCAAGAAGCGTGCTGCTCACCTGGGCCTGACCAATGGATTCCGGACGGTTGCGGACGAAGGGCCCGAGGGTGGGCAGCCTGTCTGTCACGTACATCTACGTATTCTGGGTGGCCGTCAGTTGGGCTGGCCGCCTGGCTAAGATTTTTGCACCACAGGAGTTGCTGCACGTGTACAAATCGCCACCGAATGGATTTCGTCTGTTGCCCGTCAGTCTAGCCACTGTTGATGTCTAATTTTTTGTGACGTGTGCCTGTGGAAGGTAATAAAAGCTTTGAGCAGCAGTTGCACAATAAAGACTTAGCATGGGGATATCACCTCTGTCTGGTGCGTCTTACTGAGGGGAATAGTTCTGCAAGTTAAAATGGTGTCTCCCCGGAGTGTAAGTATGTGGAATGTTTCAGTCTGCTAACGGTGTTCTGTAGATAGATAGCGATTTGCCCAGTCACTTGAAGCGTGACGCTGGAACCGCTTGGCAGTCTCCTGCGTCTTGCAGGAAGCAGGCGCTTAGCTTTTTGGAAGTGGTACGCAAATGTACATAAAGCCAGCGTGGGCTGCTGCTAAAACTTTAGAAAATACTGTATGTGACGCTACAGGCGTGCCGTGCGAGGGTGGTTTCGGCACAGCGCAATGTGTTGGGAGCATCCAACTCCTGTTGGAGCGCTTTATCGATGGCCGTGTGATAAGGCCGCGTCGATATCCCTTTTCTGGTGAGGAGGGAGGCGGTAGGAGAAAACAGTCGCTCTGAGTGGCAGCTGTGGTGCTTCCATAGCACAGTGGAATAGCTCTCTCTGTCACTTTGGGTCAGCTGTCCTGGCTCTGTCCCCTCCCAACCTCTTGCCCACCCCCAGCTTACTGGACTTTGGGGGTGGGGTGGTTGGAGAGACAGCCTCCATGCTGTGGGAGCGCTGCTGAAACATGGGTGTGTTATCAACGCCCTTCTAGCTACAGCTCCAAAGCGCAGCACTATGAGGGCCGATATTTCCCTGCTGCCTGTGGATCTGGCAGGTGGATATTTCCAGAAGGAACTTTTTCATCCTCTTTTCTCCCCCTGTCCTGTGGAAGAGGGGCAGCTGGGTGGACCCTTGGCAGCCGGTCAAGAAGCATAGGATCGTTTAGGTTGGAAAAGACCTTTAAGATCATCGAGTCCAACCGTTAACCTAACGCTGCCAGGTCCACCACTCAACCACGTCCCTGAGCACCACGTCTACACGTCTTTTAAATACCTCCAGGGATGGTAACTCAACCACTTCCCTCTGCGGCCTGTCCCAATGCTCGACAACCCTTTCGGTGAAGAAATTTTTCCTAATACCCAATCTAAACCTCCCCTGGCGCAACTTGGGGCCGTTTCCTCTCGTCCTATCGCTTGTTTCTTGGGAAAAGAGACCGAGCCCCACCTCGCTACGACCTCCTTTCAGGTAGTTGTAGAGAGCGATGAGGTCTCCCTGTACCGTTTAATACCGTTTAATATCTTCATCAATGACATAGCTAGTGGGATTGAGCGCGCCCTCTGCAAGGTTGCGGACGACGCCAAGCTGAGTGGTGCAGCTGATACTCTAGAGGGAAGGGATGCCATCCAGAGGGGCCTTGACGGGCTGGAGAAGTGGGCCCGTGCGATCCTCGTGAAGTTCCACAAGGCCAAGGGCAAGGTCCTGCGCCTGGGTCGGGGCAGTCCCCGATATCAGTACAGACTGGGTGATGAATGGGTTGAGAGCAGTCCTGCAGAGAAGGGCTCGGGGGTACCGGTGGACGAAAAATTGGATACGAGCTGGCAGTGTGCGCTTGCAGGCCAGAAAGCCAATCGAATCCTGGGCCACGTAAACAGGAGCGTGGCCAGCAGGTCGAGGGAGGTGATTCTCCCCCTCTACTCCGCTCTCGTGAGAGCCCACCTGGAGTCCTGCGCCCAGCTCTGGGGTCCCCAGTACAAGACAGACGTGGACCTGTTAGAGCGGGTCCAGAGGAGGGCCACGAAAATGGTCAGAGGGCTGGAACACCTCTCCTCCTATGACGAAAGGCTGAGGAGAAGAGAAGGCTCCGGGGAGACCTTATTGCGGCCTTTCAATACTTGAAGGGGGCTTATAAGAAAGATGGAGCAGCGGATAGTGTCTACCTAGGCTTCAGGAAGGCTTTTGACACCGTCTCCCGTAAGATCCTCGTAGAGAAGCTGATGAAGTAGGGGCTGGATGAGCGGACAGTGGGGTGGGTTGAAATCTGGCTGAACAGCTGGGCCCAGCGGGTGGTGATCAGTGGCATGAAGTCTAGTTGGAGGCCAGGAACGAGCGGTGGACCCCGGGGGTCAATGCTGGGCCCGATCCTGTTCAACATCCTAATTAACGATCCGGATGATGGGTAGGCAGGCAGACAGACAGACAGGCCCCTCAGCGAGTTTGCTGATGATACAAAACTGGGAGGAGCGGCTGATACACCAGGGGGTTGCGCTGCCGTCCAGAGGGCCCTCGACAGGCTGGAGAAACGGGCAGGCAGGAGCCTCGTGGGGTTCAACAAGGGGAAGCGCAAGGTCCTGCACCTGGGGAGGAACAACCCCATGCACCAGTATATGCTGGAGGCCGACCGGCTGGAAAGCAGCTTTGCAGAAAAGGACGTGGGGGGCTCCCGGTGGGCACCAAGTTGAACGTGAGCCGACAACGTGCCCTTGCCGCAAAGAAGGCTAAGGATATCCTTGGCCCGATATAGAGGCAAGCAGGGTTTATATATGTTACAACACAGTTGTGTAGCCCAATCGAATTGCTCGCTGTCCCCGGGGGTGCAGGGCACCACAGACCACCCTTGGGCGGCTTTGGGGGCACCGCCTGTTTTTCTAAAAGCCTCCTACCCAGCTTAGCGCAAATCCTAGCTTGATCTGCCCTCCAGCCCTCGAGCCACCAGTGCCGAACACACGCTTTGTATTTTATTTTCTCCCAGGAGGCGTGCAGCTTAGAAACGTCTGCAATTGAAGCGGGGCTTTCAGGGAACAATTTCGAGCAGCTTCTGTTGGTTCTGCGAAACGTTCTGAAAAGTTAAGGCCTGGCCTGCCCTGCCCTGCCCTGGCAAAAGCAGTCGTTTGACTGGAGGGAGCAGCACCAAAAAGCCACAAGCACGTTTGGGGCGGACTCGATGCGGTAATAAATAACAATAAATAGTCCTTCTAGCTACAACAGCCTCTTCTGAGACCTCGTTGCCCGCCCACGGGGTCGCAGCACTACACGGCACAGATCCCTCCACCCCCAGGCCGGATCCCTCCGCGCCCCGAGGGCACGCAAACTCCCCGAGCCCCGGTAAGCACCAGGTCGGCGAGGGCGGACCCGCCGAGGGGGCGAGGACAAGCGAAAACGACAGACGAGACAGCCAGTCGAGACGCGGGATCGGCCGGCGGCGATCTGGCGGCCCAATGGGCGCCGCGGAGGGCCTGGCCGAGTGGAGGAAGCGCGGGGGCGACAAGGGGCGTTGTCGTGGCTGACGAGATTCTCGGGGCGCGGGCCGCCCGGCCCGGTGGCGCCGCTTCTGTCTTCGGAAAGGTCATCGGCAAGGCGCTTCCCCGCCAACGTCATCGACGAGGACGAGGAGGTAGCCGCGGCTTTGCTCTGTGCGCGGTTCCCTTTCCCTGCCCTCCCCTCCCGTCCCCTTCCCTTCCCCCCCTCGCCCCTCCCCCCGCGCTCGCAGGCACCCTGAGCCGAGGACCCGTTGCGCGGTGCCCGGGAGCGCGGCAGGGCGGGTGGCGGCGTTGCTGCGGGTGGCTGGAGGGAGGGAGGGAGGGAGGGAAGGAGGGACGGGGGACGGGCGGGGCCTTTCTGGGTTGTGGCGCTCTCTACTGCACCATCCCTAAAACATCGCGCTTCTTCGGTGCCCCCCCCCCCCTTCCCCGGCTGCCGCGGCGCGTACTGGGTTGCTGGTGCTGTCCGGCTCGCCTCGGTTCCCAGCCCCACCGTGTCGTGCGTGCGCGCGCGCAGAGGAGGGCCTCTGACGGTAACGCACTTGGCGGCAGCCGCAGACGTTTGCCGCGTGATATCCCTTTGGCACCGCAAGTCGTGCAAAGTTTGCTGCTGCTGCTGCTGCCGAGGGGTGGGAGTGGTCCTGCCTCGTGTAGGAGGATAGTCTTGAAACCTTAGATTAAGCACACGCAGTCAATCTCCTCGGGGCTTCCCGGTGTGCGTACGCACGCGCGTATGTATGTAAACAGCGAACGTCTGAGCAGTGACCGTAATGAGTTAATAGAAAGTACTAACATCGCGTAAGAGAAATCAGCGTTTCGGCTTGTGTTTGGGGTATCTGGTGATCTGCTTCTGTACGAGTTCAGTGGGGCATACTGATTTGCTGAAGCTATTACCTTTCTCTGAAGCCAATTGCGTTTTAACTGTTTTATACTCTTCCTCCAGCGCCTCGCGTTCCACGATCTTTCACCCCAAGCTCCGACGCTTGTCCTGGTCATGCCGAAGGAGCCAATTATCAGGTTATCTGAAGCAGAAGATTCTGGCGAATCTGTAAGTACCGTGGAAGCGTTCTGTACGCTAAACTGTACCTGTAATTAGTTCCGAATTTACTGGACTCTTTCCCATCCCCCCCTTTCCCCCTTGATAGGGCACAGTAGGCTGTTTGGGGTTTTCTGGCGCTATAATCCTTTGCCTCTAGCTTGCAACGGGATTGAGCTTTTTGACTAAAAGTAGTGATATAAAGCAATGCTCGTCCCTGGGTATGTACTTCTGGTGCAAAATGCGGTGTTGTTTTGGGGCGCAGTCTGATGCCTGTTGTCATGGTTTGGAGTAAGAGCAGCAGTACTTCTAATGCGGAGAAGAGGGCTTGGGGTTTTTGGCAGGTCAGGGCTGAGGAAGGGCAAAGCTGGTTGAGAGGTGCCGGGTGCTTTGCTCTTAGCTCTGAAAGTCAAGTTCAAAGGCTTTGTCAACCCATGCAAAGACAGCCTAAAGTTTCTTTTCCGCCCGAATGGCTTATGTTGCCCGAAGGTATAATGGGGGCTTGAACCCGGAGACGAGCTTAGCTTCTGTGGCCGTTTTGTAGTCCGTTGCCGTCGAGCCTGAAAAAAATTGCGTGGCTCTTTCCCCCGCCCCCCCCCAGTGTGCCTACTTGGTCTTTGTAGCTTTGCTTGGAAAATGTCAGTTGCAGGCGGACAGACAGTAATTTGAAGCGCAATGGTTGAATTGCTAGGAATTGGCGAACTGGTTTCTCTGGGTGGTTCTCTGCTCTCATGCCTTCCCTCCCTGCCCTCTCCCCTCTTTGCGTGTGGCTTTTGATTTTATTTATTTATGGTTTTGTACTTCCTTCTCCAGCTTCTTGGGCATCTAGTGATTGTTGGCAAGAAGCGTGCTGCTCACCTGGGCCTGACCAATGGATTCCGGACGGTTGCGGACGAAGGGCCCGAGGGTGGGCAGCCTGTCTGTCACGTACATCTACGTATTCTGGGTGGCCGTCAGTTGGGCTGGCCGCCTGGCTAAGATTTTTGCACCACAGGAGTTGCTGCACGTGTACAAATCGCCACCGAATGGATTTCGTCTGTTGCCCGTCAGTCTAGCCACTGTTGATGTCTAATTTTTTGTGACGTGTGCCTGTGGAAGGTAATAAAAGCTTTGAGCAGCAGTTGCACAATAAAGACTTAGCATGGGGATATCACCTCTGTCTGGTGCGTCTTACTGAGGGGAATAGTTCTGCAAGTTAAAACGGTGTCTCCCCGGAGTGTAAGTATGTGGAATGTTTCAGTCTGCTAACGGTGTTCTGTAGATAGATAGCGATTTGCCCAGTCACTTGAAGCGTGACGCTGGAACCGCTTGGCAGTCTCCTGCGTCTTGCAGGAAGCAGGCGCTTAGCTTTTTGGAAGTGGTACGCAAATGTACATAAAGCCAGCGTGGGCTGCTGCTAAAACTTTAGAAAATACTGTATGTGACGCTACAGGCGTGCCGTGCGAGGGTGGTTTCGGCACAGCGCAATGTGTTGGGAGCATCCAACTCCTGTTGGAGCGCTTTATCGATGGCCGTGTGATAAGGCCGCGTCGATATCCCTTTTCTGGTGAGGAGGGAGGCGGTAGGAGAAAACAGTCGCTCTGAGTGGCAGCTGTGGTGCTTCCATAGCACAGTGGAATAGCTCTCTCTGTCACTTTGGGTCAGCTGTCCTGGCTCTGTCCCCTCCCAACCTCTTGCCCACCCCCAGCTTACTGGACTTTGGGGGTGGGGTGGTTGGAGAGACAGCCTCCATGCTGTGGGAGCGCTGCTGAAACATGGGTGTGTTATCAACGCCCTTCTAGCTACAGCTCCAAAGCGCAGCACTATGAGGGCCGATATTTCCCTGCTGCCTGTGGATCTGGCAGGTGGATATTTCCAGAAGGAACTTTTTCATCCTCTTTTCTCCCCCTGTCCTGTGGAAGAGGGGCAGCTGGGTGGACCCTTGGCAGCCGGTCAAGAAGCATAGGATCGTTTAGGTTGGAAAAGACCTTTAAGATCATCGAGTCCAACCGTTAACCTAACGCTGCCAGGTCCACCACTCAACCACGTCCCTGAGCACCATGTCTACACGTCTTTTAAATACCTCCAGGGATGGTAACTCAACCACTTCCCTCTGCGGCCTGTCCCAATGCTCGACAACCCTTTCGGTGAAGAAATTTTTCCTAATACCCAATCTAAACCTCCCCTGGCGCAACTTGGGGCCGTTTCCTCTCGTCCTATCGCTTGTTTCTTGGGAAAAGAGACCGAGCCCCACCTCGCTACGACCTCCTTTCAGGTAGTTGTAGAGAGCGATGAGGTCTCCCTGTACCGTTTAATACCGTTTAATATCTTCATCAATGACATAGCTAGTGGGATTGAGCGCGCCCTCTGCAAGGTTGCGGACGACGCCAAGCTGAGTGGTGCAGCTGATACTCTAGAGGGAAGGGATGCCATCCAGAGGGGCCTTGACGGGCTGGAGAAGTGGGCCCGTGCGATCCTCGTGAAGTTCCACAAGGCCAAGGGCAAGGTCCTGCGCCTGGGTCGGGGCAGTCCCCGATATCAGTACAGACTGGGTGATGAATGGGTTGAGAGCAGTCCTGCAGAGAAGGGCTCGGGGGTACCGGTGGACGAAAAATTGGATACGAGCTGGCAGTGTGCGCTTGCAGGCCAGAAAGCCAATCGAATCCTGGGCCGCGTAAACAGGAGCGTGGCCAGCAGGTCGAGGGAGGTGATTCTCCCCCTCTACTCCGCTCTCGTGAGAGCCCACCTGGAGTCCTGCGCCCAGCTCTGGGGTCCCCAGTACAAGACAGACGTGGACCTGTTAGAGCGGGTCCAGAGGAGGGCCACGAAAATGGTCAGAGGGCTGGAACACCTCTCCTATGACGAAAGGCTGAGGAGAAGAGAAGGCTCCGGGGAGACCTTATTGCGGCCTTTCAATACTTGAAGGGGGCTTATAAGAAAGATGGAGCAGCGGATAGTGTGTACCTAGCCTTCAGGAAGGCTTTTGACACCGTCTCCCGTAAGATCCTCGTAGAGAAGCTGATGAAGTAGGGGCTGGATGAGCGGACAGTGGGGTGGGTTGAAATCTGGCTGAACAGCTGGGCCCAGCGGGTGGTGATCAGTGGCATGAAGTCTAGTTGGAGGCCAGGAACGAGCGGTGGACCCCGGGGGTCAATGCTGGGCCCGATCCTGTTCAACATCCTAATTAACGATCCGGATGATGGGTAGGCAGGCAGGCAGACAGACAGGCCCCTCAGCGAGTTTGCTGATGATACAAAACTGGGAGGAGCGGCTGATACACCAGGGGGTTGCGCTGCCGTCCAGAGGGCCCTCGACAGGCTGGAGAAACGGGCAGGCAGGAGCCTCGTGGGGTTCAACAAGGGGAAGCGCAAGGTCCTGCACCTGGGGAGGAACAACCCCATGCACCAGTATATGCTGGAGGCCGACCGGCTGGAAAGCAGCTTTGCAGAAAAGGACGTGGGGGGCTCCCGGTGGACACCAAGTTGAACGTGAGCCGACAACGTGCCCTTGCTGCAAAGAAGGCTAAGGATATCCTTGGCCCGATATAGAGGCAAGCAGGGTTTATATATGTTACAACACAGTTGTGTAGCCCAATCGAATTGCTCGCTGTCCCCGGGGGTGCAGGGCACCACAGACCACCCTTGGGCGGCTTTGGGGGCACCGCCTGTTTTTCTAAAAGCCTCCTACCCAGCTTAGCGCAAATCCTAGCTTGATCTGCCCTCCAGCCCTCGAGCCACCAGTGCCGAACACACGCTTTGTATTTTATTTTCTCCCAGGAGGCGTGCAGCTTAGAAACGTCTGCAATTGAAGCGGGGCTTTCAGGGAACAATTTCGAGCAGCTTCTGTTGGTTCTGCGAAACGTTCTGAAAAGTTAAGGCCTGGCCTGCCCTGCCCTGCCCTGCCCTGGCAAAAGCAGTCGTTTGACTGGAGGGAGCAGCACCAAAAAGCCACAAGCACGTTTGGGGCGGACTCGATGCGGTAATAAATAACAATAAATAGTCCTTCTAGCTACAACAGCCTCTTCTGAGACCTCGTTGCCCGCCCACGGGGTCGCAGCACTACACGGCACAGATCCCTCCACCCCCAGGCCGGATCCCTCCGCGCCCCGAGGGCACGCAAACTCCCCGAGCCTCGGTAAGCACCAGGTCGGCGAGGGCGGACCCGCCGAGGGGGCGAGGACAAGCGAAAACGACAGACGAGACAGCCAGTCGAGACGCGGGATCGGCCGGCGGCGATCTGGCGGCCCAATGGGCGCCGCGGAGGGCCTGGCCGAGTGGAGGAAGCGCGGGGGCGACAAGGGGCGTTGTCGTGGCTGACGAGATTCTCGGGGCGCGGGCCGCCCGGCCCGGTGGCGCCGCTTCTGTCTTCGGAAAGGTCATCGGCAAGGCGCTTCCCCGCCAACGTCATCGACGAGGACGAGGAGGTAGCCGCGGCTTTGCTCTGTGCGCGGTTCCCTTTCCCTGCCCTCCCCTCCCGTCCCCTTCCCTTCCCCCCCTCGCCCCTCCCCCCGCGCTCGCAGGCACCCTGAGCCGAGGACCCGTTGCGCGGTGCCCGGGAGCGCGGCAGGGCGGGTGGCGGCGTTGCTGCGGGTGGCTGGAGGGAGGGAGGGAGGGAGGGAAGGAGGGACGGGGGACGGGCGGGGCCTTTCTGGGTTGTGGCGCTCTCTACTGCACCATCCCTAAAACATCGCGCTTCTTCGGTGCCCCCCCCCCCCCCTTCCCCGGCTGCCGCGGCGCGTACTGGGTTGCTGGTGCTGTCCGGCTCGCCTCGGTTCCCAGCCCCACCGTGTCGTGCGTGCGCGCGCGCAGAGGAGGGCCTCTGACGGTAACGCACTTGGCGGCAGCCGCAGACGTTTGCCGCGTGATATCCCTTTGGCACCGCAAGTCGTGCAAAGTTTGCTGCTGCTGCTGCTGCCGAGGGGTGGGAGTGGTCCTGCCTCGTGTAGGAGGATAGTCTTGAAACCTTAGATTAAGCACACGCAGTCAGTCTCCTCGGGGCTTCCCGGTGTGCGTACGCACGCGCGTATGTATGTAAACAGCGAACGTCTGAGCAGTGACCGTAATGAGTTAATAGAAAGTACTAACATCGCGTAAGAGAAATCAGCGTTTCGGCTTGTGTTTGGGGTATCTGGTGATCTGCTTCTGTACGAGTTCAGTGGGGCATACTGATTTGCTGAAGCTATTACCTTTCTCTGAAGCCAATTGCGTTTTAACTGTTTTATACTCTTCCTCCAGCGCCTCGCGTTCCACGATCTTTCACCCCAAGCTCCGACGCTTGTCCTGGTCATGCCGAAGGAGCCAATTATCAGGTTATCTGAAGCAGAAGATTCTGGCGAATCTGTAAGTACCGTGGAAGCGTTCTGTACGCTAAACTGTACCTGTAATTAGTTCCGAATTTACTGGACTCTTTCCCATCCCCCCCTTTCCCCCTTGATAGGGCACAGTAGGCTGTTTGGGGTTTTCTGGCGCTATAATCCTTTGCCTCTAGCTTGCAACGGGATTGAGCTTTTTGACTAAAAGTAGTGATATAAAGCAATGCTCGTCCCTGGGTATGTACTTCTGGTGCAAAATGCGGTGTTGTTTTGGGGCGCAGTCTGATGCCTGTTGTCATGGTTTGGAGTAAGAGCAGCAGTACTTCTTCTAATGCGGAGAAGAGGGCTTGGGGTTTTTGGCAGGTCAGGGCTGAGGAAGGGCAAAGCTGGTTGAGAGGTGCCGGGTGCTTTGCTCTTAGCTCTGAAAGTCAAGTTCAAAGGCTTTGTCAACCCATGCAAAGACAGCCTAAAGTTTCTTTTCCGCCCGAATGGCTTATGTTGCCCGAAGGTATAATGGGGGCTTGAACCCGGAGACGAGCTTAGCTTCTGTGGCCGTTTTGTAGTCCGTTACCGTCGAGCCTGAAAAAAATTGCGTGGCTCTTTCCCCCGCCCCCCCACAGTGTGCCTACTTGGTCTTTGTAGCTTTGCTTGGAAAATGTCAGTTGCAGGCGGACAGACAGTAATTTGAAGCGCAATGGTTGAATTGCTAGGAATTGGCACACTGGTTTCTCTGGGTGGTTCTCTGCTCTCATGCCTTCCCTCCCTGCCCTCTCCCCTCTTTGCGTGTGGCTTTTGATTTTATTTATTTATGGTTTTGTACTTCCTTCTCCAGCTTCTTGGGCATCTAGTGATTGTTGGCAAGAAGCGTGCTGCTCACCTGGGCCTGACCAATGGATTCCGGACGGTTGCGGACGAAGGGCCCGAGGGTGGGCAGCCTGTCTGTCACGTACATCTATGTATTCTGGGTGGCCGTCAGTTGGGCTGGTCGCCTGGCTAAGATTTTTGCACCACAGGAGTTGCTGCACGTGTACAAATCGCCACCGAATGGATTTCGTCTGTTGCCCGTCAGTCTAGCCACTGTTGATGTCTAATTTTTTGTGACGTGTGCCTGTGGAAGGTAATAAAAGCTTTGAGCAGCAGTTGCACAATAAAGACTTAGCATGGGGATATCACCTCTGTCTGGTGCGTCTTACTGAGGGGAATAGTTCTGCAAGTTAAAACGGTGTCTCCCCGGAGTGTAAGTATGTGGAATGTTTCAGTCTGCTAACGGTGTTCTGTAGATAGATAGCGATTTGCCCAGTCACTTGAAGCGTGACGCTGGAACCGCTTGGCAGTCTCCTCCGTCTTGCAGGAAGCAGGCGCTTAGCTTTTTGGAAGTGGTACGCAAATGTACATAAAGCCAGCGTGGGCTGCTGCTAAAACTTTAGAAAATACTGTATGTGACGCTACAGGCGTGCCGTGCGAGGGTGGTTTCGGCACAGCGCAATGTGTTGGGAGCATCCAACTCCTGTTGGAGCGCTTTATCGATGGCCGTGTGATAAGGCCGCGTCGATATCCCTTTTCTGGTGAGGAGGGAGGCGGTAGGAGAAAACAGTCGCTCTGAGTGGCAGCTGTGGTGCTTCCATAGCACAGTGGAATAGCTCTCTCTGTCACTTTGGGTCAGCTGTCCTGGCTCTGTCCCCTCCCAACCTCTTGCCCACCCCCAGCTTACTGGACTTTGGGGGTGGGGTGGTTGGAGAGACAGCCTCCATGCTGTGGGAGCGCTGCTGAAACATGGGTGTGTTATCAACGCCCTTCTAGCTACAGCTCCAAAGCGCAGCACTATGAGGGCCGATATTTCCCTGCTGCCTGTGGATCTGGCAGGTGGATATTTCCAGAAGGAACTTTTTCATCCTCTTTTCTCCCCCTGTCCTGTGGAAGAGGGGCAGCTGGGTGGACCCTTGGCAGCCGGTCAAGAAGCATAGGATCGTTTAGGTTGGAAAAGACCTTTAAGATCATCGAGTCCAACCGTTAACCTAACGCTGCCAGGTCCACCACTCAACCGCGTCCCTGAGCACCATGTCTACACGTCTTTTAAATACCTCCAGGGATGGTAACTCAACCACTTCCCTCTGCGGCCTGCCCCAATGCTCGACAACCCTTTCGGTGAAGAAATTTTTCCTAATACCCAATCTAAACCTCCCCTGGCGCAACTTGGGGCCGTTTCCTCTCGTCCTATCGCTTGTTTCTTGGGAAAAGAGACCGAGCCCCACCTCGCTACGACCTCCTTTCAGGTAGTTGTAGAGAGCGATGAGGTCTCCCTGTACCGTTTAATACCGTTTAATATCTTCATCAATGACATAGCTAGTGGGATTGAGCGCGCCCTCTGCAAGGTTGCGGACGACGCCAAGCTGAGTGGTGCAGCTGATACTCTAGAGGGAAGGGATGCCATCCAGAGGGGCCTTGACGGGCTGGAGAAGTGGGCCCGTGCGATCCTCGTGAAGTTCCACAAGGCCAAGGGCAAGGTCCTGCGCCTGGGTCGGGGCAGTCCCCGATATCAGTACAGACTGGGTGATGAATGGGTTGAGAGCAGTCCTGCAGAGAAGGGCTCGGGGGTACCGGTGGACGAAAAATTGGATACGAGCTGGCAGTGTGCGCTTGCAGGCCAGAAAGCCAATCGAATCCTGGGCCGCGTAAACAGGAGCGTGGCCAGCAGGTCGAGGGAGGTGATTCTCCCCCTCTACTCCGCTCTCGTGAGAGCCCACCTGGAGTCCTGCGCCCAGCTCTGGGGTCCCCAGTACAAGACAGACGTGGACCTGTTAGAGCGGGTCCAGAGGAGGGCCACGAAAATGGTCAGAGGGCTGGAACACCTCTCCTATGACGAAAGGCTGAGGAGAAGAGAAGGCTCCGGGGAGACCTTATTGCGGCCTTTCAATACTTGAAGGGGGCTTATAAGAAAGATGGAGCAGCGGATAGTGTCTACCTAGGCTTCAGGAAGGCTTTTGACACCGTCTCCCGTAAGATCCTCGTAGAGAAGCTGATGAAGTAGGGGCTGGATGAGCGGACAGTGGGGTGGGTTGAAATCTGGCTGAACAGCTGGGCCCAGCGGGTGGTGATCAGTGGCATGAAGTCTAGTTGGAGGCCAGGAACGAGCGGTGGACCCCGGGGGTCAATGCTGGGCCCGATCCTGTTCAACATCCTAATTAACGATCCGGATGATGGGTAGGCAGGCAGACAGACAGACAGGCCCCTCAGCGAGTTTGCTGATGATACAAAACTGGGAGGAGCGGCTGATACACCAGGGGGTTGCGCTGCCGTCCAGAGGGCCCTCGACAGGCTGGAGAAACGGGCAGGCAGGAGCCTCGTGGGGTTCAACAAGGGGAAGCGCAAGGTCCTGCACCTGGGGAGGAACAACCCCATGCACCAGTATATGCTGGAGGCCGACCGGCTGGAAAGCAGCTTTGCAGAAAAGGACGTGGGGGGCTCCCGGTGGGCACCAAGTTGAACGTGAGCCGACAACGTGCCCTTGCCGCAAAGAAGGCTAAGGATATCCTTGGCCCGATATAGAGGCAAGCAGGGTTTATATATGTTACAACACAGTTGTGTAGCCCAATCGAATTGCTCGCTGTCCCCGGGGGTGCAGGGCACCACAGACCACCCTTGGGCGGCTTTGGGGGCACCGCCTGTTTTTCTAAAAGCCTCCTACCCAGCTTAGCGCAAATCCTAGCTTGATCTGCCCTCCAGCCCTCGAGCCACCAGTGCCGAACACACGCTTTGTATTTTATTTTCTCCCAGGAGGCGTGCAGCTTAGAAACGTCTGCAATTGAAGCGGGGCTTTCAGGGAACAATTTCGAGCAGCTTCTGTTGGTTCTGCGAAACGTTCTGAAAAGTTAAGGCCTGGCCTGCCCTGCCCTGCCCTGCCCTGGCAAAAGCAGTCGTTTGACTGGAGGGAGCAGCACCAAAAAGCCACAAGCACGTTTGGGGCGGACTCGATGCGGTAATAAATAACAATAAATAGTCCTTCTAGCTACAACAGCCTCTTCTGAGACCTCGTTGCCCGCCCACGGGGTCGCAGCACTACACGGCACAGATCCCTCCGCGGACTCGCCCAACGTCTTCTCCCTCCACCCCCAGGCCGGATCCCTCCGCGCCCCGAGGGCACGCAAACTCCCCGAGCCCCGGTAAGCACCAGGTCGGCGAGGGCGGACCCGCCGAGGGGGCGAGGACAAGCGAAAACGACAGACGAGACAGCCAGTCGAGACGCGGGATCGGCCGGCGGCGATCTGGCGGCCCAATGGGCGCCGCGGAGGGCCTGGCCGAGTGGAGGAAGCGCGGGGGCGACAAGGGGCGTTGTCGTGGCTGACGAGATTCTCGGGGCGCGGGCCGCCCGGCCCGGTGGCGCCGCTTCTGTCTTCGGAAAGGTCATCGGCAAGGCGCTTCCCCGCCAACGTCATCGACGAGGACGAGGAGGTAGCCGCGGCTTTGCTCTGTGCGCGGTTCCCTTTCCCTGCCCTCCCCTCCCGTCCCCTTCCCTTCCCCCCCTCGCCCCTCCCCCCGCGCTCGCAGGCACCCTGAGCCGAGGACCCGTTGCGCGGTGCCCGGGAGCGCGGCAGGGCGGGTGGCGGCGTTGCTGCGGGTGGCTGGAGGGAGGGAGGGAGGGAAGGAGGGACGGGGGACGGGCGGGGCCTTTCTGGGTTGTGGCGCTCTCTACTGCACCATCCCTAAAACATCGCGCTTCTTCGGTGCCCCCCCCCCCCCTTCCCCGGCTGCCGCGGCGCGTACTGGGTTGCTGGTGCTGTCCGGCTCGCCTCGGTTCCCAGCCCCACCGTGTCGTGCGTGCGCGCGCGCAGAGGAGGGCCTCTGACGGTAACGCACTTGGCGGCAGCCGCAGACGTTTGCCGCGTGATATCCCTTTGGCACCGCAAGTCGTGCAAAGTTTGCTGCTGCTGCCGAGGGGTGGGAGTGGTCCTGCCTCGTGTAGGAGGATAGTCTTGAAACCTTAGATTAAGCACACGCAGTCAATCTCCTCGGGGCTTCCCGGTGTGCGTACGCACGCACGTATGTATGTAAACAGCGAACGTCTGAGCAGTGACCGTAATGAGTTAATAGAAAGTACTAACATCGCGTAAGAGAAATCAGCGTTTCGGCTTGTGTTTGGGGTATCTGGTGATCTGCTTCTGTACGAGTTCAGTGGGGCATACTGATTTGCTGAAGCTATTACCTTTCTCTGAAGCCAATTGCGTTTTAACTGTTTTATACTCTTCCTCCAGCGCCTCGCGTTCCACGATCTTTCACCCCAAGCTCCGACGCTTGTCCTGGTCATGCCGAAGGAGCCAATTATCAGGTTATCTGAAGCAGAAGATTCTGGCGAATCTGTAAGTACCGTGGAAGCGTTCTGTACGCTAAACTGTACCTGTAATTAGTTCCGAATTTACTGGACTCTTTCCCATCCCCCCCTTTCCCCCTTGATAGGGCACAGTAGGCTGTTTGGGGTTTTCTGGCGCTATAATCCTTTCCCTCTAGCTTGCAACGGGATTGAGCTTTTTGACTAAAAGTAGTGATATAAAGCAATGCTCGTCCCTGGGTATGTACTTCTGGTGCAAAATGCGGTGTTGTTTTGGGGCGCAGTCTGATGCCTGTTGTCATGGTTTGGAGTAAGAGCAGCAGTACTTCTTCTAATGCGGAGAAGAGGGCTTGGGGTTTTTGGCAGGTCAGGGCTGAGGAAGGGCAAAGCTGGTTGAGAGGTGCCGGGTGCTTTGCTCTTAGCTCTGAAAGTCAAGTTCAAAGGCTTTGTCAACCCATGCAAAGACAGCCTAAAGTTTCTTTTCCACCCGAATGGCTTATGTTGCCCGAAGGTATAATGGGGGCTTGAACCCGGAGACGAGCTTAGCTTCTGTGGCCGTTTTGTAGTCCGTTGCCGTCGAGCCTGAAAAAAATTGCGTGGCTCTTTCCCCCGCCCCCCCCCCCAGTGTGCCTACTTGGTCTTTGTAGCTTTGCTTGGAAAATGTCAGTTGCAGGCGGACAGACAGTAATTTGAAGCGCAATGGTTGAATTGCTAGGAATTGGCACACTGGTTTCTCTGGGTGGTTCTCTGCTCTCATGCCTTCCCTCCCTGCCCTCTCCCCTCTTTGCGTGTGGCTTTTGATTTTATTTATTTATGGTTTTGTACTTCCTTCTCCAGCTTCTTGGGCATCTAGTGATTGTTGGCAAGAAGCGTGCTGCTCACCTGGGCCTGACCAATGGATTCCGGACGGTTGCGGACGAAGGGCCCGAGGGTGGGCAGCCTGTCTGTCACGTACATCTACGTATTCTGGGTGGCCGTCAGTTGGGCTGGCCGCCTGGCTAAGATTTTTGCACCACAGGAGTTGCTGCACGTGTACAAATCGCCACCGAATGGATTTCGTCTGTTGCCCGTCAGTCTAGCCACTGTTGATGTCTAATTTTTTGTGACGTGTGCCTGTGGAAGGTAATAAAAGCTTTGAGCAGCAGTTGCACAATAAAGACTTAGCATGGGGATATCACCTCTGTCTGGTGCGTCTTACTGAGGGGAATAGTTCTGCAAGTTAAAACGGTGTCTCCCCGGAGTGTAAGTATGTGGAATGTTTCAGTCTGCTAACGGTGTTCTGTAGATAGATAGCGATTTGCCCAGTCACTTGAAGCGTGACGCTGGAACCGCTTGGCAGTCTCCTGCGTCTTGCAGGAAGCAGGCGCTTAGCTTTTTGGAAGTGGTACGCAAATGTACATAAAGCCAGCGTGGGCTGCTGCTAAAACTTTAGAAAATACTGTATGTGACGCTACAGGCGTGCCGTGCGAGGGTGGTTTCGGCACAGCGCAATGTGTTGGGAGCATCCAACTCCTGTTGGAGCGCTTTATCGATGGCCGTGTGATAAGGCCGCGTCGATATCCCTTTTCTGGTGAGGAGGGAGGCGGTAGGAGAAAACAATCGCTCTGAGTGGCAGCTGTGGTGCTTCCATAGCACAGTGGAATAGCTCTCTCTGTCACTTTGGGTCAGCTGTCCTGGCTCTGTCCCCTCCCAACCTCTTGCCCACCCCCAGCTTACTGGACTTTGGGGGTGGGGTGGTTGGAGAGACAGCCTCCATGCTGTGGGAGCGCTGCTGAAACATGGGTGTGTTATCAACGCCCTTCTAGCTACAGCTCCAAAGCGCAGCACTATGAGGGCCGATATTTCCCTGCTGCCTGTGGATCTGGCAGGTGGATATTTCCAGAAGGAACTTTTTCATCCTCTTTTCTCCCCCTGTCCTGTGGAAGAGGGGCAGCTGGGTGGACCCTTGGCAGCCGGTCAAGAAGCATAGGATCGTTTAGGTTGGAAAAGACCTTTAAGATCATCGAGTCCAACCGTTAACCTAACGCTGCCAGGTCCACCACTCAACCACGTCCCTGAGCACCATGTCTACACGTCTTTTAAATACCTCCAGGGATGGTAACTCAACCACTTCCCTCTGCGGCCTGTCCCAATGCTCGACAACCCTTTCGGTGAAGAAATTTTTCCTAATACCCAATCTAAACCTCCCCTGGCGCAACTTGGGGCCGTTTCCTCTCGTCCTATCGCTTGTTTCTTGGGAAAAGAGACCGAGCCCCACCTCGCTACGACCTCCTTTCAGGTAGTTGTAGAGA
Source organism: Platalea leucorodia (assembly GCF_965183815.1). Classification (NCBI taxonomy): domain Eukaryota; kingdom Metazoa; phylum Chordata; class Aves; order Pelecaniformes; family Threskiornithidae; genus Platalea; species Platalea leucorodia. The sequence continues at coordinate 34,323,431 of NC_138859.1, forward strand.
GCGATGAGGTCTCCCTGTACCGTTTAATACCGTTTAATATCTTCATCAATGACATAGCTAGTGGGATTGAGCGCGCCCTCTGCAAGGTTGCGGACGACGCCAAGCTGAGTGGTGCAGCTGATACTCTAGAGGGAAGGGATGCCATCCAGAGGGGCCTTGACGGGCTGGAGAAGTGGGCCCGTGCGATCCTCGTGAAGTTCCACAAGGCCAAGGGCAAGGTCCTGCGCCTGGGTCGGGGCAGTCCCCGATATCAGTACAGACTGGGTGATGAATGGGTTGAGAGCAGTCCTGCAGAGAAGGGCTCGGGGGTACCGGTGGACGAAAAATTGGATACGAGCTGGCAGTGTGCGCTTGCAGGCCAGAAAGCCAATCGAATCCTGGGCCGCGTAAACAGGAGCGTGGCCAGCAGGTCGAGGGAGGTGATTCTCCCCCTCTACTCCGCTCTCGTGAGAGCCCACCTGGAGTCCTGCGCCCAGCTCTGGGGTCCCCAGTACAAGACAGACGTGGACCTGTTAGAGTGGGTCCAGAGGAGGGCCACGAAAATGGTCAGAGGGCTGGAACACCTCTCCTATGACGAAAGGCTGAGGAGAAGAGAAGGCTCCGGGGAGACCTTATTGCGGCCTTTCAATACTTGAAGGGGGCTTATAAGAAAGATGGAGCAGCGGATAGTGTCTACCTAGGCTTCAGGAAGGCTTTTGACACCGTCTCCCGTAAGATCCTCGTAGAGAAGCTGATGAAGTAGGGGCTGGATGAGCGGACAGTGGGGTGGGTTGAAATCTGGCTGAACAGCTGGGCCCAGCGGGTGGTGATCAGTGGCATGAAGTCTAGTTGGAGGCCAGGAACGAGCGGTGGACCCCGGGGGTCAATGCTGGGCCCGATCCTGTTCAACATCCTAATTAACGATCCGGATGATGGGTAGGCAGGCAGACAGACAGACAGGCCCCTCAGCGAGTTTGCTGATGATACAAAACTGGGAGGAGCGGCTGATACACCAGGGGGTTGCGCTGCCGTCCAGAGGGCCCTCGACAGGCTGGAGAAACGGGCAGGCAGGAGCCTCGTGGGGTTCAACAAGGGGAAGCGCAAGGTCCTGCACCTGGGGAGGAACAACCCCATGCACCAGTATATGCTGGAGGCCGACCGGCTGGAAAGCAGCTTTGCAGAAAAGGACGTGGGGGGCTCCCGGTGGACACCAAGTTGAACGTGAGCCGACAACGTGCCCTTGCCGCAAAGAAGGCTAAGGATATCCTTGGCCCGATATAGAGGCAAGCAGGGTTTATATATGTTACAACACAGTTGTGTAGCCCAATCGAATTGCTCGCTGTCCCCGGGGGTGCAGGGCACCACAGACCACCCTTGGGCGGCTTTGGGGGCACCGCCTGTTTTTCTAAAAGCCTCCTACCCAGCTTAGCGCAAATCCTAGCTTGATCTGCCCTCCAGCCCTCGAGCCACCAGTGCCGAACACACGCTTTGTATTTTATTTTCTCCCAGGAGGCGTGCAGCTTAGAAACGTCTGCAATTGAAGCGGGGCTTTCAGGGAACAATTTCGAGCAGCTTCTGTTGGTTCTGCGAAACGTTCTGAAAAGTTAAGGCCTGGCCTGCCCTGCCCTGCCCTGCCCTGGCAAAAGCAGTCGTTTGACTGGAGGGAGCAGCACCAAAAAGCCACAAGCACGTTTGGGGCGGACTCGATGCGGTAATAAATAACAATAAATAGTCCTTCTAGCTACAACAGCCTCTTCTGAGACCTCGTTGCCCGCCCACGGGGTCGCAGCACTACACGGCACAGATCCCTCCGCGGACTCGCCCAACGTCTTCTCCCTCCACCCCCAGGCCGGATCCCTCCGCGCCCCGAGGGCACGCAAACTCCCCGAGCCCCGGTAAGCACCAGGTCGGCGAGGGCGGACCCGCCGAGGGGGCGAGGACAAGCGAAAACGACAGACGAGACAGCCAGTCGAGACGCGGGATCGGCCGGCGGCGATCTGGCGGCCCAATGGGCGCCGCGGAGGGCCTGGCCGAGTGGAGGAAGCGCGGGGGCGACAAGGGGCGTTGTCGTGGCTGACGAGATTCTCGGGGCGCGGGCCGCCCGGCCCGGTGGCGCCGCTTCTGTCTTCGGAAAGGTCATCGGCAAGGCGCTTCCCCGCCAACGTCATCGACGAGGACGAGGAGGTAGCCGCGGCTTTGCTCTGTGCGCGGTTCCCTTTCCCTGCCCTCCCCTCCCGTCCCCTTCCCTTCCCCCCCTCGCCCCTCCCCCCGCGCTCGCAGGCACCCTGAGCCGAGGACCCGTTGCGCGGTGCCCGGGAGCGCGGCAGGGCGGGTGGCGGCGTTGCTGCGGGTGGCTGGAGGGAGGGAGGGAGGGAAGGAGGGACGGGGGACGGGCGGGGCCTTTCTGGGTTGTGGCGCTCTCTACTGCACCATCCCTAAAACATCGCGCTTCTTCGGTGCCCCCCCCCCCCCCTTCCCCGGCTGCCGCGGCGCGTACTGGGTTGCTGGTGCTGTCCGGCTCGCCTCGGTTCCCAGCCCCACCGTGTCGTGCGTGCGCGCGCGCAGAGGAGGGCCTCTGACGGTAACGCACTTGGCGGCAGCCGCAGACGTTTGCCGCGTGATATCCCTTTGGCACCGCAAGTCGTGCAAAGTTTGCTGCTGCTGCTGCTGCCGAGGGGTGGGAGTGGTCCTGCCTCGTGTAGGAGGATAGTCTTGAAACCTTAGATTAAGCACACGCAGTCAGTCTCCTCGGGGCTTCCCGGTGTGCGTACGCACGCGCGTATGTATGTAAACAGCGAACGTCTGAGCAGTGACCGTAATGAGTTAATAGAAAGTACTAACATCGCGTAAGAGAAATCAGCGTTTCGGCTTGTGTTTGGGGTATCTGGTGATCTGCTTCTGTACGAGTTCAGCGGGGCATACTGATTTGCTGAAGCTATTACCTTTCTCTGAAGCCAATTGCGTTTTAACTGTTTTATACTCTTCCTCCAGCGCCTCGCGTTCCACGATCTTTCACCCCAAGCTCCGACGCTTGTCCTGGTCATGCCGAAGGAGCCAATTATCAGGTTATCTGAAGCAGAAGATTCTGGCGAATCTGTAAGTACCGTGGAAGTGTTCTGTACGCTAAACTGTACCTGTAATTAGTTCCGAATTTACTGGACTCTTTCCCATCCCCCCCTTTCCCCCTTGATAGGGCACAGTAGGCTGTTTGGGGTTTTCTGGCGCTATAATCCTTTCCCTCTAGCTTGCAACGGGATTGAGCTTTTTGACTAAAAGTAGTGATATAAAGCAATGCTCGTCCCTGGGTATGTACTTCTGGTGCAAAATGCGGTGTTGTTTTGGGGCGCAGTCTGATGCCTGTTGTCGTGGTTTGGAGTAAGAGCAGCAGTACTTCTTCTAATGCGGAGAAGAGGGCTTGGGGTTTTTGGCAGGTCAGGGCTGAGGAAGGGCAAAGCTGGTTGAGAGGTGCCGGGTGCTTTGCTCTTAGCTCTGAAAGTCAAGTTCAAAGGCTTTGTCAACCCATGCAAAGACAGCCTAAAGTTTCTTTTCCGCCCGAATGGCTTATGTTGCCCGAAGGTATAATGGGGGCTTGAACCCGGAGACGAGCTTAGCTTCTGTGGCCGTTTTGTAGTCCGTTGCCGTCGAGCCTGAAAAAAATTGCGTGGCTCTTTCCCCCGCCCCCCCACAGTGTGCCTACTTGGTCTTTGTAGCTTTGCTTGGAAAATGTCAGTTGCAGGCGGACAGACAGTAATTTGAAGCGCAATGGTTGAATTGCTAGGAATTGGCACACTGGTTTCTCTGGGTGGTTCTCTGCTCTCATGCCTTCCCTCCCTGCCCTCTCCCCTCTTTGCGTGTGGCTTTTGATTTTATTTATTTATGGTTTTGTACTTCCTTCTCCAGCTTCTTGGGCATCTAGTGATTGTTGGCAAGAAGCGTGCTGCTCACCTGGGCCTGACCAATGGATTCCGGACGGTTGCGGACGAAGGGCCCGAGGGTGGGCAGCCTGTCTGTCACGTACATCTACGTATTCTGGGTGGCCGTCAGTTGGGCTGGCCGCCTGGCTAAGATTTTTGCACCACAGGAGTTGCTGCACGTGTACAAATCGCCACCGAATGGATTTCGTCTGTTGCCCGTCAGTCTAGCCACTGTTGATGTCTAATTTTTTGTGACGTGTGCCTGTGGAAGGTAATAAAAGCTTTGAGCAGCAGTTGCACAATAAAGACTTAGCATGGGGATATCACCTCTGTCTGGTGCGTCTTACTGAGGGGAATAGTTCTGCAAGTTAAAACGGTGTCTCCCCGGAGTGTAAGTATGTGGAATGTTTCAGTCTGCTAACGGTGTTCTGTAGATAGATAGCGATTTGCCCAGTCACTTGAAGCGTGACGCTGGAACCGCTTGGCAGTCTCCTGCGTCTTGCAGGAAGCAGGCGCTTAGCTTTTTGGAAGTGGTACGCAAATGTACATAAAGCCAGCGTGGGCTGCTGCTAAAACTTTAGAAAATACTGTATGTGACGCTACAGGCGTGCCGTGCGAGGGTGGTTTCGGCACAGCGCAATGTGTTGGGAGCATCCAACTCCTGTTGGAGCGCTTTATCGATGGCCGTGTGATAAGGCCGCGTCGATATCCCTTTTCTGGTGAGGAGGGAGGCGGTAGGAGAAAACAATCGCTCTGAGTGGCAGCTGTGGTGCTTCCATAGCACAGTGGAATAGCTCTCTCTGTCACTTTGGGTCAGCTGTCCTGGCTCTGTCCCCTCCCAACCTCTTGCCCACCCCCAGCTTACTGGACTTTGGGGGTGGGGTGGTTGGAGAGACAGCCTCCATGCTGTGGGAGCGCTGCTGAAACATGGGTGTGTTATCAACGCCCTTCTAGCTACAGCTCCAAAGCGCAGCACTATGAGGGCCGATATTTCCCTGCTGCCTGTGGATCTGGCAGGTGGATATTTCCAGAAGGAACTTTTTCATCCTCTTTTCTCCCCCTGTCCTGTGGAAGAGGGGCAGCTGGGTGGACCCTTGGCAGCCGGTCAAGAAGCATAGGATCGTTTAGGTTGGAAAAGACCTTTAAGATCATCGAGTCCAACCGTTAACCTAACGCTGCCAGGTCCACCACTCAACCGCGTCCCTGAGCACCACATCTACACGTCTTTTAAATACCTCCAGGGATGGTAACTCAACCACTTGCCTCTGCGGCCTGCCCCAATGCTCGACAACCCTTTCGGTGAAGAAATTTTTCCTAATACCCAATCTAAACCTCCCCTGGCGCAACTTGGGGCCGTTTCCTCTCGTCCTATCGCTTGTTACTTGGGAAAAGAGACCGAGCCCCACCTCGCTACGACCTCCTTTCAGGTAGTTGTAGAGAGCGATGAGGTCTCCCTGTACCGTTTAATACCGTTTAATATCTTCATCAATGACATAGCTAGTGGGATTGAGCGCGCCCTCTGCGAGGTTGCGGACGACGCCAAGCTGAGTGGTGCAGCTGATACTCTAGAGGGAAGGGATGCCATCCAGAGGGGCCTTGACGGGCTGGAGAAGTGGGCCCGTGCGATCCTCGTGAAGTTCCACAAGGCCAAGGGCAAGGTCCTGCGCCTGGGTCGGGGCAGTCCCCGATATCAGTACAGACTGGGTGATGAATGGGTTGAGAGCAGTCCTGCAGAGAAGGGCTCGGGGGTACCGGTGGACGAAAAATTGGATACGAGCTGGCAGTGTGCGCTTGCAGGCCAGAAAGCCAATCGAATCCTGGGCCGCGTAAACAGGAGCGTGGCCAGCAGGTCGAGGGAGGTGATTCTCCCCCTCTACTCCGCTCTCGTGAGAGCCCACCTGGAGTCCTGCGCCCAGCTCTGGGGTCCCCAGTACAAGACAGACGTGGACCTGTTAGAGCGGGTCCAGAGGAGGGCCACGAAAATGGTCAGAGGGCTGGAACACCTCTCCTCCTATGACGAAAGGCTGAGGAGAAGAGAAGGCTCCGGGGAGACCTTATTGCGGCCTTTCAATACTTGAAGGGGGCTTATAAGAAAGATGGAGCAGCGGATAGTGTCTACCTAGGCTTCAGGAAGGCTTTTGACACCGTCTCCCGTAAGATCCTCGTAGAGAAGCTGATGAAGTAGGGGCTGGATGAGCGGACAGTGGGGTGGGTTGAAATCTGGCTGAACAGCTGGGCCCAGCGGGTGGTGATCAGTGGCATGAAGTCTAGTTGGAGGCCAGGAACGAGCGGTGGACCCCGGGGGTCAATGCTGGGCCCGATCCTGTTCAACATCCTAATTAACGATCCGGATGATGGGTAGGCAGGCAGACAGACAGACAGGCCCCTCAGCGAGTTTGCTGATGATACAAAACTGGGAGGAGCGGCTGATACACCAGGGGGTTGCGCTGCCGTCCAGAGGGCCCTCGACAGGCTGGAGAAACGGGCAGGCAGGAGCCTCGTGGGGTTCAACAAGGGGAAGCGCAAGGTCCTGCACCTGGGGAGGAACAACCCCATGCACCAGTATATGCTGGAGGCCGACCGGCTGGAAAGCAGCTTTGCAGAAAAGGACGTGGGGGGCTCCCGGTGGGCACCAAGTTGAACGTGAGCCGACAACGTGCCCTTGCCGCAAAGAAGGCTAAGGATATCCTTGGCCCGATATAGAGGCAAGCAGGGTTTATATATGTTACAACACAGTTGTGTAGCCCAATCGAATTGCTCGCTGTCCCCGGGGGTGCAGGGCACCACAGACCACCCTTGGGCGGCTTTGGGGGCACCGCCTGTTTTTCTAAAAGCCTCCTACCCAGCTTAGCGCAAATCCTAGCTTGATCTGCCCTCCAGCCCTCGAGCCACCAGTGCCGAACACACGCTTTGTATTTTATTTTCTCCCAGGAGGCGTGCAGCTTAGAAACGTCTGCAATTGAAGCGGGGCTTTCAGGGAACAATTTCGAGCAGCTTCTGTTGGTTCTGCGAAACGTTCTGAAAAGTTAAGGCCTGGCCTGGCCTGCCCTGCCCTGCCCTGGCAAAAGCAGTCGTTTGACTGGAGGGAGCAGCACCAAAAAGCCACAAGCACGTTTGGGGCGGACTCGATGCGGTAATAAATAACAATAAATAGTCCTTCTAGCTACAACAGCCTCTTCTGAGACCTCGTTGCCCGCCCACGGGGTCGCAGCACTACACGGCACAGATCCCTCCACCCCCAGGCCGGATCCCTCCGCGCCCCGAGGGCACGCAAACTCCCCGAGCCCCGGTAAGCACCAGGTCGGCGAGGGCGGACCCGCCGAGGGGGCGAGGACAAGCGAAAACGACAGACGAGACAGCCAGTCGAGACGCGGGATCGGCCGGCGGCGATCTGGCGGCCCAATGGGCGCCGCGGAGGGCCTGGCCGAGTGGAGGAAGCGCGGGGGCGACAAGGGGCGTTGTCGTGGCTGACGAGATTCTCGGGGCGCGGGCCGCCCGGCCCGGTGGCGCCGCTTCTGTCTTCGGAAAGGTCATCGGCAAGGCGCTTCCCCGCCAACGTCATCGACGAGGACGAGGAGGTAGCCGCGGCTTTGCTCTGTGCGCGGTTCCCTTTCCCTGCCCTCCCCTCCCGTCCCCTTCCCTTCCCCCCCTCGCCCCTCCCCCCGCGCTCGCAGGCACCCTGAGCCGAGGACCCGTTGCGCGGTGCCCGGGAGCGCGGCAGGGCGGGTGGCGGCGTTGCTGCGGGTGGCTGGAGGGAGGGAGGGAGGGAAGGAGGGACGGGGGACGGGCGGGGCCTTTCTGGGTTGTGGCGCTCTCTACTGCACCATCCCTAAAACATCGCGCTTCTTCGGTGCCCCCCCCCCCCTTCCCCGGCTGCCGCGGCGCGTACTGGGTTGCTGGTGCTGTCCGGCTCGCCTCGGTTCCCAGCCCCACCGTGTCGTGCGTGCGCGCGCGCAGAGGAGGGCCTCTGACGGTAACGCACTTGGCGGCAGCCGCAGACGTTTGCCGCGTGATATCCCTTTGGCACCGCAAGTCGTGCAAAGTTTGCTGCTGCTGCTGCTGCTGCCGAGGGGTGGGAGTGGTCCTGCCTCGTGTAGGAGGATAGTCTTGAAACCTTAGATTAAGCACACGCAGTCAATCTCCTCGGGGCTTCCCGGTGTGCGTACGCACGCGCGTATGTATGTAAACAGCGAACGTCTGAGCAGTGACCGTAATGAGTTAATAGAAAGTACTAACATCGCGTAAGAGAAATCAGCGTTTCGGCTTGTGTTTGGGGTATCTGGTGATCTGCTTCTGTACGAGTTCAGCGGGGCATACTGATTTGCTGAAGCTATTACCTTTCTCTGAAGCCAATTGCGTTTTAACTGTTTTATACTCTTCCTCCAGCGCCTCGCGTTCCACGATCTTTCACCCCAAGCTCCGACGCTTGTCCTGGTCATGCCGAAGGAGCCAATTATCAGGTTATCTGAAGCAGAAGATTCTGGCGAATCTGTAAGTACCGTGGAAGCGTTCTGTACGCTAAACTGTACCTGTAATTAGTTCCGAATTTACTGGACTCTTTCCCATCCCCCCCTTTCCCCCTTGATAGGGCACAGTAGGCTGTTTGGGGTTTTCTGGCGCTATAATCCTTTGCCTCTAGCTTGCAACGGGATTGAGCTTTTTGACTAAAAGTAGTGATATAAAGCAATGCTCGTCCCTGGGTATGTACTTCTGGTGCAAAATGCGGTGTTGTTTTGGGGCGCAGTCTGATGCCTGTTGTGGTTTGGAGTAAGAGCAGCAGTACTTCTTCTAATGCGGAGAAGAGGGCTTGGGGTTTTTGGCAGGTCAGGGCTGAGGAAGGGCAAAGCTGGTTGAGAGGTGCCGGGTGCTTTGCTCTTAGCTCTGAAAGTCAAGTTCAAAGGCTTTGTCAACCCATGCAAAGACAGCCTAAAGTTTCTTTTCCGCCCGAATGGCTTATGTTGCCCGAAGGTATAATGGGGGCTTGAACCCGGAGACGAGCTTAGCTTCTGTGGCCGTTTTGTAGTCCGTTGCCGTCGAGCCTGAAAAAAATTGCGTGGCTCTTTCCCCCGCCCCCCCCCCAGTGTGCCTACTTGGTCTTTGTAGCTTTGCTTGGAAAATGTCAGTTGCAGGCGGACAGACAGTAATTTGAAGCGCAATGGTTGAATTGCTAGGAATTGGCACACTGGTTTCTCTGGGTGGTTCTCTGCTCTCATGCCTTCCCTCCCTGCCCTCTCCCCTCTTTGCGTGTGGCTTTTGATTTTATTTATTTATGGTTTTGTACTTCCTTCTCCAGCTTCTTGGGCATCTAGTGATTGTTGGCAAGAAGCGTGCTGCTCACCTGGGCCTGACCAATGGATTCCGGACGGTTGCGGACGAAGGGCCCGAGGGTGGGCAGCCTGTCTGTCACGTACATCTACGTATTCTGGGTGGCCGTCAGTTGGGCTGGCCGCCTGGCTAAGATTTTTGCACCACAGGAGTTGCTGCACGTGTACAAATCGCCACCGAATGGATTTCGTCTGTTGCCCGTCAGTCTAGCCACTGTTGATGTCTAATTTTTTGTGACGTGTGCCTGTGGAAGGTAATAAAAGCTTTGAGCAGCAGTTGCACAATAAAGACTTAGCATGGGGATATCACCTCTGTCTGGTGCGTCTTACTGAGGGGAATAGTTCTGCAAGTTAAAACGGTGTCTCCCCGGAGTGTAAGTATGTGGAATGTTTCAGTCTGCTAACGGTGTTCTGTAGATAGATAGCGATTTGCCCAGTCACTTGAAGCGTGACGCTGGAACCGCTTGGCAGTCTCCTGCGTCTTGCAGGAAGCAGGCGCTTAGCTTTTTGGAAGTGGTACGCAAATGTACATAAAGCCAGCGTGGGCTGCTGCTAAAACTTTAGAAAATACTGTATGTGACGCTACAGGCGTGCCGTGCGAGGGTGGTTTCGGCACAGCGCAATGTGTTGGGAGCATCCAACTCCTGTTGGAGCGCTTTATCGATGGCCGTGTGATAAGGCCGCGTCGATATCCCTTTTCTGGTGAGGAGGGAGGCGGTAGGAGAAAACAGTCGCTCTGAGTGGCAGCTGTGGTGCTTCCATAGCACAGTGGAATAGCTCTCTCTGTCACTTTGGGTCAGCTGTCCTGGCTCTGTCCCCTCCCAACCTCTTGCCCACCCCCAGCTTACTGGACTTTGGGGGTGGGGTGGTTGGAGAGACAGCCTCCATGCTGTGGGAGCGCTGCTGAAACATGGGTGTGTTATCAATGCCCTTCTAGCTACAGCTCCAAAGCGCAGCACTATGAGGGCCGATATTTCCCTGCTGCCTGTGGATCTGGCAGGTGGATATTTCCAGAAGGAACTTTTTCATCCTCTTTTCTCCCCCTGTCCTGTGGAAGAGGGGCAGCTGGGTGGACCCTTGGCAGCCGGTCAAGAAGCATAGGATCGTTTAGGTTGGAAAAGACCTTTAAGATCATCGAGTCCAACCGTTAACCTAACGCTGCCAGGTCCACCACTCAACCGCGTCCCTGAGCACCACATCTACACGTCTTTTAAATACCTCCAGGGATGGTAACTCAACCACTTGCCTCTGCGGCCTGCCCCAATGCTCGACAACCCTTTCGGTGAAGAAATTTTTCCTAATACCCAATCTAAACCTCCCCTGGCGCAACTTGGGGCCGTTTCCTCTCGTCCTATCGCTTGTTACTTGGGAAAAGAGACCGAGCCCCACCTCGCTACGACCTCCTTTCAGGTAGTTGTAGAGAGCGATGAGGTCTCCCTGTACCGTTTAATACCGTTTAATATCTTCATCAATGACATAGCTAGTGGGATTGAGCGCGCCCTCTGCGAGGTTGCGGACGACGCCAAGCTGAGTGGTGCAGCTGATACTCTAGAGGGAAGGGATGCCATCCAGAGGGGCCTTGACGGGCTGGAGAAGTGGGCCCGTGCGATCCTCGTGAAGTTCCACAAGGCCAAGGGCAAGGTCCTGCGCCTGGGTCGGGGCAGTCCCCGATATCAGTACAGACTGGGTGATGAATGGGTTGAGAGCAGTCCTGCAGAGAAGGGCTCGGGGGTACCGGTGGACGAAAAATTGGATACGAGCTGGCAGTGTGCGCTTGCAGGCCAGAAAGCCAATCGAATCCTGGGCCGCGTAAACGGGAGCGTGGCCAGCAGGTCGAGGGAGGTGATTCTCCCCCTCTACTCCGCTCTCGTGAGAGCCCACCTGGAGTCCTGCGCCCAGCTCTGGGGTCCCCAGTACAAGACAGACGTGGACCTGTTAGAGCGGGTCCAGAGGAGGGCCACGAAAATGGTCAGAGGGCTGGAACACCTCTCCTATGACGAAAGGCTGAGGAGAAGAGAAGGCTCCGGGGAGACCTTATTGCGGCCTTTCAATACTTGAAGGGGGCTTATAAGAAAGATGGAGCAGCGGATAGTGTGTACCTAGCCTTCAGGAAGGCTTTTGACACCGTCTCCCGTAAGATCCTCGTAGAGAAGCTGATGAAGTAGGGGCTGGATGAGCGGACAGTGGGGTGGGTTGAAATCTGGCTGAACAGCTGGGCCCAGCGGGTGGTGATCAGTGGCATGAAGTCTAGTTGGAGGCCAGGAACGAGCGGTGGACCCCGGGGGTCAATGCTGGGCCCGATCCTGTTCAACATCCTAATTAACGATCCGGATGATGGGTAGGCAGGCAGACAGACAGACAGGCCCCTCAGCGAGTTTGCTGATGATACAAAACTGGGAGGAGCGGCTGATACACCAGGGGGTTGCGCTGCCATCCAGAGGGCCCTCGACAGGCTGGAGAAACGGGCAGGCAGGAGCCTCGTGGGGTTCAACAAGGGGAAGCGCAAGGTCCTGCACCTGGGGAGGAACAACCCCATGCACCAGTATATGCTGGAGGCCGACCGGCTGGAAAGCAGCTTTGCAGAAAAGGACGTGGGGGGCTCCCGGTGGGCACCAAGTTGAACATGAGCCGACAACGTGCCCTTGCCGCAAAGAAGGCTAAGGATATCCTTGGCCCGATATAGAGGCAAGCAGGGTTTATATATGTTACAACACAGTTGTGTAGCCCAATCGAATTGCTCGCTGTCCCCGGGGGTGCAGGGCACCACAGACCACCCTTGGGCGGCTTTGGGGGCACCGCCTGTTTTTCTAAAAGCCTCCTACCCAGCTTAGCGCAAATCCTAGCTTGATCTGCCCTCCAGCCCTCGAGCCACCGGTGCCGAACACACGCTTTGTATTTTATTTTCTCCCAGGAGGCGTGCAGCTTAGAAACGTCTGCAATTGAAGCGGGGCTTTCAGGGAACAATTTCGAGCAGCTTCTGTTGGTTCTGCGAAACGTTCTGAAAAGTTAAGGCCTGGCCTGGCCTGCCCTGCCCTGGCAAAAGCAGTCGTTTGACTGGAGGGAGCAGCACCAAAAAGCCACAAGCACGTTTGGGGCGGACTCGATGCGGTAATAAATAACAATAAATAGTCCTTCTAGCTACAACAGCCTCTTCTGAGACCTCGTTGCCCGCCCACGGGGTCGCAGCACTACACGGCACAGATCCCTCCACCCCCAGGCCGGATCCCTCCGCGCCCCGAGGGCACGCAAACTCCCCGAGCCCCGGTAAGCACCAGGTCGGCGAGGGCGGACCCGCCGAGGGGGCGAGGACAAGCGAAAACGACAGACGAGACAGCCAGTCGAGACGCGGGATCGGCCGGCGGCGATCTGGCGGCCCAATGGGCGCCGCGGAGGGCCTGGCCGAGTGGAGGAAGCGCGGGGGCGACAAGGGGCGTTGTCGTGGCTGACGAGATTCTCGGGGCGCGGGCCGCCCGGCCCGGTGGCGCCGCTTCTGTCTTCGGAAAGGTCATCGGCAAGGCGCTTCCCCGCCAACGTCATCGACGAGGACGAGGAGGTAGCCGCGGCTTTGCTCTGTGCGCGGTTCCCTTTCCCTGCCCTCCCCTCCCGTCCCCTTCCCTTCCCCCCCTCGCCCCTCCCCCCGCGCTCGCAGGCACCCTGAGCCGAGGACCCGTTGCGCGGTGCCCGGGAGCGCGGCAGGGCGGGTGGCGGCGTTGCTGCGGGTGGCTGGAGGGAGGGAGGGAGGGAAGGAGGGACGGGGGACGGGCGGGGCCTTTCTGGGTTGTGGCGCTCTCTACTGCACCATCCCTAAAACATCGCGCTTCTTCGGTGCCCCCCCCCCCCCTTCCCCGGCTGCCGCGGCGCGTACTGGGTTGCTGGTGCTGTCCGGCTCGCCTCGGTTCCCAGCCCCACCGTGTCGTGCGTGCGCGCGCGCAGAGGAGGGCCTCTGACGGTAACGCACTTGGCGGCAGCCGCAGACGTTTGCCGCGTGATATCCCTTTGGCACCGCAAGTCGTGCAAAGTTTGCTGCTGCTGCTGCTGCTGCCGAGGGGTGGGAGTGGTCCTGCCTCGTGTAGGAGGATAGTCTTGAAACCTTAGATTAAGCACACGCAGTCAGTCTCCTCGGGGCTTCCCGGTGTGCGTACGCACGCGCGTATGTATGTAAACAGCGAACGTCTGAGCAGTGACCGTAATGAGTTAATAGAAAGTACTAACATCGCGTAAGAGAAATCAGCGTTTCGGCTTGTGTTTGGGGTATCTGGTGATCTGCTTCTGTACGAGTTCAGTGGGGCATACTGATTTGCTGAAGCTATTACCTTTCTCTGAAGCCAATTGCGTTTTAACTGTTTTATACTCTTCCTCCAGCGCCTCGCGTTCCACGATCTTTCACCCCAAGCTCCGACGCTTGTCCTGGTCATGCCGAAGGAGCCAATTATCAGGTTATCTGAAGCAGAAGATTCTGGCGAATCTGTAAGTACCGTGGAAGTGTTCTGTACGCTAAACTGTACCTGTAATTAGTTCCGAATTTACTGGACTCTTTCCCATCCCCCCCTTTCCCCCTTGATAGGGCACAGTAGGCTGTTTGGGGTTTTCTGGCGCTATAATCCTTTGCCTCTAGCTTGCAACGGGATTGAGCTTTTTGACTAAAAGTAGTGATATAAAGCAATGCTCGTCCCTGGGTATGTACTTCTGGTGCAAAATGCGGTGTTGTTTTGGGGCGCAGTCTGATGCCTGTTGTCGTGGTTTGGAGTAAGAGCAGCAGTACTTCTTCTAATGCGGAGAAGAGGGCTTGGGGTTTTTGGCAGGTCAGGGCTGAGGAAGGGCAAAGCTGGTTGAGAGGTGCCGGGTGCTTTGCTCTTAGCTCTGAAAGTCAAGTTCAAAGGCTTTGTCAACCCATGCAAAGACAGCCTAAAGTTTCTTTTCCGCCCGAATGGCTTATGTTGCCCGAAGGTATAATGGGGGCTTGAACCCGGAGACGAGCTTAGCTTCTGTGGCCGTTTTGTAGTCCGTTGCCGTCGAGCCTGAAAAAAATTGCGTGGCTCTTTCCCCCGCCCCCCCCACAGTGTGCCTACTTGGTCTTTGTAGCTTTGCTTGGAAAATGTCAGTTGCAGGCAGACAGACAGTAATTTGAAGCGCAATGGTTGAATTGCTAGGAATTGGCGAACTGGTTTCTCTGGGTGGTTCTCTGCTCTCATGCCTTCCCTCCCTGCCCTCTCCCCTCTTTGCGTGTGGCTTTTGATTTTATTTATTTATGGTTTTGTACTTCCTTCTCCAGCTTCTTGGGCATCTAGTGATTGTTGGCAAGAAGCGTGCTGCTCACCTGGGCCTGACCAATGGATTCCGGACGGTTGCGGACGAAGGGCCCGAGGGTGGGCAGCCTGTCTGTCACGTACATCTACGTATTCTGGGTGGCCGTCAGTTGGGCTGGCCGCCTGGCTAAGATTTTTGCACCACAGGAGTTGCTGCACGTGTACAAATCGCCACCGAATGGATTTCGTCTGTTGCCCGTCAGTCTAGCCACTGTTGATGTCTAATTTTTTGTGACGTGTGCCTGTGGAAGGTAATAAAAGCTTTGAGCAGCAGTTGCACAATAAAGACTTAGCATGGGGATATCACCTCTGTCTGGTGCGTCTTACTGAGGGGAATAGTTCTGCAAGTTAAAACGGTGTCTCCCCGGAGTGTAAGTATGTGGAATGTTTCAGTCTGCTAACGGTGTTCTGTAGATAGATAGCGATTTGCCCAGTCACTTGAAGCGTGACGCTGGAACCGCTTGGCAGTCTCCTGCGTCTTGCAGGAAGCAGGCGCTTAGCTTTTTGGAAGTGGTACGCAAATGTACATAAAGCCAGCGTGGGCTGCTGCTAAAACTTTAGAAAATACTGTATGTGACGCTACAGGCGTGCCATGCGAGGGTGGTTTCGGCACAGCGCAATGTGTTGGGAGCATCCAACTCCTGTTGGAGCGCTTTATCGATGGCCGTGTGATAAGGCCGCGTCGATATCCCTTTTCTGGTGAGGAGGGAGGCGGTAGGAGAAAACAGTCGCTCTGAGTGGCAGCTGTGGTGCTTCCATAGCACAGTGGAATAGCTCTCTCTGTCACTTTGGGTCAGCTGTCCTGGCTCTGTCCCCTCCCAACCTCTTGCCCACCCCCAGCTTACTGGACTTTGGGGGTGGGGTGGTTGGAGAGACAGCCTCCATGCTGTGGGAGCGCTGCTGAAACATGGGTGTGTTATCAACGCCCTTCTAGCTACAGCTCCAAAGCGCAGCACTATGAGGGCCGATATTTCCCTGCTGCCTGTGGATCTGGCAGGTGGATATTTCCAGAAGGAACTTTTTCATCCTCTTTTCTCCCCCTGTCCTGTGGAAGAGGGGCAGCTGGGTGGACCCTTGGCAGCCGGTCAAGAAGCATAGGATCGTTTAGGTTGGAAAAGACCTTTAAGATCATCGAGTCCAACCGTTAACCTAACGCTGCCAGGTCCACCACTCAACCACGTCCCTGAGCACCACGTCTACACGTCTTTTAAATACCTCCAGGGATGGTAACTCAACCACTTGCCTCTGCGGCCTGCCCCAATGCTCGACAACCCTTTCGGTGAAGAAATTTTTCCTAATACCCAATCTAAACCTCCCCTGGCGCAACTTGGGGCCGTTTCCTCTCGTCCTATCGCTTGTTACTTGGGAAAAGAGACCGAGCCCCACCTCGCTACGACCTCCTTTCAGGTAGTTGTAGAGAGCGATGAGGTCTCCCTGTACCGTTTAATACCGTTTAATATCTTCATCAATGACATAGCTAGTGGGATTGAGCGCGCCCTCTGCGAGGTTGCGGACGACGCCAAGCTGAGTGGTGCAGCTGATACTCTAGAGGGAAGGGATGCCATCCAGAGGGGCCTTGACGGGCTGGAGAAGTGGGCCCGTGCGATCCTCGTGAAGTTCCACAAGGCCAAGGGCAAGGTCCTGCGCCTGGGTCGGGGCAGTCCCCGATATCAGTACAGACTGGGTGATGAATGGGTTGAGAGCAGTCCTGCAGAGAAGGGCTCGGGGGTACCGGTGGACGAAAAATTGGATACGAGCTGGCAGTGTGCGCTTGCAGGCCAGAAAGCCAATCGAATCCTGGGCCGCGTAAACGGGAGCGTGGCCAGCAGGTCGAGGGAGGTGATTCTCCCCCTCTACTCCGCTCTCGTGAGAGCCCACCTGGAGTCCTGCGCCCAGCTCTGGGGTCCCCAGTACAAGACAGACGTGGACCTGTTAGAGTGGGTCCAGAGGAGGGCCACGAAAATGGTCAGAGGGCTGGAACACCTCTCCTATGACGAAAGGCTGAGGAGAAGAGAAGGCTCCGGGGAGACCTTATTGCGGCCTTTCAATACTTGAAGGGGGCTTATAAGAAAGATGGAGCAGCGGATAGTGTCTACCTAGGCTTCAGGAAGGCTTTTGACACCGTCTCCCGTAAGATCCTCGTAGAGAAGCTGATGAAGTAGGGGCTGGATGAGCGGACAGTGGGGTGGGTTGAAATCTGGCTGAACAGCTGGGCCCAGCGGGTGGTGATCAGTGGCATGAAGTCTAGTTGGAGGCCAGGAACGAGCGGTGGACCCCGGGGGTCAATGCTGGGCCCGATCCTGTTCAACATCCTAATTAACGATCCGGATGATGGGTAGGCAGGCAGACAGACAGACAGGCCCCTCAGCGAGTTTGCTGATGATACAAAACTGGGAGGAACGGCTGATACACCAGGGGGTTGCGCTGCCGTCCAGAGGGCCCTCGACAGGCTGGAGAAACGGGCAGGCAGGAGCCTCGTGGGGTTCAACAAGGGGAAGCGCAAGGTCCTGCACCTGGGGAGGAACAACCCCATGCACCAGTATATGCTGGAGGCCGACCGGCTGGAAAGCAGCTTTGCAGAAAAGGACGTGGGGGGCTCCCGGTGGACACCAAGTTGAACGTGAGCCGACAACGTGCCCTTGCCGCAAAGAAGGCTAAGGATATCCTTGGCCCGATATAGAGGCAAGCAGGGTTTATATATGTTACAACACAGTTGTGTAGCCCAATCGAATTGCTCGCTGTCCCCGGGGGTGCAGGGCACCACAGACCACCCTTGGGCGGCTTTGGGGGCACCGCCTGTTTTTCTAAAAGCCTCCTACCCAGCTTAGCGCAAATCCTAGCTTGATCTGCCCTCCAGCCCTCGAGCCACCAGTGCCGAACACACGCTTTGTATTTTATTTTCTCCCAGGAGGCGTGCAGCTTAGAAACGTCTGCAATTGAAGCGGGGCTTTCAGGGAACAATTTCGAGCAGCTTCTGTTGGTTCTGCGAAACGTTCTGAAAAGTTAAGGCCTGGCCTGCCCTGCCCTGCCCTGGCAAAAGCAGTCGTTTGACTGGAGGGAGCAGCACCAAAAAGCCACAAGCACGTTTGGGGCGGACTCGATGCGGTAATAAATAACAATAAATAGTCCTTCTAGCTACAACAGCCTCTTCTGAGACCTCGTTGCCCGCCCACGGGGTCGCAGCACTACACGGCACAGATCCCTCCACCCCCAGGCCGGATCCCTCCGCGCCCCGAGGGCACGCAAACTCCCCGAGCCCCGGTAAGCACCAGGTCGGCGAGGGCGGACCCGCCGAGGGGGCGAGGACAAGCGAAAACGACAGACGAGACAGCCAGTCGAGACGCGGGATCGGCCGGCGGCGATCTGGCGGCCCAATGGGCGCCGCGGAGGGCCTGGCCGAGTGGAGGAAGCGCGGGGGCGACAAGGGGCGTTGTCGTGGCTGACGAGATTCTCGGGGCGCGGGCCGCCCGGCCCGGTGGCGCCGCTTCTGTCTTCGGAAAGGTCATCGGCAAGGCGCTTCCCCGCCAACGTCATCGACGAGGACGAGGAGGTAGCCGCGGCTTTGCTCTGTGCGCGGTTCCCTTTCCCTGCCCTCCCCTCCCGTCCCCTTCCCTTCCCCCCCTCGCCCCTCCCCCCGCGCTCGCAGGCACCCTGAGCCGAGGACCCGTTGCGCGGTGCCCGGGAGCGCGGCAGGGCGGGTGGCGGCGTTGCTGCGGGTGGCTGGAGGGAAGGAGGGAGGGAAGGAGGGACGGGCGGGGCCTTTCTGGGTTGTGGCGCTCTCTACTGCACCATCCCTAAAACATCGCGCTTCTTCGGTGCCCCCCCCCCCCCTTCCCCGGCTGCCGCGGCGCGTACTGGGTTGCTGGTGCTGTCCGGCTCGCCTCGGTTCCCAGCCCCACCGTGTCGTGCGTGCGCGCGCGCAGAGGAGGGCCTCTGACGGTAACGCACTTGGCGGCAGCCGCAGACGTTTGCCGCGTGATATCCCTTTGGCACCGCAAGTCGTGCAAAGTTTGCTGCTGCTGCTGCTGCTGCCGAGGGGTGGGAGTGGTCCTGCCTCGTGTAGGAGGATAGTCTTGAAACCTTAGATTAAGCACACGCAGTCAATCTCCTCGGGGCTTCCCGGTGTGCGTACGCACGCGCGTATGTATGTAAACAGCGAACGTCTGAGCAGTGACCGTAATGAGTTAATAGAAAGTACTAACATCGCGTAAGAGAAATCAGCGTTTCGGCTTGTGTTTGGGGTATCTGGTGATCTGCTTCTGTACGAGTTCAGCGGGGCATACTGATTTGCTGAAGCTATTACCTTTCTCTGAAGCCAATTGCGTTTTAACTGTTTTATACTCTTCCTCCAGCGCCTCGCGTTCCACGATCTTTCACCCCAAGCTCCGACGCTTGTCCTGGTCATGCCGAAGGAGCCAATTATCAGGTTATCTGAAGCAGAAGATTCTGGCGAATCTGTAAGTACCGTGGAAGCGTTCTGTACGCTAAACTGTACCTGTAATTAGTTCCGAATTTACTGGACTCTTTCCCATCCCCCCCTTTCCCCCTTGATAGGGCACAGTAGGCTGTTTGGGGTTTTCTGGCGCTATAATCCTTTGCCTCTAGCTTGCAACGGGATTGAGCTTTTTGACTAAAAGTAGTGATATAAAGCAATGCTCGTCCCTGGGTATGTACTTCTGGTGCAAAATGCGGTGTTGTTTTGGGGCGCAGTCTGATGCCTATAGTCGTGGTTTGGAGTAAGAGCAGCAGTACTTCTTCTAATGCGGAGAAGAGGGCTTGGGGTTTTTGGCAGGTCAGGGCTGAGGAAGGGCAAAGCTGGTTGAGAGGTGCCGGGTGCTTTGCTCTTAGCTCTGAAAGTCAAGTTCAAAGGCTTTGTCAACCCATGCAAAGACAGCCTAAAGTTTCTTTTCCGCCCGAATGGCTTATGTTGCCCGAAGGTATAATGGGGGCTTGAACCCGGAGACGAGCTTAGCTTCTGTGGCCGTTTTGTAGTCCGTTGCCGTCGAGCCTGAAAAAAATTGCGTGGCTCTTTCCCCCGCCCCCCCCCAGTGTGCCTACTTGGTCTTTGTAGCTTTGCTTGGAAAATGTCAGTTGCAGGCGGACAGACAGTAATTTGAAGCGCAATGGTTGAATTGCTAGGAATTGGCACACTGGTTTCTCTGGGTGGTTCTCTGCTCTCATGCCTTCCCTCCCTGCCCTCTCCCCTCTTTGCGTGTGGCTTTTGATTTTATTTATTTATGGTTTTGTACTTCCTTCTCCAGCTTCTTGGGCATCTAGTGATTGTTGGCAAGAAGCGTGCTGCTCACCTGGGCCTGACCAATGGATTCCGGACGGTTGCGGACGAAGGGCCCGAGGGTGGGCAGCCTGTCTGTCACGTACATCTACGTATTCTGGGTGGCCGTCAGTTGGGCTGGCCGCCTGGCTAAGATTTTTGCACCACAGGAGTTGCTGCACGTGTACAAATCGCCACCGAATGGATTTCGTCTGTTGCCCGTCAGTCTAGCCACTGTTGATGTCTAATTTTTTGTGACGTGTGCCTGTGGAAGGTAATAAAAGCTTTGAGCAGCAGTTGCACAATAAAGACTTAGCATGGGGATATCACCTCTGTCTGGTGCGTCTTA